>NC_090405.1:37486975-38139475 GCF_036365525.1 Heterodontus francisci | reverse complement strand
GAAATGTTCTGGGACTGAGATGATTGGCCTCCAACAAACACAATGATCTTCCTTTGTGCTAGGTATGACTCTAGCCAGTGAAGAGTATTCCCCCTGATGCCCATTAAGTTCAATTTTGTTAGGGCTGCTTGATGCCACACTTAAACAAATGTTAATTTCATATCAAGGGCAGTCACACTCACCTCACCTCTGGAATTCAGCTCTTTAGTCCATGTTTGGCCCAAGACTATAATGCTGTTTAGAACCGAGTGGTCCTGGTGAAAAACAACCTGAGCATTGGTGAGCAGGTTGTTGCTGAGTAAGTGCTACTTGATAAGTGTCGACGACAACTTCCATCACTTTGATGATTGAAAGTCGACTGATGGGACAGTAATAGGCCAGATTGGATTTGTCCTGCCTTTTGTGGACAGACATACCTGGGCAATTTTCCACTTTGTTGGGTGGATGCCAGTGTTGTTGTACTGGAGCAGCTTGGCTAGAGGCACGATTAGTTCTGGAGCACAAGTCTTCAGCACTACAGCCAGGATGTTGTTGGGGCCCATAGCTTTAGTTGTATATAGTGCATTGTCTTTTCTTGATATCACGTGGAGTGAATCGAATTGTCTGACAACTGGCTTCTGTGATGCTGGGGACTTCAGGAGGAGGCAGAGATGAATCATTCACTTGGCACTACTGGCTAAAGATGGTTGCAGATGCTTCAGCTTTGTCTTTTGCACTCATATGGCTGGGCTGCACCATCATTGAGGATGGGGATGTTTTTGGAGCCGCCTCCTGCAGTTGGTTGTTTAATTGTCCACCACCATTCATGGCTGAATGTGGCAGGATTGCAGAGATTTGATTTGTTGGTTATGAGATCACTTAGCTCTGGCTATAGCATGCTTCTTATGTTTGGCATGCAAATAGGGCTGTGTTGTAGCCTCACCAGGTTGGCACTTCATTTTTAGGTATGCCTGGTGTTGCTTCTGGCATGCCCTCCTACAGTCCTCTTTGAACCAGGGTTGATCCCCTGGTTTGATGGTAATGGCAGAGTGAGGGATGTGCCAGGCCATGAGGTTACAGATTGCAGTGGAGTATAATTCTGCTGCTGGTAGCCAACAGAGCCTCATGGATGCCCAGTTTTAAATAGCTGGATCTGTCCCATTTAGCATGGTGGTAGCGCCACACGACAGGATTGGAGGGTGACATCTGTGAAGACAGGACTTCATCTCCACAATTGGTCAAATCTAACAGTACCGTCATGGATAGATCCATCTGTGATAGGTAGATTGGTGAAGGCGAGGTTAAGTAGGTTTCTCCCTCGGTTCTCTCGCCACTTGCTACAGACCCAGTCTAACAGCTATGTCCTTCAGGACTCTGCCAGCTCGGTCAGTAGTTGTGCTACCGAGTCACTCTTGGTGATGGACATTGAAGTCCCCTACCCAGAGTACATTCTGTGCTTCTTCCAGGCCAGTTGGCCTGCTTCACAGCTATAAATTCTGTCATTTTTACTCACTTAAATTTATCACTTCTTCTTCCATTAGCCTGACTCTCAAAGTTCTGAGGAAAGGTCGCAGACCTGAAACATTAACACTGTTTCTCTCTCCACAAATGCTGCCAGGCCTGCTGAGTATTCCAACACATTCTGTTTTTATTTCAGATTTCCAGCATCCACAGTATTTTGCTTTTATTTTACTGTTTAATTCACTGCCACTTCTCTTCCAGGAATGCCTACCTTGAAGTTCTGTTCTCTCCAATGGGATTTCCGTTTCTCTCTCTTACCTTGTTCTTCCATTTCCCTCCTGGTGTTTGATTAGGGGTCTACCAAAACTCATTTTCACAACTACATCTTCCTCAGCGACTGTTTCCGACTCCGACTTACTCCATGTGGGTTCCAACTGAAGTTCCATCCTTCATGTTTTGAACCCACCCAGGATTACAGGTATCTCCGAGAAATACAACATTCCTCAGACTGCTGTTCTCACCACATCCTGAGATCCACACTGAGTGCCATGAGCTGTTAGCAGCTGGGATGTAATGCTGGAACTGTATAAAATGCTGGTTAGGCCACAGCTGGGATATTGCATACAGTTCTGGTCATCACATTACAGAAAGGACATAATTGCTCTGGAGAGAGTACAGAAGAGATTTACAAGAATGTTGCCAGGGCTTGAAAGTTGCAGCTATGAGGAAAGATTGGATAGGCTAGGGTTGTTTTCCTTGCAACAGAGGAGGCTGAGGGGTGACTTAATTGTGGTGTACAAAATTGAGGGGGCTAGATAGAGTAGACAGGAAGGACCTGTTTCCCCTAGCGGAGAGGTCAATTACCAGGGGGCACAGATTTAAGGTGATTGGTAGAAGGATTAGAGGGGACATGAGGAAACATTTTTTCACCCAGAGGGTGGTGGGTGCCTGGAATTCACTGCCCAGATCAGTGGTGGAGGCAGAAACCCTCAATTCTTTTAAAACGTACCTGGACATGCACCTGAAGTGCTGTAACCGGCAAGGCTATAGACCAGGTGCTGGAAGGTGGGATTAGATTGGGCGGCTAGTTTTTTCAGCCGGCATGGACACGATGGGCTGAATGGCCTCCTTCTGTACTGTTATGGTTCTATGTACATATTCGACCTCTCTCCAGCAGTACCGACACCACCCTATCTCAAAGTTGTCCTCTGCAGTTTCATTCCAATTCTAATGAAAGGTCACAGACTTGAAACATTAACTCTGTCTCTCTCCACAGATGCTGCCAGACCTGCTGGGTATTTCCAGCACTTTGTCTTTATTTCAAAGTACTGGTCAGGGTTCACCTTTCCTAAGCTATAATGTATTTTAAACTTCTTTGTGTAGAGACCAAACTTGTATTGCATGCTTATTACTTGTTTTTGTTTACTCTTCTCTACACCATCTCCTGTGTATTTATATTGTTTTTGAAGAGTGCTGACCAGAATTGCAAGCACCATTGATCCAGTAAGACTTGCCCTGCGAAATCCAAAGCCCCTGTAGACTTGTACTTCACTGTCTGGCTATGTGCGCCAACATTATGCTTGTGATTCCCCCCCATCGCAGAGTCTAACAACTTCCAGAGTTGTTCCAGAATTCCTGCCCCCGCTGCCCTCAGGAAAAGCACTACAATGTCAACTGCTGTGTGTGAAGGAGTGGTTTCCTGACTTTTGTTTTTATTTGTTTGTGGTATTTGGGTGTCACTGGCTGGGCCTGCATTTGTTGCCCATCCCTAATTGCCCTTGAACTGAGTGGCTTGCTAGGCCATTTAAGAGTCAACCACATTGCTGTGGGTCTGGAGTTACATGTAGGCCAGACCGGGTAAGGATGGCAGATTTCCTTCCCTAAAGGGCATTAGTGAACCTGATGGGTTTTTACAACAATGGTTTCATGGTCATCATTTGAGTAGCTTTTAATTCCAATTTTTTTTTTAATTAATTGAATTCAATTTACACCATCTGCCATGGTGGGATTCGAACCGAGATTACTAGTCCAGTGACATTACCACTACGCCACCCCCTCCCTCCCCTATCAGTCCTTTTAGCAGTTTGCCTATGTTCTTTTATCCTGCAGCAGTGCTTTAACTTGAAACAGTACTCACGATTAATCTTAACCACTCTACTCAGTATGAAATAAGGAGGAAATGACTGAGGGAGGAGGTTTGGAACAGTGAAAAGCAAATCAAAGTACTTTTATTTAAATCAAATACTGCAAATCCACCTTGAGAGTTGGATCAAAGCATATATATTGTATAATACAAATAACTGAGAATATGAACTTTGGGGAGGAAGGAATAAAGTTACTAACATCTTAAGCAAGTCTTGTGAAGTGGTAGGTAAATTACATATTAGTTATATCTAGGAGACATAAATCTTTCAGTATCATTATCCTCATGTCAGTTATATGATGTATGGCTTCAATAAAGAGAGAACTTGCATTTGTAGACACCTTTGACAACCTCATGATGTCCTAAAATGCTTTACAGCCAATGAATTACTTGTAAAGTGTAGTTACTGTTATAATATAGGCAGCATGGCAGCCAATTTGTGCACAGCGAGATCCCACAAGCAGCAGCGAAGACAATGGCCCGATAATTCATTTTAGTGATGTTGGTTGAGGGGTAAATGTTGGCCAGAACATGGGGCAGAACACCCTGGCTCTTCTTTGAAATAGTGCTACGAGATCTTTTACATCCACCTGGGAGGGCCGACGGGTCTCAATTCAACATCTCATCTGAAAGACGGTATCTCTGACAGTGCAGCACTCCCTCAATAATGCACTGAAGCGTCAGCCTGGATCAAGCACTCAAGTCTCTGGAGTGGCACTTGAACCCACAGTCTTCTAACTCAGAGGTGAGAGTGCTACCTACTGAGCCAAGACTGACATCTTAACCTGCTCTATTACCGCAGTGGGAACGCCTGTGTCATATTTAGAAAGAATGAAAGGCTTGCATTTGTATAGCACCTTTCACAAACACCGGAAATCCCAAAGTGTTTTACACCCAATGAAGAGCTTTTGAAGTGTTGTCGCTGTTGCACACAGCAAGCTCCCATAAACAGCAATGTAATGATAACCAGATAATCTCTTTTTTTTTTTTAGTGATGTTGATTGAGGAATAATTATTGGCCAGGGCACCAGGGAAAACTCCCCTGCAGTGAGACCGCAATAAACAGCAGAACCACACTCTGGGGGAGCAATGCCACGGGTGGTTTGAAGGGGCAGGAGGAAGAACAATTAGACAGGAAGAGCAGTGCTCACAGGACACACTGGTTCATCTCAAAAGTTGTGATTTCAGAGGAGTTTGGGAATAGGTCTGGTGCTGCCCTCTAGGCCACAGGCTGTGCATGACATGGAGAGGGCTGAGAATGGAAAGTACCTCACAAAGGAGCAATTCTTTCTTTCTTTCTTTCTTTTGGGCCTCCTTATCTCGAGAGACAATGGATACGCGCCTGGAGGTGGTCAGTTTGATGGAATTATATTCTAGAGCAGTATTTTACAAGACGTGATTTAGTTTTAAGATCCTAGCTCTCCACACAATGAATCAATTTTTATGTCCACACATTGGGTGATAGAATTTTTGTGGGGGGGTACGGGGGAGTATTTTATTTTTCATTTTATGGAAACAAGGCCACGGAGTGGTGCTGAGCAGAAGTTATGTTAAATTTGCATAGAACCTTATGTAGGTGTTCAAAATTATGAGAGATTCTGGTTGAATAAATAGGCAGAAGGGCCAGTAACCAGAGGACACAGATTTATGATAATCAGCAGCAGAACCAAAGGGAGATGAAAATTTGTTTTATGCAGCGAGTTATGATGCACTTCCTGAAATGGTGGAGGAAGAAAATTTGATATTAAGTGTCCAAACTAAATTGGATATATACCTAAAGGAGAAAATGTTTTAGGCCCATGGGGAAAGTGCACCTCTGCACCAAAGAAAACAAACTCAGTCTATCCAATCTTTGCTTCTACCTAAAATTCTCCAATCCTAGCATCATTCTCGTAAATCTACTCTGTACCCTCTCTCTAGTTGATCATATCCTTCCTGTAATACAGTGACCAGAACTGTACGCAGTAATCTAGCTGTGGCCTAACTGGTGTTTTACACAGTTCTAACTCTGACATTCTATGCTTTGTCTAATAAAGGAAAGTATCCCACATGCCTTCTTAACCACCTTATCTACCTGTCCTGCTACCTTGACGGATCGATGGACAAACACTCCAAGGTCCCTCTGTTCTTCCACATTTCTCAGTATCCAACATTTATTGTGTATTCCCTTGCCTTGTTTGCCCTCCCCAAATGCATTACCACACACTTCTCTCGATTAAATTCAATTTAACACTTTTCTGCCCACCTGACCAGTCAATTAATATCTTTCTGCAGTGTACAGTTTTTTTCCTCACTATTAACAACATGGTCAATTTTTATAATGCCTACAAACTTCCTAATCATAGCCCCTACATTTAAGTTTAAATCATTGCTCTATACCAGAAAAAAAGGGACCTAATACTTGGTCTTGGAAACAGCCTTCCAGTCACAAAAACACTCATCAATCATAACCCTTAGTTTCCTGCCACTGAGTCAATTTTGGATTCAATATACACTTTCCCTTGGATGCTAGGGGCTTTTACTTTTTGACCAGTCTACCATGTGGGACCTTGTCAAAAACCTTTCTAAAATCCACATAGACTAAATTAGACGTACGGGTGGAAATTGTAGAGGCATTGGCCATAACCTTCCAATCCTCCTTAGATACAGGTATGGTGCCAGAGGACTGGAGAATTGCAAATGTTACATCCTTGTTTAAAAAAGGGCGTAAGGACAAGCCCAGCAATTGCAAGCCAGTCAGTTTAACCTTGGTGGTAGAAAAGCTTTTAGAAACGATCCAGTCCAAAATTGATAGTCACTTGAACAAATGTGGATTTATTAAGGAAAGCCAACATGGATTTGTTAAGGGTAAATTATTCTTAAATAACTGGCTTGATTTTTTTGGTGAGTTAATAGAGAGGGCTGATGAGGATGGTGTACATGAATTTTCAAAAGGCATTTGATAAAGTACCACATAGCAGGCTTGACTGCAAAGTTAGAGCCCATGGAATAAAAGGGACAGTAGCAGCATGGATAGGAAAATGGCTGAGTGACTGGAAACAGTAGTGGTGAACGGTTGTTTTTCAGACTGGCGGAAGGTAAATAGTGGGGTTCCCCAGGGGTCGGTGTTGGGACTCTTGCTTTTCTTGATTTATATTAATGACCTAGACTTGGGTGTACAGGACACAATTTCAAAATTTGCAGATGACACAAAATTTGGAATTATTGTGAACTGAGAGGAGAATAGTGATAAACTTCAAGAGGACATAGACAGGCTGGTGCGATGGATGGACAAATGGCAGATGAAATTTAATGCAGAAAAGTGTGGAGTGATTCATTTTGGTAGGAAGAATGAGGAGAGGCAATATAAATTAAAGGGTACATTTCTAAAGGGGGTGTAGGAGCAGAGGGACATGGGGCTATATGTTCTCAAATCATTGAAGTTGCAGGACAGGTTGAGAAAGAAGTTAGTAAGGCATATGGGATCCTGGGCTTTATAAATAGGGGCATAGAGTAAAAAATGCAAGGAAGTTATGATAAACCTGTATAAAACACTGGTCGACCACAACTGGAGTATTTTGTCCAGTTCTGGGCATTGCATTTTCGGAAGGATGTTAAGGTATGAGAGAGGGTGCAAAAAAGATTCACGAGAATGTTTCCACGGATGAGGAACTTCAGTTACGTGGATAGATTGGAGAAGCTGGGGCTGCTCTCCTTGGAGAAGAGAAAATTAAAAGGAGATTTTTATAGAGATGCTCAAAATTATGAGGGGTCTGGATAGAGTAGATGGGGAGAAACTGTTCCCATTGGCAGAAGGATCCAGAGCTAAGGACACTGATTTAAGGTGATTGGCAAAAGAAGCGACAGCGACATGAGGAAAAACATTTTTACACAGCGAGTGGTTCGGATCTGGAATGCGCCGCCTGAGAGCGTGGTGGAGGCAGGTTTAATCGAGGCCTTTCAAAGACAACTGATTTTCTGAAGTGAAAAATTTGCACAGCTACAGGGAGAAGGCGAGGGAGTGGGACTAGTTGAGTTGCTCTTGCAAAGAGCCAGCACGGATATGATGGGCCAAATGGCAGCCTCCTGTGCTGTAGCCAATCTATGAATTAAGTTAGTCAGACAGGACCTTCCCTTAACAAATCCATGCTGATTGTCCTTGATTAATCTCCATGCCTTTCTAAATGACGATTAATAATATCCCTCTGAATTTCTTCTAATAATTTTCCCACTACTGAGGCTAGGCTGCCTGACCTGTAATTACTAAGTCTATCCTTTTCTTCCTTTTTAAGCAAAGGTATAAGATCTCCTCTGGCACCATGCCTGTAGCCAGAGATGATTGGAAAATGATGGTCAGAGCCCCCACTATTTCCACCCTTACTTCTCTGAACAGTCTGGGATACATTTCATCCGGGTCTGAAGATTTATCTGCTTTCAAATATGCTAAACCCTTTTTCACTCACTGTTTTTCCTGTCCAGCATTTCACACTCCTCCTCCTTAACTACAATGTCTGCTTTTCCCCTCTCTTTTGTAAAAACAGATGCAAAGTATTCATTAAGGACCATGTCCACTTCTGCTGCCTCCACACACAGGCTACCTTTTTGGTCTTTAATAGACCCTACTCTTTCCTTAGTTATTCTCTTGTTCTTTATGTATTCATAAAATATCTTTGGGTTTTCATTGATTTTACTTGCCAATATTTTTCATGCCGTCTCTTTGCTTTCCAAATTTCCTTTTTAATTTCACCCGCACGCAGAATTGTTACAGTGTAGAAGTAGGCCTTTCAGCCCGTCTTGTCTGTTCCGGCTCTCTGAAAGAGCAATTTACCTAGTGTCACTCCCCCACCTTCTCCTCACAGCCCTGCACATTCTTCCTTTTCAGATAACATCCAATTCCCTCTTGAAGGCCTCCATTGAATCTGCCTGCACCACACTCTCGGGCAGTGCATTCCAGATCCTAACTACTCACTGCATGTAAAGGTTTTTCCTCATTCACCATTGCTTCTTTTGCCAGTTACCCTAAATCTGTGCCGTCTTGTTCTAGATCTTTTCACCGTGGGAACCAGTTTTTTCCTATTTACTCTGTCCAGACCCCTCATGATTTAAAATATCTCTATCAGATCTCCTCTCAACCTCTTCTCCAAGAAAAACAGTCCCAACTTCTGCAATATATTCTCATAACTGAAGTTTCTCATCCCTGGAACTATTCTCGTAAATCTTTTCTGCACCGTCTCTAATGCATTCACATCTTTCCTAAAGTGCAAAGATGCAATACTCCAGTTGAGACCGAACCAGTGTTTTATACAAGTTCCACATAACTTCCCTGCTTTTGCACTCTATGCCCCTGTTAATAAAGCCCAGGATACTGTATGCTTTATTAACTGCTCTCTCAACCCATCCTGCCACCTTCAATGATTTGTGCACATATACACCCAGGTTCCTCTGCTCCTGCACCCCCTATAGAATTGTACCCTTTATTTCATATTGTCTCCCTGAGTTCTTCCTACCAAAATGAATCACTTCAACTTCTTCACATTAAATTTAATCTGCCGTTTCTCTGCCCATTCCACCAACCTGTCTATGTCCTTTTGGAGTTCTAGACTATCCTCTTCACAGTTCACAATGCTTCCAAGTTTTGTATCATCCGCAGATTTTGAAATTGTGCCCTGTACACCAAGGACTAGGTCATTAATATATATCAGGAAAAGCAGGAATCCTAACACCGACCCTTGAACTACAAACACTCCTCCAATCTGAAAATATCCATTCACCACTAGTCTCTGTTTCCTGTCACTGAGCCAATTTCGTATCCATGTTGCTACTGTCCCTTTTAATCCATGGGCTATAACTTTGCTTACAAGTCTATATTCTCTATACTTTCTATACTCCTTTAGGCTTTCTGTTGTATTGAGCTTATAAGTTTCCCTTTTTTGCCTTATCCTACTCTGTATGCACCTTGACATCCAGGGGGCTCTATATTTACAAGCCCCTACCACCTGCCCAGCTTCATTCCCTAAAACTAAAGACTGCATCTGCTGACAACGCTACTGCTAGAGGCTGCTGTTGTGGCACATGCGCAAATGCAGCCTGTGCCACTAAAACGTCACAGACTGTGACTTTAGGCAGCTGCCAGGACTAAAGATGGCGCTGCTCAAATAATCACACGGTGGCAACCTAACAGACACATGTCAGCACACAATGGCGGAGTGAGAGCGAACGAGTTGGCCGGGGCGCGGGCCAGGGAGGGAGGGGGGCCTGGTAGGAGCGGAGCGGTTGGCGAGTGGGCAAGCAAACGGCCCGGTGACGGAGGGAAGCGGAGCGGCCGGAGACAGCAGCGTTGGGGGGGGGGTTGCGTTTTTCTACACATGCGCCATAAATTTGCAACGGCAAAAGACTTACCAAACTTACCCGCACCCGGCGACAGCAAGGTCTTCGGCCGCTCGCTCCCCGTGGCACTCTACAACCTCTCGCTTCCGGCCCCCTCCATCCAGCCGTTCTCTCCAGCTGCAGATCCCCCATCCAGCCGCTTTCTCCCCTACTTCTCAACTGTACTTCAGGCATTGCAGCTCTCTGGTCCCTGCCTTTTGCATCCCCCTCTTCAGGAGCTTCTGAATTTAACTCCCTCCCACTACCTTCCCCCCACCCCCTCTCCACCTCCCCCCTCTCCCCTCCCCCCCACCCCTTCAAAACCCCCTCCCTCTTCTCCCACACAACCCCGTCCAACTTCTCCTCCCCACCCCCCCACCCCTTCACAGCCCCCCTTCTCCCACCCCACCCCTTCATAACCCATTCCCTCTCCCCTCCCCCCTCCCCCCAAGGACCACACCGCAGTTGAATATCTGAAGTGCAGTTGCAAAGTCGGGAAAATAACATCAAAAACCTCAACAATTCCAGGTTTAGTTATTGAGAAATTTTATTAAGTGCATTAAACATTCGAGGCACTGCTGTGCATGGATACATGAGTGTTGTGTCACCAGCATTCCCGTGAAACAGACAGGCCGAGTCTCTGCTATGCAGAACTAAAGAGATTGTTCCTGGAGAGCCTTGCGGTAATGAACACTTGGCTCTCTATTCCACTACTGTATTGTCCATGTGAAGAAGGCAAAGTCACAAGAGTCTGAGCTCAGTCTATTCTTGGTGAATGTTCCCCAAACGCATCCCAATGTGCGCTCCCACTTCATCCATAAATGCCAGGTTCCTTTCCACATCGTGACAAGCTCCGCAGCATGATCCAGTTGCCTTCGTTGCTTGAATGCTGACCTTAAGTGTCAAGGATTGTTTTCTCAAGGGCATTTTTTACATGAAAAGAAATAAGGAAAGAACATCAGTGTCAGAGCTTCCCTCCTCCAATGAAATTACTGTTGCACATGCTTTATGTTCTGCAGTAAAGGCATGTACTGAGAACACCACCAATAAATCACTTAGTACCCACCTCAGCTGTAAGAGTCAGGATGATGTTACTGCCCCTATATCGTGATGGTTCAATGCTGCTCTCAGGGACAACATGAATGATGTGAGGGTGCTGGAAAAGGAAGAACATTTCTTTTGTACTATGAACATAAAGCAGGCCATTTAGCCCAGCTGTTCCCTGCTAGTGGTTATGCTACTCCTGCGCCTTCCCATCCGCTCCCATTTAATTCTGCCTACTACTATCAGCATCACCTTCTATTTCTTTCGCTCTTACCGACCTTTGCCTTCAAGCAACACTGACAATGGAGAACGGTGTGGCTGCACTCCCACCTCACCAGTTGTGTACTCAGCAAGAGCATTTACATTCGTGCTACCACTGGACACAGCATGCTTGTTTCTTTCAGTGCTCAGTCTCTTCTTTCTGAATGTTCCCCAAGTGCTTGACCGCTTTGGACGCCCTCTCTGCTTGACAGGCAGCAGCTGGCAATTGTGGAGTCTCACAAGGCTCTGCTGGTTGTTTCAAGGGCGGATGGGGAAACATGTGGCTGTGTGTCCATGTGCACGGCTCTAATGGGTGCAGGAACAGAGCAACTTACAACAGGGACTGGAGCACATGTACTGCCTGCACACAGCCCCAGACAATGGAAAGGATTTTAGTGCAGTGCAGTGCAGTGGACTGGAGCACATGCTGTGCCCCAGACAATGGAAATGTTTTCAGAGCAATTTACAACAGGGACTGGAGCACGTGCAGTGTCCCAGACAATGGAAATGTTTTCAGAGCAACTTACAACAGCAGAGCAACTTACCTTGTAGCAATCTCCTCTTTCTGATAAAAATGAAGCAGACTGAAATCTCCAAAACGACTAAATAATTGCGAGAAAATGCCCGACGAAACCTCTCCTCCTTCCACTTTCAGAAACTCGCGCCGAAGCTTTGACGCATGCGTGAATACCCGTTGGCATTGCACTAAGCGCATGCGCAGAGGCTGACCAGGCTCGCGTTGTCCGAAGATGCACACGTCACATGATGACGTAATCGGCGCATGCACTAACCAGTCCTGGCAAGCCAGAACGCAGCGCATACGCAGAGAGCAGGAGATCGTCTGCGTATGTGCGCACCGCGGTGCAGCCTGATGACGTCAGTGGGAGGCTGCGTTGTCAGGAATCACTTTGAAAACTAAATCCAGAACTATTCATTCTCTTGTTGAATTTTCTACATACTGGCAAAAAAAAGTTCTCTTGAATGCATTTCAAGAATTCTGCACTCTATACCTTGTACACTGATTCTACCCCAGTTATTACACGATTATATACTCTATTTTTGCCCTTCTCAGATATTTACCTACATATTTGCTCTTCTATCTTCCTTTGACTGTTTAGGAGTTTATAGTACACTCCCAGCACTGTCCCTTATTTATTCCTCAGTTCAACCTTTATGGCCTCATTTGATGATCCTTCTAGCATATCATCCCTCTTCACAACTGTAATTGTTTCTTTAACCCAGGGTTGTCTAACATCTGGCCCGCTAAAGGTTTTCATCTGGCCCACGGATGTATTTCAGAGATGAGAAATTTCTCATTGTCTTCTTTCAGACTAGGTTTTTTAAAAATTGTGCAATCTATTTCATAGCTGGCAGGTGCTAACATCAGCCACAGCAATTTCCGAACTTCATGCAGATTTGGGGATTTCCAGCAGGTTCCGACTTTTTTTTAAAAGCCTGTCGGAAAACCCTGAATCTGTCCGAAGTTGGGAAACCACTGTTCCCAATGTCAGGACCTGTCAGCTGTGAAACCAACAGTGCAATTTTTTTTAAAAGCTGACCAACCACAAAGCTGTTGTGCTGTTCCCACTCCCTGCAACTGTCAGAGAAAGAGACATATGGATAGAGAGAGAGAGAAGAGGGGACAAACAGAAAGAGAGAGGGGGGAAGATGGAGGTACACAGTGAGGATAACACGGGGAGTAACAAAGTGGGGGAAGGAGAACACAGAGAGGAGGGACACGGGGAGAGAGACAGAGTAATCAAAATCACTCCTGACAGATAGACGTCTATCCAGAATACTCCACATCACTACAAGACGTGTGCGGGCAAACACTGACTACTTGTGCAAGCAACAAAAATGCCAAGGATCTCACTAAATCAGTGTCCAACATAGTGATGAGAATAAAAGAAAAATACTGCGGATGCTGGAAATCTGAAATAAAAACAAGAAATGCTGGAACCACTCAGCAGGTCTGGCAGCATCTGTGGAAGGAAATCTGCTGTCCTTACCTGGTCTGGCCTAATGTGACTCCAGACCCACAGCAATGTAGTTGACTCTTTAATGCGCTCTGAAATGGCCCTAGCAAACCACTCAGTTGTATCAAATCGCTACAAAGTCTAGCACTCTGGGTGTACCTGCACCCCAAGTATTGCAGTGGTTCAAGAAGGCAACTCACCACCACCACCTCAAGGGCAATTAGGAATGGGCAATAAATGTTGGCCTAGCCAGCGACACCCACATCCCACAAACGAATAAGAAAAAAAGGATCTGGGAGTGAATAGCTCCTCTACAGACAGAGGTTCATCAGTCTGACGTCTCACAAGGTTAACTCCATCCTCTCCGAGGAAGAGGAGGCAATTAATTCTTCTGAATCAGAATGGGGTCAAAATAGTTCTGGAAACATTACCAACTATAAGCGTATCAATGTATTCAACAGACTGGCTCTCTAACAAGCCTAAGGAGTCTAAACGAAGCTCACAAATTTATATGAATTTCAGAAACTCATAACTATAAATCAGCAAGTAGATAATGCTTACTGTAATATAACTAAGCCTTATTTACTCTCTTATTTATTTGGTTAATTAATGATATCCATGAATTGTCTAAGTGCTGCTAATTGCCATTCAGAGGTTAATAAACAACTGTTGGCTCAGGACTTTGGCTTCTTCTTTGATAATTGTCAAGAAAGAGTTAATTAATTTACTCAGTAGCTTGAATGGGTCAAGCCAGGAATTTGGTTGTGTAAATGGGAATATAGTCTAAACTAATTGATGTAAACCAGTTTAGTGAGCATCATTAACTCCTGAGCATGGATTTGAAGAGTTAAACTGAAGAGATTAAGGATTCACCTGGTGCCTTTGATGAACGTTCTTTTTGGGCTATTGATCCCAGTATTATTACAGTATTGCAATACCTGATAGAGGTCTTTGTCTTTGATTCTGCGTCTCTTAGCAACTTGGATTCCATGCTCTCGATAAAAGGCTTTCATTTGAGGGAAACAACCAATTAGCCTTTGGCCCCGAGGCAGCAGAGCTAGAGGAGAACTGTCCACTCCCGGCCATATCTCTATTCTCTTTGATCTCACCTAGCGCAAAGAAATATAGAATGATATCATTTGCAATTTATCAAGTTTAATTTTTGTTAAATGCCTCAACATTTTTGTTAAACAACCTCAGGAAATTCCAAAGCACTTTTCAGCCAATGAAGTGCTGTCACGGTTGTAATGTTGGAAACACGGCAGCCAATCTGTGCACAGCAAGCTCCCACAAACCGCAATGTGATAATGACCAGATAATCTTTATAGTGGTGTTATATTCCTGTTTGAGAGAGCACCCCTGCTCCTTTTCAAAAATAGTGCCATGGGATCTTTTAGTCGTGAGAGGGCTGGCGGGATCTCGAATTAGCATCTCATCTGAAAGATGGCACCTCTGACAGTGCAGCACTCCCCCAGTACTGCACTGTACTGATTTTGTGCTCAAATCTCTGTAGTGGGGCACTGCTATGCACTGAGACACAGCTGGTGCCATAAAATAGTGTGTTGAGTGTTTGTCCACCAAAAATAAAATCTAATCTCGTGCTTTAAGCTTTGGAAAACAGAAAATGTTTCAAAGATATGAAGAGTTGATGTTCATTTAAAAGAGCAAAAGGCAGGTTAATCTCTGGGTGTGACCTTTCATCAGATTTGTTCTGCCGATACTGATTCTCTTTTATCCCTCCTAAAGTTATTTAAAAATCATTTTAACTGTTTATTTAAAGTAGTTAAATTGACAAACTTTTAATCTGAATATTCCCCAGCCGCCTGTGGCAGGTGTAGAGCCTGAGAGCCCCCTGCGGAGTCTCACTTAGGTTCAGAGCCTAAGTGTTCCTGGATGTAACAGGAATGAGTGACTCAACACCAAATAGTGTGTAAAGACTGTCATTTTATTGAGTAATTATTAAGTAATTATTAAACAAATATTAATAAAAAAGGAAAGATAACTTGATGAAAAAGGTAGGAAAAGAGTATAGAAAGACAAAAAAATCTTATAGCACACTGCTCTAACCCCAAATTTGTTCACAACATCTCTCTAAAATGGTACCATTCCCCCTTGGTACACACATCACCAAGTCTCTAGAGAACATTGCACCGGGGTGGACACTCTGGTCAGTCACTCCGTCGACATCCCTTCCTCCATAGTCTACAGTGGTTGACTCGTCCACTCCGGCTGCAGCCCCAAACGTTGGATGCTGTGCCCCTTTAAGTCCAATTTCTGGCTCCATTCCAGCATTCCGAGACCCCCATCAGATTTTCTCAAAACACGAGTCTGACAACCATGAGTCCTTATCGAATTCTTCTCACACGCACTACGAGGCCGTTCAGACTGTTTACACATCCTTTGATGGCGTCTCCCACCAGCCATCAATTAGATTATACAGTCCATCAATTAAACTCCATCTTCTGATCCCACACCATAGTGGACCACCCCATGTTCAAGGTTATCCATTGTCCTGGCTTGTAGTTCAAGGGTCAGCGAATACCGAAAGAACTGACTTCTGTCTAAACAATGGGAAACAACTATTATTTTCAAGAAGAGAAAAACCACAGCTGTGCATGGCTTGGCCTGATCAATGTGAAAACAGAAGGATAAGGTTTGGGAAAAACACTTTCATAGTTAATACTACTTACATCATTGATTAATTACTTGACTTAATCAGAGTACAGCCACACTTAGTATAAAATCAATGTCTACAAAGTAACCTTTAAAAATTCACTATAGGTTTACGGCAAAAGCAAAGCAGAAGTAAAATGCAAAAACATACAAAATGTAGTGGCTGCAGATCTCGGGCGCACACAGACAAGGGGATAAGGGACAGTGAGTGAGCGAGTTTTGACTTATGAATGTAGAAGGTTGAGATTTTCGTAGGTGTGTGTTATAAACAGTTCCACTTCACAAACTAGCAAAAGGCAAGGCTGAGATTCAATTGCCAGCAAAGAGAAATCTAAAAATAAAAGGCTGGTAGTGGAAAAAGTGATGAAGCTGTCTCATTGGCTTTCCAACCCCAACTGGTCCACTGATACCCTTTAAGGAAGGAAAACTCCCATCCTTACCCAGTCTGGGTCCATACGTGACTCCAGAGAAGACTCACCACCACCCTCTCGAGGGCAAATCAGATGGGCAATAAATGTGATGCCCACATCTCAAGCACGAATTTTTAAAAATAGAAGTGGGTACCCTGGAAAGTTGGATTGAATCCTTACAACTATTTTATTTTCATATTTAAAACTTTTACAACCCTTCCAGCAGAAATTATTCTTTCGTTTCGAAAAGCAGAATTACAATGGGTTTCAAAATACCAGAAAAAACGAAGGGTAAAATGTCAAAAATTAATCATTTCTGCAGGGGGTCATGACCCATAATCCTCACTGGAAAACCTATCCCATTCCATCTGCCCTCCGCACTCCCTCCTGGGTCATTTCTAAATCCACCTTTTCTTTTGTGTACTTTGGGTTTTCCCCCAAAGCAATGAAACTAATCGAGCACCAGGCATCTTACGTTACGATGAGTCTATTTCTCACTCCACTTTTAGCTTAAACTGTCATGGTTTAGAAGCTTCTTGCCCAGTTTCCAGGTCATTACATGTCCATCGGGGACATGACGGGTCTGAAATGGGGATGCTGCAAAAAAAATGGGAAAGAATTCTGTTCCCCAGCACTGATACCCCCTCACAACAACAACTTGCATTTATATAGCACCTCTGTCATAGTAAAGACGTTCCAAGGCACTTCACACAAGCTTTATTCGATAATATTTGACACCGAGCCACATAAGAAGATATTAAAGGTAGATGATCTAAAGCTTGGCCAAAGCCATAGGCTTCAAGGAGTATCTTAGAGGAGGAGAGAGGCCGAGAGGTTTAGAGAGGGAATTCCAGAGCTTAGGTCATGGGCAACTGGAGGCACGGCCGCCAATAGTGGAGTGAATGAAGTCGGGGATGCTCAAGAGGCCAGAATTAGAGGAGTGCAGATATCTCAGAGGGTTGTAGGACTGGAGGACGTTACAGAGATAGGGCGGGGTGAGGCCGTGGAGGGATTTGAAAGTTTACAAATCGACCAGCATTGATTAGCACAAGCAATAACCTTTGATCATTTTTGACAGTAGTGTTTTAAATATGACTGAGTGATAATGTAACGTTCTCCAAATTTACAAGTCAGACGCAGATTCCAAATGGAAACACTGCTGAAAGATGGACCTGTAGATGTGCAGTTTACAAAGCGATGCTGGTATTTAGAATCTTAAAGATCCCATAATGCCTCTTTAGAAGGAATGGAATGCCAAAAACAAATTGACCTTGAGATTTTGAATTGTCCTCCTGACAGCCATAATGCAAAAACAATGTCATTTTGCCGAGCTGTCTTACTTTTCAAATTCAGATAAAGGCAAGATCCTGAGATAAACTGAATCAGTTCCTTCCTTGTTGCCATGACTACAAGGAGACACCTGGATTAAAGGGGGATGGTAGCATAATGATACTGTTACTGGAGACTCCAGGGACATGGGTTAAGATCCATCAGTGGTAGCTGGGGGAATTTAAATTCAATTAATTAATATTGAATTTTTTTTTAAGTTTCAGTATTGGCACGCATGAAACAACCCGATTGTGTAAAAACCCATCTGTTTCACTGATGTCCTTTAGGGAAGGAAATCTGCCATCCTTACCTGGTCTGGCCTACGTGTGACTCCAGATCCACAGTAATGTGGGTGACTCTTAACAGCCCTCTGAAACAGCCTAGCAAGCCGCTCAGTTGTATCAAGCTGCTACAGAACAGCACAGTGGGTGTATCTACACCACATGGACTGCAGCGGTTCAAGAAGGTGGCTCAACACCACCTTCTCCGGGGCAATTAGGGATGTGCAATAAATGCTGGCCTAGCCAGTGATGCCCATGTTATGTTTACGCTGGGTTACTGGGTTTAGTTTGTGTATCTGATTTAACTCAGAGCAATGCAGGTATCACACTTGTGTTAAATAACCAACAGGTTTATTTACAAGACTTTAACTATAAAGGTTCTTACAGGATTTCCGTACAATCAGAGAAGTGTGTTCTGTGGAAACTTCTAGCTGTGTGTCTGTCTTTGTTTCTGCAGCTCCACCCAGAGGCTCAAGCAATCAAACACAGTGAACACAGATAGTGGACAGACTGATACAATCAAACCCTGATTGATCAAACACTACAGCCCATATCCCAAGAACAAATAAAAATTTTTTGGTTAGTTCCATTTTCCTGACGTCTGTTGTATCCACTGGATAATCAGCTCACCAAATAAAATAGCACAGCCTCCAACTCATGCAGCTCTGCTGTCTATCGGTGGGTCAGCTATGGACGCGCTAAAGAAAAACAAGGTATCTGCAGTCCGTGTTGCGAGGACATTATGGTTAGGGCTTTCCCGTGGGCTTTGGTACCCCCAAGTGCTGGGAGCCAGACTAGGGGGAGCAATTTTCCCAAAGGTAGCCTCCTAATTGGCTGCCTCCAAGCTCAACATCGAATTAAAGAGAGAGGGAAGGCGGGCTGCCGATCACACGGTCAGCAGCTCTAGAGCCTCGGCAACCCCACCGAGAGATGGGGACTGCTGAGGCAGATGGGAGATCGCAAGGGCACTTCAAAATGGAGGTGCCCTCAGAGGTGAAGATAAATGAATGTTTTAGCAGAAAAACCCCCTCTGGGGGCAGCATTAGAGCCGAGGTGCGGTTTCCCACGCCCTGTTTGGGGGATGGAGACTCTGACTTCAAGGGCCCCCAGCTTGCCGCAAGAAAGCCGCCTCCATTGAGGAGGCAGACTCTCCACATGGCGGGGGCTGCTCCGGGCCCCCTAATTTACCCCTATTGTTTAAATTGGCTGCCCATCACCTTGCAGCGGGCAGCCGACCTCATTTCTGCTGGCTCCCGGTAAACTTCCCCAGCGACAGAAATGCATCGGAGAGCGGTCCCAACGTGACTCCCTGCTATTTTCCTGAGGCCCCTCCCCACCCCCACCCCACCCCTCCACTCCACAAACCTCCAAACCTGCCAACCCGGGGCCAGGAAAGTTCAGTCCCATGGTGCTGGGCCCTGGTCTAGTGTGGCCAAGTTTAAATCTGGTCTCGACTGACTTCAGCATCCTATCAGTCACTAGTGGAGGAGGCAGGGCTCCCGGCACCAGTCCGTAAAGGCGGGAGGAACCCCGCCTCTGCATTTTTCCCAGCCTCCCGGAGTGCTCCTCCGGTCTTTTGGGGTCAGAATTTAAGGAAGCGGGATTTTTAAAGACTTTATCCGGATGGGTATCCCGCTCCCAAGAGCTGCCGGCCAATCAGAGAGCTGACAGCTCAACAGTATCGACAGCGCCACCAGGAGCAGTGGCCACTACCGGTACTGCAGAGGCCTCGGACCCAGGCCCAACGCTGGAACCCCAGACCCCAGGTAGCTGAGGCGGGATCGCCAGGGCCGATCCAGAAGGCCCCAGCGAGTGGGGGTGGGGGTGAATTGGGGGTTCGGTCCGGCGGGAGTGGGGGGGGTCCCAGGGGTACAGTGGTTCCTGGGAGTTGTGGGGGGGGGTCTTATCTCTAGGCCAGCAGTCAGACCTGGTTGGGGTGGGGGGGGGGGGGGGGAGTTTTATGCTCTTCCCTGTGGCGGGTTTGGAGGCGGGGAGAACATAAATCGGGTGTGGGGTGGGGGGTGGGTGTTTTGCCACCTTCTCACCCCACTGCCAATTGCCCTTAACTGAGCAATTAATGCCTAATTAAGGGCCTCCTCCTGCCGCAGCCGCAATTATCCATGCGGTGGGTGGCCCTGTCTCCACATTGGAAGCACGGCACGAAACACCGTGTGCAGGCCGCTTTCCGATTCCGGAAAGGGGGGTTGTCCCTCGTTAAAAGCCACCCCCCCACCCTCCCGCCCTTGCTACCAACCCACACCCCCCCCACCACATACCCCTTCCTCACAACCCTCAACCCCTCCCGCTGTGAGCTACCTGTGGCCTGGGTCCAACACTGATCCTGGGCCTCAGGTAGATACTCCACTGGCAGCAGCCACTGCCTCCACGTTGGCATTGCTCAGTGGAAGAGCTGCCAGCCTCTGATTGGCCAGCAGCTCTCTGAGGACGGGACTTATGGCGCCGGGGTCCTTGATTCCATGGAAGGCCCGATGTTGTCCACTTAACTGCCTAATTGGCACTAGATCCGCGGGCCTTCCTCAGAAGAGGCTAGGCAGGGTTCTCCGCGTTGCTTTTTCCAGACAGCAAGAGCCCCATTGTCATCGTAAAATCCTGGTCCAGGTGTCAGCTCTGGATCAGTGGTAGTATACTTGCTTCCGATTCAGGTTACGTGAGAAAAGTTAGCATTTCAGGTCAATGACCTTCCATCGATTTTGGAAGATGTTACAGATAAACAGTTTTTAAGCAACTATAGAGCCAGGGGAAAAGGGACAAAGGAAGATTAGAAGAGAGATAATTACCTTCATTTGCCCTTGAACTTTTGTCATTTAATCACTCCTGCCCTCTCTCACGTTAAATCTGCTTTCTCTCTCCACAGATGGTGCCTGACATGTTGAGTATTTCCAGCATTTTCTGTTTTTATTTCAGATTTTCAGCATCTGCTTCTGTAAGAAATTGAGATGGACTGAGCAGTGGTTTTTTTCCCCCTATTTGTTCTTGGGATATGGGCTTCACTGGCTAGGCCAGCATTTATTGCCCATCCCTAATTGCCCTTGAGAAGGTGGTGGTGAGCTGCCTTCTTGAACCGCTGCAATCTATGTGGGGTGGGTACATCCATAGTGCTGTTAGGAAGGGAGTTCCAGGATTTTGACCCAACGACAGTGAAGGAATGGTGATATAGTTCCAAGTCAGAATGGTGTTTGGCTTGAAGGGGAACTTGCAGGTGGGGGTGTTCCATGCAACTGCTCCCCTTTGTCCTCCTAGGTGGTAGAGGTCACGGATTTGGGAGGTGCTGTCGAAGGAGTCTAAGTAAGTTGCTGCAGTGCATCTTGTAGATCTTACACACTGCTGCCACTGTGCATCAGTGGTGGAGGAAGTGAATGTTTGTGGATGGGGTGACAATCAAGCGGGCTGCTTTGTTCTGGATGGTATCGAGCTTCTTGAGTGTTGTTGGAGCTGCACCCATCCAGGCTAGTGGAGAGTATTTCATCACACTCCTGACTTGTGCCTTGTAGATGGTGGAGTGGCTTTGAGAATTCAGGAGGTGAGTTACTCATCGCAGAATTCCCAGCCTCTGACCTGCTCTTGTAGCCACGGTATTTATATGGCTACTCCAGTTAAATTTCTGATCAATGGTAACCCCTAGGATGTTGATAGTGGGGGATTCAGCAGTGGTAATGCCATTGAATGTCAAAGAGAGATAGTTAGATTCTCTCTTGTTGGAGATGGCCATGGTCTGGTACATGTGTGACATGAATGTTACCTGCCACTTATCAGCCCAAGCCTGGATATTGTCCAGGTCCTGCTACATTGCAGGCAAAAACTGGTTCAATATCTGAGGAGTTGTGAGTGGTGCTGAACACTGCAATTATCAGCGACATCCTCACTTCTGACTTTATTGATTAAGCAGCTGAAGATGGTTTGATCGAGGACACTACCCTGAGGAACTCCTGCAGTGATGTCCTGGGGCTGAAATGATTGGCCTCCAACAATCACAACCATCGTTCTTGATGCTAAGTATGACTCCAAGCTGATCCCCATTGACTTCAATTTTGCTAAGGCTCCTTAATGCCACACTCAGTCAAATGTTGTCTTGATGTCATGGGAAGTCACTCTCACTTCACCTCTTGAATTTAACTCTTTTGTCCATAGAGACATAGAGTTATACAGCACAGAAACAGGCCCTTCGGCCCATCGTGTCCGTGCCGGCCATCAAGCACCTAACTATTCTAATCCCATTTTCCAACATTTGGCTCGTAGCCTTGTATACTATGACGTTTCAAGTGCTCATCTAAATACTACTTAAATGTTGTGAGGGTTCCTGCCTCTACCACCTCTTCAGGCAGTGTGTTCCAGATTGTAACCACCCTCTGGGTGAAAACATTTTTCTTGAAATCCCCTCTAAACCTTCTGCCCCTTACCTTAAATCTATGCCCCCTGGTTATTGACCCTTCCACTAAGGGAAAAACTTTCATCCTATCTAACCTATCAATGCCCCTCATAATTCTGTATACCTCAATCATGTTCCCCCTCAGCCTTCTCTGCTCCAAGGAAAACAACCCTAGCCTTTTCAGTCTCTCTTCATAGCTGAAATGCTCAGCCCAGGCAACATCCTGGTGAACCTCCTCTGCACCCTCTCCAGTGCAATCACATCCTTCCTATAGTGTGGTGCCCAGAACTGTACACAGTACTCCAGCTGTGGTCTAACTAACGTTTTATACAGCTTGTTTCAACCAAGGCTGGAATGAGGTCAGGCGGAGCCCAAACTCAGCACCGCTGAGCAGGATATTGCTGATTAAATGCTGCTTGATAGCACTGTCGATGACACTTTCCATCACTTTGATGATCATTGACAATAGACTTATGAAGTGGTAATGAAGCCACATTGGATTGCTCCTGCTTTTGTGGACAGAACATATCTAGGCAATTTTCTACATTGCCAGGTTGATGCCAGTGTTGTGGCTGTACTGGAACAGCTTGGCTAGGGGCGTGGCTAATTCCAGAGCACAAGACTTCACTACTTCAGCCGGGATATTGTCAGGGCCCATAGCCTTTGCTGTATCCAGTGCCTTAGCCGTTTCTTGATTTCACGTGGACTAAATTGAATTGCCTGAAGATTAGCATCTGTGATGCTGGGGACCTCGGGAGGAGGCTGAGATGGATCCTCCACTCAGGACTTCTGGCTGAAGATGGTTGCAAATGCTTCAGTCTTATCTTTTTCACTGACATGCTGGGCTCCCCCATCATTGAGGATGGCAACGTTATGGAGCCTCCTCCTCCGGTTAGTTGTTTAACTGTCCACCACGATTCACAATTGGATGAGGCAGGACTGCAGAGCTTTGACTTGATCCATTGGTTGTGGGATCGCTTAGCTCTGTCTATGGCATGCTGTTTCCACTGTTTAGCATGCATGTAGTCCTGTGTTGTAGCTTCACCAGGTTGGCACCTCAATTTTAGGTATGCCTGGTGCTGCTCTTGGCATGCTGTCCTACACTCCTCATTGAACCAGGGTTAATCCTCTGATAGTAATGGTAGAGTGAGGGATACGTCAAGCCATGAGGTTACAGATTGTGGTTGAACACAATTCTGCTGCTACTGATGGCCCACAGCGCCTCATGGATGCCCAGTTTTGCATTACTAGATCTGTTCTGAATCTATCCCATTTAGTACGGTGGTAATGCCACACAACACGATGGAGGGTAGCCTCAATGTGAAGTCAAGACTTTGTCTCTACAAGGACTGTGCGGTGATCACTCCTACCAATACTGCCATGGACAGATGCATCTGCGACAGGTCGATTGGTGAGGGCGAGGTCAAGTAGGTTTTTGCCTCTTTTTGGTTGCTGGTGGTTGTGGAACTAATCCAGAGGTCATGAGTTCAAATGCCCATTCAAAGGTGTGAGGTTGGATTAAACAAGTCGAACAGCAGATCTGTCGGATTGTTTTGAAAGTCTTAACAATCTGATGTCCTTCAGGGAATGGAGTCTGACGCTCCCAAATAGTTTGGGCTGAACAGTCGATTCATGTCCTCTTGAAGCTACCGCGTCGGTCACTTGGTTGGCCGGGCAACAAAGGCCGGGGATAAAACCTGACCCTGTCAGTGTTGTCTACATCCGAAGAACAATTTATTTTTTTTCAAAAAAAAAGCAAGTCACTGATCCCTTTCTCTTGCTGGCTTTCTCTCCCTATAATTAGACTGCTAGAGACGACTTCGAAAGTGTCACACCAATGACATTTCCAATTTCATAAAACCCTTAATGGTGTTTATTTTAGCTAAAGGATGAAGATGGGTACTCAGTGGATGCTCTGTGAATCAGATACGCCTGTTTGAAAGTCCGGACTGAGCTCACAACGTTGGTCCTAATTGCTGATTGCCATAATTTGAACTTGCCTGGAGCTGCCCTGATTAGGAATCATTTTCGTGGAGCAGTATATATGGACTACTCGGAGCCACTTCCACTGATACAAAGCGGCATATTGCAGGATGGCTCAGGCACAGACTCTAGGACGTGGTACTAGAGGTCTAGAGGAGATGGGGAATAGGGTCATAGAGTCATTTACAGCACTGAAGGAGGCTATTCGGCCCATCAAGTCCATGCCGGCTCTCCACAGAGCAATCCAGTCCGTCCCACTCCCCCGCTCGATCCCCATAGCGCCACCAGTTATTGCCTCCAAGTGCCCATCCAATTTTCTTTTTTGAAATCATTGTCTCCGCTTCCACCCCCCTCAAGGGCAGTGAGTTCCAGGTCATTACCACCTGCTGCGTAAAAACATTCCTCCTCATATTCCCCCTTGTCCAAATCCTTCAATCTGTGTCCCTTAATCCTTGTACCGTTAGTTAATGGGAACAGTTTTTCCTTGTCTAACTTATTCAAGCCTGTCATAATCTTGTACACCCTCTATCAAATCTCCCCTCAATCTCATTTGCTCCAATGAGAACAACCCCAGCTTTTCCAACCTAACCTTGTAATTAAACTCCCTCATCCCTAAAGTCATTTTCCTCTGCATCCTCTCAAGGACCCTCACATCCTTTTAAAGTGTGGTGACCAGAACTGGATGCAATACTCGAGTTGGGGCCTAACCAGAGCTTTATAAAGGTTCAGCATAACTTTCCTGCTTTTGTACTCAATGCCTCTATTTATGTTCTGTACTGTTACGACAAGGTGAGAAAGAGGTCTAGGGTTCCCTTCAGCCTTCACCTGGTCTTACTGTAACAGGGTTTAATTTTAAACACACTGTGTTTTTAGCTCCCCCTTGGTGAATCCTTGTTCACTGCTTTCCAATTATAAGGTAAAGAAACCAGCACAAACAGGCTTTCTTAGGTTTAAAGAAGAAAAGTGAAATTTTATTCAACTTAAACTCTAATTTGGTTAACGCCTATGGATACACGACACGCCCACACTAGCATGCATATGCGATACACACATGCAGATAGGGACAGGAAAGAGCAGAAGAAAAAATGAAGTGGAAAAGTTTGAGGCAATCTCTGAGGAGGGTTTTTTGTTACTGTGCTTCGAGCTCGCTATAGAGTCCCTGATTGAGGATATGGTCTTGCTTTTCATTGGGGCCTAGTATTCTTCTTAAACCTTGTTCACTGTAGGAGACTTTTCTCTCTCTTGGGGTTCACGTGTCTTCAGTGGGTTTTGGAGTTCCGTGAGAAAGAGATGGGAGCAGACAGGTGGAGAGGAGGTCTGCTTCAGTCCAGGAGCCAAGAGCTTTCTGCCAGTTCAAACACTGTCTCTACAATTTAAAACTCCCCAAGTTTTCCAGCAGAGTAGACATGTGACTAGTATAACCACTTCTGGCCTTGTGTATTGGGTGGCCCAGGGAATGGTTCTTTGTCTACAAATACTGTCTGTTAATATGCAAAAATGTCTTTCCAGCCAGGGGCTTGGCAACCCCTTGTAACAGGCCTTCTCTTCTTCCCAGCAACAATTTGAAATTTAGTGTCCATGTGGCAAAATTAATATGCCTCACTCTTGGCAGGTGTGGGCCTGCATGACTTGTACTCACAGAGTGCCAGCCCCCCACCTGTCCT
Source organism: Heterodontus francisci (assembly GCF_036365525.1). Classification (NCBI taxonomy): domain Eukaryota; kingdom Metazoa; phylum Chordata; class Chondrichthyes; order Heterodontiformes; family Heterodontidae; genus Heterodontus; species Heterodontus francisci. The sequence goes on along the minus strand of NC_090405.1, from coordinate 38,113,539 downwards.
TCTCTCTTGCAGCAGCTGGTGCTGGTCTGTCTGGCCTCATCTCTTCCTTCAATTCCTCCTGAAGACCAAACAGGACCCCTAGCAAGATGCTGATGACCCAGCACTCCCTTTCCCCTGCTGGCTCCTCTAAGGTGTCCAATAAGGTGGAGTAACACAACACTTACTCTTTTTAGGTGAAGCCCTCAGAGAGTTTTCTGGAATAAATGTTGCTCGAGTGTTGGTGAAGTCTTGACAAAGTCTCCCAATGTGTTTCAGAGGCCCTCTTCACAGCTCCAGCAGCAATGACCATTAAATGGCGAGTATCCCCTTAAGTGGTGAGTATCCCTTTAAGTAGCACTTGCAATCGACAGCAATGCAGTGTTTACTCCCTCAGCAGCTGGCCACTGCTAGAAGGGGGCGTTAGTTGAAGCATTAGCCTCTTTAATGAAAGCTAGCAAGCATTGTAAGTGGTAATCAGTTGTTACACAAACCTCCGAGCAGCTGTTCCCAGCAAAACCTCTTTACCAAGATGGCGTCTTGCACTAAACGTGGACTAAGGCCCCACCTTGGCCACCTCTTTAGCTCTTTAGTGCCTCAGGTATCCAACAAAAATCGGCCTCTTACCATCTAATAAGAAAACCACATCTATTGTTGGAGATTCTGTTCTCTGAGTAATTCTGCAAGTGTAAATCAGAGCGTTATTCAATCTCCAACAAGACTCCTTCCTGCCAAATAGGCCAGTAACATAATCGAGAATGATTTGAGAGAAAGATGTGACTGATATCTCCCTAAGGTCTTTCAGTCAGTGGGAAATGGCCAAGAGACATCGTTGCTTAAGCAACAGGTATAATCACCATGTTTGGGTTTTACAGTAGCCAAGACCTAGATTGTGGCAGACGCTGTCACTTTCTCATTCCCTTTCATGTGTCTCCAGCTTCTTTACCTCAGGAGTGAGATTAAAAATTCTTCCAAACGCCAGTTTCAGTAGATCCATTCACCTGGGCGAGAATGCAACAAGGAACACGGTGGGGACACAAGTATTGGTTTGTGACCACAAATGAGCCCATCGCAATTTTAAAGTGAACTTCAAGATCAAATTGTCTGTTAAGGAAAGAGAGACTTGGATTTATATAGCACCTTTCATGATCTCAGGACATCTCAAAGTGCTTTACAGCCAATGAAGTACTTTTGAAGCGTGGTCACTGTTGTAATGTAAAAAATGTGGCAGCCAGTTTGTGCACAGCAAGCTCCCATAAACAGCAATGTGATAATGACCAGAGAATCTGTAACGTTGGTTCGGGGATAAATGCTGGCAAGGTCACTGGGAAGAACTCCCTTAATCTTCTTTGAAAAGTTCCATGGGACCTTTTACATTCACCTGAGAGGGCAGATGAGGCCTCAGTTTAACGCCTCACCCAAAAGGTGGCACCTCCAACAGCGCAGCACTCCCCCAGTAGTGCGCTGGACTGTCAGATTTTGTGCTCAACTTTCTGGAGTGTGTACCTACAATTTTCTGACTCAGAGACAAGACTGCTACCACTGAGTCACAGTTTATGTTGTACATTAATGGGAAGGTTTCAGCACACCGTACTCACAGCCTGTTTGATCTGATATAGTAAGCTGAAAGCTTTTGGATTCCAGTGTCATCCAGGTGTTGTTCAAGGATTCCACTTTGCAGGTACACTATCTCATGTGTGACAGTGTTAAAAACCTCTCTGCAGGATTTGAAATGTCCTTCAGATTCTAAGAATGCACCTTTAATCGGCTATTCCTTCCTATTATAGAGCGAGGGACTGATCATTTGTATTGTTTTGGTTGCAGCATTACAGTACCGCCCAAATGTGTTCGGGCCCTGGTAGAAAGCACAGGGAGCTGTTACTCCCCATTTTTACCACTCACTAAGAGTGGCGTTGAGCTGCGTTATTGACAGTATAACTGCCTTCTCAAAACCCTATTGTTAGTCCCCTGGCAGTGAGTGACGGGATCTGTATATACAGTATTGTTAGTGCCATGTACTTCCATTGTTAGTCACTGGGAATGAGTACAAGGTTTGTTATTCACGGTATGAGTGGCCTCTCACTCTCCCATTAGCTGGTCACTGAGTCAGTGTGGGTGCAGGGGGGTAATATATATATCACTGCCTCTTATAGTCCTGCCAGTTACTGGAACAGAGAGTGAGATGTCCCATTCACAGTATTATTAATTATTAAGATTATTGTAATTATAACAACAACTTGAATTTATGTATGTCATCATCCATGGTTCAACAGTAGTACTTTCACCTCTGAGTCAGTTGCATCCCTGAGACTTGACCACATAATCCAGGTTTGACCCTCCAATGCAATACTGAGGGAGTAAAAACTGAAAGTGCTGGAAATACCCAGCAGGTCTGGCAGCATTTGTGGAGAGAGACAATTAATGTTTCAGGCCTGCGACCTTTCATCAGAACGGTTTTGTTTTTATTTCAGATTTCCAGCATCCGCAGTATTTTGCTTTTATTTTAGTGTTTAATTCACTGCCGATGCTGAGGGAGTGCTGCACTGCTGGCGGTGCTGTCTTTTGAATAAGGCGTCAAACCCAGGCCTCATTTGTGTTCTCAGGTGGGCATAAAAGAACGGCTAGTGTCCTGACCAATATCTACCCCTCAACCAACATCCCTAAAAAAAACAGCGGGCGAGTCTTCCAACACTTTGGCAGGGGGCTCTGTAAGGGGCAGTTGGGGACTGGCTGACCTGCCTGAGTTACCTAATTTCCTTCACAGGGGAAGACCAAAGACTAGACTCAGGCACGATCAACCTTGCAACAAGATGTAAGCAAAAATGGAGAAAATGACGACAAAAAAAACAAGCTGTGTTTATTCTTAGATGGCAGGTTCAAGCTTTTTTTTTTGGGGTGGGGGGAAATTATAGGCAGTGTGCATGTTGCAACTGTACATTTTATTGCAAGAAGCATATTTTAAGGGAGTACCTTTTAAAACTAAAATGAGTGACTTTTACTTGCCAAGGACACACTGACAGCTCAGTGGTAGTAAAACCTGGCAGTTACTCATTGGACAGGACACATGCTGCTGGAGAGGGGATGTCCCTTTAAATCTCCCAGAGGACAGCGCGCCGCCCCTTCCGGTTGGGGCTGAGGCCGGAGCTTCCGGTGGCGCGAGACTCAGCCGATTATTTTTTTCCCCCCCCATTAATGTCAGTTTGAGGAGGTGAATAGACGGCGGGACGGGAAGATGATGTCGATGGATTTTCTGAACGATGTGCGGCGCATGAATAAGCGACAGGTGGGTGAGGCCTGGGCCTGGAACCGGCGGGCGCGGCGCCCGAGCCCCGAAATAGCGACGGGCCTCCCCAAACCCCCCACCCCAGCCTCCTTACCCCCCCCCCCCCCCCTTTCAGTGGTTCACTGCCCCCTTGTGCAATGTGTCTCTCCTCCATGGGGTGGTAATCGTCTTTTATGGCCGGCACTGCAACCACCAAGGCAGCCGAGTTTTAAAGCAAAAGGGAGTTGCATTTGTATAGCGCCTGTCGCGCTCACCGTGTGTGAGATGTTGATTGAGCGATAAATATTGGCCGGGATAACTCTTGGAAATAGTGCAGGCGGATGGGGCTCTGGTTCAACATCTTGTCTGAAAGATGGCACCTCTGATAGTGTAGCACTCCCTCAGTGCCTGCACTGGGGTGTCAGCCTCTATGTTTGTGCTCAAGCCCTGGTGTGGTACTTGAACCTGGAACCTTGTGACTCAGAGGCAAGAGTGTTACCAACTGAGCCATAGTTAATGTTGTTCTGTAAGCTAGTTCACCATGAATTTGATATTGATATTCCACCGTGTGGGAGCTAACAGCCTGCTTGCAGGACGCAAAGCAACCAGCTTGCGCCTCTCCCAATGTTGCACGCAAGTATATCTGAGCAGCTTCATACCAAATATCTTACAGACTAGAATAACCTCACTGTGCGCCCCCACCCCTCCCCAGAAATAATTAACCAAACTCCTTCACAGGCATTTGGGGTATACGTGGAAAAGGGGAAACCAGAACATTTAGTGTGGGACACCTCTGGACGATGTCTGGATACTGTTGATATTTTGAGAAAGCGCCACCAAAAGTACTCCAAAAGGACCTAGTAATGAGAGCCTGAGACTGGGCAATAATGATCCTTGAAGGAAGTAAGTAATGCCATATGGACTGCTGAAAGCCATTTAGAAAGTTGAGTGTGGTGCTGCTAACAAATTGCACACTCAATGGCAGGTAGGTGTTTGGTTACATTTGGGAACAGTCCTCCCAAAACATTTGTTTTCTGCTGCCAGACAATAGGATCCGGTACTTTGAGATGTGAGAGGTTTTTGTTGCAAAATAACGTGAAAGCTCATTTAGTAATGAGCTTATTATGCTCTTGAGATGAAGTTTACAGCTCAGTGCAGCCACTACAGGTTTCTTTGTAGTAAATTCCAAGCGTTTTTTTTTACCAAATAGCAAATGTGATGTAGATTGCATATGGATCAACTTTTTTGCTGACTTTTCTTATGATTTGATAATGCTCTGATACTTTTTACCCACCATAATTTGTCAGTGGAACTTGATGAATATTTTGGTGTCTTAAATTCAAAAGGGCCAAATGGAGTTTGATGTACAGTACCAAACATCCTGTGGACAAATCTGATCAGAAATAAAGCAAGCTCTTTTTATTTCCCCCTGCCCCCCCCCCCCCCCCTCATCACCTGGTTACTATCGGCCCTGGGCATGGCAAAATTTCTTCCAGCACAAGCTGATCTCTTGTAGTGTTGCTCATGGGTAGTCTGGAGAATGGTAGTTGCTGCTAAAATGGAGCTTTGCTTCAACGTGCCCCTTTATAAGGCCACTCTCTGAATATTCCTTGTTTTGGAGTGATGGGGTGGAATTTTGGACGGATAAGTACACCTTGAGGTTGGCAAGGCTAATTTATTGAGAGAAGTTGCTGTTGGTTAACAGCTGTCTAAATCCCTGGATGCTGTCCTTGAAGAGAAGTCAGGTTCTTCAGGTCAAGGAATAAACAGGAAATAATTTTTGTTTTAATAAAATATGTATGTTTGATATATATTTTTAACACTGAAGTGACGGCCGCTTTTTGGTTAGTTCTTTGGTGTGGGTGAAGCTGATAAGGCCTTGCTTTTTGCCCATTGCAAGTTGCTGAGAAGATGGTGGGTTACTGCTTTGAGTTGCAACTAAGTGGATTGCATAGGGCAAAGCATAGGGGTCTGAACCAAACACGTAGTGTGGACTTAAGCCTGTGCAGGCCAGACTGTATAGGAATGTCAGGTTCTCTTTCCCGAAGGTCATTAGTGAACCAGTACACTTCTAACAACAGTCCAGCTGCTTTGTCTTTTTTTTTGCCCCTGGTGGTAGCCCACCTGTACATAATAAGCTAGATTTTTATATATTAGGTTGGATTTTGATATAAATAAATGAGCCTAATAGCCTTTCTATTATTTATGTGCAAATTGGACAGCACCTTCTGGTGCGCGTGCATGTGCAGTTAAACACACAAATCTGGAAGTTGCTGTTTGAGATGCACTGCTCTTCCATTAGCTGCACAAAAATGGCACCTTCCCTTCTGGCTTCCCCATTCAAATGCATGGAATGGTGTGAAGTTCCTGACTTGGTGGCATTGATGTGCACTAAACTCACCACACACAATTAAATCTAGGTATTCCAGCCTAAATACCCCTTTAAGTCAGTTAAGTTTAAGTTAAAACAGTGCCGTGAGTCTTAACTACCTCTCCGGTACTGAAAATGAACATTAACAAGTGTGGAGTCTGATTCCCTTTAGCTTTCAATTATCAGCTTTTTAAAAAAGAAGCTTTTCCTTTTCACTTTCTTCTCTCTCTCTCTCTCTCCTAATCCAGTCTGTCTTTTACCCTCTCCGTTTTGCTTTTTGTACCCTATTGGATATTGAATTCCGATTCTAACTTACACTTCCTTGTGCAGACTCTGCAGTGCTCATTGATATTTCTTCAATCTGATTGGTTAAAAAGATGCAATAGATGCTGTGCAGAGGTCATGTGCCATTTGGATGCCCCACTTGCCATGCAAACGTCCATAGAAATTCTGCAAGCAAGTGCTAGTCACAGAATAATACCGTGCAGAAGAGGCCCTTCGGCCCATTGAGTCTGCACCGATGCATTAAAGACACCTGACCTGTCTACCTAATCCCATTTGCCAGCACTTGGCCCATAGCCTTGAATGTTATGACGTGCCAAGTGCTCATCCAGGTACTTTTTAAAGGATGTGAGGCAACCCGCCTCTACCACCATCCCAGGCAGGGCATTCCAGACCGTCACCACCCTCTGGGTAAAAGAAGTTCTTCTTCAAATCCCCCTTAAACCTCCTGCCCCTCACCTTTAACTTGTGACCCCTTGTAACTAACCCTTCAACTAAGGGGAACATCTGCTCCCTATCCATGCCCCTCATAATCTTGTACACCTCGATCAGGTCACCCCTCAGTCTTCTCTGCTCCGGCGGAAACAGCCCAAGCCTATCCAACCTCTCTTCATAGCTTAAATGTTCCATCCCAGGCAACATCCTGGTGAATCGTCTCTGCACCCCCTCCAATGCAATCACATCCTTCCTATAATGTGGTGACCAGAATTGCACACAGTACTCCAGCTGTGGCCTTACCAAAGTTCTGCACAACTCCAACATGACCTCACTGCTTTTTTAATCTATGCCTCGATTGATAAAGGCAAGTGTCCCATATGCCTTTTTCACCACCCTATTAACCTGCCCTTCTGCCTTCAGAGATCTATGGACAAACACACCAAGGTCCCTTTGTTCCTCGGAGCTTCCCCAACTAGTCCAACGGGCAACTGGTGCCATTTGTTTGCTTACAGCAAAATCTGGCCCATTGTTTGTTTTTGAACTCTTCTTTTCTGACTGTGTGTCTCTTCGAGCTTTCCATCTGCTTGCTCTCTCAAAGGGAGTTTGTTCCGTACATTAATTACCTGTGCGTTCCTTGCCTGGGAAGCCATGTCTCCTTGTGATTTGTAATTATGTCTTGCCTGCTTCTGCTGTTACAACCTAACAAAGGGCTACTCCAGCTTCCTCATGATGTAGGGAATCCTGGATATATGTTCTCTATTGTAAGGTTGCCATTTTGATGGGCAAGTCATATTGAACATGTCCCTTAGTAGCATCTTAAACTAGCACTTTACACCTCATGTGCTTTTCTAAACTGTATTATCAGTCACATGATTCTGAATGTGTCGCTAACTGTTTGAAATTTCAGGCGAGTTGGAAGGCCACTTAAAACATTAGTTAGCACTTGCAGTGCCATCTGGGCTTTTTTTTATTCATATGTGGGATGTGGGTGACGCTGGCTAGGCCAGCATTTGTTGTCCAGCCCCAATTGCCCTTGGACTGAGTGGCTTGCTAGGCCATTTCAGAAGGCATTTTTTTTTTTTAAGAGTCAGCCACATTGCTGTGGGTCTAGAATTATATGTAGGCCAGACCAGGTAAGGACAGCAGAATTCCTTCCCTAAAGGACATTAGTGAACCAGATGGGTTTTTACAACAATTGGCAATGGTTTCATGGCCATCATTAGACTAGCTTTTAATTCCAGATTTATTAATTGAATTCAAATTTCATCTGTCATGGTGGAATTCGAACTCGTGTCCCCAGAGCATGAACCTGGGCCTCAGGAATACTTGTCCAGTGAGTTGCCATTTCATCAAATTATCAATCACTTATTTGGAAAAGTGCTAAGTTTTAGGAGAGAAACTAAAGGGATGAGTCATTTCTCAGTTGCTGTCCTGTACGAGCTCGCTGCAAGCTTGGGACAGGTGTTGCTGGAGACCAGAATCAACAGTTTGGCTAAAGTTGGTGTGTGTTTGGGCAAAGCCTTAGACTAGTTAAAATTTAACCATCCAGTTAAATATCTAAGAAATGAAGATCACAGTTTTTAAGGTTTATATTTCAGGTTTATACTTTTTTTAGGTTTATATAGCCTGAATCTAATTTGAAACACACCACTGATTTGGGTTTTTTGGTTCTGAATATTTCCATCTCTGCTGTTTAAAATTTGTAGTCCACTAGTTTATGGTGCTTCTGTCTTATTTACTTGTGCCCTTGCAGGTGGATCACTGTAATATCCTGTACTCCTAGTAGGATGTGGGTAGTGGCAAAAGTTGTTTTTACATGTCGATTGAAAGTTGGATGAGATGTTAATGATCACTGGGGATGTGACACCAGTGCAGCTAAATTACAGTCTTTCTCTGCACGATTGCACTATTAAAACTTTTGTGAAATGCAAACAGTTTTCACAAAACTCTTGGCCTTTGTCTAAGAAAATTCTTTTTGTTCCAGCTGTACTATCAGGTGTTGAATTTTGGTATGATTGTGTCTTCTGCACTGATGATCTGGAAAGGATTGATGGTTCTGACGGGAAGCGAAAGTCCAATTGTAGTTGTGCTCAGGTAAGTGATAAATAGATTGTTCTTTTGTTCAGGTACTAATTTTCAGTGACTCTTAAGATCCCAAGATCTATTAAAGGGACAGGACACTTAATTTCTTCCATAACACCCCCCCCCGGCAAATAATTACCCCTGATTGACATGAGTCAGTGTGTTATATTTGTCACTGTTTTGTGAGAAGCCTGTTCCAAGGGCTTGAATTGGAGATGGATGGCGGCAGCATTCACATCGTGTCTTCTATTTCATTCTTGATGAAACATATGTTCTCCTGCTACCCTGACAGAACCTATATAGACATTGTAACTTGGATTGTGAATAAAATTGCAATATTGTGCATTTTTGGGAAGGGAGGGGTGGGACTAATTGACTATCTTTCAAAGTGCCAGCACAAGCTTAATGGCTGCTGTAAAATTCTATGAAATCACATTGGTCTGTAGACTGAGACTATATGAAGTAGAACTGTACTTAAACAGTAATGAGAGCTTCAAAAATGTTGTCCACGTGTTTGTGAGCAGTCATCCATTCACATTTAGAAGTGCTTCAAGTCTTGTTTCAGCTTAGCTGGTTACACCCTTGGGCCAAAGGTGCAAGACCCACTGTGGACAGATCATTTAGGCCATCATTTCAGTTCAGTAATTAGTGCTGTGGTATCTTATGGGTAAGATATTACACAGGTTTGTGGGACCTGCCATGTGCGATTTGGCTGCTGCCAGTGTCTACAATTCAAGGTGGTGATATGGTACCATATAAATGCAACTTTTTCCCCTCAACTGAGGCTCCAACACTTCTGTACATATACAGCACTTGGGTTTGTAGTTCAAAAATTGTCACTGTTGAACACCTCAGGCTGTTTCCTTCTATACACAATGTAGTCTATGTACTAAATTATAAAGTGATAGCCATATAAACATAAAAATTATAAAGTGTCACTTATGCTTCCTATGGTGGTATCTTAATACAGTAAGATATCTGGCACGCCCCTTGGTAATTAATGTAGAAATGATGCATACAAAATGCTTTTATAAATAAAAGGAGAATTATAAGGAAAATTACTGCATTGCTCACAATGTGGGGAACTGACTATAAAACAAGTGATTTTACCCTCCACCACCCCCCCCCCCAGGTTGATTATAGAAAAAGCCAGCATTCTTCTCTTTTCATGAAGAATCTAACGTTTAAGTTTGTCATTAAATGCTGCTTAATTTAAAAAGAAAATAACAGTATAGCTGGCTGTGAGATTAGCGCTGGCCATTGTTCTGAACCATAGGGTCTGGGGAGGTCTCTGATTCAATCACTGGTCAGTTACTGAGTTCATACACTTGGTCCGAGTGGGTACGGTATTTGATCTCCGTTGCAGAGGGGTAAAGGAAGCCCAAGTTATTAGATATTAAATAATATAAAAGCTAAAATATTAAATATGCTGCAGATGCTGGAAATGTGAAATAAAAACGAAGTGCTGGAAATACTCAGCGGATCTGACAGCAGCTTTGGAGAGAGAAACAGTGTTAACGTTTCAGGTCGATGAACAAAGACGCTGTCTGATCTGTGTGTTTCCAGCATTTTCTGTGTTTAAATTTATTTGACTCAGCGAGTAAATGGATAAAGTAACATTTTAAAGGGTTATGGTAAGTGGACAGCAATGTGAAATGTGCTTTCCTTCCCCCAAACGAGCAGTCAAATTTGAGTAAACCACGGATCCTAATTAACTGAATTGTGGAATGTGATCCCAAAGCATTATTTGAAAACAGGCTGGCAAATTGATTGTAGACCTGTGGCTTTGCTCATAGTAATCCAGTGACCTTTACTAGAGACTACCAGCTGTCTGGTGAGGGTAATGTTTGCCGTTTTGGATCTTAAGAGGAATCAGCCCTCTGCTCTGGCAAGCCACCAAAATGCTGTTAGCACTGATAGAACCTTGCGTGTTTGAGGAGTAGCAGGGGATGAAAATGAGCTGTGAAACCTTGATTTTTCTCCCAACGTGCTCTGAAATGTCCCTTTCCTTTCTCTTCTGGAAAGAGAGCTCTGACCGTCTGATGTGTTTTATTTCAGTGGGAGTATGGAACCTGCATTCCACAGAGGGGACCTTCTGTTCCTGACCAATCGTGTAGAAGATCCCATCCGAGTCGGCGAAATTGTGGTTTTCAGAATTGAAGGACGAGAAATTCCAATAGTACACAGAGTGCTGAAGATTCATGAGAAGTACGTTCTTCCAAGCCAAGAATTCTAGTGTTTTGTAAACTGGAAATCATTGTTTAAGGTGTTGACTTGCTTGAGTTAACATTTCTTGACAGCTTTTTGCACTGCACAGCAGAGTGGTAGAATTTTGGGTGTGACTTCTCCTTTCCTTCCCCACCCCACTCCATCCCACCCTATGGAATTTCTTTGTAGGGTGATGGTTCATAGGCACAATACCTAATTAGAGATCCTTTACCCCTTTTTCTTCCTGTCCTCCTACAACATACCAAGAAGGATAAGGTAGGTACTGACCTGTGCTGTCAATGAGTGGCCTGTGACATTGGGGAAATGAAAGTGGAATGAAGCAGTTCTTAAAACTGAAGAATAATCAATCTTATTGCAGCTAATGTATGCACTCTCTAATTTGCATGGAAGGGGTTTATATGTGCAAGTTGTTGGAAGAATGAGGAACTCGTATAATGTATTGTGTGCGGCCTTTACTTTTGGGGAAGCTTGTGCTGGCGTTGACTACACCCTGAGGAGAAAGGTCCATATATACTTTTCAATCCCCGGGTGGGATAAGAATGCACAAAAGCAAAATACTCTGGATGCTGGAAATCTGAAATAAAAACAGAAAATACTGGAAACGCTCGAGTCAGGCAGCATCCGAGGAGAGCGAAACCGTTAACATTTCAAATCTGACCTTTCTTCAGAACTGAGGAAAAGTTAGAAATGTAATAGGTTTTAAATAAGTGAAAGATGGGGTGGAAGAACAAAAGGGAAGGTCTGGTCGGGTGGAGGACAGGAGAGATTAAATGACAAAAGGTCTTCTAGTTCAAAGCAGCTATCTGAACACAAGGTAAAGTAATTAAAGAGAAAAAAACAAAACAGCAAATGTGAATAAAATGGGGCCGGAGGTTATGATCAGAAATGGTTGAACTCCGTGTTGAGTGCAGAAGCTGTAAAGTGCCCAGTTTAGAGGTGCTGTTCCTCAAGCTTGCATTGAACTTCATCAGAACACTGTAGCAAGCCAAGGACAAAACGTCAGAGTGGGAGCAAGGTAGAGAATTAAAATGACTGGTGACTGGAAGCTCGGGGTCATGCTTGAGGACTGAATGGAGGTGTTCCACAAAGCAGTTACCCAGTCTGAGTTTGGTCTCGCCAGTATAGAGCAGACCACATCGTGAACAGCAAATACAGTATACTAAATTGAAAAAAGTACAAGTAAATCTCTTTCACTTGGAAGGAGTGTTTGGGGCCTTGGGCGGTGAGAAGGGAGGAGGTAAAAGGGCAGATGTTTCATCTCCTGTGCTTGAATGGAAAGGTGTCGTAGGGAAGGGGTGTCAGGGGTGACTCAGAACAGGACCAGGGTGTTACGGAGGGCATGGTCCACTTTGGAATGGTGCAGTGGGGTGGGCGGGGGCAAAGGTGTATTTGGTGGAAGAAATGGCGGAGGATGATGCAATGAATACAGAGGGTGGTGGGGTGCAAGGTGAGGACAAGGGGAACCCTATCCTGGTTCTGGGAAGAAGCGGAAGGTGTGTGAACAGAAGTGCAGAAAATAGAAGAGGACATGATCGAGGGTCCTGTCAACCACATTGGGGGGAATCCTCGGTTGAGGAAAAAGGAAGACTTATCAGAAGCACTGTGGTGGAAGGTTGCATCATCAGAACAGATGTGACATGGAAAAACTGGAAGCAGGGTGTGAAGAAGTGTAGTTATGGTAACTGTGGGAGTCATTGGACTTGTAATGAATATTTATGGATAGCCTATCCCCAGAAATGGAGACCGAGAAGTCAAGGAAGAGTCGGAAATGGACAATGTGAAGGTGAGAGAAGAGTGGAAATTGGAAGCAAATTTAATGAAATTTTCCAGTTCAGGGCGAGAGCAGGAAATGGCATCGATGGAGTCATCAATTTACCAGAAAAAGAGGTGAGGGAGTGGGGGCCTGAGTAGGAGTGGAACAATAACTTCCACATATCCCACATAGCTAAGACCCATGCAGGTAGCCATCGCCGCACCTTTTATTTGGAGGAAGTGAGATAAGTTGAAGGAGACGTTGTTCAAAGTGAGAACAAGTTCAGCCAGGCGGAGGAGGGTGGTGGTGGATGGGGGACTGGTTGGGCCTTCATTCAGGGAAGAAGCGGAGAGCTCTCAGACCGTCCTGGTGGGGGATGGAGGTGTAGAGAGATTGGATGTTCGTGGTGAAAAGGAGACATTTAAGGCCAGAAAATTGCAAACTGTTGAAGTGATGGAGGGCATCGGCAGAGTCACGGATGTAGTTGGAAAGAGACTGAACAAGGGGAGAAAAAATAGTCGACATAAGAAGAAATCGGTTCAGTGGAGCAGGAACAGGTAGGGACTATATGTATCCATTTAAAGGTTTTAGCTGTTCAGGCTGTGCAAAGCACCTACCGTAATTGAGTTATTATGTATACGTGTTGTGGGAATGGCCACCTATTCTGGAACTAGACCAACTTTGTTTATATTAATTAGTTGATTTCCAATGGAGTCTCTTTGGCTAAAATCACAGGAGCAGCTTTCCTGTGCTTCAACAGTTTAGAATTCTCTGGGCTACTTGCTGAAGTGCTAATTTTAGCCAAAAATTAAAGTTGCTTTTCATAAACCTCTGGATCGGAAAGCAGTGGTGAAGTCAGAACATCTCTCGTATCTTTTTAATCTTCCCTATCTCTATAACTTCATAGTCCTACAACCCTCTGAGATCTCTGTGTTCCTCCAATTCTGGCATCTTTTGTGCCACTGATTTCCCTGGCAGCTGTACTTCAGCTGCTGCGGCCCTAAGCTCTGGAATAACTTACCTGAATCTCTCCGCCTCTTTAGTTCTCTCTCCTCCTTTAAGACTCTCCTTAAAACCTAGCATGTCCCAATATTTCTTGTGTGGTTCCGTATAAAATTTTGTTTGACAACGCTTCTGTGATGTGCCTTGGGACAACACCAGTTGTTAGACTAGCTGGCCAACTTAAAATTTCCAGTTCATACATCATCCATCTAAGTTTTTGCAGATTGTGAAAACCATGTGTCAAAACCATATTTTCTCCTGTTCTAGGGAAAACGGAGACATCAAGTTCCTGACGAAAGGTGACAACAATGCTGTTGATGACCGAGGCCTGTACAAACAGGGACAGCACTGGTTAGAGAAGAAGGACGTAGTGGGGCGAGCACGTGGGTGAGTTACGGATTCATCGTGTGTGATCTGCATATTCATTGCTCTGCTGCAGCAGGGAAACTGGTTCGGCCTCAACTAGAGTAATGTCCAGTTCTGGTCACCACACTTCAGGAAAGATGTGAAGGCATTCGAGAAAGTACAGAAAAGATTCAAGAAAATGGTTCCAGGATGAGGAATTTCTGTTATATAGATAGATTGGAGAAATTGGGACTGTTTTCTCTGGAGAAGAGAAGGTTGAGAGGTGATTTCATAGAGGTATTGAAAATCATTAGGGGTCTGGATAGAGTAGATAGGGAAAAACTGTTCCTATTGGTGGAAGGATCAAGAACAAGAGGGCACAGATTTAAAGTAATTGGCAAAAGCTGCAATGGAGCCATGAGGGAAAACTTTTTCACACAGCGAATGGTTAGGATCTGGAATGCACTGCCTGAGTGTGTTAGGTTCAATCGAGGCATTCAAGAAGTAATTGGATTGTTATCTGAAAAGGAATAATGTGCAGGGGTACAGCAAGAAGGTCGGGGAGTGGCACCAGGTAAATTGCACCTTCGGAGAAGCAGCAGACACGACGAGCCGAATGGAGTCCTGTGTTGTAACAATTTTGTGATTATGATGCTGTGACTTTTTAACCGAATGTAGGGAAGACCGGACATGACTATTCCATGACTTTTCTTTGTTCTAAGGTTAATGAACTTACCTTTGGGCTTATTTTGAAGATTTATGCTATTACGCACAGGGAGGACATGGGAAAAGGTTGCTAATTTTATGTTGAAGCTATAACACAAGTCAAGTGTGATCTGTAGAAGAAAAAGCGGGCTAACGTTTTAGATGGAGAACTTGTATACGAAGGTAGGTTTAACCCTTTCAGAAAACAGAATGGAAAAACATGGTGGGGAGCTCAACCAAAGCAAGGCAGGCATGGGAGAAACGGCTACTGTTACAAAGAGATATGTATTAACTGAAGGTGAAGAGTTGCATTTATGTAGCACCTCAGCATATCTGAGAAACACGCAAGGTAGTGAAATGACACATGGCTTTATTTTAAAAGAATTACAGTCATTTCACAATAATTGATTTAGGAATGATTTTATTTTTGGTAGTCTGACGAGCAACAGATCTCAGTGCAAGCCATTAACTTTGGCTTTTTTGTCGATCTCAAGACTAGATATAGCATTTGGATGGTTCAAATTATGATTCACGATCAAAATTCAAATGCTTTGGTCAAAACTGAGAACTATTGCAGAAGCCCAGAATGTAGCTAAGTTTGTCCAATGGCCTCTGAAGGCAGGCACTTGATAAAATTTACAGTACATAGGGATTATTGTACAGAATGCTTACTAACTAGCAGTTATGACAGTGCTAATACCTTGAAGGTATACAGTCTAATTCTGCATTAAAACACGTTGTCTTGAAATAATCTCCATGCATTTCCATGTACATCAGCTTTGCCTGCTTCTTGCAGACAGTGAAGAACAGTTTCTGTTTAATCTCTAGCTATTATAAATTGTATGAAGTTCAAAAATCTCCCTATTTGCCAAACCCATTGGACCCATCAGAAAGGGAAACAATTTTGGCAGGTAGGAGAAAAGATAATCAAAATCAAATGTTCTTAAGAACTTAGATAATTTTCAGGTCTGCCAGATATTTATGGTCAATGGCAAGGACCATTCCCCTAAACAAAAATAAAAAGCATTTTTATAGCGCTTTTCACAACCACAGCCAGTCTCAAAGCACTTTACAGCAAATGAAGTCTTTTTTAAAGTGCAGCCGCTGTTGTAATGTAGGAAATGTGGCAGTCAGTTTACATACAGCAAGTTTCCATTATCAGAGCGATGTGATAATGACCAAGCAATCTGCTTTCTAATGATGTTAATTGAAGGATAAATATTGGCCAGGACACTTCTTTGAAATAGTGCCATGGGATCTTTTGCGTCCACATGAGAAGGCAGAGGGGCCTCAGTTTAACATCTCCTCTGAAGGACAGCATTTCAGACAGTGCAACACTCCCTCAATACTGCACTGGAGTGTCAGCCTTGATTTATTTTTGTGAAGTGTGACCAACAGCTGGTAAAATAGAAACAGCAAATCCTGGAAATATTCAGATCAGTTGGCATCTGGAGAACGATACACAGGACATTGACCTTAAACATCAACTGTCATCAGAAATTGCAATCAAGTAATGTTGCCTGGGGCTGAACAGAACACCCTTGTTCATTGTACATGATGCTAACCCCTTTGTGTCCCAGTCTTCAAATGGCCGGAGAATAATCACTATCAGTCCATTTCTTAGACTATAATCTAAGACTGCTGAATACAATGCAATTGAAGGATCTGATTAAAGTCACATGACATCCTATGTGACCGTGACAAAGGCGAACTATCCCTCCTCCTCTTTCTTGGCCTGTCTGCAGCCTTTGAAGCAGTTACTTGCACCTTCTCCACCGTCGTCTTGCTGTATGGTACTGCATTCACATTGTTTCATTCTTATTGATCTAATCAAAACCATTTAATTGCCAACAATGGCTTCTCTTCCCATTCCCGCATCGTAACCTCTTGTGTCCCTCAAGAATCTATCCTTGGACCCCTCCTATTTTTCATCTTCATGCTGCTCCTCAGTGACATCATCCAAAAACACAGGAATCATTGCTGGGCCCTCAACTATTTACAAACAATATCAATAAAGTGGTTGAAGGTCGAATATATGGTAGCTAAATCTGCCAATGGCACCAAGATAGGAAGGAAAGTAAGTTGTCAAAAAGGGGTGGAGAGTCTACAAAAGGATATTAATAGGTTTAGTGAGTGGGCAAAAATTTGGTAGATGGAGTATAATGTGGGAAAATGTGAACTTGTTCACTTTGGCAGGAAGATTTAAAAAACAGTATACTGTTAAAGTGGAGAGAAATTGCAGAACTCGGTACAGAGGGATCTGAGTGTTGTTGTACGTGAATCACATAAAGTTAGTGTGATTAGGAAGGCAAATGGAATGTTGGAATTTATTGCAAGGGGAATAGAGTATAATTGAGCAAACTGATGGAGCTGTGGGCTGACAAGGCCCTGGGTCCTGATGGAGTTGATCCTAGGGTCCTAAAAGAGGTGGCTAATGAGGTAGTAGATGCGTTGGTATTAATTTGTCAACATTCACTAGATTCTGGAAAGGTTCCATCAGACTGGAAAGAAGCAAATATAGCCCCTCTATTCAAGAAGGGGTGGGGGGGAGGCAGAAAACAGGTAACTATAGACCAGTTAGCTTGACGTCTGTCATGGGGAAGGTGTTCAACTTGATCATTAAGGAGCTTATAGCTAGGCATTTTTATATTTAAAAAAAAACTCAATCGGGAATAGTCAGCATGGTTTTGTGAAAGGGAAAACATATTTAACCAATTTATTTGAGTTCTTTGAAGGAGTAACATGCGCTGTGGATAAAGGGGAGCCTGTTGGCATGCTGTACTTGGATTTCCAGAAGGCATTGGACAAGGTGCCACATAAAAGATTATTGAGCAAAGTAGTGTAGGGGGTAACATGTTAGCATGGATAGAAAATTGGCTGGCTGGCAGAAAACAGAGTATGCATAAATGGATCCTTTTCTGAGTGGCAGGATGTGACACGTGGAGTCCTGCAAAGGTCTGTGCTGGGGCCTCAACTTTTTACAATTTATATCAATGACTTAGATGAGGGGATGCTTGGCCATGTGAGCCGCATGGAAGATGGCAGGATCCCCAAAGACACATTGTACAGCGAGCTCGCCACTGGTATCAGACCCACCGGCCGTCCATGTCTCCGTTATAAAGACGTCTGCAAACGCGACATGAAATCGTGTGACATTGATCACAAGTCGTGGGAGTCAGTTGCCAGCATTCGCCAGAGCTGGCGGGCAGCCATAAAGACAGGGCTAAATTGTGGCGAGTCGAAGAGACTTAGTAGTTGGCAGGAAAAAAGACAGAGGCGCAAGGGGAGAGCCAACTGTGCAACAGCCCCAACAAACAAATTTCTCTGCAGCACCTGTGGAAGAGCCTGTCACTCCAGAATTGGCCTTTATAGCCACTCCAGGCGCTGCTTCACAAACCACTGACCACCTCCAGGCGCGTATCCATTGTCTCTCGAGATAAGGAGGCCCAAAAGAAAAGAAAGAAAGATGAGGGGAGTGATGGCATGGTAATTAAATTTGCAGATGGCACAAATATAGGTAGGAAAGTATGTTGTGAAGAGGACATAAGGAAGTTGCAGACCAATATCAATAGGTTGAGCGAGTGGGCAAAAATCTGGCAGATGGAGTATAATGTGGGAAAATGTGAAGTTGTTCACTTTGGCAGGAAGAATAAAAAAGCAGAGTATTACTTAAACGGAGAGCGACTGCAGAATTCCGGGGTGCAGAGGCATGTAGGTGTTCTAGTGCATGAGTCGCAAAAAGTTAGTATGCAGGTACAGCAAGTAATAAAGAAGGTTAATGGAATGCTATCCTTTATTACGAGAGGAATTGAGAATAAAAGTAAGGATGTTATGCCTCAGTTATACAGGGCTTTGGTGAGACCACATCTCGAATACTGTGCAGTTTTGGTCTTATTTAAGGAAGGATCTGAATGCGTTGGAGGTGGTACAGAGGAGGTTTACTAGATTGATACCTGGAATGAGCGGGTTGTCTTATGAGGAAAGGTTGGACAGACTGGGCTTGTTTTCACTGGAGTTAAGAATGATTGAAGTTTATAAGATCCTGAACAATCTTGACCTTTGCCCACTCGCTCAACCTATGTGGAAAGGATGTTTCCTCTTACAGGTGAGTCCAGAACTGGGGGACACTATCATAAAATTAGAGGTCGCCCTTTTGGGACAGAGATGAGGAGAATTTTTTTTTCTCTGAGGGTTGTGCAACTTTGGAACTCTGCCTCAGAAGGTAGTGGAGGCGGGGTTATTGAATTTATTCAAGACTAAGTTAGATAGATTTTTGATAGACAAGGGAGTCAGTGGTTATGGGGGGCAGACAGGAAGGTGGTGTTGACACCACACCCAGATTAGCCATGATCTTATTGAATGGCGAAGCAGACTCGAAGGGCCAAATGTCCTGCTCCTAAGTCCTATGTTCCTATGAAAATGCATTAGTTTACACATGTTTGCTGACAGCACCCAGCTCTACCTCAAAACCACCTCTCTCGATCCCTCTACTGTCTCTAAATTCAGACTGCTTATCTGACATCCAGTACTGGATGAGCAGACATTTTCTCTAATTAAATATTAGGAAGACTGAAGCCTATGTCTTCAGTCCCTGCCACAAACTCTACTCCCTCAGCACCAACTCCAAATCTGTCCCTGGCAACTGTCTGAGGCTGAACCAGACCGTTTGCAATCTTGGTAGTGTATTTGGTCCCAAGGTGAGCTTTCAACCACATATCTGCATCATCACTAAGACCACTTAATTCCACCTCCGTGACATCACCCATTTCCCCCACTGCACCCCCCCCCCCCCCACCCCTGCATCGGCTCTTCTACTGCTGAAACACTCATCCATGCTTTTGTTACCTCCAGACTCAACTATTCCAGTGCACTCCTAACCAGCCTTCCATATTATACCCTCAGTCATCCAAAACTATGCTGCCCGTGTCCTAACTCGCATCAAATGTCGATCACCCATTACAGCTGTGCTTACTGACTTACACTGGCTCCTGGTCAAACAGCACCTTGATTCTAAATATCCTTTTTCAAATCCCTCCACTGCCTCGCCCCTCCCTATCTCTGTAATCTCCTCCAGCCATCATATCTGCCCTGCGCTAGCTCTGGCCTCTTGAGCATCCCCTATTTTAATTGCTGTACTGTTGGTGGCTGTGCCTTCAATTGCCTAGACCCTAAGCTCTGGAATATCCTCCCTATACTTCTCCACTTCTCTGCCTCATTTTTCTCCTTTAAGACACTTCTTAAAATCTAGCTCTTTGACCAAGCTTTTGGCCATCTGCCCTAATAATCTCTCTATGTGGCTCGGTGTCATATTTTGTTTTATAATGCTCCTGTGAAGTGCCTTGGAGCCTTTTATTACATTAAAAGTGCTATATAAATACATGTAAAGACGTTACTATTTGTAATTCAAATTTGTGGGCGAGGTCGAGCTTGCCTGACAGCGGCTTCACGTGATCCATTATACATGATTTTTTTTTTAAACTGACTACTGAAGAATATATTTCAGCATGAAACTGTCAATCAACAATCAATAGTGATAATGTCATTTGTTTTTGCTGAAATATCTGTTCACATCCCCCCCCCCCCCCCACCCCTCTGCTGGTGGGTATTCTGTAGACAGGTTCCTAAATGGGAGGGTTTAGGTGAATATCGAAGGCCATTAATAACATTGGCACATTCTGATCATGTCAAACGTCTAACTTTCCAGAGTCTGTCTTCTGTGAAGGTAGGACCAGTGAGCTTTCACAATGGGTTACCAATGCACAGACTGATCTGGTTATTGTTACAAAGTTTAGGTCTGTGTTAAATAATTCTGGTGTAGTCGCACTGGTCACTCGTAAGCAACCCCTTCCTCTTGGGCAGGAAGTCAGCTGACCTCTGGCCCTCCAGAGGTTGGCAGTAGGGCTATTAGTTGTCAGGCTAATGTAGAAACGCACTCTGTGTCTACTCTGTCAAGACCCGTCATAATTTTAAAGACCTCCTAGGTTACTCCTCAACCTTTCCTTTTTCAAGAGAAGAGTCCCAGGCTGGTCATAACTTTCCTAATGGGTATAGCCTATCCTTGTAAATCTTGTTTGCACCCTCGCCAGCCCCTCTGTATCCTTCTAATATGGCACCCAGAATTGTACACCGTACTCAAGTATGGTCTAACCAAGGTTTGATATAAGGTTAGCATAACTTCTCTACTTTTCAATTCTATCCCTCCTGAGGATGACCCCTAGTGCTTGGTTTGCTTTTGGTTGTAATCTCATTGACCTATGTCACTACTTTGTGATTTGTGTATTTGTGCTCGCAGATCCCTTTGCTCCTCTACCCCATTTAGATTCTTATTTTCCAAGTCATATGTGACCTCCTCACTTTTCTAACCAATCTATATCACACACTTTATCCATGTTAAAATTCATTTGCCATACTTTCAAATATGCCACACTTTGAACATCAAAAATGATTGTTTTGTTAAAAAACCTCCAAACTACAGAATATCCAATTGACCAATAGCGTAAAAATTCTAACCTCTAATTGATCCAAGGAAATATCTAGCTAGATGCTATCTCCCAGGCTGTGAATAACTTGGTGTCAGTGAGGCCACACCGATTCAATGTTGCTTAATTCAGACTATTGGATTCAAATTTTTTTTCACTAAATTCCACTTAGCAGTTATTTATTCTGCTTAAATTAAGTTATTGGATAATTTGAGTTTATTGGTGCAAAGGTGGCTTTGAATTATCAAGAGTAGACTAGAATTACTGCATCATCCTGGGTCAGTTAGAGGCTAGTTGTTAGACAGAAAAAGAAAGACTTGCATTTTTATAGCCCTTTTCATGACCACCAGACCTTAGAGCCAATGAAGTTATTTTGAAGTGTAGTCACTGTTGTAATGCAGAAATCACAGCAGCCAATTTGTGCACAGAAAGACTGAAGTGAGAATGCTACCAACTGAGCCACAGCTGACGGATCAATTGGAGAGAGATATTTATTTACAGCGCTGGTCAATTGGGTATTCTGTGGTACGGAGGTTTTAAATAAAGCCAGCCATCTTTGATGTTCAACATATGATAGTCAATATGGCACAGAAGGAGGTCATTTGATCCATGGAATCCATGCTGGCGCTCTATAGAGCAATCCAGTCAGTACTGTGGCCCCATAGCCCTGCAAGTAGATGTACTAACGTGTAGCGTAACAGATTGTTCACTTTTTCTCCTTAAAAACATCTGCATCTTCAGTTGACACGGAGCTTGCTAGGACCCAGCCAGATCAATATGACTTGACTCCTGGGCCTCTTTTGTTTTTAATTGAATTGGAGCCTTGTGATGGGCACCCATCTGAGTTCTAGATGCCAGTTACCATGCAGCTTAATGGCAGCTGGCTGCAGATGAATTTGCTGGGTAAGGTATCTTGTGCAATGTCTGATTTGTCTCCAGTGATCTTTCCTAATTTGGATAGGGAACGAAGAATTTATCACTCCTGGCATGCATACAATTTCTTTCCAAGTGTTTTTAGGACAGCACTTTAGGTAAAAGTGCTTTCCTCCTCTGTATTTTCACCACCTTAAAAAATCTAGGTGGAAATGTCATCTTGAGTGGTTGAGGGAGTTTTATGGTAGAAAGCTGAGCTGTCGACTGAAGGGTCACTCGTCAAATTTCAGCTCTGGCTTTTGTAGCAATAGGTAAGCTGTTTTGCTAAATGGGGAATTATTAGCGGAGAGTACTTCTACATGGCACAGGAAGACGTTCCACTGCTCTCAGCTCTTATAACTCTTCCAATACTGTACCTATTTTTTAAAAGCAGCTCAGCAGTGGATTTGTGTAGTAAAAAATGCTTTTTCTGATTTTTCTCTTTTTTTTCTCTCCCTACCATGTTTTCTCTTTTTTTTTTAGAGATACAGCACTGAAACAGGCCCTCCGGCCCACCAAGTCTGTGCCGACCAACAACCACCCATTTATACTAACCCTACAGTAATCCCATATGCCCTACCACCTACCTACACTAGGGGCAATTTATAACAGCCAATTTACCTATCACCTGCAAGTCTTTGACGGTGGGAGGAAACCGGAGCACCCGGAGGAAACCCACGCAGACACAGGGAGAACTTGCAAACTCCACACAGACAGTACCCAGAATTTAATGACCCTCTTTACATTTTGATGTTTCTGTAGTTTAGATTGCCAAAAGTACCTCTTGTCTTAATGGCCGAACTGTGCGCCACAACTGTTGGGACAAGGGGACCTTTTTTTAAGCAATGTAAATGCAAGTCCCAGATGATCTGCTTGTGGTCCAAACTACAGTACTATGTGTTACGACCTTGTACTGTAATCAGCCTTTTTATTCCTTGTTGTGTTCCAACAAATTTAAATTAACTGAACAGAAGCTGAGAACAGAGTAACTGGGGCAGATACACTGTTGATGTATTGGTCAGTGTAATCCTGTAGGTTTAAAAAAAAAAAAATCCACTGTGGATCATAGATTTTGAGCTGCACGAGTTATCTGTGACTACAGCAATCTCTGAAGACTTGCATCAATTGTACAAGACTATGAAGCATAGAATATATTCTTTAGCAGTAGACAATTGCAGAGATGTGGGGTGAGTCTTTGACATGTGTTACATCAACTGCTGTGTAACTTGCATAAGGCAATCCTGAAACATACTTGAATGTCACATTTATCATTGTGCTGCTACTGGCAGCAGTCCTGGCTTCATTGTATGTAATATAAATAAGGTGGTTTGTTACCACCAGTTGAATGGGTCATTACCCACCAACAAGAGGCACGGTGCTATTGACGGCCACTTTATTTCTGGCCTTGGCTGAGTGGGTGCTGCCTAAACAGATCAACAGTGCAGTTTCTGTGTTGCTGGCCTACGCCAACCCTCCCTATGTGCGGGCAGAGAATGAAACTGTGTGAACAGTGCTGTTGATCCCAGAGCACTGGAAGGCAAAACACACAATTCCTCCTATAATATCAATGCGGCATGACGCATGTTGGATTCTGTGCCTGAGAAGAAAAAGGGCTGCCTAGTGTCTCAAGCCATTTTCTGAACCGATTGCATTGTACTTATATCTGCAGCAGTGAGTGACATCGTGACATCCGTTTTGAAAAACCTCAGTGTCAGTTTAACAGGGTGTATATCCTGTTTGAGATCATCTTCAATAGTGGTGCATACCTGATACTCAAAAGTGCCAGTTTAATACTTCAAATAAAAATGTGGGGGCTGTTAACAACTTTAATGAGTGGTAAAGTATTCTATGTTGTCTAAATGTATGTAGAGATCGTCCTGTTCAGTGTAAGATGCAACATGCTGTTTCATTAAACTGAAGTAGGAAAGCTAAATGTAAATAAAGATGGGCATTTGAGAGTTTCAAATTGCCTTTGATATGAATGTTAATATCTGATACTTGCTCAATTCCAGAGAATGCAGAACATTATCATAAAATAACATTATTTTAAGCCTGCCAGGCACCCATTACTAACGAAATGGAAGAGGATTGCAAAGTAACTATCTGAAACATGTCAAGAAATCCCGTTTAATGATTATCCTTTGCGAGACTACTCTCAGGCAATAGTTTCAGATTCGTGAGGGTTTAAATTTAGTAAAGTAGCTGGCAGCTGAAGCTGATCACTTATTATTTGCACTTTCGGTTTGCAGAGTACTTCTGCTATAGGTCCCCAAGATAGGAAAGGTTCTTGAGGGTATGCAGATTTTCTGGTTTGTTTTGTTGGATGTTTTACTCCTTGGAATCCTGTAAATTTAAATAGCGTTGTAGTGCTTGGTCCAATATTCAATTTTCCAGCCCATTTTTGTACTTTTATAGCCACATGTAATTGTGAGGTGATGAGCTTTTTGATTACATCAACAGTCTCATTAAAATGAAACTTGTACCAACTGACCATTATGCACCTGGATAACTACTTTGCTGAAAGTCATGTGTGTTTTATGAGTCTCGTTCAGACACTCTACTTTCAATCCAAACAGCCATTTGGATCGTTAATTGTCTTTAAAGGCATTGTAATTTTTTTAATGTGAAGTGAAGCATCTTGGGATGTTTTATTATGTTAAAGGCGCTATATAAATGCAAGTTGTTGAGTGTTGTGATCTGACTAGAAGTAATTACTGATCTCAGTTGGATTGAGGCCTAAATTGCTAAAATAATCCAATTTCCACTTCAAAGATTGTGTTAAAGGACCTTTTTGGCTAGTAGATTAATGCATTGTCCATAGTATTCTCTCATATTGATCCCCACTCTTTGCAGAGTTAGCTGATCTTTTTTTTAATCCCCCTCCCACTTTCTCCCCACCCCACCCCCCTCTGCCCAGGGTGAACTAGCCACAGTTTCCATTCTTGTTTGCTGTCTACTTGTTTCTGCTGGAAAATGTGTATGAATGCAAAGATGAGGACAGGATTGGACTCAGCTCTGATGCTGCAGCAAGCCACAATCAAATAGAATGCGGACGATCATGCACTAGTGTTGTGCGTAGTGAATGGACGCTCAAATGAGTAACCTTGGAACGACACAAAAAGAGGCGAACGTTTTGGGGCAGAGAGTCATTGTGAGAGTGGAGGAAGGTACATTGTAAGCTGAAGTGGTGCCTTCACTATTCGCTCTTGGGCGGTGCTGAATATTGTCAGGGTGTACTTCCATGGCATTGGTAGAGTTTAACTTCCCTAAGTAGCTGGCCTTCATGTGTGAATCTAGACCCTGTCATCTGGCTGTTAATTGCAGCCAATCTCAGTCCTAATGCATGTGCATTTTTTACTCTCCCTTCCCTGGTTTAAGGACCTGGAAATTATTTCCCTTCCATCCCTCACCCCCTCATCCCTGCTGCCACCTTCAGGTTAGATTAACCAACTGAGTAGGAACCAAGGATGGGTGGTGGTCAGGCTCGTATCATCAATTTACTCACTGAGGGGATGAGATTGAACATTTGTTCTTGGGATGTGGGTCATGCTGGCAAGGCTGTATTTAGTTAAATAGTTATAATTGGGTAAACTGGCATTGTGATGCTATTATTTGATATTGCAAATGATTTTTAATCTAACAGATTTCAAACATTTTATTTTTCCAGGTTTGTACCTTACATAGGTATCGTGACCATTCTGATGAATGACTATCCAAAATTTAAGGTAACTTTAATTGAATCCTGTTTCCAGGGCTAATCTTTTGTGAAACTGTAAATGTTTTGTTTTTTACTAATCATCAATCTGTTCTACAGTATGCAGTACTCGTTCTGCTGGGACTGTTTGTGCTAGTCCATCGAGAGTGAAGAATGGATGGACTTTGCAGAGGATATGAGTGGAGTTTCTCACCCCAAGCCAAATGTTTAAGATGAAGAAAATGACCAGCAATCGTGCAATGTTGCAGCTATTCATGGATTTCTACTTTCTGCCAGATGATTCATTGTTTTTAATGGAGATCAGTACTGTAGGAATGTTCTTAAGTGATGGACTGAAAGATGCCATCTTGAAGATGAAACTTTCCCCATCACTTTTTTGGTTTCTGAATCTAAACTAACACAGTTTGGAGTAGGGTCAAGGATTTGGGTGGGGAGGAGGGGGGAGGGAGTTTGAAGCCGGTTGGGACAATGCCAGTTTGCATGTTGCAACTTTTAACTCTGCACTCATTTTGGTTTGCTGCTGCTGTTTCAGTACAAATGCAAATTTTTCTTCCTGCTCTACTGTGTCAGCTTTCTGCTCACAGATGTGTGATGATAGGGTTTGGATTGACGTCTATGATTTTTGTCCTCCCCAACCCTCTTCACGTCCCCATACCAAGTTTAAGATTTGGAGACTATGACTTGGGTGCTGACCAGAGAGCAGCTCTTTCCTCTGTGTAGTGGGTTTGCTGGTATTGTCCAGGGAGCTGATTCCCTCCCCATACACTTTACCAGCAAATCCAAAAAATGCCTTGTCCCTCCTGCCACCACAGCCACCCACCCACCCCCCTCAACACCCCCATGCCCCATCAAACTGTTTGGTTAGAAGTTATTTGAGGTCTCCAAAGCGTAGGCTGTACAATAAATGGCCGGCAGGAAATAAAACCCAATGACACAACTAAGAGAGTGAATGGCGAGTGGGTCAGTCCAGTGAACTGTACGCCAGAGCCAAACATCAAGCAGAACATGAAATTCTACATAGTAAGTTTAGCAGGAGAGATGATGTTGCCCAGATTCTGAACCTTTATTACAGACCAAAAATTTGAAACGCCAATTTGTACAAATTTGGACAGTGTAGACAGAACAATATTACAGATATATTGGACAGTTAGGAATGGCCTATTTCCAGTTCACCTGTCCCATCCCAATCATTTTGATCACCTTACTTAAATGAGATGGTGGCAAAATGCATGCGTGACTCTTTGTATGGAGTGATAGATCTGTGGAAGTGTTATGTACTTTAAAACCATTTCCAAACCCTGGGACTTCAATGCAATGCATTATACTTAGCTGTGGAGTGGTTTGGTCAATAGATATTGTTGGGAACCTTGCTACAGTGGTGTTCCTGATTGTTATTTTCCATTACTTCCATCCACACCTTTCATATACTTTTTCATGTAAATATGCTATTATGTACATTATGCATTTGTTTGTACTGAAATGCTGGCACCTGGACCGGATGAGCCTTTAGAGTTGGGAGTTGAAGATGGCATTGGTAGGCAGTAACCAAGTAGATTACATGGACCCCCTTCCCCCAAACTCTGCAAGACTCTATGATGTCCAATAGTCTTTCTTGGAAATCCTAAAACTGCCCTGTGTAGCTTCTTGTCTTCATAGTGACCTGTAATGAACAATGCCCCCAGTACTTTTCTCATGCTAAACATTCTGGGCATTCACGCCTGTTCTGCTCTAAATATGTTTAGTATTTTTCTTTATACATTTGGTATTGTATGAAGTGCCTGCTCATCTTTTCTTCATTGTTCAAATCACTGTTTGATTTTGTTGTTTTAAAGCACAAACTGAGTCAGACTTGCCCATCTTTTCCTCTAAGTGGTCTGCAATACTTTTATTGGAATTTTAAATTGGTAGTTTGAGGCTTTTTAAAATAGTTTTACCCCGTAACTAAGCCCCAGAAAACAAAAACTTCCATTATATGTTTGATCATATACAGTTGAAAGAAACAGCCCACTGAATCGCTGTGTACTGTTATCAGGTGTTTTCAACAGACTGTTCAGGGAGCAGTGCCCCTTGTTTTCGTGAAGGGATGGGTCCAACCTGCCTTGTCTGGTTAGTATGGAGTACTCTGGCCCTGTACCCCACAGGGATCTCTTTCCCAATCACTTTGGGGAGGAATGAGAATTCAGAACATTAATAAAACCATAATAAAATTTGCAGCTTATCTTGTGTTTGTTCATTCTTTGTCTGATATACTAGACGTTGCTAGCATTAGCATTCTTTTGGGCCTCCTTATCTCGAGAGACAATGGATACGCGCCTGGAGGTGGTCAGTGGTTTGTGAAGCAGCGCCTGGAGTGGCTATAAAGGCCAATTCTGGAGTGACAGGCTCTTCCACAGGTGCTGCAGAGAAATTTGTTTGTTGGGGCTGTTGCACAGTTGGCTCTCCCCTTGCGCCTCTGTCTTTTTTCCTGCCAACTACTAAGTCTCTTCGACTCGCCACAATTTAGCCCTGTCTTTATGGCTGCCCGCCAGCTCTGGCGAATGCTGGCAACTGACTCCCACGACTTGTGATCAATGTCACACGATTTCATGTCGCGTTTGCAGACGTCTTTATAACGGAGACATGGACGGCCGGTGGGTCTGATAGCATTAGCATGCTATCTCCCATTTGGTGTTGCTAAACTGACTCTGCTTTCACCCCCCTGACCCCCCACTGTGTTCATCTTAAACCTGTCTAATGTTTAATGCAACTTCTAAAGATTGCACTGAATGTGCTTTATGTAATGTGGAAAACTAAAGGCTGTTAAGTACCTTGTGATACCCTCTTAATGTGCTACACTGATTCTCCTCTCTGTTGAAATCTAGATTCCAGTGCATAGTCTCCCATTCATTCATTCCCATACATTATCAGCTTGCTTCCTGTTTGACCTTGTCTTTTCTCCTCTCAGCCGACATGGTGTCCTGCACGATATGTCATGTCTTTTCACTCAGGGTGGGGGTTCTCAATTTTAAAACAGTGAATGTATCTGATTTTCGTTATTCAATGTCCAGAATCATTTCACAACATTGCACTAGCTTACTTTTGGTCTTGTTGCCATAGATTTGGTTCCAAAATGCTTCTTGTTGACTTGGAACTTTGTGTAGAATTCCTTTTTTCTGCTGTTTGTCCTGTTTTCAATTCCCTTTCCATTTCTGCACTTTTGTAGAGTGGGATTCACTGAGTAATCAAGAGGAGGCTTGATCTGATGGAATAGCAGAACAATCTCGAAGGGCTGAATGGCCTTCTCCCCTCTTAAGTGCACAGCAAGTTTATTTTGTAGTGCCATTAAGCTTTCACTGAATTTTGCATGATGCCTGTGCCTACTAGGCTTTCTCCAACCATTACATTTTAACTCAAAAATAGGAATTACAGATGTTTCAAACATCAGTAAGTTGATGTTTACTCCTTTTAAAATGTGAGCTGTTTGAAATATGGTTCCTATTTTTGAAATTACTAAAATCCATCAGCCAGTCTTTTGGTCTATCTAAGTGCGACTACTACATTAATGGACAGGTTTGCTGTTGACTTGCTTGAGATTGGCAACTTGATTAAAGTCCGTAGAGTGTCACAAGATCTTTTTCGTCTCGTTCTGAACCAGGTTCCACCAGCAAGAGGAGGGAGATGTGTTTGTGCAACGTAATCCCAATAGATTACCATTTTAATGCATTGATAAATCAGTTTGCATGACTAGATTAAATTGTAGCTCCCAACTAATCCATAAATTGAACAGTTGAGTATGTGATATGGTATACCCTTTTCTAGAAATATAGTATTACCAGCACAGAAATAAATTTCAAAATGGGCAATTTGAACATTGTTCTGTACTAATGCATTCAGGCTAAAACCAGAGTTTACTTGCCTTTGTTGCTCTTTTTTTGTATGTTCTTTAAGTACTGCAGTTTTGTAGAGAAGCTACTTCTGTTACATGTTTTCCACTGTTTAAATCTAAATGGGTTCCTCAAAGCTGAAACAGCATTAATGTGGCTCCCTAAAACATCAATCCTTTTCTGATATTTGAAGTACTTTTAGTTCCTTCTCGAGCTGTTTTCTGGTGTTAACAATTATCAGTTGGAGTTGAAAGGTGTCTGTTTTGAAATGGATCTAAAAAATGTGCAAAATAATTGTTAAAAAGTCAAGATTCAAAACTGTCTTAACTTTAGGTGTTGAAAATTGCCCTTTTGGCAATGAGCTTGTCTTGATTGGACATATTTTGAGTTAAGAATAAGTGAAGGAGCAGATAGTTCCACATGGAACCATGCACTGCCTTGAAATGCAAGAGGAGGAGTAATTGGTGAAACTTAAAGATTTATTTTAAGGGAGCTGGTGAGTCATGTAAAAATACAAGGAAAGAACTGATCCTATCAGAAGCTGGAAATTAATTCATGGTTTGTACCTATTTGTAGTCAAGTAGTGACGAGCATTAGTTGCATCTGACAAGTAACTTATTAAACACATTTTGTAAAAATGCAAGCACTGAAAGTACATTGACTGCATTTAAATTTTGGAAGGATTGTTTATAGGAACCAAGGTAGTTCAGGAGTGTTGCTACCTGAGGGATTGGGCCAGGACTAGAAGGGAGACTTTATTACCCTTTGCACATTACTGCAATGCTGCAGGTTGGGTAAAGAACCCTGTGCAGATTCAAACGGGAAAGGCATGAACATCAGAAGCCACTCACTGAGCCAGAATATACTTAGTAAAGAGCTCTTTGTCAATTTGGCAATTAATAGTTTATTCTACAGTACTGATTTTTGTTAACTTTTTAAGGTATTAGACAACTATGTGTGACCTCGACAGTGCATAGAATGCAACCACTAATACAAAAGCAAAATACTGCAGATGCTGGAAATCTGAAATAAAAACAGAAAATGCAGGATAGGTCATTGACCTGAAATGTTGTTTGTTTCTCTCTCCACAAATGCTTCCTGACCTGCTAAGTGTTTCCAGCATTTTCTGTTTTTATTTTATAAATGTAACTGCTAGTTCTGATGCAAGGTCACAGACTTTTTTTTTAATTCATTCATGGGATGTGGGTGTTGCTGGCAAGGCCAGCATTTATTGCCCATCCCTAATTGCCCTTGAGAAGGTGGTGGTGAGCTGCATTCTTGAACCGCTGCAGTCCATGTGAGGTAGGTACACCCACAGTGCTGTTAGGAATGGAGTTCCAGGATTTTGATCCAGCGACAGTGAAGGAACGGCGATAAAGTTCCAAGTTAGGATGGTGCGTGACTTGGAGGGGAGCTTGCAGGTGGTGGTGTTCCCATGCATTTGCTGCCCTTGTCCTTCTAGTTGATAGAGGTCGCAGGTTTGGAAGGTGCTATCTAAGGAGCCTTGGTGCATTGCTGCAGTACATCTTGTAGATTGTACACACTGCTGTCACTGTGCGATGGTGGTGAAAGGAGTGAATTTTTGTAGCTGGGGTTCCAATCAAGTGGACTGCTTCGTCCTGGAAGATGGTGAGCTTCTTGAGTGTTGCTGGGGCTGCACCCATCCAGGCAAATGGAGATTATTCCATCACACTCCTGACTTGTGCCTTGTAAATGGTGGACAGGCTTTGGGGAGTCAGGAGGTGAGTTACTCGCAGGATTCCTAGCCTCTGATCTGCTCTTGTAGCCACGGTATTTATATGGCTACTCCAGTTAAGCTTCTGGTCAATGTTAACCCCTGGGATGTTGGTAGTTGGGGATTCAGCGATGGTAATGCCATTGAATGTCAAGGGGAGATGGTTAGATTTTCTCTTGTTGGAGATGGTCATTGCCTGACACTTGTGTGGCGCGAATGTTACTTGCCGCTTATCAGCCCAAGCCTGGATATTGTCCAGGTCTTGCTGCATTTCTGCATGGACTTCTGAGGAGTCGTGAATGGTGCTGAACATTGTGCAATCATCATCACTTCTGACACTTATGATTAAAGGAAGGTCATGGATGAAGCAGCTGAAGATGGTTGGGCCTAGGACCCTACACTGAGGAACTCCTGGAGTTCTGATGTCCTGGAGCTCAGATGATTGACCTCCAACAACCAGAACTACCTTCCTTTGCTTTAGGTATGACTCCAACCAGCAGAGAGTTTTCCCCTTGATTCCCATTGACTTCAGTTTTTCTAGGGCTCCTTGATGCCATACTCTGTCAAATGCTGCCTTGATGCCAAGGGTAGTCACTCTCACCTCACCTCTTGAGTTCAGCTCTTTTGTCCATGTTTGAACCAAGGCTGTAATGAGGTTAGGAACTTGCAGAACCCAAACTGTGCGTCACTGAGCAGGTTATTGCTAAGTAAGTGCTGCTTGATGGCACTGTTGACACCTTCCATCACTTTACTGATGATTAAGAGTGGACTGATGGGGCGGTAATTGGCCAGATTGGACTTGTCCTGCTTTTTTTGTACTGGACATACTTGGGCAATTTTCCACATTGCCAGGTAGGTGCCAGTGTTGTAACTGTACTGGAACAACTTGGCTAGGGGTGCGGCAAGTTCTGGAGCGCAGGTCTTCAGGACTATTGCTGGAATATTGTCAGTGCCCATAGCTTTTGCAGTATCCAGTGCCTTCAGTGGTTTATTGATATCACGCAGAGTGAATCAAATTGGTTGAAGTCTGGCATCTGGGAAGCGGGGGACTTCAGGAGGAGGCCCGATGGATCATCAAATCAGCACTTCTGGCTGAAGATTGTTGCAAATGCTTCAGCCTTATCTTTCGCACTGATGTGCTGGGCTCCCCCAGCATTGAGGATGGGGATATTTGTGGAGCCACCTCCTCCAGTTAGTTGTTTAATTGTCCACCACCATTCACGGTTGGATGTGGCAGGACTGCAGAGCTTAGATCTGATCCGTTGGTTATGGGATCGCTTAGCTTTGTCTATTGCATGCTGCTTATGCAGTTTGGCACGCAGATAGTCCTGTGTTGTAGCTTCACCAGGCTGACGCCTCATTTTGAGGTATGCCTGGTGCTGCTCCTGGCATGCCTTCCTGCACTCTTCATTGAACCAGGGTTGGTCTCCTAGCTTGATGGTAATGGTAGAGTGGGGGATATGCTGGGCCATGAGGTTACAGATTGTGTTTGTGTACAATTCTGCTGCTGCTGATGGCCCACAGCGCCTCATGGGTGCCCAGTTTTGCATTGCAAGATCTGTTTGAAATCTATCTCATTTAGCACAGTGATAGTGCCATATAACACGATGGACGGTATCCTCAATGTGAAGGCGGGACTTTGTTTCCACAAGGACTGTGCGGTGGTCACTCCTACCAATACTGTCATGGACAGATGCATCTGCGGCAGGCAGATTGGTGAGGATGAGGTCGAGTATGTTTTTCCCTCTTGTTGGTTCCCTCACCACCTGCCGCACACTGTCTGGCAGCTATGTCCTTTAGGACTCTGCCAGCTCAGTCAGTAGTGGTGCTACCGAGCCACTCTTGGTGATGGGCATTGAAGTCCCCCACCCAGAGTACATTCTGTGCCCTTGCCACCCTCAGTGCTTCCTCCAATGGTGCTCAACATGGAGGAGTATTGACTCATCAGCTGAGGGAGGGCAGTAGGTGGCAATCAGCAGGAGGTTTCTGTGCCCATGTTTGACCTGATGCCATGAGATTTCATGGGGTCCAGAGTCGATGTTGAGGACTCCCGGGGCAACTCCCTCCTGTCTGTATACCACTGTGCCGCCACCTCTACTGGGTCTGTCCTGCCGGTGGGACAGGACATACCCGGGGATAGTGATGGCAGTGTCTGGGACATGGTAAGGTGTGAATTCGTGAGTATGACTATGTCAGGCTGTTGCTTGACTAGTCTGTGGGACAGCTCACCCAACTTTGGCACAAGACCCCAAATATTAGTAAGCAAGACTTTGCAGGGTTGACAGGGCTGGGTTTGTCATTGTTTCCGGTGCCTAGGTTGATGCCGGGTGGTCCATCCAGTTTCATTCCTTTTTTTGACTTTGTAGCAGTTAGATACAACTGAGTGGCTTGCTAGGGCAGGTAAGAGTCAACCACATAAGGACATTAGTGAACCAGATGGGTTTTTACAACAATCAACAATGGTTTCATGGCCATCATTAGATTAGCTTTTAATTCCAGATTTATTAATTGAATTCAAATTCCACTTTCTGCTATAGTGGGATTTGAACCCATGTCCCCAGAGCAATACCCTGGGTCTCTAGGTTACTAGTCCAGTGACAATACCACAATGCCACCGCCTCCCCCTTGACTTGAAACTTGTTTCTCTCTCCACAGATGTGCCAGACGTGCTGAGTATTTCCAGCATTTTGTTTTTATTTCAGATTTGCAGCATCGCGGTATTTAGCTTTTATTACTAGTTTCCTTCTCCTTTGTTGTTCATTAACACTGCTCTGAAACGGGCAGTTTTGTAAGAGTCTTTATTGTGGGTTTTGGAAGCTATACACTTTTATCACATGTGTGGAAGTACAAGGGAAATAACTCACTTGAAAATGAATTTGATCACATGGTAATAGTGACATGAGAGAGGTTACAAATAATCCTTGTTTAATACTTGATTTTCAATTTTAAACTGGAGTATTATAAATAGAAACTTGTGATGGTGAGGTATCATGGATTACTGAACTTGGATTGATAAAAAGAAATATGGATTCAAGAAATGTGAAATAAAATAGGAAATACTAGTACTAAACAACAGATCCCTCTGCATCTGAAAAGATAAAAGATATATTTGAAGCAGGGGAAAATGCTGGGCTATGGAATTACTTTTGAATTACTCTAGCAAAGCATCAGCCAGCCACGATGAGGTTGAATGGTCTCCTGTACTGTAAACGTCAAGACTTCTATGATAGGAAAGATCCATTCAAAAATTAAGACAAAGGAAAAGAACCAGTGAAGACCAAGAATAGATGTACTAAAGGAACAGTAAAGGTCGATGGAGGGTTTCATACCCTGCCACCCAGATTTTTAAAAGTCCTGGCCCTCTAAAGTGGATGTAAAAGACCCCATAGGGCTGTTTTGAAGAAGAGTAGGGGAGTTCTGTGCCTCTTGACCTCCAATATTTATCCCTAAAGCACTCAAACTAATTAACTGGACCTTGCTGTTCACAAATTAGTTGCCTACAGAACAACAGTGACTGTACTTCAGAGGAAAATAATTGGCTGTAAAGTGCTTTGGGATAGCCTGAGGATATGAAAAGTTCTATATAAGTGCAGAAATGTCTTCAACAAATAAAGAGCATGCACTTAGTCATAACTAGCTCATGTCTCATCATCTGAAACAGCAGTGCTCAAGACCAGAGCACAAAATAACCATTACCCTTCCATGTAGAGAAAGGTGCATACTGAATAGAACAAAATAAAAGTACATTAAAAAGGGACAGGTTAACAGTCCATAGCTCAATGAGAAAATGTATTGTGTGGTCTGGTGCTAAGCTAAATTCCTGGTTAATGCTGAGTTGTTGGCGAAACACAGAAATCTTTACTGAGCACCGAAGAATAAGTCAGTCTTCTGGCTTTAAAATATACTGCAGCAGCCAGGGTTCAAAGGTGGTTTGTGACTGATTTTTCAACTAGCATTTACAAGGGACAGATATGCATGTGGGTTTGAGTTCTACAAGTATGCAGCATAGTACATGACACCTTACTGTCTGTGTTCCTTCTGAGCTTTTTAATTGCCACAAGTTTCCACACTACACTCCCATCATGGTTTGTTATTGGTATATTTTGGGGATTTTTTAGATCTTTTAGTTGAACCAAAGGTTGGAACACCTCTGAATTCAACCACTAACAGCTTCAATAAAAGCAGTAGTCCAGTGGCTTGATGGGCTAATACACAATCTGGGTGTGGTGCTGACCCATACCAATTAGGGAGACTCTAGACTCAGTCTCTGGTCTATATGAGTTAGCTAATCTCGGAAGGGGTGGTAGTTAGGAGTGCTATAATTAGCCTGAAAAGCTATGGGCTAAAACAAGGAGAAAGACACTGTCCATTGCCTCTTCCTCATGTCAGGTCAGACTCTGAGGCGGAGGAGTCACATGGAAATTGGCTTATGTGAGGAACTGAAAGGTTGCCAGTGTACCTATATTGCACCACGAACCACCAGCTGAAAGGATACCAGGGTAAACATTTTGAGTGGGGAACTGGGAATAATTATTGTCATATAATTCTTCATTTGCAAAGAACAAGAATTAAAGAATGTCACAAAAAGTCATTGTGGTCATCCTCTCTCCCTGGTGGCATCAGAGTCCCATTGTGCCTGCGCCTACTTCTTGGTAGAGCCATTCAGCTAGTCCCACTCCCCTACTCTTTTCCCCCTTCAATTATTTATCCAATTCACTTTTGATAGTTGCTATTAAATCTCTTTCCACCAACCCTCCTGGCAGTGCATGTCAGATCGCAACAATTAGAATTAGAACATTACAGCGCAGTACAGGCCCTTCGGCCCTCAATGTTGCGCCGACCTGTGAAACCATCTGACCTACACTATTCCATTTTCATCCATATGTCTATCCAATGACCACTTAAATGCCCTTAAAGTTGGCGAGTCCACTACTGCTGCAGGCAGGGCGTTCCACGCCCCTCCTACTCTCTGAGTAAAGAAACTACCTCTGACATCTGTCCTATATCCATCACCCCTCAACTTAAAGCTATGTCCCCTCGTGTTTGCCATCACCATCTGAGGAAAAAGACTCTCACTATCCACCCTATCTAACCCTCTGATTATCTTATATGTCTCTATTAAGTCACCTCTGCTCCTCCTTCTCTCCAACGAAAACAACCTCAAGTCCCTCAGCCTTTCCTCGTAAGACCTTCCCTCCATACCAGGCAACATCCTAGTAAATCTCCTCTGCACCCTTTCCAAAGCTTCCACATCCTTCCTATAATGCGGTGACCAGAACTGCACGCAATACTCCAGGTGCGGTCTCACCAGAGTTTTGTACAGCTGCAGCATGACCTCGTGGCTCCGAAACTCGATCCCCCTACTAATAAAAGCTAACAGACCATATGCCTTCTTAACAGCCCTATTAACCTGGGTAGAAACTTTCAGGGATTTATGTACCTGGACACCAAGATCTCTCTGTTCATCTACACTACCAAGAATCTTCCCATTAGCCCAGTACTCTGCATTCCTGTTACTCCTTCCAAAGTGAATCACCTCACACTTTTCCGCATTAAACTCCATTTGCCATCTCTCAACCCAGCTCTGCAGCCTATCTATGTCCCTCTGTACCCTACAACATCCTTCGGCACTATCCACAACTCCACCGACCTTCGTGTCATCCGCAAATTTACTAACCCACCCTTCTACACCCTCTTCCAGGTCATTTATAAAAATGACAAACAGCAGTGGCCCCAAAACAGATCCTTGCGGTACACCACTAGTAACTAAACTCCAGGATGAACATTTGCCATCAACCACCACCATCTGTCTTCTTTCAGCTAGCCAATTTCTGATCCAAAGCTCTAAATCACCTTCAACCCCATACTTCCGTATTTTCTGCAATAGCCTACCGTGGGGAACCTTATCAAATGCCTTACTGAAATCCATATACACCACATCCACTGCTTTACCCTCATCCACCTGTTTGGTCACCTTCTCGAAAAACTCAATAAGGTTTGTGAGGCACGACCTACCCTTCACAAAACCATGCTGACTATCGCTAATGAACTT
Organism: Heterodontus francisci; assembly: GCF_036365525.1. Classification (NCBI taxonomy): domain Eukaryota; kingdom Metazoa; phylum Chordata; class Chondrichthyes; order Heterodontiformes; family Heterodontidae; genus Heterodontus; species Heterodontus francisci. Next base: position 38,076,338 of record NC_090405.1, on the reverse strand, counting down.
ATTCTTTTCAAGATGATTATAAATCCTGTCTCTTATAACCTTTTCCAACATTTTACCCACAACCGAAGTAAGGCTCACAGGTCTATAATTACCAGGGCTGTCTCTACTCCCCTTCTTGAACAAGGGGACAACATTTGCTATCCTCCAGTCTTCCGGCACTATTCCTGTCGACAATGACGACATAAAGATCAAGGACAAAGGCTCTGCAATCTCCTCCCTGGCTTCCCAGAGAATCCTAGGATAAATCCCATCTGGCCCAGGGGACTTATCTATTTTCACACTTTGCAAAATTGCTAACACCTCCTCCTTGTGAACCTCAATCCCATCTAGTCTAGTAGTCTGAATCTCAGTATTCTCCTCGACAACAGCTCGCTGTGTAAAAACATTTTCCTCATGTCACCTCTAGTTCTTTCGCTTATCTTCTTAAATCTGTGTTCTCTGGTTACTAACCCTTCTGCTACTGGAAACAGTTTCTCCTTACAGACACTATCAAAATGCTTCACTAGTTTGAACACCTCATTCAAATCTCCCACAATGTCTGCTCTCAGAAGAACAATTCCAGCTTCTCCGCATAACTGAAGTTCCTCATCTCTGGTATCAAATTCCCCAGAGTCTGATAATGTACATTCCAGAGTACTAAAGGAAGTGGCCCTGGAAATAGTGGATGCATTGGTGGTCATTTTCCAAAATTCTATAGACTCTGGAGCAGTTCCTACAGATTGGAGGGTGGCAAATGTAACCCCTCTATTTAAAAAAGGAGGGAGAGAAAAAACAGGGAATTGCAGACCAGTTAGCCTTACATCAGTAGTGGGGAAAATGTTAGAGTCTATTATAAAGGATGTGATAGCAGAACACCTGGAAAGCATAAATGGGATTGGACAAAGTCAGCATGGGTTTATGAAAAGGAAATCATGCTTAATAAATCTACAAGAGTTTTTTGAGGATGCAACTAGTAGAATAGATAGAGGAGAACCAGTAGATGTGGTGTATTTGAATTTTTAGAAGGCTTTTGATAAGGTCCCACATAAGTGGTTAGTGTGCAAAATTAGAGTACATGGGATTGGGGGTAATATACTGGCATGGATTGAGAACTGGTTGACAGACAGGAAACAGAGTAGGAATAAACGGGTCATTTTCCGGGTGGCAGGCAGTGATTAGCAGGCTACCGGAGGGATCAGTGCTTGGGCCCCAGATATTCACAATATATATTAATGACTTGGGGGAGGGACTAAATGCAACATTTCCAAGTTTGCAGATGACACAAAGCTGGGGGGGAATGTGAGCTGTGAGGAGGATGCAAAGAGGCTCCAATGTGATTTGGACAAGTTGGGTGAGTGGGCAAAAGCATAGCAGATGCAGTATAACGTGGATAAATGTGAGGTTACAACTTTGGTTGTAAAAACAGAAAGGCAGATTATCTGAATGGTGATAGATTGGGAAAGGGGGAGGTTCAACGAAACCTGGGTGTCCTTGTACACCAGTCACTGAAAGCAAGCATTCAGGTGCAGCAAGAGGATTTGAGTACAGGAGGAAGGATGTCTTACTGCAGTTATACAGGGCCTTGGTGAGACCACATCTGGAGTATTGTGTGCAGTTTTGGTCTCCTTATCTGAGGAAGGATGTTCTTGCCCTGGAGGGAGTGCAAAGAAGATTTACTAGGCTGATTCCTGGGATGGCAGGATTGACGTATGAGGAGAGATTGGGTCAATTAGGCCTATATTCACTTGAGTTTAGAAGAATGAGAGGGGATCTAATAGAAACCTATAAAATTTTAACAGGACTAGACAGGCTAGATGCAGGAGGATGTACCCGATAGCTGGGGAGTCCAGAACCAGGGGTCACAGTCTCAGGATATGCGGTATGCCATTTAGCACCGAGATGAGGAGACATTTCTTCACTCAGAGGGTGGTGAACCTGTAGATTTCCTATCCACACTCTCACTGTCCTTGTTGTTCCATGGGCTTCAGTTTGATTAGAAAGTCACTGCTACCTCCAAAGTTGACACTGGAAGTACAGTACGAATTCTAAGGGCAGTGTTTAACTCTTTCATGAAGAAGGACATAGGAAATATGTAAGACAGAATTATTATAAAAGTAAAATTAATAAGGAGAAAAGGGTAAAGAAGGCAGGGTGGACATGATTAATTTTCCGTTTTGTTTAGTTGTTTAAATGTTGATATTACAATTCATGATACTTTCAGAGTAAAAGCGAGAGAGCGGAATACTGTAGAAAAACGGCTGGCGAGAGAGCGAGGAAAATCTGGACCGGTTGGCAGTCTAAGGGTTAACACCAGAGTGTTAACGCGTGGCTCCAACAGATATTTAAGATGCAACGAGGACTGTACCGTATAAGCTGTCTGTTTACAGGTATCCTATAAACCATGAAGAACCCTGGACATCTTAAAGTAAGATATCGTTCGGTAAACCGCCAGAGACCCGTTATGTCTGATATAGAACAAACAGTTCGACAAAAATACTGCAGGCGTTATGCCGTTCACTTTTCATTTGCTAATATTTCAGTCACCTAAGGTGCTTTTTAATGTCTAATTAATCTGCTCACTTTCTAACATGGGATACGTAAAAAGGGGATTCTACTCGTCCTTTAACCGTGTAATCGCAGGTGGTTCCCAGGCCGGATGATAAAATACAGACAGGGAATGATCCTTTTTTGTGTTGTGTGTGTTAAGGCTGCAATCAGTTTCTTGGGTTAAGGTGTGTGGAGGAACTCCATTAAAGGGTTCTTTCACAAGAGGCAAAGCCCACCCTAGTGGGAGCCGTGTTACTGTTCCACCTCAAGTGCAAGGTAGGACCCATCACAGGAGGTGAAAGATTTGCTTTAGCCGGCGCCTTTTGGAGGGATGTCCCTACCAATGAATTCATTCAAGTGTCATCACTTGCTGTATATGCAACAAAATCCAGATGCAAAGGGGGAGACAACCCTGGAAAGAGTGAGATAGAAACGTGAAGTGGGAGGGAAAGGCAGTAGACAAGATTTAAGAAATTCTCATCGACCGTCACCGTAATTACCCTCAAAATCTTCATTTCTCAAAGCAGCAGTGAGAAACTAAGGCAGGTGAACAGTAGCAGACAGTTGGGATAGTTTCTGAGAGTTTGTGTAACACCCGTTCTGTTCTCCCCGACCTTTGCAACTCGAAAGGAAACTGGACGCTAAACCGAGTAGGATGCGGGGGTGTCGGAGGGAGTGCTTCATTCCTGCTTCTTTGGCTGCCCCTAAAGTCAGCGATTAGCTTTCCCCTTATTCACAAGCCAAACGGATTCACTACACGCAAAAGCAAAATGCTGGAAATCTGAAATAAAAATGGAAGGTGCTGGAAACACTCAGCAGTTCTGGCAGCATCTGTGGAGAAAGAAGCAGAGTTAATGTTTCAAGTCTTCGTCACAACTAACAATCACCCAGTCTTAACATGCTGAGCTGTGCAGAGTCTGCCTGTAAACTGTGTGTTTTCCCTTTATTTGTTTGGTTTCTGCGCGGTGCAAACATATTGTGGTTATGGGTCACGAATGTTTAGCAGTTTAAAATAAAACATCTGCGTGTAACAGCCAACCAACTTCTGGATATAAACTAATTACATTGAACTCTCAACTCCATACTAACCTGTGCTGAATGTAGGAATTCGGGTTCGATCTTGTACTATAACAGGCGATTATATCCGCTACACAAAAAGTCTTACATTTTACCAAGTCTAATCTGTGGCTCAGTGGGTAGCAGTGTCTCCTCTAAGTCAGGAGGTTTGTGGATTCAAGTTCTACTCTAGAGACTTGAGTGAGAAATCTAAGCTGATACTCCAGAGCTGTACTGAGGGAGTGTAGCACTGTTGGAGGTGCTGTCTTTCGGACACGAAGTGCCATTTTCCATTCGCAGTATTTCAGATAAGAAGGTAATGCATGCCCTCGGCAGCTAGACCTGAACAACATCCAAGCTGATAAGTAACTTTTGCACCACACAAGTACCAGGCAATGACCATCTCCAACAAGAGAGAATCTAACCATCTCCCCTTGACATTCAATGGCATTACAATCACTGAATTCCCCACTATCAACATCCCGGAGGTCACCATTGAACAGAAACTTAATTGGAGTAGCCATATAAATACCATGGTTACAAGAGCAGGTCAAAGGCTGGAAATTCTGTAGTGAGTAACTCACCTCCTGACTCCCCAAAGCCTGTCCACCATCTACAAGGCACAAGTCAGGAGTGTGATGGAATACTCTCCACTTGCCTGGATGGGTGCAGCTCCAACAACACTCAAGAAGCTCGATACCATCCAGGACAAAGCAGCCCGCTTGATTGGCACCCCATCCATAAACATTCACTCCCTCCACCACCGACGCACCGTGGCAGCAGTGTGTACCATCTACAAGATGCACTGCAACAATGCACCAAGGCTCCTTAGACAGCACCTTCTTAACCCACGACCTCTACCACCTCGAAGGACAAGGGCAGCAGATGCAGGGGAACACCACCACCTGTAAGTTACTATGGATGGGCAATAAATACTGGCCTTGCCAGTGACACCCACATCCCGTGAATGAATAAAACAAATTACAACAGTGACTACACTTCAAAGGTACTTGATTAGCTGTAAGTCGACCTGGGAAGTCTTGAGATCTGGAAGGTACTGGAGAAGTGCAATTGTACATTTAAAACTCAAAGAGCTAACTTCAGAATGATAAGAATTGCCAAAAAGGAAGAGAGGGAAATAGGATTACTAAATGAATTCAGTAATTTTCTAAGGGTGCAAACTGTTACCTTTCAATTGAAAGAGACATAAATTAAAAGTGCCGTGGATTTTTTAAATACTTTAACATGTTACTTTTAACTTATCATTAACAATATTATTTATATTTAGATAGTAAATTGAGTTACCTCAGGTTCACTTGGTCTATTTCCTATTATGGTAATGAATGAAGGTGAAGGATAATCGTTTGACTTTCATTGGAATCAACAAGTTTGATCAGCTGGAGTTGGAGTCTGATTAATATGACTCCCTCTCCAAACTCTGGCTTGCTTGAATGGCTGTGGGCAGTTTCACCAAGGGATCCATAACAGAGGGATCAGGAAGGTGGAAAACCAGGCGATATATGACGGTGGGAGCAATTATCTGTGACAGGCCTTAGGGGAACGATTTTGGGAATTTAATGATCAGATACTCGGCTCAAAGTTAAAGTCCAAATAAAAATGAAACACTTTTTAACATAAAGATTTCATTCGGAAATGCATTTAATGGGAAGCTGCATAGGTACATGAAGGGAGAAAGGAATAAAATGATAGGTTGCCAGGGTTCGATGAAGATGGGTGGGAGGAGGCTTGTGTGGAGCATTCACGCTAACATAGACCAGTTGGGCGCAATGGCCTGTTCCTGTGCTGTACATTCGATGTAATTATATAGAATGCACGTTCTGGACAGTGTTGTCTGTTCCAGTGTCACTCTCTACTTAAATATCATTCAGAAAGAAACCATCTCTGACGCTGGATGATTATGGGATATTTGTTTCGCTCCTCTTGGGGAATGAGTGGGACAGTGCAGAGGTTTGAATGCGCGGGTCGATCTGCTGGTTTATTCCCAGTCCTGACAGCACAGAGAATGCACAGAGGGACGAATTTTCTGATTAAAGGACCAACATTGAGCTAAATGTGGTCAAGCGGCGAAACTACGCCAAGCGGAAGTGTGTGGAAGAGTACAGGGTTTAACTAGATTATCCCTAGCGGCTCCAATTCAGTGGAACCCACCTTATTCAGGTTAAGGACCAGCACTCTGGGACATTTCTAAGCTAGAGAATTCAACTCCCCTCGGTCACTCAGACAACAGTTGTCTCCCTCATTCTCACTTTGCTCTTTCCATTTATTTCTCTCGCTCCATCACACTGACTTTCTCTTTCTCTCCCTCTGTTGTGCCTTTCCCCTCCAGTCGGGGCACACCGTCCTCTCGCGTTATAGTCATCGGTGGTGGCGGAGCCGGGGATCGACCCAGCGCCGCCCACCGGTGCCGTCAGCTGCTGGGTTATAAAAGGGGGAGGTAGAATGAAGCGGCGAGACAGAGCTGGAGAAACCGGGGGAGGCTTTAGCACGAACAGAGGGAGAGAGGGATACAGGCAGACCCAGGGCAGGTCGCTCAGCGTGGCTGCATATTCCGCCCACAGGATGGGACATCTCAGCTTCCTAGCTTACCTGGTTGTGTTCTCCTACCTGTCTGTCACCGCCTCGGTCAGCCTGGATCTCACTGAACTCAGAAACAAAGTTTCCAAGATCAAAGTCAACCCCAGAGGGAATCTGTGGGCCACAGGTGAGATAACGGATTTTTTTTTTTGGGGTGGTCTTATTGTGTCTGGATCTCATTCAGAAGGGACTCTTCTCCAGTGTATCTGGGTGGGATGGCTTTACATGGTGAAGTGAGAATCACGGTCGATGTTAAGCACAGCTTCTGTTAAGGATTGAGATTCCAGACATTGACGCTTTAAATTGGGAAAAATAAGTGCATAAAATTTCAAGTTTGGCATGATCAAAGTCAGGGTTTTGGATCGACTAAATGCTTGTGTTTATTTCAATTATTTCAATTAATGCTAAAATTAGTTTGAAAACAAAGTTTCACTTTAATACAACTGCTGACTCCTCTTCCAACCATAATCGTGCCTCTTCAATCCTCTCTCTCGGTTGCTGCCAGCCGCTCTCATTCATTCCCCTTCTCCCGTTCCTGGAAATTCCCACCGGCGTCATTCTCTCGGTATAAATCGACCCTGAATGAATGTTGCTGCTCAGAATTACAATAATGATAAGGATGGGATTTGGACCTGATGGGTCTTCCAAAAGCTAGGGATTTGAATGCCTTCCTTTCCCTGTGAGACAATGACAAGGAGACACTGGATGGGCTTTCAAAGGGAATTGGATAATTATCTGAACGGAAAAAAAAATGCAGGGCTGCGGGGAAAAAGCAGGGGAGTGGGACTTCCTGAGTTGCTCTTACAGAGAGCAGGCACCGACACGACGGGCCGAATGGCCTCCTTCTGCGCCGTAAACATTCTGTGTTTCGATGATGCCCGTTTGACAACAGACCGAATGTGTGCTCCGGGGAAACTGTTCATTTTGTGTCCAATTAGCAGCACGATTATAGATGCTTTCAATGAAAGTAAAATACTGCAGATGCTGGAAATCTGAAATAAAACCAGAAAGTGCTGGAAATACACAGCAGGTCTGGCAACATCTGTGGAGAGAGAAGTAGAGTTAACATTTCAGGTCAGTGACCTTTCATCAGAATTGGCAAAGGTTAGAAATGTAATAGGTTTTAAGCAAGTGAAGGGGGGCGGGGGGGGGGGAAGAGAACAAAAGGGAAGGTGTGTAATAGGGCAGAGGGCAGGAGAGATTAAATGACAAAGATGTTTTTGTTGTTGCTCTTTAGGGCACTTTATGGGGAAGAAGAGCCTGTTTGATTATCCAGGTGGATATGATACTACCTCGTCAAGACTTCCTATGAACTCCCCTGAAGGTCCCAAGGATCTTAAGAGTCTGTTAACCCGGAAGATGCTGGATGTTGCCCTGGCTCAGGAAGCAGAGGGAAGGCGAGTGAGATACGACTCTGGCACTGAGGTAAACCAGCAAATGCAAAGGTTTGTCATAATGGGGGGGGGGGGAATGGGGGAGTGTCAGATAGGGAGGTATGAGTGATGCCCCAAATCTACCTCACGTGGTATCGATTTTGTATTCAATATTTTTTTCAGAATCGATATGTATAATTTTTGCTTTTTCTGTCTCACTGACTGTCCAGATAGCCAACCTGTGTTACTGGACACCACAATATCTTCAGACATCCTTAAGATATCTTTGGACATTGATACCCATCTCCACCTCCTGCCCAGTTCTGCCGCTTCAGGGACACCCAGTGACTGACCCACACATTCAATCCACTTCAAGGACACCCAGTGACTGACCCAACCAATTCAACCCCCAACAGGGACACCCAGTGACTGACCCACACATTCAATCCACTTCAGGGACACCCAGCGACTGACCCAACCCATTCAACCCCCATCAGGGATACCCAGTGACTGACCCAACCCAGTCAATCCCCTTCAAGATACCCAGTGACTGACCCAACCCATTCAACCCCCATCAGGGACACCCAGCGACTGACCCAACACATTCAATCCGCTTCAGGGACACCCAGTGACTGACCCAACACATTCAACCCCCATCAGGGACACCCAGCGACTGACCCAACCCATTCAATCCGCTTCAGGGACACCCAGTGACTGACCCAACCCAGTCAATCCTCTTCAGGGACACCCAGTGACCGATCCAACCCAGTCAATCCGCTTCAGGGACACCCAGTAACTGACCCAACCCAGTCAATCCTCTTCAGAGACACCCAGTGACTGACCCAACCTATACACTCCTGAGCATGGTTCTGATGTCTCCCCTGAGTATAAAAGAGTCCCAGTTCCACATCAATGTCTAATACATCCGCTGACTGGATACATTTCACTGAACCACAGATGTGTTTGATAATTTAATACAAAAATGCGAGCGCCCACATCCTTTTTTGAAGGGTACCACAAGCTGAATTTAAGATGTCCAGTAAACCAATCTAGTGTCCGGCGCTGATTTAAGGTGCTTGGGATAATCGCAGAGGTTTTTATTTAAAAAAAAAGGAGAAAGCGCATCTCAAATGTCAAACGGTGGGCTGGGGAACAGGGGAGGGGGAGCGGGGGCAGATATATTATATTGGGTATATTGCAACAAGCACACTGTCCATTGTACATGACAAGTACACTGTGCCCTGTCCGCACATTGTACATAGAAGTACGGCTAGATTGTAAACTGTTATCGACATGATTCTATTTTTCAGGGAACGGAGTTAATAATGAAGATGATCGAGAGATATGTTAAAAATACCAAAAGTGACGAACATCCTTAATTGTTAAAAGAAAATCACCATTTGCAAACATGTGAGTGAGCGGGCCTACAAACCTGTAGACTGTATTGAGAATGAACGAATGGTGAATGTGGACATTTTATTGTAACAATGGTGTATTTACGTCACCTATATTTTATGTATTGTTACTGTACAATTGTCTTATCGATATATTAAAGAGGCAGAAAGGACTATTCTATATTTTTCTGACGTTTTTGCATTGTTAAATCACTTTTAATGTAACCAGAAAGTTATTTGTGGTGAATAAAGAATATATTGTTTAAGCAACTAGTATTTCCAGTTTAATCCCGAGACCATGCCCTGGGTATACAGTCGAGGACTGGCTTTCCATTTAATTAATGATATTCTCCCTTCCTATAGGTCTCCCTGGGGTTCATGACTATCATTGACTGAGGCTCAGATCTCAGCCCATGCCACTCTGAGTGGATGCCAGGAGGTGCAGGCGAGTAGCCTATGCCCCATGCTTTTCCATGCTGGCCGCTGTTTCACTGAGTTGAATCCATGTCCTCCCCTGCACACTGTCACAACTTATGGTATACGTTCTACCTTCCTCCAACAGCTGAGGATCTCTTTGTGGGGAAAGTAGCGACTCCTCTTCTCTATTTGTATATGTATTGTAGACTGGAGCTCTTTTTGCTAGTAAAGAGAAGGCTGAGGTATGACCTTTAAATCATGAAGGGATTTTATAGGATAAGCATGGAGAACGTATTTTCACTCGTGGGGGTGGGGAGACCAAATCTCGGGGTCATAAATATAGTTTTTGTCCCGAATAAATCCAATTAGGAATTCAGGAGAAACTTCTTTACTCAAACAGTAATTAGAGTGCATTAATAGAAGGATATGTAGGTAGGGTTGCGAGGAGGCTTGTGTAGAGCATGGACCTGTTGAGCTAAATAGTCTGATTCAGTGCTGTAAAATTCCATGTAACTCTATGTCACCGTTCTCACCCTCCACACACACACGCAGCATCTTTGGCTGAGAGGCAATTATCTCTAAGACCTTTGCAAGTGTTGCTCTGACGTCAGCACTGGGTGAGGTGCGCAAGTTGCTCGGGTAACTACCTCTCTCTCATTTGTTTCTGTTGGTTTGCAGCCTCTCCACCCAACAATTGGCATCAAAACCCAGATCTGAAACTCCGTGCTGGGAAGTGCGGATACAAATCCACCTCCAACTTTAAAGTACCCTTGTCCCCATTTACAGGCTTTACATTTTCACTGGGCAAAGGCAGATTGTTGGGCAGTTACTTGTAAGGAAGGAAATATTACATCCCAGGTGTTCACTCATTTAAACAGGTACGGTACATGTAGAACAGATTCTACAAAAGTACAGTATATGGGTACAGTCACTACAATATAACTTATAAATGTAATGGTACAAAGAGATACAGCTATAATAAATACCTAGTGTTGGCATGGCTCAGTAATTACACTCTCATCTTTGAGTCATCTTTGGGTTTAAATCCCGCACTAAGATTTGACCACCTAATATAGGCTGATGCTTCAGTGCAGCAGTGATGGAGCGCTGCACTGTCGGAGGTGCTGTCCCTCGCATGGGATGTAAGCTCGAAGTTTCGTTCACTACTCCAGGGAGACATAGGAAATCCCACAGCACTTTCTCAGAGTACAGCGTGGAGTTCCCCCTGGTGTCCTGGCCAGTATTCATTTCTCAACCAACAACGACAGAAACTGTTTTAACTGGCTGAATATCTCATTTGCCGTTTGTGGGATCTTGCTGTGTGCAGGTTGGCTGCTGTGACTGCCTACAAAACAACAGTGACTGCACTTCAAGAGTTGCAATGTACTTTGGGATGTCCTGACAATATGAAAGGCACAATATAAGGAAAATTCTTTCTTCCTAAGGACTGTCAAGCAGTGTAAGATATATACGGCAGTATATCATATACCAATAAAACTGACAAATTATAATCTAAAAGAGACATATGACCAACTAAAGGCAGACATATAATGATAATCTAAACAATTCTGATAATATTCCTGTAATTAGCTCACAGAATTAATCTGACAATACTTACATCACAAATCCCATATAAGATCCTATTTCACAAAAATCAATACATTTTCCTGTCTGGTGTGGCAAGTGCGATATAACATTCTTTCAGTGCCTACATCAGATCAATCTTCCTTCAGCTCCTGCATCATGTGGTATCTTGAGGCACCAATGGAGAAGCAGTGTGAAAAGGAAATAAAGAAATTTACCGCCTTAAAGAAACAAACACAAATAATTGATCAGTAAATTTAAGGGAGCCATTCAATCTCAGGCTATGAGCTGCAGCTTTGAGGTTTATGAGATCATTTTTTGGATAACTGATTGTAAACCACTGATATATATCTACTATTGTCTAGGTATATTTTCCTGTTAATTTGCACTGGCATTGACCCAATTAGGGTGTCAATCTGAGAATGTAATTTATGTTACAAAACATTTGTGGTGTAGAATCTTTTTGTTCCTTTATATTTTTAGTTAATATATTTGATGAATACGGCCCAAACCTCATATATCCTCTTTATCCCTTTAGCTTCAGCTTTGTAACCCAGGTGTGTAAGACCATTTACAGCTGTATGAAAGGTATTTTAATAGGTGTCAATTGTGGCTCAGTGGTTAGCCTCTGAGTCAGAAGGTTCAAGTCCCATGGTAGATACTTGGGAACAAAAATCTAGACTGATGCTTCAGTTCTGTATGGAGTGTTGTGCTGTCAGAAATGCCATCTTTTGGATGAAATGTTAAGCTGAGGTCCTAAAAGATATGATGGCGTTATTTCACAGAAGAGCAGGAGAGTTCTCCCGGATGTCCTGACCTATGTTTAACCCCCAGTCAATATGCCCAGTAGAAACATATTATACTCCTACATTTAAAATACAACTTTATTCAAGGTGGACTCCTTAAAATTGACTTTACCTTTTAAAAAAAAAGTTTGACAATGCTGCAAAAAATGGCTGCTGAAGGTCAGACGACTTGGTCTGTGTATTCAAACATTGCCACACTGCCTGTTAAGGACAAAAGGATACATTCCAGGCTAAGAGGTAGCAATTACACCTATCCTGAAACCATCAAGAGACATTCCTGAATTGAATGGGTTCTGCTGAAACAAAGAAGGTGTAAAGTAGACAGATCATAACAGAATGATTCTCATTCAAACATCAAACGATGGGCATGGTTATATCTTGGCCCAATGTGTGGTCATAACAGGGGAGAAGGCCATGCATCTCCTAACAGAAGCTAATTTGTGAGAGTTGTTATGAACAGGTGAGAAAGAGGTCTAGGGTTCCTTTTCAGCCTTCACTTGGTCTTACTGTAACAGGATTTTATTTTTTAAACACACTGTTTTTAGCTCTCCCTTGGTGATTCCTTGTTCACTGCTTTCCAATTATAAGGCAAAGAAACAAGCATAAACAAGCTTTCTTAGGTTTAAAGAAGAAAGATGACATTTATTAAACTTAAACTTAATCTCTAATTCAGTTGACACCTATGGATACATGACGCATCCACGCTAGCATGCATACGCGATACACACATGCAAATAGAAACAGAAAAGAGCAGAAGAAAAATAAAGTGGAAAGGTTTGAGGCAATATCTGAAGTGTTGTTGTTACAGTTCTTCAAGCTCACTGTAGAGTCCTTGATGGTAGGTACATCTTGCTTTTTGTTGAGGCCCAGTACTCTTCTTAAACCTTGTTTACTGTAGGAGACTTTTCTCTCTTGGTGTTCATGTGTCTTCAGTGAGTTTTGGAGTTCCCTGAGAAAGAGATGGAGCAGACAGGAGAGTCTGTGATGAGCCAGCCAGGAGAGGTCTTTTCAATCCAGGAACAAACAGCTTTCTGCCCCAACTCTCAGCTCAAAAGTGTACAATTCAGAAAAAAAAAACAGACTGGCAAGCAGATTAGCCATGTAACTAACTGGTCAGGCCACATCTGTTTGTGGATTGTATTGGAACAGCGGAAAGCTCCTTTGTTCCCAAACACTGTCTGTTAATATGCAAACAAAAAAGTCTTTCCAGCCAGGGCCTTGTCACAGGCCTTCTCTTCTTCCCAGCAACAATTTAAAATTTAATGTGACAAAATTAATGCGCCTCATTCTTGGAAGGTGGGGGCCTGCATGACAGAGTTTTACCTTAAAAGGTAGCTCTGGAGAGAGAGAGAGAGAGATAGATCACAAGAACATCACAGAAGCAGTCTGCCAGTGGAAAGAACCCCTGCCAAGCAAGGAGGAGCCCTGCTGCTAATTCTACACTTCAACTTGGTACAACAGAGAACTACCTCCAATCTAAAATCTTAACCACCAGAAATCTACAATACTTCAACATGTCAAGACTACAAACAACCCAGGCCTGCACCTTTAAAAAAGACTGTCCGACCTGGAAGCAGGTTACCATAAGCCATGAACACCTACCATGACTTGAATTTTTACCCTTTACCTGCTATCTACTTTTATGAGTGAATGTGAGAGTGAATGTGTGCGTGAGTGATGTTGCAAACATTTTTGGGAATGCATAAATAGTTAATCTTCTGTTTTAAATCTATAAGAAAATCTGTCACTGTCTGCTTATTTGGCAAGTAAAACACTCAGGGACTAACTCATCATTTTAAACAAAACACGATTGCAGTCAGTTGGGAGGTGAACAGTGGGAACCACTCACACTCCTTACCACTTGTCTGTAACAATCACTAAACAGATTATCTGGTCATTATTGCATTACTTTTTGTGGGAGATTATGATGTACAAATTGGCTGCCATGTTTCCTACAACAGGGATTATGCTTTAGAAGTATTTAAATGGCTGTGAAGCATATGGGGATGTCCTGAGGTGCTATATAAATGCAAATTATTTCTTAATTTATAGGTAGTAAATCTCCAAATGGTCCAACAAATGATATAAATACTTGAATTGAGGTCTGATCATTATATACATTGTCAGGCAAACCCCGCCACACCCCCCCCCCCCCCCCCACCCCCACCTGCCAAGGTTGAGGCACACATGATTTGGCTACATGAACATTAAAACTTAAAATTTGCATGTCGCTGACTGGAAAGACATTTGCATAGTAACAGACAGTGTTGGAATAATGGGGACCCAGTTGCTGCTTTCCCAATACACAGAAGAAGTGGTCAGACCAGTTTTAGTCACATGACTAGCTGGCTGTTGAGATTTGAACTTCCAACTGGATTTGAACTCAGACAAAACTGTGTGCTCATGGATTAAAGATATCTCCTGGAACTAAAGCAAGAATTATATCCTCCCGTGTCTGCCTGTTCCATCTCCTTCCCACAGAATTGAATCTTGTGAAAACATGTGAAAATCAAAGAGAGAAAAGTTTCCTTCATGAACAAGGTTTTTAGAAGACTACTGGGCCCCAACAAAAAGCAAGACTACTTACAAAAAGACTACTTGAATGAGCTCGAAGCACCGTAACAAGATATTGCTTCAAACCCCTCTCTACTATATTTTCCTCTTCTCTTTTCTGTCCCAATTTGCATGTGTATAGCACGTGTGCATGCTAGCATGTGTGTGTCATATATCCGTAGGCGTGAACCATATTAGTGTTTAAGTTTTAAGTTTTAATAAAATTTCATCTTTCTTCTTTAAACCTGAGAAAGCCTGGGTGAATTGGTTTCTTTGTCTTCTAATTGGAAAACTCTGAACAAGGATTCACAAAAAGGGGAGCTCAAAACACAGTGTGTTTCAAATTAAACCCTGTTACACTAAGACCAGGTAAAGATAGCGAAAGACCCCTAGACACATTTTTCACTGGTTGTAACAACATATATACTCTGTTGCCTATATCTTAACCCACACAATGTCCTGTTCAACCATTACCCCTGTACTCGCTGACCCTCATTGGCTTTCAGTCTGGTACCGCCTCAATTTAGAAGTTCTTATCCTTGTTTTCTAATGTCATCATGGCTTCTCTCGTCCCTATCTCTGCAATCCCCTCCAGCCCCACAAATCATAGAAAATGTATGACATAGAAGGAGCCCATTGAGCCCGTGTTGGTCAAAAAAGTCTAATCCCACTTTACTGCACTAATAGAAGCCCCCTGAGATCTCTGTACCCATAAAACTCTAACCTCTTGCGCATCCCCGATTTTAATTGTTCCACCATTGGCGACCATACATTTAGCTGTCTATGTCCTAAACTGTGTATTTCCCTTTCTAAATCTCTCTGCCTCTCCCCCCTCCTTTAAGACATTCATTAAGACCTACCTCTTTGACCAAGCTTTTGGTCACCTACTGTAATATCTCCTCATGTGGCTTGGTTTCAAATTTTGTTTGATACCGCTCCTGCGAAGCACCTTGGGATGTATTACTACATTAAAGGTGCTACATAAAAGCACGTTGTTGTTGGTATGTTGTAATGCAGCACATTTGCACACCTCTCAGAAATAATGAATTACTTTGGAATGCAGGCACTGTTACTTAGGCAAAGAAAGCTCACAAGGGCCAGCAGAGCAGCAGTGAGATGAATGATCAGGTAATCTGTCCTTTTTAAAAAAAAATGCTGTTGCTTGAGGGAAGAAATCTGGCTATTGGAACCTTCCTGCTCTTTGAATATGACCACAGCATCTCTTACATCCGCCTGAACAAGCAGAACAGTTCAGCATCTTATCTATCGCACTGTGGCTCCAAAAAAGCACAATCAGCTATTTGATAAGTCATGGACAGGGCTTCAACCCACAAACCTGACTGAGATGAGATACTAATCCAAGCTGCCTGTCAGCTACAATGGTGCAGCAATTCTATATTTTATACATTTAAATTGTGCTTTAAATCTCCAGATCAGTTTAATAACAGTCTTTTTCCATGTTGTTATCTTGCAGGAACTTAATTGCACATATAGACACGTGAATTCTTTAGTAACCTAAGCAGACTCAGTAATAGTCTCCACAAGTCCAATATGCCACAAAGCTCTTCCCCGCACTAACACAACTGCAGCTCTATACTGTGTATAGAGTAGCGTCATGGCCAGCAGGTAAGGGGTGTGGGTTGTTCCCATTGTTCCGCAGCAAGTGTTGTTGTTACTAGGGTTTTAACCCCTTTTGTTTCATTTGTTAAATAAATAGACAGCAACAGGTTTTCTTGTAGGTTTAAAACAGAAGATAAACTATTTATCGAACAATATTCATTCCTGAAATGATCACAACCGCACCACACACTCATACACTCGCACACGTGTGTGCACACACACACACAAGAGTCAGATAGCGAGGAAAAGAGGTAAGTGGTTTGAAGTGAGGTAGGTGTTTAGGGTTCACGGTAAACATGCTGAATCTTCTTGGAGGTCAATTTCTCTGTTAAAGTTGCAGGCCTGGGTTGTTTGCAGATTTTTCTGTTTGTTGAGATTTCAGCCTGGAGGCAGTGATCACTTTCAGTTCTCTGCTGCACAAGTTTAAGTGAAGAATTCACAGCAGGGCACCTTTTTTTGGTCTTTACTGGCGATTTCAGTTCCTGCTTTTGGGATGTTGTTCTGATTCTCTCCCTCTCTCTCCAGAGAACTACATTCTAAGGTCAAAAATTCTCCCGCATGTTGCCTTTGTTGGGAGTTGCAGAGCCCCCTCCCTGTGGTGACCAACAATGGCCCAGGATGTGGCTACTTCACACCTTCTTTGTTTCATAAGAACCCATTCAATTCAGAAATGTCTCTTGATGGGTTCAGGATGAGTGTAATTGATACTTCTTAGCTTGGAATGTATCCTTTTGTCCTTACCAGACAGTAAGACAATTTGAATATACAGGGCCAGATCATTTGACCTTCGGCAGCCATTTTACAGAACATTGTCTACTTTTTAAAGGAAAAGTCAATTTTATTATAACTCTTCAGTTTGGGTTTTGTACTTCAGTCACTGTGCTTTGGGTGAGCATGATTGTAGTATTTAACAAATCTGTGTGAATGCCACAAAGGCTATTCCTCCATTTGCTGTACAGTTTCCACCTAAAATGTTGAAAGTGAATTGATAGAAATGATCTTAAAATTCCCGAGCATGATTCTGATTTGGTACAAATTCAACTTTGAACTACATTCAATTCCGGGCACCACATCCTTTGGAATGTTATTACTGGTGTTGGAGGAGTGCAGCACAGATACACCAGAATGATTTAGAATGTTAAATTATAAGGACAGATTGCATAAACCTGGCTTGTATTCCTTTGATTATAGGAGATTGAGGGGCAATCTACTCAAGGTTTAAAATAATAAAAGGATTCAATAGGGTAGATACAGAGAAGCTATTTTCTATTGTGGGAGAATTCAGAACAAGGGGACACAATCTTAAAATTAGAGCTCACCAATTGAGAAGTGAAATCAGGAAGCACTTCTTCACACAAAGGATGGTGCAAATCTGGAACTCTCTCCCCTAAAAGGCTGTGGATGTTGGGTAAATTGAAACTTTCAAGATTGAGAAATCTTTATTAGCTAAGGGTACCAAGTAATAGGGAGAAAATGCACATAAATGGAGTTGAGCAACTGATCAACTTTGATCGAACTGAATGGTGGAACAGGCTCGAGGGGCTGAATGCCTACTCCTGTTCCTATGGAACTCACTTTGTGGTGTGTCTGCTATGTATGTGGGACTATTTCATAGTGAGCAAGTTACAAGGTTCTCAAAATAGATGATTAATATTGGTAATGGATACTTGGGAGTGACTTGCAATCTAACCGGAGGTTCTCTAAATAATATTGAATCACCCATGGCATTGCTCTCGGTTAGGAGGAAGAAGTGATATGTTCTTCAGTTGCATCTGTTGTAGCAGGCAAAAGTGGAAGCTCACCTACCAGTGGTGGGAGGACTGAATAACAAGTGTTCCAATGTTACCTATTAAAGGTAATAGAAGCAGGCATTAGCTTCAAGAGTTTCCAGTGTCACATGAGCATTATTAAATTGTGACAATAGATGTGACAAAGAGGACATCTCAGAAATTTTATATTTTGTTGCATGATGATGCTAAATTGCTCTCTTCTCTCTCTCTCTGCAGTCAAATTCTTCTATTAATCGAGTATCATTCTAAGGGTAAAAACAATCCCGAGTTCCTCTTCTTCACTGAAAAATGTCTCCTCTGATCGCCCTCCCACATACTCTCTATTCTCACTGATACAAGGTGCCCGCAATTGGGTATACTCTCTGTTCACCTGTCTCTTCCCTTTCAGTTCCATTATGCTACTTTACACCTTCCTCCATTTTGCACCAGCTCCCAACCTACAGTGCTTTATAAAACATATCCCCTGCGAGGTCATACCTTATTGGCAACCTCTACTGTTCCTCAGACTTTATTTCCCCCCTCTTCAAAACTTCTGTAATCATCCTACCCTTTCTTTCAAAGCCTACTCTCAACCCCTCTGTTCTCTCTAACTTCTTTCCAATATTCAACCCCTCTTCTTTAATGGCCTCAAACACATCATTACCATACACTTCTCTAGCCACCTCCTGTTTGCATCCCTTCAGTCACATCTCAATCTCAACTGTAGCACTGAGACTGCCCAGAGTAAAGCCAAATACAATAACCTGTTTCTTTGCAATGTCTTGACATGACTGCAGAGTGCCATGTAACTGACCATCACTTTCTCCTCCAGTACCTCTCCTTTGTGATCCAAGACTCCTCTTCATGGTATCACGCCTTCTGGATTCCATTCTTATCCATCCAAATGCACCCATTCTGCTCTGTGCTCCATTTTTAAAAATTCTTTCATGGGATGTGGGCGTCACTGGCAAGGCCAGCATTTGTTGCCCATCCCCTAATTGCCCTTGACAACTGAGTGGTTTCCTCAGCCATTTCAGAGGGCAGTTAAGAGTCAACCACATTGCTGTGGGTCTGGAGTCACACGCAGGCCAGACCAGGTAAGGACGGCAGATTTCCTTCCCTAAAGGGCATTAGTGAACCAGATGGGTTTTTACGACAATCGATGATAGTTTCATGGCACCATTACTAAGACTAGCTTTCAGTTCCAGATTTTTTAATATTAATTCATTGAACTTGTCAATGAATTAGATTTGAATTCTACTAGCTGCTATGGTGAGATTTGAACCAGTGGCCTACGGGCATTAGCCTGGGCCGCTGGATTACTAGCTCAATGACATTACCACTACGCCACTGTCTCCCCTTATGCATCGCTATTGTGCCCAAAGCCCCATCCTCGGGCCACTTCCTCTTCCTTATCCATTGAAGACATGATCCACAAACAGGAGGTTCGCTTCTGCATATATGCCAATGACGTTCAACTCAACATTCATCCTTGATTCCGTGACTGTTGCTGTGTGGTCTTGACTGCTTGTTTGACACTAAGCCTTGGATGAAGTAGAACTTTTTCCAAGTCAACTTCAGCAAGACCAAAGCCATCAGACATTTTCCTCCTCAGGACCTGATTCCATCTCCCTCACCAGCTGCTGGCTCAGATAAACCACAGATGGGTGACCTCTGTGCTGTCACTCTGAGTAAGTTTTAGACTTCATATTTAGTCCATTGTCAGGACCAATTCTACACTCAGAATATCCTACCTACTCTTCTGCTCACCTTTTTGAAAAAGTTCTTTCCTGGGTTGTGAGTGTTGATAGCAAGGCCAACATTTATTACCCATCTCTAATTGCCCTTGAGGCAGAGGTTCGATTTCTCCAATGTTTTCCTAATGTTTCTTCAGCTGCACTCTACACAAACTCCAACTCTTTGATAGTGTCAGTGTTTACCTTCCCAACTTCTCTTGTTGCTAGAATCACAGAATCACAGAAGGAGGCTGTTCAGCCCATCGCACTTGTGCCTGTTCAGTGTCTGCTACCCCTTTGCCAAAGTACCATGGAATGTGTTTGGTTATGTGACAGGCATTGTGTAAATACTGAGACTTTAATAAAACAGAATATCAACTGACATGGTAACTTGTCTCTTCCTTGCACGGATGTTATATGTACCCAGCATGCCTTGTGACACCGATACCATCATTTGCTGCTGTGGCGACGCCTCTCCTACAGGGGGCGCTGCTGTAGCTCGACAGGCCGCACTTCCCCTTTAATGAGCCGACAGGAAATGGGAGCTGGCGCTGCACCTTTAAGGATCGGCCTGAGTTTGCGGTAGCTCCAAGCCCAGGCCCAGGCGGTTCCAGGCCCGGATCCCGACTCCCAGGGCTATGCCGCTGGTGGTTCTGTGCGGCTTTCCCTGCAGTGGGAAGAGTCGGAGGACCGCGGAGCTGAGCGAGTTTCTGCGGGAGACGGTGGAGAGGAAGGTGGTGGAGGTGGGAGACCAGAGTCTGGGAGTGGAGCGGAACTCGGTGTATGCGGGTGAGAGGAGGGAGATGGGGCAGGTGGGGTTTGGAGGGGGTGGGGTGGGAGACGGGGAAGCGGGTGGCGGGACGGGGAAGGGGGGTAGTGAGACGGGGTGGCGGAGAGGGGTGAGAAGGGGGAGGGGAGTGGGGAGGGGAGGTGGGGAGAAGGGGTGGGGGAGTTGGTGGTGGTGGGGGAGCAGGTGGGGAGGGGAGAAGTGGTGGGGGAGCAGGAGGTGGGGGGGGGAGTTGGGGTGGGGGAAGGGAGGGGGAGGTGATATGGGGTTGGGGGAGTTGGGTTGGGGGAGGTGATGTGGGGTTGGGGGAGGTGATGTGGGGTTGGGGGAGTTGGGTTGGGGGAGGTGATGTGGGGTTGGGGGAGGTGATGTGGGGTTGGGGGAGTTGGGTTGGGGGTGGGGGAGGTGATGTGGGGTTGGGGGAGTTGGGTTGGGGGAGGTGATGTGGGGTTGGGGGAGGTGATGTGGGGTTGGGGGAGGTGATGTGGGGTTGGGGGAGTTGGGTTGGGGGTGGGGAGGGATTTATTCATTGACTAGTTGATAGGGAGGGGGTTGAGACTTTGTGATGTCGGTTGAGGAATATGTTTTGGCTGGGGCACCACGAGCAAAATATGAGCTGGGGCAGGCCATTCGGCCCCTTGAGCCTGCTTCACCATTCAATAAAATCCATGCCGATCCTCGGCCTCAATTCCACTTTTTTGCACGATCCCCATGTGCTTGATTCCCCTAGAGTACAAAGATCTATCGATCTCATTCTTGAATATACTGAACATCCACAGCCCTCTGGGGTAGAGAATTCCATAGATTCACCATCTTCTGAGTGAAGAAATTTTTTCTCATCTTACTCCTAAATGGCTGACCCCATATCGTGAGACTAGGAGCCCTAGGTCTGGACTCTCCAGCTAAGGGAAACAACCTGTCAACATCTACCCTGTCAAGCCCCCTCAGAATTTTACACATTCCTCTAAACTCCAGAAAATATAGACCTGTTCTACTCAATCTCTCCTTGTAGGACAATCCTCTCATCCCAGGAACACTATGTTTCAACAAATAGATTGCCTTAATAACATAGTGAAATGCCCCAAAGCTCTTACAGGAACATAATGAAACAGTATTTGGTGCATAAAGGGCAGGTGACAGGTGATCGAAAGCTTGGTCAAAGAGGCAGGTTTTACGGAGCATTTTAAAGGAAGACAGAGGTTTAGGGAGGGAATTCCAGAGCTTGGGGCTTAAATTGAAGGCACAGTTGCCAATGATGGAGTGTGAAAAATCAGGGATGAGTAGACTTTAGGGTATCCAGAGGTCCAAAAGAGTGTTATATAAGCTTTAGTTCTGCCTTCCAGCCTATCTCCTCTGCTACAGTCTGAAGTGCTGCTGAAAAACAGGGGTGTCGTGCTTTTTTAAGTTACAAATTTTCTAAGCTGTTTAATGAAATACATTTTTGTGTGTGTTGATGGAAAGACTTGCCTTTGTATAATGCTTTTCACTGCGTCAGGATGTCTGTAAGTGTTTTACATCCAACAAAGTACTTTAGAAGTGTCATCTCTGTTGTAATATAGGAAATGCGGCAGCCAATTTGCGCACAGCAAGCTCCCACAAACAGCAATATGATAATGACCAGATAATCTGCTTTAGTGGTGTCGGTTGAGGGATAAATCTTTGCCAGGAGAACTTCCCTGTTTTTTTTCCCCGATATAGCGTCTTGAGACGTTTCGTGTGCGCCTGAGAGATGGGGCCTCGGGTTAGGATCTGATTTGAAAAGTGGCACCTGTGCCTCAACACTGCATTGGAGTGCCAGCCAAGATGTCTTATGAACTGACCCCGGCAGTCGGGCTCGAACCCACAGCCTCCTGACTCGGAGGCGAGCTCGTTACCCACTGAGCCACGGCTGATGCCTACGGAAGTTGGAAGGGAACTGTCGCACAGCTGATGAAGCTGTCAGCCTTTGGTTAATAGAATAGAACTGGGTCACTAACCAGGCTAAAATGCGTGAAGTGAAAAGTTGCTACAGGCATGACATTGGGGAGTTCAGAAGTTTGTTGGAGCTGCAGCTTTGACAGCAGTTTCTTGTACCTTGAAAGATATGTCTTTGATGACAGAATGGAGTGCATTTAGAATTAGGTGTGAGGTGATGAGAGACTTCAAGTGGTTTACACTCCCCTCAGGCTTCAGCCAGCCATGCAAGTAGAACTGGAATCATTCACATGAAGATAAATATCTCTTATAAGGAATCCTTTCAGAGTGAAGATCCACAGTTTTCAAGCTTATCCTCATACTCAGTCCTCTGTGTTGGGGATTTGCCTCTTCTGTACAGGGACTTCAAGGCTTGGATGTCTCAGTGAGAAGCACTTAAACACAGTACTCATTAACATTAAGGTCACTTATGTTTGTCCGAGTCTCCTCAACTGGGTTATTCTATGTTAACTTTTCACTCACAAAGTTAGCAGTTGAGCCTTTAGCAATATTTTTGGGGATAATGGTTTCTATTTCTGTTATATTCTTTAGGTGAGGTAGATGGATGACTTGCTCTCAGGAGTCTGTCTATGGTGGTCCTGAGCCAGCTTCTAGGGGGTATCTTTGTTCCTTGAATGCTGACCTTGCCAGCACTGCCCACACCCCCAGAATGATACCAAGGTCGATACAAATTCGCAAAGCTGTTTAGCCCCTCTTGGCTCACCCATCCGTCCATCCAGAAAGACTTGCGTTTATATGGCACCTTTCACAGCCTCAGGACGTCCCAGAGCGCTTTATAGCCAGTGAAATACTTTTGAAGCGTTGTCACTGTTGTAATGTAGAAAACGCTGCAGCCAGCATGTGCACAGCAAGATCCCAGAAATGGCAATCTGATAATGACCGGATAAAATCTCTCAGTTCATTGAGGAATAAATATTGGCCAGCACACCTACTCCTCTTCGAACTAACATCACGGAATCTTTTACGGCCACTTGAGAGGACAGACAGACAGACAGAGCCTCGGTTTAGCATCTCATCCGAACGGCGGCACCTCTGACGGTGCAGCACGCCCTCAGTACTGCAGTGGAGTGTCAGCCTGGATTTTGTGCTCCGGTCTCGAGTGGGATTTGAACCCATGGCATTCTGATTCGGGTGAGAGAGAGCTAACTGCTGGGACATGGTTGACAGAAAGGCCCAACCATTTAATTCAAATGGAGGGTCCAGACTGCAGTGTGCAGCTTCTTCTGTTTGCTGCAGCCACTGGCGTTAGTCACTCTCATGCTGTCCCCTTAGAGCTATGAATACTTCCAACCTTTTGGTTTGATCTCTTTTTGATTTGGCCAGTAAATTGAGTGCAATTGACGCTGTTCAATTATAGACTGTTGATTTGTTTTTATTTTGTTATAGTTGTCTGACCAAAGTGCTGTATGGTTTGAGCATGACTGCTTCCATTTAACTTTATATTTAAAACCCTTGGTTCAGTGGGTAGCATTCTGACCTCTGAGCCAGAAGGTCCCACACTAGAGACTTGAGCACAAAACCTAGGCCGACTCAGCTGAGACATTAAACCGAGGCTCTGTCTACAGTCTCAGTAGGTGTCAAAGATTTCATTCTACTATTTAAAGAATAGCAGGGGTGTTCTTCCTGGTATCCTGGCCATCATGTAGTCCTCAGCCAACGCAAAACATGATCTGGTCATTTATTCATTGCTGTTTGTGGGACCTTGCTGTGTTGAAATTGGCTATTGCTTTGCTGTTATTACAACATTGACTGCCCTTCAAAAGTACTGCACTGCTTGCAAAGCACTTTGCGATATATTGTGGACGTGAAAGGCGCTATATAAATGCAAGTCTCTTTGTAAAATTATATTTGCTATTATTGCCACTCCAAGTGATTAGACAGATTCAGTGTTGACCATGCTGGCAGTAATTACATCATCAGTTTCTTTTTTCTCCCTATGTGCAATCCAGTTGGGTGACGCCTGTGAATTTGACCAGCTTGCATTGGGTTTCTGAATCCCAAGTCATTAATATAACATTTCTAACTTCCCAGTTTTGATGCAAGGCCACAGACCCTAGGGATGGGCAATAAATGCTGGTCTAGCCAGAGATGCCCACATCCCATGAAATAATTAAAAAAAAAAATTAACTGTTTCTCCACCGATGAGACTATTTCCAGCATTTTCCATTCTTATTTAATACTTTTTTCGCACTAGTTTTCTTCAGCATATATCTGATTCATTTTATTTATTTAATGAGTATTGATTACACTGATTTTACACACTTTCCCAATAGGGCCAATTTTACCCTACCACGCCAGTTGAGAAACTGCTGGGATTGGGTGTAAAATCAGTGTTCTTGCCGGATCCTGGGGAGGTTAACATTGCCCCCACTGACTGTGTTTGCTGATCGTTCTCATGCGGCCTATTCCAGTAACTTCTCCAATCCTGCAAAAAGTCACAAGTCGCCACAGTGCTTAAATTAAAATATCCAGCAGAACCCGGAGAAGAAATAGGAAGATAAATACAGTGCAGCCAACTTTAACAGTCACCCTCCTGTGGTCTTGCACAGAGGGAACCGAGACCAAATGTCGTCTTCTCATGGAGTGGGGTTAGGAGACGGAGCATAGTTGGACCAGGGCCCACAGGTGTAATCCCATGTCCATTTTAAAGCCATACATTCTGTCTCTTATTTTTATATAATACTTTGGTTTAGTATTCCTAATTAAATACTAACACCTGGAACAGTAGAGTTGGTTGGAGCATAGGCTGAGCATTGTAGGCTTCAGAGTGCAGTAGGGACAGAGGTTGCAGCAAAAGCATTGGGATTGAACAGATAAATTTAAAGTATATTGAGCAAAACACAAGTTGTAGAGTTGAGATGGTGATCAGTTTGTCCAAGGTAATGGTTAGGCCACAGTTTGACTTCTGTGTGCAGTTTTGGGCACTATATTGTAGAAATTATATTGGAGTGTACAGTGTAAACTCACCAGGACGATGCCAGTGTTGATAAACTAGTTATGAGAAGTGTGAGATACTGGACTTTCCACGGGAGCCGAGAAGGCTAAGAGGAGATATAATAGATCTTAAAATTCTGAAGGGCTTTGTGAGAGTGAATAAGGAAAGACGATTTCTGCTTGTTTGAGAGTCTGTATACTCAGCTTTTGTTTTGAGAGAATTAAGCCTTTTTTTGTAATTTGAGTCCTATTTTCGGTTCTATGCCATAAACCTCTCGCACTATCCAGGGGCAGGTCAAAACATCTTTCAATGCTGCTTTTTCCTGGACATTACAAAGTGCATGAGTGCCTTATTGCCACTATAAGGAGTGAGAAATAAGTTTTAAGTGGCTTGGCTTTCTTATTAACCCATGAGCAATGTGTAATCGTGTGAATTCATAGAAGGTGACACCTGATACTCGGGAGGATATGTTCACTGAACCAGCTGCCAGATAAATCGTGTCAATGTAACAATCCCAAGAAGGTGCCAAAAGCATGTTGTTGAAACTTTGAATATCGTTTCTACCAAAGTAAATAAGTTGGAGGGAATTTGAACATACTGTCAAAGTTAAAAATGTAGCAGTGAGAGAATTGCTCATCCAAATCCCATTTCAGGATCCAATAGTACTTTTCCATTTTGTTCCTAATGCAAACACTCCTCATGATTT
The DNA here is from genome assembly GCF_036365525.1 of Heterodontus francisci. Taxonomy (NCBI): domain Eukaryota; kingdom Metazoa; phylum Chordata; class Chondrichthyes; order Heterodontiformes; family Heterodontidae; genus Heterodontus; species Heterodontus francisci. The sequence goes on along the minus strand of NC_090405.1, from coordinate 38,050,507 downwards.
CTTAATTTTGTTAGTTTTTTAATGTAATATTGCACTGTGGGGGAATAAAACAGCTTTGCGTAATGGTCTTTTTCATTTCTACTCGGTATCTGTTTTGTGTATGCAGATGAACGTATCTGTGAAAGGAGCATAATTTGACTTGACTCTTGTGTGTAGTCTCACTTCTGTCCATTTAAATTCCAGACATCATTATTGATCACTTTTTGAATTACAGATTCTCGGAAGGAGAAGGACCTGCGAGGAGCACTGAAAGCTGAAGTGGAAAGGTAGCACGCTCTGGAACATAGGAGTAGGCCATTCAGCCCATCGAGCCCGCTCCGCCTTTCAATTTGATCATGGCTGATCATCCTGTTCAATGCTTTTTTCCCCACACTATCCCCATATCCCTTTATGTAACTTAGCACGTGTTCGCAACTTGTTTCTTTTTCTCTGCTGTTGGGGTACAGATATGTAGTAATCCTAAGATGCTTTTTTTTATAAAGTTACATCTTGGAACTAACTTTGTACTTTTAAACATCAAGAAGCTATTTTTGCCATTGGTACTTTGCCTCACAGTTGCATCCCTTGGTTGCACTGCAGTGTAAACCAAACAATGCCTGTGCCAGGGTATGAATTCTTTGCCATTTCTCTACATGCCAGTACTATACAGCCCATGCATGTATGTCCTGCCATGTATCTGCTCTTCCCTTCCTTGCATTACTTCTGCAGAGCTTGGCCCATCCCATGACTGGCATTCTTCACTTAAGTTTCAAAAAAATTGACAATCGTTTTTAAAATACTTTGTCAAAGAATCATTTAAATTTGCAGATGATTGTGCATTATGCCTCAAAAAGGGTCAGTGATACACTTGTAGCCGCTACAGAAAACAACCACTGTACCAGTAAAGATCATTCCCAATTTGTACTCCATATTCAGCCAAAAATCAGAAGGCAAATGGAAGAGCCAATCTTTCAATAAAATTTAAAATTTTGCAATTCGGAACATCAGTTTAACAAAATGTTTGTCAAGGGAGGGTCTTTCAAGAGTCTGTGCCTTTCTCTTAGTTTGAAGCAAGCTTGCATTACATTATGATTATTGTCACTAATTTTTGCTCTTGTTCCAGTCTCTCCAAGTCTGTGAAGTATTGTACACAGTATTGATCTTTTGCTCTACTGTCCTGTTAATAATGGAGCTTACGTAGAGGGAAGGAAACTTTAGGATTAAACTACAATATATTTTTCCTTTACTCCCTTCTTCCCTCTGCCTGGAAGCCTCTTCCTGGTTTGTTCCCAACCCAGTGGGTTTCCAGGCCTCTAGCACTACTAATGTAGGTCTAACTACAAGCAAATGTGCAAGAGGATCTAGATTTCCTGCAGTTCCTTCTCCAGGGAGAGGCACTACATGCAAGTGTCAGCTGTGGCTCAATTGGTAGCACTCTTGCCTCAGAGTCACAGGGTTCCGGGTTCAAGTCCCTTTCCAGGGCTTGAGCGTAAAAATCAAGGCTGACACTCCAGTGCAGTACTGAGGGAGTGCTGCACTGTCTGAGGTGCTGTCTTTTGGATGAGACGTTAAATTAAACCAAGGCCCCTTCCGTTTGCTCAGGTGGATGTAAAAGATCCCATGGACTATTTCAAAGAAGAGCAGGGGAGTTCTTCCCGGTATCCTGGCCAATATTTATCCCTCAGTCAACATAATAAAAACATTACCTAGCCATTATCATATTTTGTGGGAGCTTGCTGTGCGCAGACTGGCTGCTGCATATCCTATATTACAACAGTAACTACACTTCATTGGCTGCAAAGCATTTTGAGACATCCAGTGGCCATGAAAGGTGCTATATTAATGCAAATCTTTTTCTTTCAATTATTGGGGAGTTGTTAGCTATTGCCTGACCTGTTCTACCCCGACCAAAAATAAATAAATCAGCGATTTGTTTTTCTTCCTCCCCCATCTGCTTCGGTTTCAAAACTAGTTCAGCAGAATGCACGAACAAAGCTGTAATCGACTGCACCTCCCAGGCTTAGTGTTTGATTGTAGTGTTTAAAATCCATTAGTCTCTTAAGAGGTTAAATGGTTCTTTTTGGTGATTGATTCAGTCTGACTAATGGAGACAAACTTCTCTCGATGGTTGTGCTGAGAACGGACTCCTCTAATGACCAAAGAACATTTCTTCTGTCTGTGTCTGGTGGCAGCATTCAATCATTTTGACATCCAGTGCTGAGTTTGCCATCATGCAGGAGCGGTGAATCATTTTGTATTTGTTTCTGTTCTTGCACTGGCGAGCTCAATGCCGTATATTAGAGACACATACAGTTCAAACCTTGTAGAGCTCAGCTTTTCTTGGTTAACTGAACAACGCTGCTGTTAGATTCTGAATGCAAGATTGCTGTTGGCCGGCATAGCAATTAACCACATTATTGCTTAAGCCAAATAAACAGTTGTTGATGGTGAGATGGGACGAGTATTAATTGGAGTTGGGTTTACTTTTCTCGTTTTTCCCCCTCCCACTGCACTACCAGTTTCAGCTCCTGTGCATATTTCCCCTGGCCCATGGCAAAGCATTAGAAGAGAGTCTCAAAATACGATTGCTGAGCAGTCATTCTCAGTATAGGCAGTGCATGGTGCACACGACTTAATTGGGGAGAAAATAACCTGAGCCCTTTGGGGAGGTGGCATGGAAGTGGGAAAAGGAGTTTGATAGGTTTTAGATTGATACTGTTATAAGTAAAATTCAAAATAATATGCCCAATAAGGGTGAACCTTTTAAACTATGTGGTATATGTTCGTGTCATGCTACATACTGTTATCTATCTTTTTTCCCCCAGGAAAATCAATAAGGAAGATGTAGTAATTATGGATTCTCTAAATTACATCAAAGGTATGACGGTAATAATTAGTCTGGTTCTTTGCTGTATGGATGTGTTCCTAATTTTTTAATTTCGAGAGCAGCGGTATGTGGAATGGATCTACCCATTGAATTGTCCCATCTACCGCCACAGTGTTTCTGGTGTTATCTGTGTGGGAGGGATTGATGAGGAAGGCCAGCTGGTTATCTGCTGTGAGAATGGAAGGTAAATCTGACACCGTTCAGTCCCTGGACCAGTGTCTTGCTACAGCTAGTGATAGCTTCAAAGTTGCAATGTAGACGTCTGGTGGGTCAATAGCAACTTGTGTGTGGGAGAGGGAGAATAATGGCGAGGTTTGCCATTTAGATAGCAAGTAACTTGGACAAGCTGCATGGGCTTGTATAGGATCCTCAGTGTGTACTGTATGTATTATAGGGTCATAGTGGCATCAAAATACTTGACTGAAATATTCAGGATAGTTTTGCGATTATGTAGTGCTATAAACAGTGAGAGCATGTGTGTAAATGTCTCTAATATGTACCCTAACCTTGACTATTGGACTTGAGACATTTGTTTTTTAAAAAGGAAGCAAGCCAACCATTTCCTGCTTTTATTTCTGATTTTGGGGAGGTGGCAAGGATTTATAAGCAGCTGCCAATCCACAGTGAATGCATTAGTTTCTAATTGACCTGAGGGTGTGCTTCGACGCTAATTGACTTCAGAATGTACCTGTTTATAGTAATTAATCCTTGTGGCAATAAAGGGGCAGACAGCTCTATATTAACCTTGGTTCATTTGTTGCTTGCTCACCCCCGAGTCAGAAGATCGTGAGTTCAAGTCCCACTCCAGAAACTTGAGCACAAAATCTAGGCTGACGCAGCACAGCAAGGTCCCAAAAACAGCAATATAATAATTAGATAATCTGCGTTAGTGATTGACAAATATTGGCCCGGACATTGAGGCGAACTTCCCTACTCTTCTTTCAGAATGTGTTAGGATTTTTTACGTCCACCTGCGAGGGCAGACGGGGCTTCTGTTTAAGGTCTGATCTGAAGGAGGGACCATACAGCACTCAGTCAGTGCTGCAGTGGAGTGCCAACCAAGATGACGTGCTCAAGTCTCCATCTTTGTGCTTGAACCCACAACCTATTGAGAGATTGATTCGGGTATTGAGTCTGGAGGTGGTGCAGCAATTTTGTCTTTTCAACTGCTGATGTGTATTATCTATAATGCATTCTTAGTGGGCAGCTGTAAAATCCCATTGTTAAGCAGACTGGCTCAGTCATTGACTACCTCATAACAAAGCTGTGAGTAAACAGTGCTACTGAAATCAGTTTTGTCCGCAGTGGCTTTATGACGAGCTGTTTGCATCCAGGAGGCTACTAATGTCCACAGCTCAAAATATCTAAAGCTTGAGGAAAGGCAAGTCTGGAGAGTGGAGCAGTTTCTTATTCATTGTTGTACCAAAATGACAAGGATAATTTACCTGCAAAAATCCTGATTATAAAAGCATCAACTTGCTGAGCTGGATGAAGTACCTCATACCTTGCTGGGTCATGGGGATGATGGATTGACATGGCTTTATTGGATCGCTTTTGGATCCTGACTATCTCAGGAACAAGTGGAAGCCTACCACATCTCCCAATCCAGCTACTGAGATCCTCCCAGGTTTTTGATAGTCTGATGTGGAATTATGTATGGACCCTCTCTGTGTAGGGCCACCTAACACTGAGCAGTGAGTGTAGATGAAGTTTGTAAGGCCCCGGCTTGGAGACCTTCCCCTCTCCCTCGCCAATTGTGAGCAGAGTTAGTGTAACCAGTTTTTTTTTAAAAAGCGCAATCCACCAGCACGCAGAACTGATGCACTTCCTGCTACTTGTTCCAGCTGTATCCACCTTGTAGGGTTACCTGAAACTGAATGGGTGAAAAGTCCCAGTCCCCAGTGATATATCCAGCCCTCCAAATTCCATTTAACGAGTCTGGTCAGTTGTTAGCAGTGGGCTGGAGCTGTGCAGAACCTGTCCGGTACAAGTGTCCGATCGCCAACTCTAAGGAGGATTGACTTGATATAAGTACTTTTAAAAGGGAAGAGAGAGAGAGCATGCCTTAATTTAGTGCATGCGTGTTTATATTTTCAGTCCTGTTTTCAATTCTTTGAGGATGTGATATTTTTAGCTTGCTGTCTGCCCCTCTCAGTGGCCATTAATGCCATGGGGAGGCTCTTCACTGATTGGATACGCGGGGGTAGTGAAGGAGCTGCAATTGATGGTACAAGGGAAAAATCCAAAGAACGCATGTGAAGAAGCCGCCAATTTAGCTTGTCTGAACTGATGAGTCAGATGGATGGGACCCTGTAGTAAATTAGCAGCTGAGCTGATAATGGGGCCCGTTAATCAAGAAGCCATACCAAACTGATTTGATGTAACATTTCTTCTGGATGTGAAAATATTGACTCACTGTGTCTAATTTTGTTACAACAATGTGCATCTCCGTGACTGCTGCTCTTTTTAAATATAGGTTACAGATATGAACTGTTCTGTCTGGTAAAACATGCACAGACTCCACACTGTTTGGTAAGTGGCCATTAACATTTTTTTTGGTAATGAATGTAAGAGATTGCAGGCTATCTACAATATATATAATCACTTTGTTATTGTACAGCTGCTAACACAGGTCTGGTATAATCCAAGGCTCTCCGATTCTAGTCTTTCATCTGTCCTTTCCATCTCTAAACTGACCACACTATACTGGCAAAGGAGACAAGTTTCATATACAAATGTGTTTTGGAGATAATTGCTCTCAAAGCCCCTTTTGTTTCAACATCTGAAGTGTCTTCACTATATTCAGTAACTCAATGAAATGACTAATACTTCCGGTAAAATCCTTTAATATATATATATAAAAAAATAAATTCCTTTTTTCTCCCCCTTCTTTGTAATGTCCAATCCCCATAAAGAAGGTACAAATGTACATTTATTTAATGCCTTTCACGTTCTCAGGACATGCCAGAGTGGTTCCTTTTCTTTATGAAATGTAGTCACTGCTGTTCTGCAGACATATATGGCAGCCAAATTGTGCACACCAAGGTCCCACGTTGACCTGTTTTTGGTGGCGTTGATTTGTGGGATGAATGTTGGCCAGGATGCTGAGAGAACTCCCCTACTGTTCGGCAAATAGGATGGAAGTAGTAAATCCCTTAGTGCTAACAGGCACACGGGACCTCGATTTTTAAAGTCTCATCTGAAATACAGCCCTCCAACCACTGCTCTCTTTCAGTAGCACGGATGCACAGATGTGCAACGTGCGGAACATACTGCGCAGTGCAGCAAACTGGCTGCGCTCAATCAACATTCCCTTTAAGATGTGTGGCAGCACAGCCATCTTAAAGGGATCACACAGTGCAACAAGTAGGCCGTGCACAATGAGGAAAAATTGGAGGAAACATTGCCTCCAACCTTGAAGCGTGCACTCAGTACTGTGCTGAAGTGTTGGCCCAGATTGTATGCTCACATCCTCAAGTTAGGATTTAATCCATAACCTTGCAATTTGGACAAAATGAGTCGAAATGACAGTGTGGAGCAATGCTCTGCTGATGCTGACAGTCCAGATCATCCCTGGCTACTGGGTGAGGTGCCAGAGACCTGTAGGAACCTGAGGAAATATGTCCTCGGTCAACACCTTCAGGAGACGAGAAGTGGGGAGGAAACATTGCAGGTGCCAAACACTATGCTGTAACAAAAAAAAGTGAGCTTGCATTCGTATAGTGCCTTTCGCCGCTTCAGAGCTTTACAGCCAATGGCGTACTTGGAACTATATCATCGTTCTTCACTGTCACTGGGTCAAATTCCTGACGCTCCCTCCTTAACACCACTGTGGGTGCAGCTACACCCCCCCCTCCCCTGCCAAAATCATCTCAAGGACAATTAGGGATGGGTAATAAACCCCTTGCCAGCGGCGCTCACATTCCATGAACAAATAAAAAAAGCACAAGGCGCTACACCTGCCCTTTTACCTGCCCGCTTCTTACTGTCCAAAGAACTCCTTCCAGGTGAAACAGCGATTTTACTTGTACTTTCAATTTGGTATACTGAATTCACTGCTCACGATGCTGTCTTCTGTACGCTGGGGAGACCAAACACAGATTGGGTGACTGCTTTGGTGAACGCCTTTGTTCAGTCTGCAAGCATGACCCTGAGCTTCTGGTCGTCTGTCGTTTTAATTCTCTGTCCCATTCCTACTCTGTCCTTTCTGTTCTCAGCCTCTGAATCTATTCCAATGAAGTCAATGGAAGCTTGAGGAACAACACCTCATCTTTTGATTAGACACTTTACAACCTTCCGGACTCCTGAGTTCAACAATTTCAGATCATAACCACTGCTCCCATTTATTTTGGACAGTAGGTGCTGGTAATGGCTCTGCTGTTGCTATTTACACCTCCCCGGACCCATTTTTTTGTTTTTCTACTTATCCCATTATCATCATCTTTTGCCTTTTCACCATTATCCCTTTTGTCATTTAATCTCATCTGCCTTCCACCCTCTCCTCCCATACCCACTTTCCCTGCCTCTGTACTTGCTTAGAACCTGTTATCTCTCTCTCTCTCTTTCTTTTCTGCTTTTGTTGGTAGTGAAACCAGCTTTTTCATGCACCTCCTGTTGAGGATGAGATTGAATTATTTTTCTTCATGGTACCATTGTTATGTTTGTTTCTAGATTCACTGCGATACTGCTGTCGATGTCTGTTCATCATGGAACCAGAGCAGAGAGCCGGAGAAGCAATACACCCAGGAAATGTGAGCCCATCACTGCTTTCCCCCTCCTCCCTGTCAGTGTTACAGCCACGTTGTCCAGTCAAGCGTCTTCCCAACAACTGGTCCAGTGTGATGGTCTCAGCTGGTAAACCATTGAGACTCTTGCCCCAGATAGTGCTAGATCTGTGTTGTCTTAATAGTGAGATTTTAAGTAAATTCTGAGGCTACAGTCTGGCGGCGTTTTATTGAGATTGTTAGAATTACAGCTGTCATATGTAATGATTCTTGGCTGCTGGGTAAGTGGATATTGCACTCAGTTGCTACTGGGTCACTGAGGCACACACATGTTGGTCTGCACTCTTTTGGCTAATCTCAGTGTTTTTGGGGTAGGGGTCAGTGATTAGTGATAGTGTGTGTGTGGAGTGTCCACTCAGGGTTCCATTCAAGGTCTGAAACATCCCCAGATCTGATGAACTATCCGATTTTAATTCTGTGACAGCTGCTGCGAACTCGGCGATGGAAGACATCCTCCTGGCTTTAATAAAGTTGGGTGGACCAATCGTCATTCAGCTTATGCTGCTACTTTCTGTGCAGTGCCCTCCTCCCCACACCCTAAAGACTCCTTCGAAGGCTATAGAACAGCAACCCTAGAGCAGCAGCCTTGGTTCCTGACCTTACCCCAATCTAGTTTACTAAGAACCAGTGAACCATCACCATTTAATTTTTCTGCTGTCTAAAGCCTGCCTGAACAGCCTAGCTTAATTTATAGAATCATAGAATGGTTACAGCACACAAGGAATGGTTACAACACAGTTGTGTTCATGCTGCCTCTATCTTCGAGCTACTCGGCTAGTCCCACTCCCCTGCCTTATTCCTGTAGCCCTGCAAATTTTTTTTTCTCTTCAAATACTTATCCAATTCCCTTTTTTGAAAGCCATGATTGAATCTGCCTCCACCACACTCTCAGGCAGTGCATTCCAGATTCTAACCCCTCCCTGCGTTTTTTTTTCTCAAGTCACTACCTTAAATTGGTGTCCTCTGGTTCTCGACCATTCCACCTGGAACTTGTTGCTGGGGGAGGTGGTGGAAGCAGGTACCATAGAGACGTTTAAGAGGCATCTTGACAAATACATGAATAGGATGGGAATAGAGGGATACGGACCCCGGAAGTGCAGAAGGTTTTAGTTTAGACAGGCATCAAGATCGGCGCAGGCTTGGAGGGCCGAATGGCCTGTTCCTGTGCTGTACTGTTCTTCTTTATTCAATGGGAACAGTTTCTCTCCATCTATTGACACTGTTCTCTGCAGCAAAGAGCGAGAGTCCAGATAGCTGTGTTGCCTGCTCGGTGCCAGGGTTCGAGACATCTGCTCAGGGCTGGAGAGGGACTTAGTAGGAGGGGGAGGATCCAGTCGTCGTGGTCCATGTAGGCAGGACAAGGAAAGAGGTTCTGCATAGTCAGTATGAGCAACTAGGCAACAAATTAAGAAGCAGAGCCTCTAGGGTAATAATCTCTGGATTATTACCTGAGCCATGTGCAAATAGGCATAGGGCAAATAAGATTAGAGAAATTAGTGGCTGAAAGACTGGTGTGGTAGTAGTGGGTTCTTGTTCATGGGGCACTGACTCCAGTACTGGGGAAAGTGATGGCAGTTACCGTTGGGACGGTCTACACCTGAACCGTGCTGGGGCTGGTGTTCTAGCGAGCTGCATAACTAGGGAAGTAGAGAGGGTTTTAAACTGAATAGTGGGGGAAAGGGATCAAATTTGGGAAGATATGGTAACTCAAGGAGTAGAGACAAGGCAAGAGAGAAAGGTATTAATATGGGAAATGATAGACTGTGACAGGAAGGGACAGAGTGTACAAATCTAAGGGTAAATCAACAGATAAGGCTAGAGGTTACAAAAGTAATATAACGACAAAACTAAAGGCTCTAAGTGAATGCATGTAGCATTCGAAACAAAACAGTTGAACTGAGAGCACAAATAGAAATAAATAAGTACGATCTGATAGCCATTACGGAGACATGGCTGCAGGATGACATAGATTGGGACCTGAATATTGAAGGGTACATGGCATTTAGGAAGGACAGGAAACTAGGAAAAGTTGGAGTGGTGGCTCTGTTAATTAATGACAGTATTAGCGCAATAGAGGCCTAAGTTCAGGAAACCAGGATGTAGAAGCAGTTTGGGTAGAAATGAGAAATCATAAAGGCAAGTAGTCACTTGTAGGAGTCGTGTACAGGCCACCTAACATTAACCTCACTGTAGGACGTGGTATAAAGGAAGAAATAATGGCAGCTTGTCAGAACTTAACGGCGTTAATTATGGGGGATTTTAACCTACATATAGACTGGGAAAAATCAGATGGGCAGAGGTAGCCTAGATGAGGAGTATGTAGAATGTTTTCGGGATAATTTCTTGGAACAGTACGTTCTGGCGCCAACCAGAGATCAGGCTATACTAGACCTGGTATTATGCAACGAGATAGGATTAATTAATGACTTTGTAGTTAAGGCGCCCCTAGGTAGCAGCAATCATAATATGATTGAATTTTACATTCAGTTGGAGGGAGTTCAGAGAAGGTTTACTAGACAAATACCTGGAATGGGTGGGCTGTCTTATGAGGAAAGATTGGACTGGCTAGGCTTGTATCCGCTGGAATTTAGAAGAGTAAGAGGCGACTTGATTGAAACATACAAGATCCTGAGGGGTCTTGACAGGGTGTATGTGGAAAGGATGTTTCCCGTTGTGGGAGAATCTAGAACTAGTTTCATTGTTTAAAAATAAGGGGTCACCCATTTAAGACCAATGAAGCGACATTTTTTTCTGAGGGTTGAGAGTCTTTGGAACACTCTTCCTCAAAAGATGGTGGAAGCAGAGTGCTTGATTATTTTTAAGGCAGAGGTAGATAGATTCTTGATAAGCAAGGGGGTGGAAGTGGGGGGTAGGTGGGAATGTGGAGTAATCAGTTCAGCCATGAACTTATTGAATGGTGGAGCAGGCTTGAGTGGCCTGCTCCTGCTCCTAATTTGTATGTTTGTATTCTGTCAGACCCCTCATGATTTTGAACATGTCTATGAAATCTCCTCCCTTCTGCAAGGGGAACAGCCCCAGCTTCTCTTATCCACGTAACTGAAGTCTCTCGTCCCTGGAACCATTCTCGTGAATCTTTTCTGCACCCTCTCTAATCCTTTACATTCTTTCTAAAGTGTGGTACCCAGAATTGGACACAGTACTGCAGTTAAAGTCGAACCAGTGTTTTATAAAGGTAAAATTTAAAATCTATTACTTGCCCATTCTCTCCATATGATTAAACATAAAATCCTAAAGGTATTGAATAAAGGGATTCTGATCTTCTGGGGGAATGTGGATTTAAAAACAACTTTTACTTGTCCACCTAGATCTTTGCAAACTAAAGGTAATTTTAGTTTATTTAATATCCTCCATTTTTTTTTAATGTCTCCCAGCCGTTTGGGGGGTGGGAGGTGGTGCTATAGAATTTACAGCACAAAAGCAGACCTTTCAGCTCAACTGGTCTGTGCTGGTATTTGTGCTCCACTTGACCTCTTCCTAGCTGTCTTCATCTAACCCTATCATATCCTTTTATTCTCCTTTGTGTTTATCCAGCTCCCCTTTAAATGCATACATGTTGCAACAGGTCAGCAACTTGTTTCCCAGCCATTGGCACAGCTTCAGTTGACACAACTGACTTCCTGCCACTGCTGGTCCTCCCATTCCTTCCCATAGTGCTTTGTGGTTGCATGGCCCATCTGAGTCCCATTGGGGTGTTGTACCCAGTGGCCTTGCTCTTCCTTATCTCTATAAGCTCCTCCAGCTCTTCAACTCTCCCAGATCTCTCCAATTCTGTCCTCCGGCTCATCCCCTATTTTAATCGCTCCACCATTGGTGACTGTGTTTTTAGTTGTCTGGGTCCCAAGCTCTGGAATTCCCTCCCCCTCTCTTCTCCTTTAAACCATTCCTTAAAATGTACGTCTTTGACCAAGCTTTTGATTATCTGCTCTGATATCTCCTTATGTGGCTCGGTGTCACATGGTGTTTGATAATGCTCCTGTGAAGCATCTTGGGATGTTTTACCATGTTAAAGGTGCTATACAAATGCAAGATGTTGTATCCCTCTAAGGCCATCCCATTCAACTTTTCATTGCATCTAGATGCACAGTTTGAACTCTGGGCCTTTTGAGTTGCGTGTAACTGTTTTGTCTGCTTCACATTTCCTTCAGCTTTGACGCACTGGTGATGAGATTTGAGGCGCCAGAGTCCAGGAACCGATGGGACAGCCCGTTGTTCACCATCCAGAAGGACGATACCCTCCCGTTGGAGGCTATAAAGGATGCAATCTTCCATAGGAAAGCCCCGCCGCCCAACCAGTCCACGCTAAATGTGAGTGAAGACAGCAAGCAGAGGCAGTGTGTAGCTAGGGTTTCCAATTCTCAATGGAACCTCCAGGAATTCAAGATGCATCTCTAGGGTGCTGCTGCAAGCGAAGCCAGGAGAAAAATCATCGGGCATTAAGAAAAATTGAGCATTTGTAATTTTCTTTGAACACTTTTTATTTGTTCGATAAATATTAGTGGCGGGAGGGAAGAAAGGTAGTTTGACTGACGGTCGGTCAAGAATCATCCAATTGGATAATGGAGTCTCTCTTTGCTTTCCCATTGGGTGTGGGAGGGTTGTGTGCCAAGAGGATGGACAGATTGGGTAACCAATGGCAGGAGCGTGGGGGTGGGACAGCTGGAGGAAGGAAGGCATGTGGTGACCCCTCCAGAAATATGTCCAAGCAAAATTGGCAACCCTCTGTTTATCACTTGAGCAGGTTGCGGAGGACCATGAGTGGGACACCAAACCAATCTCACCGATCATCTCCTCTTCTGTTCATAAGGATTGACTGAATTGGGTAAAGAGGTTTGAAAATTGGAATTGGTCTCCTTGAAGAGAAGGTTAATGGGATAGAAGTGTTCAGATGATATGAAGGATTTTGATGGGGTATATGGGGAGAAGATATTCCCACTGGCTGGTGGGGGGTGGGAGGTATGGGGGGTAGTGCAGGCAGTGTTGGTAAACCAGAGGATGCCGATTTAAGATAATTGGTAAAAACCAAGGAGATAGATTTTTTTTTTTCCACAGCAAGTTGTGATCTGGAATGCGCTGCCTGAAAGGGTTGATGGAAGCAGATTCAATTGTAACTTTCAAAAGGGGATTGGATTGAAAAGGAGGAATTTGCAGGGCTATGGGGAAAGAGCAGAGGAGGGGGATTTATTGGAAAGCCCTTACAAAGAGCCGGCACAGGCACGATGGGCCGAATGACCACCCTCAAGTGCTGTAAGTTCTTATGTAGATTGGGCATTGGTTATAGGGCATGAGGCAGTCTCTTTGCTGTTTGGTTCCAATAATTAGGCCAAGATTAACGCTTATCCTTTCATGTTCATCTGATCATTTTCAGCAACCACTTTCCTCTACGAACTTCATGTACGAGTTGGACAGAGTTACACAGGACATGGTGATGGTAAGTTATTTTTGGGGGGAAATTGTACTCCTTCATGCTAGCCAGTGGAAATTTATTCCCCTTCAGCCACCAGTATAGACACTCTCCGCCATTCCTACATTACAATGGTGACTACACTTCAAAAAGTGCTTCATTGGTTGTGATACATCCGGTGGTTGTGAAAGGTGCTATAGAAATGCAAGCATATTTTTATTACACTCTGGTTTGATGTAGCAAGGGTGATGTGCAAAAGCAGGTCTACTTTAGTCCTATCCTTTAATGTTGCTTTTCTGATTCTCTTCCTTCCGTTTGCCACACTGACCATTCCGGTGAGATTACTGGTTTAAGTGCCTCGTGCTTTTTTTCCTGGTTGCGGGGAGCTGGATTGAGGCTCATTTCACTGAGGGCGACGTTTATCTCATCACTGAGCCCGAGCCCCGAACCTCCGAGCACTGTCCCCTACTGCATCAATGTGACATTTCTGCCCCCTGGCCCCCCTTTCCCACCTCTGCCATCCATAGGCTCGCCTGTGGGCAGTTTTATGCAAAGGACCCACAGCCTAGCACCTGGGTCAAGACTACCCAAACTAACTTTATAAATGATCCTTCCAGCCACTGGACAGAGTGGGACCTGGGTTTAAATAACAGCCCAGATTGATGGGTTGAAAATTTAGCCCACTGTGCCACTCCGTGTTCTTTTGTCCCTCCCCCTTCCCCTGTAAGCCATTGCTGCTTTGTGTTGGGGTGTGAATTTTCCTAAAATGTATTTTTAAAATACTGTTCTTTTTAAATCCCAGACAATATTAAACGCACAGAAGACAAGTGTACCGGGAGACCTGATAACAGTACCCGGAGCCAATGTGAAGATATCCTTTTTAAACCTCAGTGGTAGCAGTCTCATCTGAGTCAGAAGGTGTGTGTTTTAAGTCCCACTCAAGGGACTTGAGCACAAAACCTAGGCTGACATTTGATTAAACGAGTGGGCTAAACAGTGCTAGATAGAGTTTGATGTCTGAAGTGAGGTCATCCACTTTGGACCTGGGAAAGATGTATCAAGAGTATTTTCTAAATGTTGAGGAGCACTGAGATTCAGGGGCCAAGTACAGAAATCACTAAAAGCTTGTGGGCAGTTACAAAAAAAAAAAAAATTCAGAAGACTAATGGAATACAGTCATTATCTCGAGGGATGGAAGTTATGTTGTAGCTGTATATAGTTCTTTTTAGAATGCAAAGGGAGTAATTGCGTTCAGTCTGGGCAACGCACCTCAATATAGGATATAGTGGCCTTGGAGGCCGTGCAACAGAGTTTCAGCAGAATTATACTGGGGCTAAAAGGGTTAAATTATGAGGGCTGGTTTAACAGACTAGGGTTGTATTCCCTTAAATATAGAAGATTAAGGGATGATCTAATGGAGGTGATTAAGATGATCAAAGAATTTGTTAGGGTAGATGGAGAGAATCGATTCCCTCTGGAACAAGACTGGGGAGCATCACCTTAAAATAAGAGGTAGGCTTTTCAGGGATAATGTCAGGAAGCACTTCACACAAAGGGCAGTGGAAATCTGGAACTCTTTCCCCAAAAACGCTGCTGAGCTTGGGGGGGGGCTCAATTGAAAATTTGCAAACTGAGATTGATCGATTTTTGTTAGGAAAAGGTATAAAGGGTTACGGAACCAAGGCGGGTAGATGCTAATGATACAGATCAGCCATGATCTAATTGAATGGCAGAACAGACTTGAGGGGCTGAATGGCCTCCTCCTGTTCCTATGACACTCCAGTGCAGCATCAAGACATTAAACCGAGGCCCAATCTGGCCTCGTAGGTGGACGTAAAATGTCTCCAGTCACTATTTGAAGAAGAGCAGAGGAAAAGTACTTGGCTGTAAAACACTTTGAAACGTACTGGAGTCATGAAAGGTGCTATATAAATGCAAATCTTATTTTCTTCTAAATATGTTAGATTTGCATTCATTTGAATTGTCTCGTTAACAATTGTTAAACATTTGATCATTGCAAAGTAAAGGAGAAAAAAATAAAGTCTCAATCAGGGTTAATGTGTGTGTACATGAATGCATGGAGTGTGGTTAATAAGACTGGTGAGGTACAGGTGCAGATTGCCCTGTGGAAATATGATGTGGCTTTAACAGAGAACTGGCTCAAAGAAGGGCAGGACTGGGTGTTAAACATTCCTGGATACAAGGTGTTCTGGATAGATAGGAAATGGGGAAAAAGGGGGAGGAGTGGCAGTATTGATGAAGGAGAGTATTGCAGTGCTGGAGAAAAGGATGTCCCAGAGGGGTTGAGGACAGAATCTATTTGGCTAGAGCTAAGGAATAAAAAAGGTGCAGTTACATTGCTTGGTGCTGCCTGTAGGCCACCAGCTAGTGGGAAGGACATGGAGGAACAAATTTGCAGGGAAATTACAGAGAGGTGCAAAAATTATAGGGTAGTTTTAATGGGGGACTTTAATTATCCAAACATAGACTGGGATAATAGCAATGTCAAGGGCAGTGAAGGGCAAGAGTTCCTAGAGTGTGCTCAGGAAAATTTTCTACAATAGTGCGTTGCGAGTCCAACAAAAAAGGAGACACTGCTAGACCTGGTTCTTGGGAATGAGGTGGGCTGTGGATCAAGTATCAGTAGGAGAGCATTTATGGGACAGTGATCATTGTATCGTAACGTTTAGGCTGACTATGGAAAAGGACAAAGAGCAATCCAGGGTGAGCATAATTAACTGGGGGAAGAATGGAGCTGGGGTGAATAAATTGGAGTCAAAAGCTGGCAGGACAAACGGTAGATGAACAATGGGCTACCTTCAATGAAGAGAGAGTTGGGACACAGTCAAGGTATGTTCCCTCGACGGGGAAAAGTAGAACAAACAAATCCAGAACTCCCTGGATGACAAAAGAGGCAGAGATTAAGATAAAGAAGTGTGCTTATGAGAGATGCCAGGTAGAAAATACTATTGAGAACCAGGCAGAATATAGAAGGTCTGGTGGGGAAGTGAAAAAGCAAATAAGAGAACCAAAGAGAGCATGAGAGGAGACTGGCAGCTAGCATTAAAGGAAATCCCAAAGTTTTCTATAGGCATTTAATTAGTTAAAGATTGGTAAAAGGAGGAGTGGGGCCAATTAGAGACCAGAAAGGCGATTTACACATGGAGGCAGAGGCCATAGCCGAGGTATTAAATGAATACTTTGCATCTGTCTTTACCAAGGAAGAAGATGCAACCCAGGCAATGTTGAAAGAGGAGGTAAGTTAGATGCTAGAGGGGTTTAAAATTGATAAAGAGGATGTATTAGATAGGCTGTCTTAATTTAAAGTGGATAAAGCACCGACTGGATGAGATGCATCCTAGGATACTGAGGGAAGTGAGGGTGGAAATTGCAGAGGCACTGGCCATAATTTTTCAGTCTTCCTTAGACTCGGGTGGTGCCCGAGGACTGGTGAATTGCAAACGTTACACCCTTGTTCAAAAAAGGGTGCAAAGATAAGCCCAGCAACTACAGACCAGTCAGTTTAACCTCGGTGTTGGGAAAACTCCTAGAAAAGATAATTCAGGACAAAATCAATAGTCACATGAACAAATGCGAGTTATTTAAGGAAAGCCAGCATAGATTTCTTAAGGGAAAATCATGTTTAACTAACTTGGTGGAGTTTTTTGAGGAGGTAACAGAGGGTTGATGAGGGCAATGCTGTTGATGTGGTGTACATGGACTTTCAAAAGGCATTTGATACAGTGCCACACAACAGACTTGTGAGCAAACTTGTAGCTCCTGGAATACAAAGGACAGTAGCAGCATAGATAAGAAATTGGCTGAGTGACAGGAAACACCGAGTAGTGGTTAATGGATGTTTTTCAGGCTGGAGGAAGGTTTGTAGTGCAGTTCCCCAGGAATCAGTGTTGGGACCTTTGCTTTTCCATATTAATGATCTAGATCTTGCTGTACAGGGCACAAATTCAAAGTTTGCAGATGATATGAAACTTGGAAGTATTGTGAACTGTGAGGAGGATAATGTAGAACTTCAAAAGGACATAGACAAGTTGGTGGAATGGGCAGGCAGGTGGCAGATGAAGTTCAATGCAGAGAAATATGGTGATTTATTTTGGTAGGAAGAACATGGAGAGACAATATAGAATAAAGGGCACAATACTAAATGGGGTGCAGCAGCATAGGGACCTGGGTGTATATGTGCATAAGTCATTGAAGGTGGCAGGACAGGTTGAGAGAGCAGTTAATATTAATAGGGGCATAGAGTACAAGAGCAAGGAAGTTATGTTGAACTTGGATAAGACACTAGTTCGTCCTCAGCTGGAGTATTGCGTCCAATTCTAGGTGCCGCACTTCAGGAAAGACGTGAGGGCATCGGAGAGAGTACAGAAGAAATTCATGGGACTGGTTGCAGGGATGAGGAATTTCAGTTATGAAGATAGATTGGAGAAGTTAGGACTGTTTTCCTTGGAGAAGAGAAGGCTGAGAGGTGATTTGCTAGAGGTATTCAAAATCATGAGAGGTCTGAGCTGACTAGATGGAGAGAAACTTCCCACTCGTGAAAGGATCAAGAATGAGAGGGCACAGATTTAAAGTAATGTGTAAGAGAAGTAAAAGCATCATGAGGAAAAACCTTTTCACGCAGCGAGTGGTTAAAATCTGGAATGCGCTGCCTGAGAAAGTGGTGGAGGCAGGTTCAATTGAAGCATTTAAAAGGGAATTAGACAGTTGTATGAAGAGGAAGAATGTGCAGGGTTATGGGGAGAAGGCGGGGAATGGAACTGAGGGAGTTGCTCTTTCAGAGAGCCGGTGCAGATGGGCTGAATGGCCTCCTTCTGCTCTGTAACAATACTGTGCAAACGTTGGGCAGGAGAGCAGGTTCTTTAATGAAACAATTTTGTTTCCTTGACCTCGATGACACATCGAGCTGACACGAAGCCTCCACATGGCTGAACTACGCAAGCTGAGGCGGCAGTTTGTCAGCTACACCAAGATGCACCCTACAGAAAACATTGGACAGATAGCAAACATGTTTGTACAATACATTAACCGAAGCCTACATTAATGAGCAGAGAGAAACTGCAGAATGTGACTTGGATTTCTTAATAGGTTTTTAGACTGAATTATTTTTTTCCCCTGTTTCCCATGCTGCCATTTTGTTTCAGTGAGGGGAAGTTTTAACGTGTGACAAGTAACTCTAGGGTAAACTTGAAGTTGCTGTGCTTTTGTTCCTTTCTATCATTTGAGCAAAACTAACATTCGTGCAAAGGGTCTCGAGGGAAATTGCTGGATATTTCTGTTGGTCTGTTTTCAGCCCCTGGACTTCACAACACTGATAACGGTGCTAAATATGCACTGGTGTTAGTGCATCGATCTTTCGATTTGGCATGTCATTTTTAACTGCAAGCTTTGGCTTTCACACTGAGGTCCTTGGAATCTCGGAGCAGCTCTTTGTGCATGTCTCCCTGGAGAGACTGTTTCTGTTCTGTACTTCATCTTTATAGGTGACAGAAATCCCAGACAGCCTGACTCTGTCCCTGGGACTGTTCGACATGGCCTGACGCTTCATTTAATCTCCGTCAGTGTCCCAGGTCCCTGGGTACTGACATAGGAATTGCGTGCGATACGAGCCTTTCAGAGACTGCACAATTTATTTCCGGATTATTATTTTCCACACACAACGGGAATTTTATGTGATTGTTCGGAGGTTTCATAAGTCATTGTGCTAAAGTTCCAGTATAGATCTCAAGCAGCAGTACTTGAAACCTCCTCCATTGTCGGGGGGAAATAAACAGCTTAATAAAGATTTTTCTGTGCTTTTTCCATTTTATAAATTATTATTCCTCTTTTAAAGAGGGATTCTTACCACTCTTTTCCATCCTGAAATCATAACAATCAGATTCTTAACCTGATGAATTTTTATTCAAGTTACTGCTGGGGAGTTGAGCATTCCTCCTGAACGTGACTTGTAGCATCTGGCAGTGCAAAAGGAGGCCATTCAGCCCGACAGACTTGCGCCAGCTCTCTGAAAGCTATCCTTTTAGCTTCCCCCTCCCTTGCTCGTGGTAACCCTGCAGTTGTTTCCTTTTCAAATATTTATCCAATTCCCTTTTGAAAGTTACTATTGAATCTGCTTCCACCGCTCTTTCATGTAGTGCATTCCAGATCACAACTGGTTCACCTCCGTCCCTTATACCCGTGACCTTGTGGGAGCAGCTGAAGGTTCCACCCGCACTAAGCCAACGTGGAAACATTGGCTTACGTCTGAGAGCTGCTATTTCCGGGGAGATTTTATTCCCTCATACCATCTACACTCTCGCTTTCAGTAACGCTGTTTCAGAGAAGGATCTGGGAGCAGCCAGTACCTGTTGAAACTTATATCCTTCACTCTTATTACCCCAGCGAAAGTTAGCGTGAGGAAAGGCTGCTTTATACTGTACTCTGCAGCAGCCTCTAGATTTGTAAATGGTGGGCGGCTCAGACAGCTCTCCTGTTGAGACTCAAGAAAAACAGCTTAACATCCAAAGGGAGGTTCCCCCACAGAGCTGGTGAGGGCGAACCGGGGTAGCTTTACACTTAGCATGTAGCCTTCGGTGCTTCAAGAACCGGGCGGCAGTCACGTGTCAAAGGTAGCCAAAACCGGGGGCGTAAAATCATGTGGAAAATTTTTCGCCCCTCCCGCCACTTTTGTGTTTGTCAGTTTGGCATAAGTCAGCTTTGGACCAGTATTTGCTAACAAGATTAACAGTGAGTTTAATGACGCACGCTGCTATTTGTGTGTAAATCGTCCAGCAGCTTGTGCCAAGGAGGAGATTCCCTGTGAGTTGTGACTCACCACAAATAGACAATTTGTGTTGCTTCGCCATTAGTCCCATGACAATGGGAGCTCCACCCTCAACATCTGAGTGTTACATCCTAGAGGTTACTATTGACCAGAAACTGAACTGGAGTAGCCATATAAATACCATGATTAGAAGAGCAGGTCAGAGGCTAGGAAACCTGCAGCGAGTAACTCACCAACTGACTCCTCAAAGCCTATCCACCATCTACAAGGCACAAGTCAGGAGTGTGATGGAATACTCACCACTTGCCAGGATGGGTGCAGCTCCAACAACCCTCAAGAAGCTCGACACCATCCAGGACAAAGCAGCCCGCTTGATTGGCACCCCATCCTCAAACATTCACTCCCTCCACCGCCGACACACAGTGGTAGCAGTGTGTACCATATACAAGATACACTGCAGCAAAGCATCAAGGATCCTTAGACAGCACCTTCCAAACCTATGACCTCTACCACCTAGAAGGACAAGGGCAGAGGATGCATGGGAACACCAGCACCTGAAAGTTCCCCTCCAAGTCACACGCCATCCTGATTTGGAACTATATCGCCGTTCCTTCACTGTCACTGGGTCAAAATCCTGGAACTCCCTAACAGCACTGTAGGTGTACCTACCCCACATATTGTGTAGCAGTTCAAGAAGACAGTTCACCACCACTTTCTCGAGGGCAATTAGGGATGGGCAATAAATGCTGTTCTAGCCAGCGACACCCATATCCCATTAACAAATTTTTTAAAAATTCCCTGAAGTTGCTGCACTTGCACATTAATTACCTGTTAAACTTGCTGCAGAAAGTTAGGGCCAGTATTTAACAGTGTAAGTGCCTGTTTAATGACAGAATTTATGCTCCTGTGATACCACTCCATCCTCAGTCTCTGAGTGGCTGACCAGAATGCACATTTGAAGCTGGCTGGTACTTCCACTCTGAGTGGCTGTATCCCAGGGCAACCAAGATGCACTTTCCTTGCTCAGTCCCTGAAGCCTGTTGCCTTAAAGCAGCACTGATTCATTTACAGCCTTAAACATTGCATACTTCCCGGAAAAGACAAAAAACTACAGGATCATAACAGTAAGTATCTGTTTAATGACAACTTATGTTCCTGTGGAAGAGCCTGTCACTCCAGAATTGGCCTTTATAGCCACTCCAGGCGCTGCTTCACAAACCACTGACCACCTCCAGGCGCGTATCCATTGTCTCTCGAGATAAGGAGGCCCAAAAGAGATGTTCCTGTGATAACACTCAACTTTTCCATCTTAGTAAGGGACCTGTTAACACTGGAAATTCATTCCTGCAGGTAATAAATTGTTCTTAGTTGTAAAAAAATTAATGTCTTGGGGGACCTCACTGCATAACTCCTCTTCAGTCAGAGAAACATCTGTTCACCGCTATACTTTGCCTCCTATCTTTTAACCAATTATGTAACATAAGTTATCGCCATCCTTTTAATCCCATGTGCTTCTATTTTCTGAATAATTCTGTTGTGGTACACTGTCACATGCTGTTTGAAAGTCTGCATGTACAACATTTACTGCACTACCTTTATGGACCCTCCCTGTTCATCAAATAACTCAAATCAAGTTAGTCAGACATGATTTGCCTTTAACAAATCCATGCTGATTAGCCCCTTAATTAATCTATTTTTCTCCGAGTGAGAATTAATTTTACGTTGACAGTGTTCCCTGACAGTTTTGACATTAGTGACATTAGACTGGCTGGTTACAGACAAAGGGTATAATATTTCGACTGAGTGATGGCAAATTCCCCAAACGCACCATCCACATTCTGAACTTAATATTGAATTTCTTTTCCCCAGGAATCTTACCCAAAGTCTTCAAAATTCTGTTTTCAAATAAAAATGTCCTCAAGAAAAAGGTGAGATTTTATATGGTTGGGTTTAATTTTTATTTATAGCTCACTGGCTCTCCCCTGATATTCCTTGCATTTAAGTTAGCAGATGCACTATTTTATACAGACAGCTGATCTGATCTCTCCGCAGATGCTGGACTAACCCGCACCAAGTCCCGTTCACCCATCACCCCTGTACTTGCTGACCTGCATCGGCTCCCAGTTAAACAGTGCCTCGATTTTCAAATTCTCATCCTCGTTTTCAAATCTCTCCATGGCCTCGCTCCTCCCTATCTGTCATCGCCTCCAGCCCCATAGCCCTCCGAGATTTCTGCGCTCCTCCAATTCTAGCTTCTTGAGCATTCCTGATTTTCATCACCGCATCATTGGCCTCCAGCTGCTGAGCCCTGAATTCTGGAATTCCCTCCCTAAACCCCTCCTCCCCCTTTTAAGACACTCCTTAAAGTTCCAAAGAAGGGTCACTGACCCGAAACGTTAATTCTGCTTCTCTTTCCACAGATGCTGCCAGACCTGCTGAGTGGTTCCAGCATTTCTTGTTTTTATTTCAGATTTCCAGCATCTGCAGTATTTTGCTTTTACTCCTTAAAGCGTGCCTCTTTGACTAGGCTTTTGGTCACCTGTCCTAATAGCTCTTTCTGGAGCTCAGTGTCTGATAACGCTCCTGTGAAGTGCTTTGGGACGATATTTGTACTCTCTTAAAGATGTTGTATAAATGCAAGTTGTTGTTGATTGACCTACTGAGTGTTTCCAGCACCTGCAGTTTGGGGAATTTTAATATAAAAGCAAAATACTGCAGATGCTGGAAATCCGAAATAAAACCAAAAAGTGCTGGAAATACTCAGCAGGTCTTGCAGTATCTGTGGAGAGAGAGCAAAGTTAATTTTTCAGGTCAGTGACCTTTCATCAGAACTAAGGTTAGAAATGTAATAGGTTTTAAGCAAATAAATTGGGGGTGGGGCAAAAGAGAACAAATGGGAAGGTGTTGATAGGACAGAGGGTCACAGAGAATAACTGACAAGGAGGTTATGGGGAAAAGGCAAAGAGTGTGTTAATAGTGTGGTGAAAGACAAAGCATTGGTGCAGAGAAGTTATTAAATGACAGAATAATGAACAGCCCTGGCCAAAAGCACAAACATGGAAAAAAAAAAGTGGGCAGGCCCTTTGTTTTTTTTAAAAAAAGTGTAATGATGAAACAAACTAAAATAAAATGAAATAAAAATTAAAAAATACTAAGTAAAACTAAGCAAAAGAGGGGCCCGTCTGAAATGCTCTGAAATTATTGAACTCAATGTTCAGTCATAAATGAGATGCTGTTCCTCGAACTTGCGTTGATGTTCACTGGAACACTGCTGCAATCCCAGGACAGAGATGTGGGCATGAGAGCAGGGGGTGTGTGTTGAAATGGCCAGCAACAGAAAGCTCGGGGTCATGCTTTCGCAAAGCGGTCACCCAATCTGCATTTGGTCTCTCCAATGTAGAGGAGACGGCATTGTGAGCAGCAATGAGGTGTCGGGGGTAATGGAGGAGTGGACCAGGGTATCGCGAGGGAATGATCCCTTCGGAATGCTAACGGGATGGGAGGGAAGATGCGTTTGGTACTGGCATTATGCTGGACATGGCTTCCCCCCGCCATTACCTTTTTTAGTTTTACTTTGTATTTTTATTTCATTTCATTTTCGTTTGTTTCATCATTACACTTTTTTTCATGTTTTGCTTTTGGCTAGAGCTTTCATTATTCTGTCATTTAACACCCTCTCTGCACTAACGCTTTGTCTTTCACCACACCATTAACACACTTTGCCTTTGCCCCATGACCACCTTGTCAGTTATTCTATGACCCTCTGTCCTATCAACACCTTCCCATTTGTTTTCTTTTGCCCCACCCCCACTTTATTTGCTTGAAACCTATTACATTTCTAACCTTTTGCCAGTTCTGATGAAAGGTCACTGGCCTGAAATGTCAACTTTGCTTCTCTCTCCAGCACTTTTTGTTTTTGTTTGGGAAATTTTAAGTTTGGTCTGTGCTGCCATCATGTGGTTGTGGATTGTGATTACAGTAAATTAAATAGACCAAAAAAGCCAAAAATGCTGAAAGCACATAGCATTCAGCATCTGTAGCAGGGGAAAATTCTGAAACTTTAACCTGACCCACAAAGATAATTAATCAAAAAAATTAGAAATATTTAAATTTATGTTTAACATTATCCAAGCTTTGGTTGAATTCCACAAGTGACCATTTGAATGGCCCTCACACCAGAGACTGCTCCTTCATCTATGACTATTTTTATTTGTGTGACTTTCAGTCCTACTCTTATCCAGATATTGGTTTAACTCCTGTAGAATGGGGACCAGCTGGTGATATTTTAGCAGTATCCGGTGAGATGCTATTTCACCTACCTGCTGCTCCATGAGGAGCAAACTTTCCCGCATTCAGTAGGTGATTGACGTGCTGTTTTGTGGGACTTAGCAGGTTTGTTCATTTTCTCAGCATGTAAACAAGCAGAGCCTAGGCTCTGCCAGAGTCCTGGGCACAATAGGCTGTACAATATAAAATAAAAGGTACAATTCTAAAGGGGGTGAAGGAGCAGAGAGTCCTAGGTGTATATATGCATATGTCATTGAAGTGGCAGGACAGGTTGAGAGATCGATTAATAAAGCATACAGTATCAACAAAGAACAGTACAGCACAGGAACAGGCCATTCAGCCCTCCAAGCCTGCGCCTGGGCTTTATTAATAGAGGCATAGAGTACAAGAGCTAGGAGGTTATTTTTAAACTTATGTAATACGAGTTTGGCCTCAGCTGGAATATTGTGTCCAATATTCTGGGCGCCGCACTTAAGGAAAGATGTGAGGGCATTGGAGAGAATACAGAAAAGATTCACGAGAATGGTTCCAGGGATGAGGAACTTCAGTCATGAAGATAGATTGGAGAAGTTAGAACTGTTTTCCTTGGAAAAAAGAAGGCTGAGAGGAGATTTGATGGAGGTATTTAAAATCATGAGGGGTCTGGACAGAGTAGATAGAGAAACACTGTTCCCACTCGTGAAAGGACTGAGAACGAGAGGGCTCAGATTTAAAGTATTTGGTAAAAGAAGCAAAAGTGACATGAGGAAAGACTTTCTCATGCAGCGAGTGGTTAAGCTCTGGAAGGCGCTGCCTGCGAATGTACTGGAGGCGGGTTTAATTGAAGCATTCAAGGGAATTAGACTGTTTTGAAAACACGAATTAGGAACAGGAGTAGGCCACTCAGCCCTTTGAGCCAGCTCCGCCATTCAACAAGATCATGGCTGATCTGATTAGAACCTCAACTCCACATTCCCACTTACCCCTGATAATCTTTCACCCCCTTGCTTATCAAGAATCTAGCTACCTCTGCCTTAAAAAGGAAGAATGTGCAGGGTTACGGTGAGAAGGCAGGGGAATGGCACTAAGTCAATTGCTCATTTGGAGAGCCAATGCAGACACAATGGGCCGAATGGTCTCCACCTCCACTGTAACAGTTCTGATTCTGTACCTACACATTGAGCGACAGTGCCTGTATCTCTGTCCAATGACACAGTTGAACTTCGGACCTCCATTTGCTTGACATGCAGTTGACGCCCTGTGTAAGAATTAAAACCGCAAAACTGCTGACCTATAGGACAATGTTAATACTGTGGGAACGTGATGATAATCAATTTACAGAGAATTGCATAGAATGGACAGTACGGAACCAGGATATTTCACCCAACAGGTTTCTGCTGGTGTTTATGCTCCATGCAAATCTCCTCTCCCCCTTCTCCATCTCACTCTATCAACATATCCTTCTATTCCTTTCTCCCTTATATGTTTATCTGGTTCTCCCTTAAATGTTTCTATGCTATTTTCTCAACCACTCCCTGTGGTAGTGATTTCATCATCTCAGGAAGGATATACTTGCCATAGCGGGAGTGAAATGGAGGTTCACCAGACTAATCCCTGGGAAGGCGGATTGTCTTATGAGGAGAGATTGCAGAAACTGGGCCGATATTCTTGAGAGTTTCGAAGAATGAGAGGTGATCTTATTGAAATGTACAAAATTCTTACAAGGTGGTGTAAATAGGATGTTCCCCTGGCTGGTGCATACAGTTCTGATTCTGTGATTCTGTACCTACACATAGAGAACCAGAGGACATAATCTCTGAATAAGGGGCAGGACATGTAGGACTGAGATGAGGAGGAATTTCTTCTCTCGGAGGGTGGTGAATCTTTGGAATTCTCTACCCCAGAGGGCTGTGGAAGCACAATCATTGACCAAGTTCAAGACAGCAATCGATAGTTAACTGGATACTAATGACATTTGGAAAGATGTAAAGGTAACAGGGTTGTAGTGGTGGGTGATTTTAACTTCCCCAATATTGACTGAGACTCACTTAGTGCTAGGGGCTTGGATGGGGCAGAATTTGTGAGGAGCATCCAGGAGGGCTTCTTGAAAAAGTATGTAGATAGTCCAACTAGGGATGGGGCCATTCTGGACCTGGTATTGGGGAATGAGCCCGGCCAGGTGGTCGAAGTTTCAGTGGGGGAGCATTTCGGGAGCAGTGACCATAATTCCATAAGTTTTAAGGTACTTGTGGATAAGGATAAGAGTAGTCCTCGGGTGAAGGTGCTAAATTGGGGGAAGGCTAATTATAACAATATTAGGCAGGAACTGAAGAATTTAGATTGGGGGCGGCTGTTTGAGGGTAAATCAACATCTGACATGTGGGAGTCTTTCAAACGTCAGCTGATTAGAATCCAGGACCAGCATGTTCCTGTGAGGAAGAAAGACAAGTTTGGCAAGTTTCGGGAAGCTTGGATAACACAGGATATTGTGAGCCTAGTCAAAAAGAAAAAGGAAGCATTTGTAAGGGCTGGAAGGCTAGAAACAGATGAAGCACTTGAGGAATATAAAGACAGTACGAAGGAACTTAAGCAAGGAGTTAGGGCTAAAAGGGGTCATGAAAAGACATTGGCAAACAGGATTAAGGAAAATTCCAAGGCTTTTTATACATATATAAAGAGCAAGAGGGTAACCAGGGAAAGGGTTGGCCCACTCAAGGACAGAGATGGGAATCTATGCGTGGAGCCAGAGGAAATGGGTGAGGTGCTAAATGAGTACTTTGCATCCGTATTCACCAAGGAGAAGGACTTGGTGGATGATGAGCCTAAGGAAGGGAGTGCAGATAGTCTCAGTCATCTCATAATCAAAAAGGAGGAGGTGTTGGGTGTCTTGCAAAGCATTAAGGTAGATAAGTCCCCAGGGCCTGATGGGATCTACCCTAGAATACTGAGGGAGGCAAGGGAAGAAATTGCTGGGACCTTGACAGAAATCTTTGCATCCTCATTGGCTACAGGTGAGGTCCCAGAGGACTGGAGAATAGCCAATGTTGTTCCTTTGTTTAAGAAGGGCGGTAAAGATAATCCAGGAAATTATAGGCCGGTGAGCCTTACGTCAGTGATAGGGAAACCATTAGAGAGGATTCTTCGGGACAGGATTTACTCCCATTTGGAAACAAACAAACTTATTAGCGAGAGACAGCATGGTTTTGTGAAGGGGAGGTCGTGTCTTACTAATTTGATTGAGTTTTTTGAGGAAGTGACGAAGATGATTGATGAGGGAAGGGCGGTGGATGTTGTCTATATGGACTTTAGTAAAGCCTTTGACAAGGTCCCGCATGGCAGACTGGTGCAAAAGGTGAAGTCACACGGGATCAGAGGTGAGCTGGCAAGATGGATACAGAACTGGCTCAGTCACAGCAGACAGAGGGTAACAGTGGATGGGTGTTTTTCTGAATGGAGGGATGTGACTAGTGGTGTTCCGCAGGGATCAGTGCTGGGACCTTTGCTGTTTGTAGTATATATAAATGATTTGGAGGAAAATGTAGCTGGTCTGATTAGTAAGTTTGCGGACGACACAAAGGTTGGTGGAGTTGCGGATAATGATGAGATGAGGATTGTCAGAGGATACAGCAGGATATAGATCGGTTGGAGACTTGGGCGGAGAAATGGCAGATGGAGTTTAATCCGGACAAATGTGAGGTAATGCATTTTGGAAGGTCTAATGCAGGTGGGAGGTATACAGTAAATGGCAGAACCCTTCGGAGTATTGACAGGCAGAGAGATCTGGGCGTACAGGTCCACAGGTCACTGAAAGTGGCAACGCAGGTGGATAAGGTAGTCAAGAAGGCATACGGCATGCTTGCCTTCATCAGTCGGGGCATAGAGTATAAAAATTGGCAAGTCATGTTGGAGCTGTACAGAACCTTAGTTAGGCCACACTTAGAATATTGCGTGCAATTCTGGTCGTCACACTACCAGAAGGACGTGGAGGCTTTGGAGAGGGTACAGAAGAGGTTTACCAGGATGTTGCCTGGTCTGGAGGGCATTAGCTATGAGGAGAGGTTGGGTAAACTCGGATTGTTTTCACTGGAACGACGGAGGTGGAGGGGCGACATGATAGAGGTTTACAAAGTTATGAGCGGCATGGACAGAGTGGATAGTCAGAAGCTTTTTCCCAGGGTGGAAGAGTCAGTTACTAGGGGACATAGGTTTAAGGTGCGAGGGGCAAAGTTTAGAGGGGATGTGCGAGGCAAGTTCTTTACACAGAGGGTGGTGAGTGCCTGGAACTTGCTGCCGGGGGAGGTGGTGGAAGCAGATACGATAGCGACGTTTAAGAGGCATCTTGACAAATACATGAATAGGATGGGAATCGAGGGATATTGGGCCCCGGAAGTGCAGAACGTGTTAGTTTAGGCAGGCATCAAGATTGGTGCAGGCTTGGAGGGCCGAATGGTCTGTTCCTGTGCTGTGCTGTTCTTTGTTCTTTGACATCAAGGGATATAGGGATAGCACGGGAAAGTGGCATTGAGGTAGATGATCAGCCGTGGTCTAATTGAATGGTGGAGCAGGCTCGATGGCTGAATGGCCTTGACTCCTATGTTCCTATGAAACCAAGAGGGCTAGTTGGAATTAAGATACTGATTAGCCATGAACATGTGGAATAGGGTTGAGGGCTGATTGGCTTGCTCTTGTTTCTATGTTCCTCGAACTTCAGTAAAACCTCTCTCAAACAGGTGACTAACCGATTGTCCTTCCTGCCCTGTCGGGGGGGATGATGCAAAAATCAGGAACCCAAGATGGGAAGGAGCATTGCAAATGGTTATTTCAGCTGCCATCCAAACTGCTACTGAAAAATAAGTCTACATCGGATTATATTGCATAGAATATAGGGTACAGAAACAGGCCATTCGGCCCAACCGGTCCATATCAATGCACACGAGCGCCTTCCATCTTTCCTCATCTAAATCTATCATCATAACCCTCTATTCCCTTCTCCTTTATATGCGTATTTACCTTCCTCTTTAATATATCTATACTATTCACTTCAAGCACACCGCATGGTAGCGGGCTCCACATTCTCACCACTCTCTGGGTAAAAAGTTTCTTCTGAATTCCCTATTGGATTTCTAGGTGACTATTTTATATTGATGGCCTCTAGTTATGCTCCTCCCCACAAGTGGAAACATTCTGTATTCATTCTATCAAAATCTTTCATAATTTTAAAGACCTCTATTAGGTTACCCGTCAGCCTTTTTATTTTTGAAGAGAGATGAGACCCAGCCTGCCCATCCTTTTCTGCTGTGTATTCGAAGCAATTTCAGGTGCTGTATCTTATTAACCAGTCAAACCTAGATCTTACACAGTGCCAACAGTATGGCACACTTTGTATTGGTTTTTCTGAGCCTTGGATTTCATGGGTGAATTGAAATAAGTAAATAGCAATAGCTCCAGTTTCTGTCATCAGTATGTTGTGGAAGGCAAGGGCACAGTTTTGGATGACCTTTGACAGAAGGTCCACTGAAACAGAGTATTGCTGAAAATATAGGCGTGTTGTCAAAGCTTTTCGTCTTGCACTCATCAGGACAATCGCAAGAATGACCAATGTAAGGGAAAAAGGCAACTTACACTGCATGAGGAGAGTGCTGATTGGGTGGCAAATGAACTCTAATGCTAAAGGTGTTGCCATCACGAATGCACCAGTTGATGGTGAAAGATCGTTAACTGCTTCTGGGTTAACCTCCCTGCTAACGGTAGCAGGTCCTTAATATCCACTCAGTCTACGTTCCCCATAATATTAGACACCTCAAGACCGCTCCCCACGCAATGGTTCGCCGCGCAAGCGTAATGGTTGCTGGTGGGACGTTAGTAGCGCGCAGGCGCAGTGGCTGCAGGGGAGACATTGGTGAGCGCACAGGCGCAGTTTCAGCCGGTGAACGCGCGGTGACGGGCACTGGGATCACGGTAAGCGCGCAGGCGCAGTGGGGAGCGGCCGGCCGGGGGAAGGTTTTGTGGCGGGAGCTGGGTCCGTTGTTTTTGTGGTTCCGGGGCTGGCAGGTAAATGGCGGTTGTAAATGTCGAGTCGGCGCTGAATCGCGCGGATTGGCAGCGGGGAGAGTCCGGACGGTGGATACGGGTTAAAAGGAGAGGTCGGGATAGAGTCCCCACACCACCGTTCCCACCCCCAAGAGCCTCGGCCTCCGTTAATTCCCCTTCCCGGGAGGCCTGAATCTGACACCGACCCCGCCTCCTGCTGCTCTTTCCCCCCCCGCCCCCCAATCCCCGCATCCTCGGGGGTCCATCGGGGCCTCGGGCAAACCGGCCCGGAGATTAGTGTGGCCAGTCGCCACTCCTGGAGCGGACTCTGTGCAGGGGAGCAGGGTCTGACGAGGTCACCGAGAAACGTTGGAAACATTCAGGCAGGATCTTTACAGAAAGAAAAGCAAATGTTTGAGTAGTGAACCCAGATAAACCCTCCTCAGTCCTCCACAACTCCCCCTCCCCACCCCCCCCCACCACAACTCCCCCTCCCCACCCCCCCACCACAACTCCCCCTCCCCACCCCCCCACCACAACTCCCCCTCCCCACCCCAACTCCCCCTCCCCACCCCCCCCACCACAACTCCCCCTCCCCACCCCCCCACCACAACTCCCCCTCCCACCCCCCCACCACAACTCCCCCTCCCCCCACCACAACTCCCCTCCCCCCCACCACAACTCCCCCTCCCCCCCACCACAACTCCCCCTCCCCCCCCCACCACAACTCCCCCTCCCCCCCCCACCATAACTCCCCCTCCCCCCCCACCACAACTCCCCCTCCCCCCCCCACCACAACTCCCCCTCCCCCCCACCACAACTCCCCTCCCCCCCACCACAACTCCCCCTCCCCCCACCACAACTCCCCCTCCCCCCCACCACAACTCCCCCTCCCCCCCCACCACAACTCCCCCTCCCCCCCCACCACAACTCCCCCTCCCCCCCCACCACAACTCCCCCTCCCCCCCCCACCACAACTCCCCCTCCCCCCCCACCACAACTCCCCCTCCCCCCCCACCACAACTCCCCCTCCCCCCCCCACCACAACTCCCCCTCCCCCCCCACCACAACTCCCCCTCCCCCCCCACCACAACTCCCCCTCCCCCCCACCACAACTCCCCCTCCCCCCCCACCACAACTCCCCTCCCCCCCCACCACAACTCCCCTTCCCCCCCCACCACAACTCCCCTTCCCCCCCCACCACAACTCCCCCTCCCCCCCCACCACAACTCCCCCTCCCCCCCCACCACAACTCCCCCTCCCCCCCCACCACAACTCCCCCTCCCCCCCCACCACAACTCCCCCTCCCCCCCCACCACAACTCCCCCTCCCCCCCCACCACAACTCCCCTCCCCCCACCACAACTCCCCCTCCCCCCCACCACAACTCCCCCTCCCCCCCACCACAACTCCCCCTCCCCCCCACCACAACTCCCCCTCCCCCCACCACAACTCCCCCTCCCCCCCACCACAACTCCCCTCCCCCCCCCACTCCCCTCCCCCCCCCTCCCCCCCCCCCACCACATCTCCCCCCCCCCCCACCACATCTCCCCCCCCCCCCACCCCCCCCCCCACCACATCTCCCCCTCCCCCCCACCACATCTCCCCCTCCCCCCCACCACATCTCCCCCTCCCCCCCCACCACATCTCCCCCTCCCCCCCCACCACATCTCCCCTCCCCCCCACCACATCTCCCCCTCCCCCCCACCACATCTCCCCCTCCCCCCCACCACATCTCCCCCTCCCCCCCACCACATCTCCCCCTCCCCCCCACCACATCTCCCCCTCCCCCCCACCACATCTCCCCCTCCCCCCCACACATCTCCCCCTCCCCCCCACCACATCTCCCCTCCCCCCCACCACATCTCCCCCTCCCCCCCCCACCACATCTCCCCCTCCCCCCCCCACCACATCTCCCCCTCCCCCCCCCACCACATCTCCCCTCCCCCCCCACCACATCTCCCCTCCCCCCCCACCACATCTCCCCCTCCCCCCCCACCACATCTCCCCCTCCCCCCCCACCACATCTCCCCCTCCCCCCCCACCACATCTCCCCCTCCCCCCACCACATCTCCCCCTCCCCCCACCACTCTCCCCCCCCAACCATCTCTCCCTCCCCCCCCAACCATCTCTCCCTCCCCCCCCAACCATCTCTCCCTCCCCCCCAACCATCTCTCCCTCCCCCCCCAACCATCTCTCCCTCCCCCCCCAACCATCTCTCCCTCCCCCCCCAACCATCTCTCCCTCCCCCCCCAACCATCTCTCCCTCCCCCCCCAACCATCTCTCCCTCCCCCCCAACCATCTCTCCCTCCCCCCCCAACCATCTCTCCCTCCCCCCCCAACCATCTCTCCCTCCCCCCCCAACCATCTCTCCCTCCCCCCCCAACCATCTCTCCCTCCCCCCCAACCATCTCTCCCTCCCCCCCAACCATCTCTCCCTCCCCCCCAACCATCTCTCCCTCCCCCCCAACCATCTCTCCCTCCCCCCCAACCATCTCTCCCTCCCCCCAACCATCTCTCCCTCCCCCCCAACCATCTCTCCCTCCCCCCCAACCATCTCTCCCTCCCCCCCCAACCATCTCTCCCTCCCCCCCCCAACCATCTCTCCCTCCCCCCCCCCAACCATCTCTCCCTCCCCCCCCAACCATCTCTCCCTCCCCCCCAACCATCTCTCCCTCCCCCCCAACCATCTCTCCCTCCCCCCCAACCATCTCTCCCTCCCCCCCAACCATCTCTCCTCCCCCCCAACCATCTCTCCCTCCCCCCCAACCATCTCTCCCTCCCCCCCCAACCATCTCTCCCTCCCCCCCCCAACCATCTCTCCCTCCCCCCCCCAACCATCTCTCCCTCCCCCCCCCAACCATCTCTCCCTCCCCCCCCCAACCATCTCTCCCTCCCCCCCCCAACCATCTCTCCCTCCCCCCCCCAACCATCTCTCCCTCCCCCCCCCAACCATCTCTCCCTCCCCCCCCCAACCATCTCTCCCTCCCCCCCCCAACCATCTCTCCCTCCCCCCCCAACCATCTCTCCCTCCCCCCCCCAACCATCTCTCCCTCCCCCCCCCAACCATCTCTCCCTCCCCCCCCCCAACCATCTCTCCCTTCCCCCCCCAACCATCTCTCCCTCCCCCCCCCAACCATCTCTCCCTCCCCCCCCAACCATCTCTCCCTCCCCCCCCCCCCAACCATCTCTCCCTCCCCCCCCCCAACCATCTCTCCCTCCCCCCCCCCAACCATCTCTCCCTCCCCCCCCCCAACCATCTCTCCCTCCCCCCCCCCAACCATCTCTCCCTCCCCCCCCCCAACCATCTCTCCCTCCCCCCCCCAACCATCTCTCCCTCCCCCCCCCAACCATCTCTCCCTCCCCCCCCAACCATCTCTCCCTCCCCCCCCAACCATCTCTCCCTCCCCCCCCCCCAACCATCTCTCCCTCCCCCCCCCCCAACCATCTCTCCCTCCCCCCCCCAACCATCTCTCCCTCCCCCCCCCCCAACCATCTCTCCCTCCCCCCCCCCAACCATCTCTCCCTCCCCCCCCCAACCATCTCTCCCTCCCCCCCCCAACCATCTCTCCTTCCCCCCCCCAACCATCTCTCCCTCCCCCCCCAACCATCTCTCCCTCCCCCCCCAACCATCTCTCCCTCCCCCCCCCAACCATCTCTCCCTCCCCCCCCAACCATCTCTCCCTCCCCCCCCAACCATCTCTCCCTCCCCCCCCCAACCATCTCTCCCTCCCCCCCCCCCAACCATCTCTCCCTCCCCCCCCCAACCATCTCTCCCTCCCCCCCCAACCATCTCTCCCTCCCCCCCCCAACCATCTCTCCCTCCCCCCCCCAACCATCTCTCCCTCCCCCCCCCAACCATCTCTCCCTCCCCCCCCCAACCATCTCTCCCTTTCCCCCCCCCCCCAACCACCTCTCCCTCCCCCCCCCCCCCCAACCACCTCTGCCTGCCCCCCCCCAACCACCTCTCCCTCCCCCCCGGCCCCACCACCACACCACCCCTCCCTCCCCCCCGCCCCACCACCTCTCCCTCCCCCCCCAACCACCCCTCCCTCCCCCCCCGCCCCACCACCCCTCCCTCCCCCCCCGCCCCACCACCCCTCCCTCCCCCCCCGCCCCACCACCCCTCCCTCCCCCCCCCCGCCCCACCACCTCTCCCTCCCCCCCTCACCCCCCCCACTCCTTCCCCCTCTCTCCCCCCCTGCCTCCCTCTCCTCCTTCTCCCTGTCCTCCTCCTCCCTCCCTTTGGTGTCTCCTGATTACGAATGCAGTAAACCCTGCTGGAAAAAGTGCATTTGAGCTGATGACGGGGTCAGACGTGGCAGTGATGACTTACAGGGCAATCTGCCCACATTCACCGTCTGCAGAATAGCCAGTTGGCGAAATGCAGGAGGGCTGATGGCTGGTGTAAAACTGGTTGTGGCCACAGACGGGGCATTCATGGCCTGGTACTTTACACAATTCTCCAAGGAAAGTGCAAGGGTGCAAAATTCAAAGTTTAGCCTGTAAAGTGAGTATTCGTCGTTAATCCATTGCAGGCTGTGCAGGCATTGTATAGGGTGTCTTAAGTTACCTCACCATTGCTCACGTGTACAAAGCAGAAAACAGATTCCCAGTGAAGGAAATCTGAGGATATCCGAGCCAGTTGCCTACTGAGCACAATTCTAGCGCCCCTCCACTAGCTTATGCCTCGCTGCAGGTATTCCCCCACTAACTCTAGCTGCTATTTCTATCCACAGAATCCAGAAGCGATGGAGGTGGGTGCCAGCCCAGCGCCTGAAGCCAAGAGTGGCGATGTCACGGAGAAAGCCAGGACTTTCGGCACATCTCAGTCAAAGCCCAGAAGCACGAATCTGCTCCCCCCGGTCTGCCGTTTTTATTCTCGGGGAAAGTACTGCCAGTTTGGCCGGAGGTGCCGGTTCCTGCACGGGCACCTGGAACCGCGGATTTGTCCAAGCGTGCCGGAAAATCACAGTGAAGGCACCGCTGAGAACATCTCCCAGTGCCAGAGCAGCGGGGAAAGTCCTGCGGACAGTGGTGCCATCGGGCTGGCAGAGGACCCCGGCGCCCAGGGGCCAGTACGGTTTGGGGTGCCCAAGGCACTGGGTCCTCGAGATAGAGCCAAGAGGCCATGCCGGTATTACCTGTCCGGCTACTGTGTGATGGAAGACAGGTGCCGCTTTTGGCACCCTGAGAAGCAGCCTCCTCTGAGAGACTTCATGGACTCTGAGCCCGCCAGGGTCAACC
The DNA here is from genome assembly GCF_036365525.1 of Heterodontus francisci. Classification (NCBI taxonomy): domain Eukaryota; kingdom Metazoa; phylum Chordata; class Chondrichthyes; order Heterodontiformes; family Heterodontidae; genus Heterodontus; species Heterodontus francisci. Next base: position 38,015,111 of record NC_090405.1, on the reverse strand, counting down.
TGAGGCCAGCAGGGCCGCTCATTCGACCGCCCGTCCCTCGCCCCGCCGTGGTCAAGGACGAAGTCAAGCTAACCGAGCTGACCCAAGAGGTTGCTCGGCAACTCCGAGAGACAGAGATCAGCCAACTGATGAAACGCTTCCCCAAGGAGCAGCTGATCGTTCAAGAAAGCGAGGACGGGAAGCAGACCTACTACCGCATTGTAGTGGAACCTACAGATCCGGACTGGGTACGTTGTGGTGCCTTGTTGAGGGGTTGGGGAGCGAAAGGTTTCCATACTGTCAGAAAGAGCAAGTTAAATGTTTTTGTCCAGCTTCGAATAAGGAGTGTAGAGCACAGAAAAAGGACCATGTTGGTGTTTATGCTCCACACGAGCCTCCTCCCACCTTGCATCATCTCACGCCATCAGCATCTATTCCTTTTTCCGTCTTGTACTTATCTAGCTTCACCTTAAATTCATCAATGCTATTCACTTTAACTTGAATCACAGCATAGAAAATGACCATTGTGCCCATCCTGTCTGTGCTGGCTCTTTTGAAGAGCTATCTAATTTAGTCCCACTCCCTTGCCCTTTCCCCATAGCTCTGCACGTTTTTCCACTAGTGGTGTAGCTTTGTCACTGGGAGCTGGTTTCTAACAAGGGTCTGGAATACAAAGTGATGCTTCAGTTGTACAGAGCCATGGTCAGATCCCGTCTGGCGTACTGCATTCAGTTCTGGTCACCGCATCTCCGGGAGGGTATGTTGGCCTCAGAAGGGAAGCAGTGCAAATTCACCAGAATGGTACCAGCACCTAGAGGGTTAAATTATGTTAAAATGATTAATAGGGTAGGTAGAGAGAAACTATTTTCTCTAGTTGGGGAATCAAGAACAAGGTGACTTTAAGCTTAAAATTAGAGCCAAGCCATTCAGGAGGGAAATCAAGAATACTTTTTTGCACAAAAGGTAGTGGAAATCTGGAACTTTCTGCCAAATGGCTGTAGGTGGGTGGGGGGGGGAGGGGTGGTGGCAGGGGAGGTAGTTAATTGGTCCGTTAGTGACCAGAGGTTGCCATGTTTTTGTTAAGTAAGGGTATTGAGGAACATGGAGCCAAGGCAGGCAAATGGGGCTGAGGTACAGATCAGCCCTGATGTAATAGAATGGATGGCGAAGCCCCAAGGGGCTGAATGGTCTACTCCTGTTCCCACTATTCTGACATTGCTACAATCTATCTGCCACAACAGAAAGTGAAATAAACCAAGTCTCCGCCCATCCCAGTTTTCCGTCATTGTGCTGGAGAGACATTGGGCACATTTTCACGCTGGTCGCCCAGTGGAACCACTCTTCATATAACCATTGGCAGAGAGTATTGCCAGTCTGCGGAACTGTGAAGAGTATCACCGCCAAGGTCAATGCTATCCTTGCCTGACATTAACAGTAAGTGCTGGTCTCAATTGATTGGTTCTCCATTCCAGAGGGCATGGTATTGAGGTGGGTTGAAGTGCCTCTACCTCTGTTCTGGTTATCAAATAATTCAGCATAGACCAGGCTGACGGGTCCATCTTCCTTCAGGCATTGGTCACACCTTTTTATGACCACCATTATTCCAATCTTCAAAAATTCCACTTTCTGATGGCCAGTAATACTCTGCCGATAATAATATATCTTTCAAGATGGCTCCTGGGCTGGAAGCTCCCTAGGAAGCTCCCTTGCTGTTCAACTCTATCCATGGCCATCTGCTCCCATCCCTAACGTTTTCTCCCCCAATCTGCCCTCTTAAACTGTTTAAATTCCCCTGGCTCTTTAAATCAGTTCATTTTAGCCCTATCTAAAAGTTAACAGTTAGTTTAGTGTATGTTACCTGGGCCCACTGCCCTCCCCCAGCCACACCTGCTCTTTGTTTTCTCAATGAAATTGATCCGGATGAAACTGACGAGAACAGCTGCCGATACTTTAATCTCCGATCCTGCTGTCTTCACAGTCCAGAGTGTCTGCAGCCACGGCATGCGGTAAGTCCATTGAGGTGAAGAAGGAGCTGCGGGACCCGAGAGAAGTCCTGTGAAAAGGTGCCCCGAACACCCAAAACATCCACGAACGGCCCCCCCCCGGCCGCAACTTCAAAGCGCCCGCGGGAGATGGCTCGGAGAGCATCTGCAGCGCACTGTCGGCAATGCTGCATGCCTTTATTTAAACCACTGCAAAAAAAAAAACCCTTAGCAAATGCAATCACCTCTAAGTCTGCCAAATGATGCTTCACCTCCCGAAGGACGTGGATGAGCTTTCCGGACGTCGATGGTGGGCACTGAGGAAATGGCTTATTACCTGCACCAGATTCCACCCCCCCTCCCCCCCCCTTTACCCCCCTTCCACCCCCCCCCCACCCCCGTCCCCTTCCCTGCTCCACCCTCTCAGCTCACCCCCTCACAACCCCGTCCCAGCCCGCCCCCCCCTCACACCATCTTCACCCCGCACCCCCTTCCCCTGCACCCCCCCCCCCACCCCCTCCCTCTACCCCTCCCCCTTGCAACCCCTCCTCCCACCGGCACCATCCTACACCTGTGTAGGGGCCCCAACAACCCCACTGCCTTGTGGGCGTCTCGGGAGAGACCAAGGCTAAGGGAGTAAACCCTAACAGAAAATCCGGAGCGGAACCCCGTAGGCGGTCATGTGTCACCTTTGGCATGTTTCCGGCAGTTCCTGCAGCCATACTGGTGCCAAACGTCGTGTCCTGCACTCCTTTGGACCCCACCAGAAAGGCCGAGAGGGGGGTTTTGACGACTGGGCAACTCTCAACCTCCATAAATTTGCCCAGGCATGCGCCATGGAGAGGTCACTCCATAGTTGCCTCACAGCGACTGAAACAACACGGAAGGCAGCAGTTACGGGTTATAAGTCCAGATAAATTGGCGTAGAAACTGGGCGCCACGGGTTGCCTTTGTCGGTGGGAGAGGTCATTGCACCTCACTGGACAGCTACCGCCCGCCTCAAACCGGGCAGCCCCCGGTCAATAAGGTTCTGTCCCGCCACAGTCTGCCTGCTTCAATGGGTGCTTGGAGCTCAGGGTCATTGCCCGAAAGGTGGACTGATACACCGCACCAAACAACATGAAAAAAGGAAAGAAAGTACCAGCCCTTCGCTTTGCAAGCTGGAACGTCAGAACTATGTGTCCTGGCCTGTCGGAAGACCTTACACAAATCAACGATTCTCGGAAGACCGCCATCATTAACAACGAGCTCAGTAGACTCAATGTGGACATTGCAGCACTTCAGGAGACTCGCCTCCCCGCGAGTGGCTCTCTAGCAGAGCAAGACTACACCTTCTTCTGGCAGGGCAGGGATCCTGAAGAACCAAGACAGCATGGAGTGGGCTTCGCCATCAGAAACTCCTTGCTCAGCATGATAGAGCCTCCCTCAAATGGCTCGGAACGCATACTGTCCATCCGACTGCTCACCACCTCTGGTCCAGTACACCTACTCAGCATCTATGCTCCAACACTCTGTTCCGCACCTGAAGCTAAAGACCAGTTCTATGAACAACTCCATAACATCATTAGCAGCATCCCCAACACCGAACACCTATTCCTGCTGGGGGACTTTAATGCCAGGGTTGGGGCCGACCATGACTCATGGCCCTCCTGCCTTGGGCGCTATGGCGTTGGAAGGATGAATGAGAACGGGCAGAGACTGCTTGAGTTGTGTACCTATCATAACCTCTGCATCACCAACTCGTTCTTTCACACTAAACCCTGTCACCAGGTTTCATGGAGGCACCCAAGATCACGTCGTTGGCACCAGCTAGACCTCATTGTCACAAGGCGAGCCGCCTTAAACAGTGTTCAAATCACACGCAGCTTCCACAGTGCGGACTGCGACACCGACCACTCCCTGGTGTGCAGCAAGGTTAGACTCAGACCAAAGAAGTTGCATCATTCCAAGCAGAAGGGCCACCCGCGCATCAACACGAGCAGAATTTCTCACCCACAGCTGTTACAAAAATTTCTAAATTCACTTGTAACAGCCCTTCAAAACACTCCCACAGGGGATGCTGAGACCAAGTGGGCCCACATCAGAGACGCCATCTATGAGTCAGCTTTGACCACCTACGGCAAAAGTGCGAAGAGAAATGCAGACTGGTTTCAATCTCATAATGAAGAGCTGGAACCTGTCATAGCCGCTAAGCGCATTGCACTTTTGAACTACAAGAAAGCCCCCAGCGATTTAACATCCGCAGCACTTAAAGCAGCCAGAAGTACTGCACAAAGAACAGCTAGGCGTTGCGCAAACGACTACTGGCAACACCTATGCAGTCATATTCAGCTGGCCTCAGACACCGGAAACATCAGAGGAATGTATGATGGCATGAAGAGAGCTCTTGGGCCAACCATCAAGAAGATCACCCCCCTCAAATCTAAATCGGGGGACATAATCACTGACCAACGCAAACAGATGGACCGCTGGGTTGAGCACTACCTAGAACTGTACTCCAGGGAGAATGCTGTCACTGAGACTGCCCTCAATGCAGCCCAGCCTCTACCAGTCATGGATGAGCTGGACATACAGCCAACCAAATCGGAACTCAGTGATGCCATTGATTCCCTAGCCAGCGGAAAAGCCCCTGGGGAGGACAGCATTACCCCTGAAATAATCAAGAGTGCCAAGCCTGCTATACTCTCAGCACTACATGAACTGCTATGCCTGTGCTGGGACGAGGGAGCAGTACCCCAGGACATGCGCGATGCCAACATCATCACCCTCTATAAAAACAAAGGTGACCGCGGTGACTGCAACAACTACCGTGGAATCTCCCTGCTCAGCATAGTGGGGAAAGTCTTTGCTCGAGTCGCTCTGAACAGGCTCCTGAAGCTGGCCGAGCGCGTCTACCCTGAGGCACAGTGTGGCTTTCGTGCAGAGAGATCGACTATTGACATGCTGTTCTCCCTTCGTCAGATACAGGAGAAATGCCGTGAACAACAGATGCCCCTCTACATTGCTTTCATTGATCTCACCAAAGCCTTTGACCTCGTCAGCAGACGTGGTCTCTTCAGACTACTAGAAAAGATCGGATGTCCACCAAAGCTACTAAGTATCATCACCTCATTCCATGACAATATGAAAGGCACAATTCAACATGGTGGCTCCTCATCAGAGCCCTTTCCTATCCTGAGTGGTGTGAAACAGGGCTGTGTTCTCGCACCCACACTTTTTGGGATTTTCTTCTCCCTGCTGCTTTCACATGCGTTCAAATCCTCTGAAGAAGGAATTTTCCTCCACACAAGATCAGGGGGCAGGTTGTTCAACCTTGCCCGTCTAAGAGCGAAGTCCAAAGTACGGAAAGTCCTCATCAGAGAACTCCTCTTTGCTGACGATGCTGCTTTAACATCTCACACTGAAGAATGCCTGCAGAGTCTCATCGACAGGTTTGCGTCTGCCTGCAATGAATTTGGCCTAACCATCAGCCTCAAGAAAACGAACATCATGGGGCAGGATGTCAGAAATGCTCCATCCATCAATATTGGCGACCACGCTCTGGAAGTGGTTCAAGAGTTCACCTACCTAGGCTCAACTATCACCAGTAACCTGTCTCTAGATGCAGAAATCAACAAGCGCATGGGTAAGGCTACCACTGCTATGTCCAGACTGGCCAAGAGAGTGTGGGAAAATGGCGCACTGACACGGAACACAAAAGTCCGAGTGTATCAGGCCTGTGTCCTCAGCACCTTGCTCTACGGCAGCGAGGCCTGGACAACGTATGCCAGCCAAGAGCGACGTCTCAATTCATTCCATCTTCGCTGCCTTCGGAGAATACTTGGCATCGGGTGGCAGGACTATATCTCCAACACAGAAGTCCTTGAAGCGGCCAACATCCCCAGCTTATACACACTACTGAGTCAGCGGCGCTTGAGATGGCTTGGCCATGTGAGCCGCATGGAAGATGGCAGGATCCCCAAAGACACATTGTACAGCGAGCTCGCCACTGGTATCAGACCCACCAGCCGTCCATGTCTCCGTTATAAAGACGTCTGCAAACGCGACATGAAATCGTGTGACATTGATCACAAGTCGTGGGAGTCAGTTGCCAGCATTCGCCAGAGCTGGCGGGCAGCCATAAAGACAGGGCTAAATTGTGGCGAGTCGAAGAGACTTAGTAGTTGGCAGGAAAAAAGACAGAGGCGCAAGGGGAGAGCCAACTGTGCAACAGCCCCAACAAACAAATTTCTCTGCAGCACCTGTGGAAGAGCCTGTTACTCCAGAATTGGCCTTTATAGCCACTCCAGGCGCTGCTTCACAAACCACTGACCACCTCCAGGCGCGTATCCATTGTCTCTCGAGATAAGGAGGCCCAAAAGAAAAGAAAAAGAAAGATAATAAAAGCAAAATACTGCAGATGCTGAAAATCTGAAATAAAAGCAGAAAGTGCTGGAAATACACAGGTCTGGCAGCATTTGTGGAGAGAGAAGCAGAGTTAGTGTTTCAGGTATGTGTCCTTTCATCAGAGGTTAGAAATGTAATAGGTTTTAAGCAAGTAAAGCTTGAGGTGACCCCATGCTCTCGCCCACATTTCTGTCCTCTGTCTGCTGAAGTGTTGCAGTGAAGCTCAACACAAGCTCGAGGAACAGCACCTTCTCTTGCGATTAGGCATCTACAGCCCTCTGGACTCAACATTGCGTTCAACAACTTCAGACCATGACTGCCATTGTCAGGCAAGTCCCCAACCTGCCAAGAATGAGAAAAATGATTTCGCCACATGAACATTGATGTTGAAGAAAGAACTTGCTTTAAAAAAAAACAATTGGAGACTTTGCCTGGAGAGAGACATTAGCATATCAACAGACAGTGCTTCAAAGAACAAAGGGGCTTTTCCCTGTTCCAATTTAATCCACAATGGACTTTTGATTCCCAGACATTGAAGCATTCCAGGTTAACTACTAAGATGACCGAATACACAAACCGACATGGTCAGACCAGTTTAGTCGCATGACTGGCTGACTGTTGGAGTTTTTTGAATTTGAACTGGCCACAAGGTTAAAACTCAGAAATCTGTTTGCTCCTGGACTGGAAAAGACCTCTCTCCTGTCTGCTCTCATCTCACTCTCACCAGCTTCGGAAACCATTGAAGACATATGAACCCCGAGAGAGAAAAGTCTCTTACAGTGAACAAGGTTTAAGAATACTGGGCCCCAACGAAAAGGAAGACTACCTATAATCAAGGACCCTACAGCGAGCTCAAAGCACAGTTTAAATAAAAACCCTCTTCAGACATTGCCTCAAACCTCTCCATTTTATCTTCTCTTTTCTGTCTCTATTTACATGTGTGTATCACGTGTGCGTGCTAGCGTGGACACGGCATGTATCCATAGGCGTTAACTGAATTAGAATTTAAGTAAGTTTAATAAATTTCGCTTTTCTTCTTTAAACCTAAGAAAACCTGGTGTGCTCATTTTTTTGCCTTATAATTGGAAAGTGGTGAACAAGGATTCACCAAGGGGGGAGCTCAAAACAGTGTGTTTAAAATTGAAACCCTGTTACAATAAGACCAGGTGAAGACAGTAAAAGAGCCCTAGACACCTTTCTCACCTTTGTCTTGTAACACCATCTTGATTGTGTTTTTACCGTGTACCAGTCTCAAACTTGTTTGTTATATTTTTGCTTTCGGGCAGAGCCATTAACACACTCTGTACAAATGCTTTGTCTTTTCAATAGCTGTTACCACTCCCTCTGCCTTTAGTTCTATGACACCTTTATCATTTTATCTCTACTGTTTTTATTGCTCTGTCTGTAACCTGGCAGTTTGCTTCAGACTCCTTGAACTGTGTGCTCACCACTCCCTCTAATCTGGCTTCTAGTCTGCAATATCAAGACCATTCTGGTTAAAGAGACCAGTGGCATCCTTTGCGATTGCAGCCATGGTTTACACTGTGTCCTTGTCTCCCTGCAGCTCTTTACTGCCTTGCACAGTCTTTGCTGAGTGGTCCCTCTCTGTGGTTCCATGTCTCACTGCATCTCCTCCTGTATTAGCACGGCCATTTCTAATGTACTCCAGCACATTATTGTGTGGCTTCCCTTTTATAATCAAATTGCCACTTCTTGATGACATCATGCAATGGATTAGCTACCAGGTCAATAATACAAAACGCTGACAGTGTTATCTCTTACTACAGCTGAACCTTGACAAAGATGCGACCAAACTGTCCTACCCTCGCCAGCACTTTAATGACAGTCATGGCTCCTTCTCTGGGCTAAGGCTGCTTGTGTGAAATCTGGACCCCCACGTTGAGCTTTCTAACCAAATCTACCTTTTCGCTAACACCACCCCAAATGTTGCCTCAGCCCCTAACATGTTCTGTCTGCTACTTAAAGCATAGTTTCACTGCTCTGTTTGGTGGGGCCTTCTGCCTCTATTCTTCACAATCTTCAGGTAAACCAGACCTCTTTAGTCTGAGGCTTCCTGCCACAACTCCCCAACCCCCCTAGCCCAAAGAAAGCCCCAGATACAAGGCGGCCTGTCCTCATCCAGCTCTACTTCCTCCCTGTTGTACCTACTGCCAGAATGATCGACCCTTATCCTCATTTCACTATGCAGCCTCAGCCTATCCTCTCTGTGGAATTTCCTCCAACCAGACAGCTCAGCGTATACTCAATACTCCTCTGATTCCACACTAGAGTTTGACCTCACTGCCTTTGGTGGTCAATATTTCACCTGCTGAATCCCTGCCTTCTGCAACGCTCTTCTAGAATCACTTTGGCTTTAAGAAGTACCTAATCGTCTGACACTTCCACTATGCCTATAGTTGTTTCCCACCGCGCCCCCCCCACCTTGCCTCTCAAATGTCCTGTGATCTGTACAATGAACCTGTTGATTTTTGCCACAGCCAGCCCCTGACATTGAAACACTGATACTGTTTTTCTTCATCTGTTGCAGCCCTTTGATTTGAAGGAAATGGATATTCAGATCTGCTTCCCAGATGATTATCCCTTGGAGGTAAGAGGTCCTAACAGCACATGGATGCAGTCATTTCTGGGTCTCATGTCAATGCTGGACTGATTTTGCACTTTGGCTTTTGTCTTGTGGAGCCCGTCAGCTGATTATTTCTGTCTAACTGAAGGAGTCATAAAACAAGAATTGGGCAGTGATTAGCCAGCCATAGCCCTCTGATGACCGCCTGTGTTTCATTTCCCTTCCTGTGCTGTCAGTGTGCTCCATCCTGTTGGGGTACATTAGCTGTGCAACTGCACAAATCAAAATTCATCCAGTTCTATTTTACAATTGGCAACCAAGGAACCTTCACTCGAATCTATGTAGCTTTCAGGTTTGGCAGTGCTTCGATTTTTTTTTTTTTTTCAATTCACTCCATGGTCTTCCCTCTCCCTATTTCTGTGACCTCCTCCAGCCCTCAACCCACAAATCTCAGAGCTCCTTTACTTCCACCCTCTTGCACATCCCCGATTTCCATCGTTTTAACATTGGCAGATGTGCTTTCAGCTACCCTGGCTGGAAGCTCTGGAATTCTCTCCTTAAACCTCTCCACCTCTTTACCCCCTCTCCTCCTTTGAGACATGCCTGAAAACCTACCTACCTCGGTGAAGTTTTTGGTCAGCTGCAATAGTATCTCAAGTTGCTCAGTGTCAAATTTTGTTCGATAACGCTTCTGTGACATGCCTTCTAATGTTTTTACTACGTGAAAGGCACTGTTTAAATGCAAGTTTGTTATTGTGAAGTGCTGACTACAGGACATGATGACACATATGTATCATGGATTATTTCTCTCGTTTGTGCACGGCCATGAGCCAAAACCTGTGAGTGAGGAAAGGATCCCGTTGCCTTCCTTCCCTACAATCAATACCCTAGGAAATGTTCTTCAGTTTGAGTATTGAAAGCTTTTGAGCAGGTCCCATTTCCAATAAAAAGGGGGTGAAGTTTTGTTCCCTGTGACTGAGAGTTTTGTTCCTAGATTGACTACTGTGTTTTTTTCTCCCCTTTGTAGCAAATAGTGTGGTTCAGGGGTGGATAAATGGTGTACAAGATTGCACTGTCTTTGAATGGGGTTAGTTTGATGGTGTATTTCCAGGTTGATATCAATTTACTTGTCATTAACTGGCACCAACTCGCCAGTCTCAATCGGAGAGCCCACGAGTGTCTGGTACAGGCAATAGAGTTGAAAAACCATGGCAGTTCAGGGTTGCTTTTTTAAGGGTTTTATGGTACATTATGAGGGGATGCTTGGTGTAAACAGGGTTTTAGTTCTGACTTCTGTGGTCCATGTACAGTGGATAGTTCTGACAGATTCCAAATATTAAGGATTTGTTTCAGCATCCACCACCGACATCTCCCACCTTGTTGGGAATGAAAAGTAATTGCCCAAATTTACATGAATTCCCCCCCCACCTCTCACACAGTAGTTTGATACTTGATCCCTTTATCTTTTTCTCTAATTCTAAGGTGTTTACTGTGGATATCCCTGAGGATCAGGATCTTCCAGCATCAATGGGAAGGTAAGGAAGGAAATCAAAGAAAAGCTTAACTTATTGGCAATGGTTAGTCTCTTTGCCCTTAAGCCTGGACTGAAAATCTAATGCATTCTTGGTGAATGCGTCAAGTGCAGTTCAAGCCTGAGCTGCTATCCAAGGGTGACGAGCCCTATTTTATCTGAATGTAGGACTTTATTTGAGTGTCCAACATTGCACTGCAAAGAAGAAAGAACTTGTGTTTATATAATCACACCTTTCACATCTTTGGGCCGTCTCAGAATGCTTCATTGTCAGTGAATTTGAAGCACAGTCACTGCTTTGTAAGCAAATGAGCACAGCAAGATCCCAGAAGTACTAATGTGATAGATGACCAGTTAATCTGGTTTAGTAGTGGTATTGCTCTCTGAGGAGTGCCGTGGGGTCTTTTACATTCATCCGAGAAGGTGGACAGCCGTCCTAAGTTCAGGAGATGGCACTGCTGATCATGCAGCACTCCATCGGTACTGCACTGAAGTGTCGGCCTGGATTATGTGTTCATATCACAAAGTAAGGCTTGAACCCACAACCTTCTGACTCGGTGGGAAGAGTGCAGCTGCTAAGCCAAGCCGATTAAAGGAGAAAATTCAACCAGGTCATCATGTTGTTTCTATTCAAATTTTTCTCTCTTTTTAAAAAAAAAAATGTCATCTCCATTCTCTGTACCACTTCTGATACTGGGTAGAGATCTGTTCCCAGCCTCTGGCAGTGGTGCTCATTGATCAGCTCATCTTGTAAGTGACTTTCAGGTAACCTCTACCCTCATTTAATTTGATCCTTATTCTTCCCCTCTCAATGGCATGTCCCAGAGTGGGATTTTATTTTTCCTCCAACTCTGGACTCTTGTGCATCCCCCACTTTCTTTGCCCCACAATTGTTAGCCTTGCCTTCAGTTGTCTAGGCCCTAAGCACTGGAAATCCTTCCCCAAAGTTCTTCGCCTCTGCAGCTGTGCCTCCTTTGAGATGCTGCTTAAAACCTAACCCCTTGACCACCAAATGTCTCCTTTTTTATCTCTGCCAATTTCTTTTGTCTGGTTACGCTCCTGGAACTTTAGTGAAGACCCCAAGTGATGGTGACCATAAATTCAAAGGTATATTTTTTTTAACCTTTTGGTCCTGGTGTTCTGCAAACTATTAATTGAATCCATGTCCCCTGATCAGGACTCTTCTATCAGCTACTACACGTAGAAAAATTGAATGCACAATTCACTGAACGCTTAGTCAATGACCATTTGCAGCCACAGTAATAGGGACAGGAGCACAGTCCTCCCGTATAACCTGAGTATAAAAGCACAGATTTGACTTTTTTTTAATTCATTCATGGGATGTAGGCGTCACTGGTCAGGCCAGCATTTATTGCCCATCCCTAATTGCCCTTGAGAAGGTGGTGGTGAGCTGCCTTCTTGAACCGCTGCAGTCCATTTGGGGTAGGTATACCCACAGTGCTGTTAGGAAGGGAGTTCCAGGATTTTGACCCAGTGACAGTGAAGGAACGGCGATATAGTTCCAAGTCAGGATGGTGTGTGACTTGGAGGGAAACTTGCAGGTGGTGGTGTTCCCTTTGCTGCCCTTGTCCTTCTAGTTGGTAGAGGTCGTGGGTTTGGAATGTGCTGTCTAAGGAGCCTTGGTGCATTGCTGCAGTGCATCTTGTAGATGGTACACACTGCTGCTACTGTGCGTCGGTGGTGGAGGGAGTGAATGTTTGTCGATGGGGTGCCAATCAAGTGGGCTGCTTTGTCCTGGATGGTGTCGAGCTTCTTGAGTGTTGTTGGAGCTGCACCCATCCAGGCAAGTGGAGAGTATTCCATCACACTCCTGATTTGTGCCTTGTAGATGGTGGACAGGCTTTGGGGAGTCAGGAGGTGAGTTACTCGCCGCAGGATTCCTAGCCTCTGACCTGCTCTTGTAGCCACGGTATTTATATGGCTACTCCAGTTCAGTTTCTGGTCAATGGTAGCCCCTAGAATGTTGATAGTGGGGGATTCAGCGATGGTAATACCGTTGAATGTCAAGGGGAGATGGTTAGATTCTCTCTTGTTGGAGATGGTCATTGCCTGGCACTTGTGTGGCGCAAATGTTACTTGCCACATATCAGCCCAAGCCTGGATATTGTCCAGGTCTTGCTGCATTTCTACATGGACTGCTTCAGTATCTGAGGAGTCACGAATGGTGCTGAACATTGTGCAATCATCAGCGAACATCCCCACTTCTGACCTTATGATTGAAGGAAGGTCATTGATGCAGCAGCTGAAGATGGTTGGGCCTAGGACACTACCCTGAGGAACTCCTGCACTGATGTCTTGGAGCTCAGATGATTGACTTCCAACAACCACAACCATCTTCCTTTGCACTAGGTATGACTCCAGCCAGCGGAGGGTTTTCCCCCTGATTCCCATTGACTTCAGTTTTGCTAGTGCTCCTTGATGCCATACTCGGTCAAATGCTGCCTTGATGTCAAAGTTAGCTTTTTAAAAGTCCCCCCCAACTTTTAATACTTTCTGTTTTCATTCTATTATTGGGAGTCATTCCAACCTGCAGTATGACATGTTTTTAAAAACACTGCTGTTTTTAAAGACTTATTGAAGCTGTTCCCCTCTGACATGAACTTGTGTTGGGAATTGGTAACAGAGAAGGGTAAGGTGGAGAGTGGAGGGCATCATTTTTAATTGCGTGTCAGGAAGGTCAAACATAAGTGCATTCCATACAAGGTGTTGTGTAGAAGGTATGACTTTCCCTTTGAGAGACTTTTCTCCCTTTCCTCGTCCTTGTTGCATGCACCATCAGTTGACTGCCTGCCCCGTGCTCTCAGCCAGTGCTGTGCCATGTGAGCAGTGGCCCAGGGACACCTCTCCTGCTTTTAGCCCCTCTCTCGGGACTTCCCTGACCTTCACTTGCCTCTTGTTGCCGAGCATTAAGGAAACCAGACTCACTGAGAATAACAATTGGAAGTTTCAGTTTTCAAATTCTATATTATTTTACAGATCCCTGTAGTTTTGTGGTATAGATGTACTGCGTAGGCCACTTTCTATTCACTTTTATACCTAATGGTGATGTAAAGGTTTGACTCTGACAGGTATACATTGGCAGGGTGTGAACTTAGTAACTTTCTGTTCCATTCCAATATGTACAAGTAGTTATTGCTGATGGTGGATTAAAAGGCATTCTGCTCCAGAGTTGTCAGCTTCCAGTTGCAGATCTGAAAGTGTTTGAAGGTACCTGCTTTCTGTGCTTAGGTTTTGTTAATCACTAGATAGAGTCCTGTAGCTCCTGGGGAGTAGGTGGTCAGTAAGGATCAGTCGGGAAACTTCTCCTAGGATGTGATGTACATCTTCTGTTGCTTGATGAAGCAGCAAGATCTCGAATCAAGAGGATAACGTGGAGACAGAAAAGCACTGTAAGGATGAATGGCAAGGTAAGTCTCATCTCATTTCATGCCTTGGCAGAAGAGCTACCTAAATGGAGTTTATATTCTTCATTTACCTAATGACAGCGATTGTACATCATTGTGTTAATTCGTGTTTCTGTGGTCTCTCCTGTAACTTCACGTGTATATTCACCCTTCTCTTTAATTCAGGCATGTGTGTAAGGCCTCAGAGGAATGGTTGCAGGCAAAGCATGCCACCAACAGGCTGATGGGCAAGTTAGAGCTGCTGTTTCGTCCATACTTGCGGTGGCTGGATCGCAACATGGAGAAGTTGTTCACAGAAGGAGCCAGACAGGTAAAACAACATCTATCCATTCGGTAATACAGTCCTTCGTGTACGCACTGTTCTACCTGTTCAGTAATGCTGTGCCTCACTGTCAGAATAGACTTCATTCCCCACCATCAGGGGGCATCAAACAGAATCTTCAAAAGTGCTTATTTTTCCCATTCATTACCATTTTAATTTTATCAGTTCAGGGGATTGATATCTTCAGTTGTCAGCCGTCGGTAGTATTCCCCCCTCTGGAGTCAGAAAGCCATGGGCTCAAGTCCCGCTGTTGAGACTTGAGCACCAAATCCAGGCTGACACTCCAGTGCAGGACTAAGGGAGTGCCGCACTGTCGGAGGTGCCGTCTTTCGGATAAAATGTTAAACCTTTCCTGTGTACAGAAAAGATCCCACGGCACCATTTTGAAGAAGAGCAGGGGAGTTCTCCTCAGTATCCCGGCCAATATTTATCTCTAAACTAGCTTCACTAAAATAGATTATCTAGTTACCATTTCATTGCTGTTTCTGGGAGCTTGTACATAAATTGGCTGCTGTATTTCCTACATTACAACAGTAACTACACTTAAATTACTTCATTGGCTGTAAAGCACTTTAGGACGTTCTGACCTTGTGAAAGGCGCTAAATACATGCAAATCTTTTATACTACTATGAAATGTCTTAGGATGTTTCTCTGTTAAAATTGTTACATAAATCCAATATTGTTGAAAAAAATCCTTAGACTGTCAATGTGCTTATTAAACAAAATAACTTTCAGATCAAGAGGGAATTGGACGCAGAGAGAGCCGGGATCCACTTTGTGCCCTACCAGCAGCTTCAAGCATGTCTGCCAAGTGCCGGAGCTTCGCAGATGACAGACACGTTGCCGTGCCTTAGGCACGTGGACGGCCTCAAGGGGCTGTCACAGCAGCTGCGGCAAGCCAAGGTCACAGAGTCGGAAAGCGCCGAAATGAGTGGCACGGGGAGTGAAATCAGCTCCAGCGAGGAGGATGACAGTTGTTTGAGGACTGACCCGGCGTCTGCTCGCAGGCACGAACTGCACTCAGCTGACAACATGAGCAGGGGGCTGCCGATAGATTCTGACCATCAGGTCCCGTGTAAGGGTACTGCAGTGAGGCTTGTTGGCTTTCAGCTGGGAGAAGGGACAGCAACGCTGGCGGCTCAGCAGATTACCGTGTCACTGCAGTGCAGCAGGTATGATGAGTGATCAGTGTGCGTGCTGTGAAACAATTAGAATATCATTGTGAAAACCATGTCATAAAGACATAGAATTGTACAAAAAAAGGCCAATCGGCCCATTGTGCTTGTGATTGCTGTCCAGTTAGTCCCACCTCCCCTGCTGTTTCTCCATTGCTCTCTAAATGCATCTTTTCAAGCATTTATCCAATTTCTTATAGAAAGTCCTTATTTAATCTACTTCCACTGTCTTGTCAGCCAGTGCATTCCAGATCTTAAATCTGTCTATTTTTCTGCCAGTGGAAACAGTTTCTCCCTATCTGCTCTACCAAAACCCTTCACAATTTTGAACACCTCTATTAAATCTCCTGTTAGCATTCTCTGCTGTAAAGGAAACAATCCCAGCTTCTTCATTCTCTCCATATAACTCAAGTCCCTCAAACCTGGCATTATTTTGGTAAAATCTCCTCTGCACACAGTCCAAAGTCTTGACATCCTTCCTAAAGTGTGGTGCCCAGAACTGGACGCAATACTCCAGCTGAGGCATGACCAGTGATTTTTAAAGGTTTAGCATAACTCCCTTGCTTTTGTATTCTGTATTAATAAAGCCACAGTACTACGACCTTCATAAATGAGGTATTTTTGTGTAAAGCCATGACGTACGTGGAACAGTTTTATAAAAGGAATCTACAGATATGGTTGGCATCTTATATGTCCATCTCTGGGTGCAAATCCACCTCTGTAGTTTGTTCTCAGGTTGTGGGTATTGAGGCAACTGGTTCTGGGATCACAGATGAGATAGGGTTAGCTAGTTCCCTTCTCTGAACCATTTGGGGTTTTCAGCCAATCCAGCAGCTTTTATGGTCATTGACCCTGCCCATTATCAGATATAATGAACTTAAATTCCCAACTTACCATAGTAGGATTTGAACTCAACCTCTGGGTTGCTGGTCCAGGACCATGACCACCAGGCTACCTGGGAAGTCTCATACAATTTCTACAGGATACAGGTGTAGAGAAATCTGTGTAGAGTGTAGGCATCGGTTCTACTATGCCTAGTTTTTGCTAAATATCGAGTGTCTAGTCCAGTTGTCCAGCACGTTAGCCACTAGCCATTTGGCAAATTTCCTTTCTGGTCAATAAAAAAAAGTAGTAAATGCAGTTGTTGGGCATGTGATTTGAATACTGTTAACTATTTTAGATCTAGTAATGTGTAATGAGGTAGAATTAATAAGAGAGATCGTAGTTTAGGATCCTCTAGGGGGTAGCGATCACAACATGGTAGAATTTCAAATTCAGTTTGAGGGCGAGCAACTCTGGTCTCAATCCAGTGTCCACAACTTAAGCAAAGGTATGAAGAAAGAATTGTCTAAAGCGGGCTGGGAAAATAGACTAAGGGGAAGGTCAGTGCATGAGCAGTGGCAGACATTTAAGCAGATGTTTCATAATACTCAGCAAAAATTTATCCCGGTCAAAAAGGAGGACCCGATGAGAAGGATGAACCATCCGTGATTAACAAAGATGGTCAAGGAGAGTATCCAATCAAAAACTAAGGCATACAAAGCAGCGAAAACTAGTGGTAGGCCAGAGGATAGGGAATTTTTCAGGAACCAGCAGCGGATAACTAAAAAGCTAATAGAGGGAGAAAATTGATTATGGAAGTAAATTGGCAAGAAATAGAAAAACAAACAGCAAGAGCTTCTATGGGTATATAAAAAGAGAGTAGCTAAAGTGAGCATGGGACCCTTGGAGTATACGACTGGAGAATTGATAACGGGGAACAGGGAAATGGCAGATAATTTAAACCAATATTGTGCATCGGTCTGCACAGTGGAGGACGTTATAAACATCCCACAGATAGCAGATAAGCAAGGAGCTAATGGGAGGAAAGATCTTGTAACAGTCTTTATCATGAGGGACAAAGTATTCGACAAACTAATGGGACTAAAGGCAGACAAGTCGCCAGGACCGGATGGCCTGCATCCAAGGATTTTAAAGGAAGTGGCTGCAGAGACAGTGGAGGCATTGGTCAAAATATTCCAGAACTCACTGGATTCCAGGAGGGTCCCAGCAGATTGGAAAACCGCTAATGTAACCCCCCTGTTCAAGAAGGGAGCGAGACAAAAAGCAGGAAACTATAGGCCAGTCAGCCTAACATCGGTTGATGGGAAAATGCTAGAGTCCATTATTTAGGAAGAAATAGCAGGACATTTAGAAAAGCTTAACACAGTCAAACAGTCAACATGGTTTTGTGAAAGGAAAATCATGTTTGACAAATTTACGAGAGTTCTTTGAGGATATAACAAGCAGAGTTGATAAAGGGGAACCGGTCGAAGTAGTATACTTGGATTTCCAGAAGGCATTTGATAAGGTGCCACATAAAAGATTATTGCACAAGATAGGAGCTCACGGTATTGGGGTAATGTATTAGCATGGATTGAGGATTGGTTAACTCACAGAAGACAGAGAGTTGGGATTAATGGGTCTTTTTCAGGTTGGAAAGTGGTAACTAGTGGAGTGCCACAAGGATCAGTCCGAGGGCCTCAATTATTTACTATCTATATTAATGACTTGGAAGAGGGGCAGAGTGTAATATATCCAAATTTTCTGACGATACAAAAATAGGTGGGAGGGCATGTTGTGATGAGGACATATGGAATCTGCAGGGGGATATAGATAGGTTGAGTGAGTGGGCAAAAACTTGGCAGATAGAGCTTAATGTAGGAAAGTGTGAGGTCATGCACTTTGGTAGGAAGAATCAAAAGGCAGACTATTATTTAAATGGAGAGAGACTTCAAAAAAAAGTGCAGAACAGAGGGGTATCTGGGTGTTCTTGTGCATGAAACACAAAATGTTAGCATGCAGGTGCAGCAAGTAATTAAGAAGGCAAATGGAATTTTGGCCTTTATTGCTAGGGGGTTAGAGTTTAAAAATAGGGAAGTCTTGTTACAACTGTTCAGGGTATTGGTGAGGCCGCACCTGGAGTACTGTGTGCAGTTTTGGTCCCCGTATTTAAGAAAGGATATCATCATCTTCTTTGGCCTCCTTGTCTTGAGAGACAATGGGTAAGCACCTAGCGATGGTCAGTGGTTTGTGAAGCAGCACCTGGAGTGTCTATAAAGGCCAATTCTAGAGTGACAGACTCTTCCACAGGCGCTGCAGATAAAATTGGTTGTCGGTCTGTTACACAGTTCGCTCTCTCCTTGCGTTTGTCTTTTTTCCTGCCAGCAGCTAAGTCTCTTCGACTCGCCACTCTTTAGCCCCGCCTTTATTACTGTCCGCCAGCTCTGGCGATCACTGGCAACTGACTCCCACGACTTGTGGTCAATATCACAGGACGTCGTGTCGCATTTGCAGACGTCTTTAAAGTGGAGACATGGGCGGCCGGTGGGTCTGATACCAGTGACGAGTTTGCTGTACAATGTGTCCTTGGGGATCCTGCCATGGCCAAGCCATCTCAAGCGCCGCTGGCTCAGTAGGGTGTATATGCTGGGGATGTTGGCCACCTCGAGGACTTCTGCGTTAGAGATTTGGTCCTGCCACCTGATGCCAAGGATTCTCCGGAGGCAGTGAAGATGGAATGAATTGAGAGATCCCTCTTGGCTGACATACGTTGTCCAGGCCTCGCTGCCGTAGAGCAAGGTACTGAGGACACAGGCTTGATGCACTCGGACTTTTGTGTTCTGTGTCAGTGTGCCATTTTCCCACGCTCTCTTGGCCAGTCTAGACATAGCAGCGGACGCCTTTCCCATACGCTTGTTGATTTCTGCATCGAGAGACAGGTTACTGGTGATAGTTGAGCCTGGGTAGGTGAACTCTTGAACCACTTCCAGAGCGTGATATTGATGGGTGGAGCATTTCTGACGTCCTGTCCCATGATCGTTTTCTTGAGGCTGATGGTTAGGCCAAATTCGTTGCAGGCAGCAGGAATCCTGTCGATGGGTCTCTGCAGACACTCTTCTGTGTGGGATGTTAATACAGCAAAGAGGAGTTCCCTGATGAGGACCTTCCGTACTTTGGTCTTCGCTCTAAGACGGGCAAGGTTGAACAACCTGCCATCTGATCTTGTGTGGAGGAAAATTCCTTCTTCTGAAGACTTTAACGCATGTGAGAACAGCAGGGAGGAGAAGATCCCAAACAGTGTAAATGCGAGAACACAGCTCTGTTTCATGCCACTCAGGATAGGAAAGGGGTCTGATGAGGCACCGCTATGCTGAATTGTGTCTTTCATATTGTCATTGGAATGAGGTGATGATACTCAGTAGCTTTGGAGGACATCCGATCTTTTCTAGTAGTCTGAAGAGACCACGTCTGCTGACTAGGTCAAAAGCTTTGGTGAGATCTGTGAAAGCAAAGTAGAGGGGCATTTGTTGTTCGTGGCATTTCTCCTGTAGCTGGCGAAGTGAGAACAGCATGTCAATGGTGGATCTTTCTGTTCGAAAGCCGCACTATGCCTCAGGGTAGACACGCTCAGCCAGCTTCTGTAGTCTGTTTAAAACGACTCAAGCAAAGATTTTTCCCTCTGTTGAGCAGGGAGATTCTTGGGTCGTTGTTGCAGTCAGTCACCGCAGTCACACTTGTTCTTGTAGAGGGTGATGATATTGGCGTCACGCATGTCCTGTGGTACTGCTCCCTCATCCCAGCACAGGCAAAGCAGTTCATGGCGTGCTTAGAGTATACCAGGTTTGCACTCTTGATTATTTCAGGGGTAATGCCGTCCTTCCCGGGGGCTTTTCCACTGGCATCACTGAGTTCCGATTTTGTTGGCTGTTCGTCCAGCTCATCCATGACTGGCACAGACTGGGCTGCATTGAGGGCGGCCTCAGTGACAACATTTTCCTTGGAGTACAGTTCTAGGTAGCGCTGCACCCAGCGGTCCATTTGCTTGCGTTGGTCAGTGATCGTGTCCCCTGATTTAGACTTGGGGGCGATCTTCTTGATGGTTGGCCCAAAAGCGCTCTCAATGCCATCATACATTTCTCTGATGTTTCCGGTGTCGGAGGCCAGCTGAATACGACTGCATAGGTGTTGCCAGTAGTCATTTGCATTTGCACAGCGCCTGGCTGTGCTTTGTGCAGCACTTCTGGCTACTTTAAGTGCTACTGATAACTCACTGGGAGCTTTCTTGTAGTTCAACAGTGCAATGCGCTTAGCGGCTATGACAGGTTCCAGCTCTTCAAAGTGAGATTGAAACCAGTCTGCATTCTGCTTCTCACGTTTGCCATAGGGGTCATTGCTGAGTCATAGATGGCGTCTCTGCTTTGGGCCCACTTGGTCTCTGCATCCCCTGTAGGAGTGTTTTGAAGGGCTTTTTCAAGTGAATTTAGAAACTTATGTAACAGCTGTGGATAAGAAATTCTGTTAGTGTTGATGCGCGGGCATCCCTTCTGCTTGGAGTGATGCAGCTTCTTTGGTTTGAGTCTAACTTTGCTGCACGCCAGGGAGTGGTCGGTGTCGCAGTCCGCACTGTGGAAGGTGCGTGTGATTTGGACACTGTTTATAGAGGCTCGCCCTATGACGATGAGGTCCAGCTGGTGCCACCGACGTGATCTTGGTGACAGGGTTTAGTGTGAAAGAACGAGTTGGTGATGCAGAGGTTGTGATAGGTACACAACTCCAGCGGTCTCTGTCCATTCTCATTCATCCTTCCAATGCCATAGCGCCCAAGGCAGGAGGGCCATGAGTCATGGTTGGCCCCAACTCTGGCGTTAAAGTCCCCCAGCAGGAACAAATGTTCGGTACTGGGAATGGTACTAATGATATTATGGGATTCCTCGTAGAACTGATCTTTAGCTTCAGGTGGGGAGCAGAGTGTTGGAGCATAGATGCTGAGTAGGTGTACTGGACCAGAGGCGGTGAGCAGTCGGATAGACATAATGCATTCCGAGCTATCATGCTGAGCAAAGAGTTTAAAAATAGGGAAGTCTTGTTACAACTGTACAGGGTGTTGGTGAGGCCCCACCTGAAGTACTGTGTCCAGTTTTGGTCCCCGTATTTAAGAAAGGATAGACTGGCATTGGAAGCAGTTCAAAAGAGATTCACTCGGCTGATTCCTGGGATGAAGGGGTTGACTTATCAAGAACGGCTAAACAGGTTAGGCCTTTATTCATTAGAGTTCAGAAGAATGAGGGGTGATCTTATTGAAATGTACAAGATTCTGAGGGGGCTTGACAGGGTAGATGTTGAGAAGATGTTTCCAATACTGAGGGAATCTCGAACTAGTGAACATAGTTACAGAATAAGGGGACACTCCTTTAAAACTGAGATGCAAAGGAATTTCTTCTCTCAGAAGGTAGTGAATGTCTGGAATTCTGTACCCCAGAGAGTTGTGGAGGCTAGATCACTGAAAGTATTTAAAGAGGAGGTAGATATATTTGTGAAATATTGGAGAGTTGAGGGCTATGAGGAGCTGGCACGAAAGAGGAGTTGAGGTCTGGGGCAGATCAGCCATGATCTTATTGAATGGCGGGGCAGACTTGAGGGGCCGAATGGCCTAATCCTGCTTGTATTTCTTAAGTTCATATGTTCTAACTCACATGGCATAAGGATGTGAACTTAAACTGTTCATTGTATTTGTAGGTAAAATGGTAAGGTGAAACTCGGTATGCAAGTGCTTTTGGATTGATGAGTGTTTTACTTCTTTGGTTGGAGAATGGTAGTAGATATGAAGTAAATATATCCATTTGAGTACATTTACCTGCAGAGTCTGTGTGTGTGTTTAAGAACATAAGAAATAGGAGCAGTAGTAGGCCATTTAGCCCTTCGAACCTGCTCTGCCACTCATTGAGATCATGGCTGATTTTCTACTTCAAGACACAGTGGCGCAGTGGTTAGCACCGCAGCCTCACAGCTCCAGGGACCCGGGCTCGATTCCGGGTACTGCCTGTGTGGAGTTTGCAAGTTCTCCCTGTGTCTGCGTGGGTTTTCTCCGGGTGCTCCGGTTTCCTCCTACAAGCCAAAAGACTTGCAGGTTGATAGGTAAATTGGCCATTATAAATTGTCACTAGTATAGGTAGGTGGTAGGGAAATATAGGGATAGGTGGGGATGTTTGTTGGGAATATGGGATTAGTGTAGGATTAGTATAAAATGGGTGGTTGATGTTCGGCACAGACTCGGTGGGCCGAAGGGCCTGTTTCAGTGCTGTATCTCTAATCTAATCTAAGACCATTTTCCTGCACTATGCCCGTATCCCTTGATTTTAATATGTAGAAATCTATCGATTTCAGTCGAACACATTCAACAACTGAGCCTCTACGATCCTCTGGGGCAGAGAATTCCAAAGATTCACAGCTCTCTGAGTGAAGAAATTCCTCCTCATCTCAGTCCTAAATGGCCTTCCCCTTGTTCTGAGACTGTGTCCCCTGGTTTTACACTCCTCAGCCAGGGGAAACCTGGATCTTGCATCTACCCCGTCAAGCCCTGTAAGAATTTTGTATGTTTGAGTGAGATCACCTCTCATTCTTCAAAACTCGAGAATAAAGGCCCAGTCTATTGAATCTTTCCTCATAGGACAATCCCTCCATCCCAGGAATTAGTTTGGTGAATCTTCGTTGCACTCCCTCTCTGTCAAGTATATCTTTCCTTAGGTAAGGAGACCAAAACTGCACACAATACTCCAGATGCGGTCTCCTCGATGCTCTATATTTCCACTAACATTAGTAAATTTGGCTAAAACAGTGTCAGTGTATCTACTGTGGCTAGTCAGGGATTTCTGATGGACAGTACAGGTCTAGACAAGAGTGAATGAAACAGATACTTGGTGTATAACTATCCAGCACTTGAGACACTTTGTATGAAATATTTGATGAGGGGTATGTGGAACTTCGATGAGGATTGGTGGGATTTGGGAAATGAAACCACAGAAAGAGACCAGTGTGTCTTTGCTAGCTGTCCGCTGGAACAATCGAAACAAATCCCACTCTGCACGTTCTTCCCAGTAGCCCTCTGTCTTCCTGTGTTTCAAACATTTATCCACTTTTCCTTTAAAAGATGCAGTTGTCTCTGTTCCAACCCCCGCTATGGTAAAGCATTCAATGCTCTAACAACTCTCCATAAAGACATTTCTTCTCAATTACAGACTGATGCAGGAACTCATAAGCCATCAGATGTGATGGTTTACACCTTTCCTGACAACATCTGAATTTCTTTTTTTGCAAAGATTAATTTGTTGTTTGTTTTGTTTATGATATATTTTTTAAAATCTGCTGCAGCATGTGAAAGGAGTTACCAGAGTGTCGTAGACCCAAGCGGTGTAATCGAGGAAAACACAAGGCAACATATTCTCTTTTATTTCTCATTTTATTGCTTCTGCAACAGTAATCACTTAAGTTTATACATCTTCGCTGAACTGGGGAGTGTCGTAGAGGCTACTGGGTGATTATTTTATCCTCACTTGAAATTAATGCGTTGAAATCTTCCCAGAGGGGGTCTCTGTCTTCCCACTGAAGGTACCCCTTCGGCCTCTGGTGTCCTCTGATTTTGTTGAGTTGGGGGCATAAATATCAGTTGCTGAATGTCCCACTTTAGCCAATCACTGTTGTTAGGCCTTCTTAATTGGCTGGTTATCAGCAGCCTTATAATCGAGTCAAGACCAAACTGTCAGACCAGGTACAGCTCTAGACAGGTGCTGTGATTAGGTTAATTCCATAGGTTTTTCATAATTCCATAAGTTTTAAGGTACTTGTGGATAAGGATAAGAGTAGTCCTTGGGTGAAGGTGCTAATTTGGGGGAAGGCTAATTATAACAATATTAGGCAGGAACTGAAGAATTTAGATTGGGGGCGGCTGTTTGAGGGTAAATCAACATCTGATATGTGGGAGTCTTTCAAACGTCAGCTGATTAGAATCCAGGACCAGCATGTTCCTGTGAGGAAGAAGGATAAGTTTGGCAAGTTTCGGGAACCTTGGATAACGCGGGATATTGTGAGCCTAGTCAAAAAGAAAAAGGAAGCATTCGTAAGAGCTGGAAGGCTAGGAACAGACGAATCCCTTGAGGAATATAAAGACAGTAGGAAGGAAATTAAGCAAGGAGTTAGGAGGGGTAAAAGGGGTCATGAAAAGTCATTGGCAAACAGGATTAAGGATAATCCCAAGGCTTTTTATACATATATAAAGAGCAAGAGGGTAACTAGGGAAAGGGTTGGCCCGCTCAAGGACAGAGAAGGGAATCTATGTGTGGAGCCAGAGGAAATGGGCGAGGTACTAAATGAGTACTTTGCATCAGTATTCACCAAAGAGAAGGACTTGGTGGATGATGAGCCGAGGGAAGGGAGTGTAGATAGTCTCAGTCATCTCATTATCAAAAAGGAGGAGGTGTTGGGTGTCTTGCAAAGCATTAAGGTAGATAAGTCCCCAGGGCCTGATGGGATCTGCCCCAGAATACTGAGGGAGGCAACGGAAGAAATTGCTGGGGCCGTGACAGAAATCTTTGCATCCTCATTGGCTACAGGTGAGGTCCCAGAAGACTGGAGAATAGCCAATGTTGTTCCTTTGTTTAAGAAGGGTAGCAAGGATAATCCAGGAAATTATAGGCCGGTGAGCCTTACATCAGTGGTAGGGAAATTATTAGAGAGGATTCTTCGGGACAGGATTTACTCCCATTTGGAAACAAACAAACTTATTAGCGAGAGGCAGCATGGTTTTGTGAAGGGGAGGTCATGTCTCACTAATTTGATTGAGTTTTTTGAGGAAGTGACAAAGATGATTTATGAAGGAAGGGCAGTGGATGTTATCTATATGGACTCCAGTAAAACCTTTGACAAGGTACCTCATGGCAGACTGGTGCAAAAGGTGAAGTCACACGGGGTCAGAGGTGAGCTGGCAAGATGGATACAGAACTAGCTCTGTCATAGAAGACAGAGGGTAGCAGTGGAAGGGTGCTTTTCTGAATGGAGGGATGTGACTAGTGGTGTTCCGCAGGGATCAGTGCTGGGACCTTTGCTGTTTGTAGTACATATAAACGATTTGGAGGAAAATGTAGCTGGTCTGATTAGTAAGTTTGCGGACGACACAAAGGTTGGTGGAGTTGCAGATAGTGATGAGGATTGTCAGAGGATACAGCAGGATATAGATTGGTTGGAGACTTGAGCAGAGAAATGGCAGATGGAGTTTAATCCAGACAAATGTGAGGTAATGCATTTTGGAAGATCAATGCAGATGGGAAGTATACAGTAAATGACAGAACCCTTAGGAGTATTGACAGGCAGAGAGATCTGGGCGTACAGGTCCACAGATCACTGAAAGTGGCAACGCAGGTGGATAAGGTAGTCAAGAAGGCATACGGCATGTTTGCCTTCATTAGTCGGGGCATAGAGTTTAAAAATTGGCAAGTCATGTTGCAGCTGTACAGAACCTTAGTTAGGCCACACTTAGAATATTGCGTGCAATTCTGGTCGCCACACTACCAGAAGGACGTGGAGGCTTTGGAGAGGGTACAGAAGAGGTTTACCAGGATGTTGCCTGGTCTGGAAGGCATTAGCTATGAGGAGAGGTTGGATAAACTCGGATTGTTTTCACTGGAACGACGGAGGTGGAGGGGCGACAGGATAGAGGTTTACAAAGTTATGAGCGGCATGGACAGAGTGGATAGTCAGAAGCTTTTTCCTAGGGTGCAAGAGTCAGTTACTAGGGGGCGTAGGTTTAAGGTGAGTGGGGCAAAGTTCAGAGGGGATGTGCGAGGCAAGTTCTTTACACAGGGTGGTGAGTGCCTGGAACTTGCTGCCGGGGGAGGTGGTGGAAGCAGGTATGATAGCGACGTTTAAGAGGCATCTTGATAAATACATGAATAGGATGGGAATAGAGGGATACGGTCCCCGGAAATGCAGAAGGTTTTAGTTTAGGCAGGCATCAAGAGCGGCGCAGGCTTGGACGGCCGAATGGCCTGTTCCTGTGCTGTACTGTTCTTTGTTCTTAATGATCTTCTCCATTTGCTCATTATTTTAAACTCCGTACAGACTTCAGTCCGTACACAAGTCATCGTCTTCTGTGATCCTGGGTTGACCTGATCAGTCTGTGCGTATCAGCAGTTTTGCAAAGGTGTCCAAAAGATTTAACCCTTTAAATCCTTCAGTGAGATTTCCCTGCACGTGGATTCATTTCTCATTGATTTTCATGCGCCTATTGCTTCTAAATGCAAACAGCAGGGGTGTAGTGTATAGAATGCACTAATGAACAGTTTCCATGGACTGACCATCTATTGTTCACTTTATTCCCTAGGTGCAAAGTATCTGCAGACTTGACTGTGTCCCAAAAGCACCCCTCAGCTGTCAGCTGCAAGAAATGTAACATGGACATCAGTGTAGCATTCCAGCCCAGCGTGCTTCACGAGTACTCGGATATAATGGGATACTTGGATCTGTGTGGATGTGTCCCTGTAGAATTAGTGTTACAGGACAGTCAGTTTGCTGTGGGCTGTCTAAACTGCTCCAAGGAGGGAGCGCTGCAGGTCAGTAGGTAACACGCAGACCATCTCAAAATGGCGTCTGACAGGGATTCGCGTACCCATCTGTTTCTGTTACGCAAAGTCAATAGAAGTGCACACTGTGAATATGTCAATGACCAGCGAACTCAAGAGGTTTCAGACATTTGGGACACTCTGGAAATAGTGTCCATTAGCAGAAAGATTGTTTACTAGTTCAGATTGTAGCCTTAAATCAGGACTGTGATTCGAATGAAAGGATTGTATTTACAATTTCAGGCTGAATGTCTTGTTCAGATACTGACTGACCACCTACACAGTTGCAGCTGACCCTGTATTATTTCATATTTCTGGCGTTTGCCAGTTTCCTTTTGTCCCTGAGATTGTGTTAGGATGGGATGACAGGTCTAATGTTAGGCAGCAATGAGAGAGACAGCTATTGTGCATCCAAGACTTAAGAGTCACTGGCTTACCACAAGGAAAAGCTGAATACCAGTGCAGTAAAACCACTGATGCACAAACATTCCCCACCATCACCAGGGGATTTTGGAAATCTGTTTGCTGATCTGTGAGGAAGTTAATTAATTACAGAATTATCAGTGAAGTTTCACATAATGTCTAATCTACTTCCTGCAGAGGAAAACTTTAGAATGAGTTGCAGTGAAGAGACAGAATCTAAATTGTGTCCTAATTTGCACCAAGTCCCGTTCACCTAGCACCCCTGTGCTCACTGAACTCCATTGGTTCCCGATCCGGCAACTCCTTGATTTTAAAATTCTCATCCTTGTTTTCAAATCCCACCACGGCCTCACCTCTCCCTACCCCTGTAATCTCCTCCAGCCCTACAACCCTCCGTGATATCTGCACTGCTCCAGTTCTGGCCTCTTGAACATTGCTCCACCATTGGCAGCTGCCAAGGCCCTAAGCACTGGAACTCCCTCCCCAAACCCCTCCGCCTCACTTTCCTCCTTTAAGTTTCTCCTTAAAACCTACCTCTTTGACCAAGCTTTTGGTCACCTGTCCTATTATCTCCTAATGTGGCTCAGTATCAGATTTTGTCTGATAAAACCATGGGACTTTAAAAGCGCTATATAAATTATTGTTGTAAATGTAGACTCAAACTGAGACTGCAATTAAAACTCAAATCAACCCTGAGTTTGACACTCCTGCAGTTGTTTCTTAGCCAATCATTTGTTACAAATTAATCAGTAGAAATCTAAGGCACTGTCCTTCGGACCCAGTCTACTCCTGATAGACTGGCTTTAAGTTCAGAACATCAGTGGTACACTGTGAGCAGAAAGCCTGCTCATTCAGTCATTTAACCCAAAGCCAGCCACTTACGGTGCTATCAGCAATAAACAACCTTGTATATATATGGGCAGCCACTTTTAGTTATGTTTGATTTAAAGCCCTGCTCACGTACCTGAGGCTGTGTGACTCTGCTTGTAATCTTTTTCTTACTATTCTGTCCCTCACATTGTAAGGAACAAGGAGCACGAAAAAACCATCATGCCGAGCATCTTCCTAACTCTACTGAACTTGAATTGATTTTTTAAAATTGATTTGAATTTGACTTCTGTGATTTACAAGTCTGGCAATGCCAATCGAGAGATGAACAGTATTAATGTTCCTACAAGTGGCATAGTTCCCTCTTTTTTAACTGTTTCAATTATTTTAAAGACCTTAAATTTTGCAGTGTAAAATTCAGGGCAATTTTTAACCACTGATTTGCCCAACAAAGGAATTGAGAATCCCTCAGAGAAGGGGGCTTAGAATGATTAAGCTGCAGAACGAGAGGGAGGGGGATCTGCATGATTGCACTATTCATACTGTTTCTCTCTGGTTATCCAGAGCCTGTCCTATGGTCGATACAAGGAATTAAACTGCTTGCATTGTCACAGCAAACTCGGCATTCTGGTGGAGGCAGCCCAGTTTTACCAGATCCATGCCCAGTCACAGGAAGAAACAGGTGAGACCAACTAAGTAAATAAACCTGTCTTCATTAGAGACAATACCACAGGGTTAGGGCAAGGAGACATGATCTGAGGGAACATAGATTCAGTGCATAGGTCTAGACATTTACATAGATTATGTGGCACAGAAACAGGCCATTCGGCCCAATCAGTCCAGTGGCCTTTATGCTCCATTCGAGTCTCCTCCGATCATTCCTCATCTAACTGTCAGTATAACTCTTGACTCTCCCCTTTCTCCTAGCTCATTTACTTCTCGTTAAATGCATCTATACTATTTGCCTGAACTACTCACTATGGTAGCAAGTTCCACATTCTCACTACAGAATCATAGAAAGTTTACGGCACAGAAAAAGGCCACTTGGCCCGTCGTGACTGCGCCGGCCCAAAAAAAGAGCCACCCAGCCTAATCCCACTTTCCAGCGTTTGGTTTGTAGCCCTGCAGATTACAGCACTTCAGGAGCACATCCAGGCACCTTTTAAATGAGTTGAGGGTTTCTGCCTCTACTACCCTTCCAGGCAGTGAGTTCCAGACCTCCTCCACCCTCTGGATGAAAAAACTTCCCTCATCTCCCCTCTAATCCTTCTACCAATCACTTTAAATCTATGTCCCCTAGTCACTGACCCCTCTGCTAAGGCCCTTCCCATTCACTCTATCCAGGCCCTTCACAACCTTGTACATCTCAATCAAATCTCCCCTCAGCCTCCTCTGTTCTGGATAAAGAAGTTTCCACTCACTCTCTGGGTAAAGAAGTTTCTTCTGAATTCCCTATTGAATTTCTTGTTGACTATTTTATATTGATGGCCTCTAGTCATGCTCCTCCCCATGTGGAAACATTCTCTTTGTATCTATTCTGTCAAAACCCTTCATAATTTTAAAGATCTGTATTGGGTCACCCCTCAGCCTTCTCTTTTTAAAAGTAGCCCACCCTGTTCATCCTTTCCTGATTGGTAAAATCTCATAGTTCTGATTATAAACCAAAGAAATTTTAAGATGGATTTAACTCAGATGAGTTACTGCACACTTGGAGTTGAATTAAGGAATAGATTGTTATCTAATATACTGAATATACACTTGGTTAAAACAACCAAATAAGAAATGGCCAGGATTTGCTGTTTACCAGGGACTGGGCAAGTATAGGCTTGGCCCCAATAGGTCTCCTTTCCCTTGCTGCTGTAGATTGTCTCTCTCTCTCTCTAAATAGCTGCCTCTCAGTTCAAGAACATCCAGTAACTGCTGTTATGTATTACTGAAGATGATAAGAATTCAGTTAATCGACATCAGAAGAGACGGCCTCCCGGACCTACTGTTCAGCTTGGGCAACCCCTGCCCAATTTCGGTACCTGCATGCACTACAGGAAGAGTTGCCGTTGGCTCAGGTAAGGGTACACTGCCAATCTCCCAGCTCGTAAGTGAGACTGGCAAGACTTTGAGTTAGAAAGAAATAATTTCTCTGTCTCACAAGATTTTTTGGGGGGGATAGGGGTTGCAGAATCTTGGTTAGTGTTCATTTATCTTTGCATTCTGCCTCCCCTCCATGCAATCTGAGCTGATTGGAGTACCATGTTCAGTCTTGGGCATCACACACCAGGAAGGATATATAGACATATGCGAGGGTGCAGGGCAGATTCACTTGGCTTAAAAGGGTTAAATTATGCAGCCAGGTGGAATCGACCTGAGTTCCCTTGAGTATAGAAGATTAAGAGGTGATCTAATAGAGTTGTTTAAGATGATTAAAGGATTAGTAGGGCAAATAGATAGAGACTATTATTCTGATGGGAGGAGTTCAGAGCAAGAATAACCTTAAAATTAGAGCTAAGCTGTTCGGGGTGATGCCAGAAAACGCTTCTTCACACAAAGGAAATCTAGCACTCTTTCTCCCAAAAAGCTGATCAGGCTGGGGGGTAAATTGAAAATTTCAACCTGAGGTTGATTGTAGTTAGGCAATGGTATTAATGGTTACAGAACCAAGGCAGCTGGAAGAAGTTAAGATACAGATCAGCCATATTCTAATTGAATGGTGGAACAGACCCAAGGGGCTGAATGATCTACTGTACCTATGATAGATTTCTGTGTGGTAATCTACAACCACAAGGAAATGGCCACTGCCCATGGTTTTAATGTGTCACTTTCTGTGGACTTGTGCAGGATAGAGTAACAACGCCTGTGACCCAGTTTGATGGTTCTTTCACACAGACTTCACTGAGCTAAACGCAGAGCGTCACTGCTGATTGGTGCTGTGCCATGGTGTGCATCGCTGGCTGCTTCTGCCATGATTCTGGATTCCTTAAGTACAGGGCAGTAATTCTGAGGTTGGGCAGGGGACAGTGGCACCTCGATTGGACAGATTTCTCCATTTCCTCCCCATATGCATGGGTAAAATATCAGGACATTCGCAGATACAGGAGTGTTGGCAGACACACTGATGAGTGATGTAATGAGTATTTTTCATTTGGAAGATCCCATCCAGCACAGACATGGTCATTATATCGGAATTGTTTGAGTCCATAAAACCATGCAGCACAGAAGGGGGCTATTCGGCCCATCGGGCCTGTGCTGTCTCTTTAAAAGAGCTATCCAATTAGTCCCACTCCCCTGCTTTTACCCCGTAGCTTTGCAAAGGTTTTGCTTTTCAAATATTTATCCATTTCCCTTTTCAAAGTTATTACCCCCAGTAATCGGGGGAAGCGGAAGAGGGGGCCCCAGTAATCGGGGGAAGTGGAAGAGGGGGGCCCCCTGTAATCGGGGGAAGCGGAAGAGGGGGGTCCCAGTCACTGGGGAGGGTGGTAGGGTCTCAGAATAGGCCATTTAGGACAGAGATGAGAAATGTATTTATTCCGTGTTGTGAACCTTTGGGATTCTCTACCCCAGAGGGCTGTGGATGCTCAGTCATTGAGTATATTCAAGACCGAGATCAACATATTTTTGGATACTAAAGGAATTAAGAGATATGGGGGTAAGGCAGGAGGGTAGAGCTGAGGTAGAAGTTATTCTGAGACGCTACCATTTCCCCAATTACTGGGGCCTGTCTTTGGGGAGGAGTGAGTTCCTGGGGAATCCATTCCCCCCCCCCCCAATTTCCTGGTTTCCCCCCCCCCCCCCCCCCCCAATTTCCTGGTTCTCCCCCTCCCCCAATTTTCCCATTTACCGGTGCCCTCCCCAATTCCCTGTTTTAGAAACTCTCGTCCAAGTGGCCATCCAGTTTCCTTTTGAAGCCATTGATTGTCTCAGCTTCTGCCATTCTTGTGGGCAGTGAGTTCCAGGTCATTACCACCCACTGCTGTTTCACTGGGGCTGTGCTCTAGCAGTCCCAGGATGTGCTCTCGCTCTGGGGGAAATATCGCTTTTTTACACATCCCGTGTATTATGTTCCCATTCCCAATTTTCTCACGTGATTGAAGTGGGAGTTTTTCATTTTTGTTCGAAGTCCTGGTTTTCAATCAGATCGATCCATAATCACCATTTTACCATGTTTTTTCTTCAAAAATGGCACCATGTGTAATGCAGACATCAAGCCTCTCTATTTTTGGCCCTTGCGAATTGACTAAAGTGCTTTCAGGAGTCAAATAATGTTGAAAATACCTGGTGGCTCAAGGCAGTTTGTTGTACATCGCAAACTCCCTGATCTTGCTGTGGACCCCACCTGAACTCGGTAATAAATAGGGCGGATGTTCCTGCTCCTCCACACGTTTCCCGCAACCATACGGGTGCAAAGCACAACAGGGAATCGAGCAGGCTCTTCCTTGCTTGATTGTTTTCACTGAATCTCACCCGAGCAATCCGATAAACCTAACCACAGCAACAGATGAAGGGAGCTGGAGGTTACTTTGAACTCTTGTTCTGGATTGTTATATTACCTGAGATTTGACCTTTACTTTATGAACAGTTTTTTTTTAAGGAATTTGTGTTCCAATTGGGCGGTGCAATTTGTTCCTCACCCTTGGCGGTGTATTGAGTAGACTTTCTGGAAGACCATGATGTTTTCATTGCTACATTGAGCATTTGTTATGAAAGTTGTATAACGTTATTGTGGATATTCCATTATGACCGAGCAATGTTTCACAGGAGGGCGTTGTCAGAGAATTACTGTGCACTCTCGAGCCAAATCGTAAATGATGCACCCAGAAAATATTGTCATCCTAAATCGATTCCTTTATTGATGCATGCTTTATGTCATGTTAGCTGTTAGCTCACTTGCTTTATATAATCTATTTTAGATACTGCTAACCCACTGATCAGAGCATTCCCTGAAGGTCACACAGTAGGTTAGCAGAATGTGGAGTGTGCAGTGCAGTAAGTTGGCGCAAGTTCCTTTCACCTCCAGGACTTCGCCTCAACCCAGCTCCACAGACAGATTGAGATCTGCTCTCCTCTGTTGTCAGGTCAATGAGTTTGAGGAGTTGAATCCACTTCCTGGTGGGTGCAAATCTACTGCATTGGAGATCCATCGTTTTACATCAACTTTCTAGTAAATTTGTCCAGTCACCCAAATGGGGAATTAAGGCGACTCAGATGGAATGAGGGATGTTGTTGTATTTCTGTTGTGTGTATCGTTCTAAAACACTGTTCGTTTGTGCTGAATGGCTTCAGATTTCCATGTTGTGGCAAAGCCTACCCATGTGATGTGTGTCACGATGATGATCAAGACCATATAATGGAGCTGGCTAGCCGAATGATCTGTGGGTACTGCGCGAAGGAGCAGGTGAGCCTGCCTCTCAGGGCAACCATTCTACCCGACAGAATTCAAAGGTCAAACTTTTCCAGTTCTTTCAGGGGAACAGCATTTATTGCCCATCCCTAATTGCCCTTGAGAAAGTGCTGGCCGCCACCTTGAGTTCAACTGAGGAGCTTGCTAGGCCAATTCAGAGGGCAGCTAAGAGTCAACAGCACTTCCAGTTTCCTCCCCAGTCAGCTGTCTGGAGTCTAGACAGATGTGTGGTGCATTGTGTAATCTGCTACTTGGTGCACCTCTGGAGAAGGACAATTAAAAATCCTGAGTTTTAAGATCCCTCTCAAAAGATCAAGGGAGAGGCTGATTTTGACTGAGAAATTGCATCTTCCACGATCAATTCACGAGAGTTGGCCTGTCAGCTAATGCACTACATGTTAAAGTTTGCTCTGTCATTGCTGTTCAGGTCTTTGAAATACCAAACTATACAGTACAGGGACTGCAGTTGGGTGTCATGGTGTTGCAGTGCATTCACACATTGAGATGCTTGCTATGAAGTGGAATTATGTCATTCCAGCCCATAATTCCCTCACTCGCCTACCCCAAACAATGTCCATTCATAGGAAGGAACTAAGCTGAGGCTGTGTACTTTCCTATAGGGAGGGATGGCTGTGCTCAGGCAGTACCTCCTGCAAACAGGTTATTTGCCTCCTCGCTGAGTGGTGAAGGGAGATACAGGAAGATGAGCTGCCAGCCGTGGCTCAGCGGGAGCATCTCGTCTCTGAGTCAGAAAGTTGTGGGTTCAAGTCCCGCTCCAGAGACTTGAGCACAAAATCTAGGTTGACATCCCATTGCAGTACTGAATGAGTGCTGCACTGCCGGAGATGCTGTCTTTTGGTTGAGATGTTTAACTGAGGTCCTGTCTGCCCACATAAAAAAATCCAGTGGCACTCTTGAAGAAGGGCAGGGGAGATCTTCTTGGTATTCTGGCTGATAATTATCCTTCAACCAACATCACCAAACCGATTACATGGTCATTCATCCCATTGCTGTTTTTTTGGGAGCTTGCTGTATGCAAATTGGCTGCTGCATTTCCCTAGTACTTGACAGAAGGCGGTTCAGCTCATTACCACAGTGACTGGACTTCAAAACTAGCTGTAATGCACAGCCTGAGGTGAGGAAAGGTGGGTTATAAATATACTCTTGAGTCAGAAAGGCAAGTAGAAATAAACTAAGCAATCTTTTTTTTGATTACCTATGTCACTTTATCACTGAGTAGTTTGGTTTGTGCTAATATCACAATCTAGGTTATATACCACTGAGTCTAATTGATAAAGGTGACATTGTGCTTTTGGGTTCTGTGTATTTGTGTAGTCTGTGAAAGGTAGCAGTCCCATCTTACGTCAAGACTCATTTTAGTCTCACTTTCCAGCCTTACAACAACGGGAAACCCTGTATTACCTGCGGAGCTATGATGACAAAAGGATCCCGCTCCAGCCACTGGGAAGGAGGCCATGGCTGTCGCAACAAAATAAAGATGAGTCAGTAAGTTTCCTGCGCCACCTTCCACCGGTCAGTGTGAGCAGAACTCAGTGCGTCCCTGGCTCTGTAGTCGCAGTGAGAACATCGGGGATCAAGATCCAGAATGTCAGTCATTCGCTGCTTCTGCAGAGAAACATTCTCAAAGACCCATAACGCACAGCAGAATCCAAGATTACTTCACTTTGTGAGCACAATTCTATCACACTTACCTCCATTTTTCTTCCCTAGTGTTTTATTGAAGTCTTTAAAAAAAATCAGTAAAAAAGCATTCAAGCTGCTCCTTGCACATCTTTAATGAATCTCTAGGGGATCCCAATGCTTCACAGTTCTAAGGTTAGCACCCAACTTCTGCACTCTTGTACTTTTCTCTCTCTCACCTGTACCTTGCTCTCCTTCCTTCACTTATGTCTTGCTGTCTCCCTCAAGTCTTGCTCGTTTTCTCTGTCTTCTGCATGTCAATCTCATCCTCTCAATCTGCCCCTCACACTTTCTGTTTCTCCCTCTGCTCCTGTGTCTCTCTCTCTCCCCTTCAGTTTTTCTCTTTATCTGTCCCCCCAGTACCCCCACCCACCCCCGTCTCTCTCTCCCACCCAAGTCTCCTTTCTCTTTCCCCCCCCCCACCACCCCTCTCCGTCACGTTGAGATTATCCCCTGTAATTCACCTGCTGTACTTTACCCCCCTTCAACCCTGTGCGGAAATGCCTTCCCCAGTGTAACAGCTGAGTCATGGAACTGTCCTTGTGTTGAGATGTGATTCTGTGACTAAGTGTGTTAAAGGGCCATTACCCTGGAACCCAAGACACAAGGAGCATTGCAATGGCTGGATCTATATTAAGTATGCTTAAAAGGGTATTTATGGGTATGTGGACTGTGTACTTGGAGACAGGCACTTGAAGTGTTGGGCTTGGCTTTAATTGGCTTTGTGTAAACAAGAAGCACTTTTAGCAGATTGTTGAACCACAGGGCAGCAAGACCCGCCTGAGCCGTGCTTTAAATTTAACCTCGTTTGCAGCTGATAGATGTTGCAGCACACGAGCTGCTGAGCACTGCAGAGTAACAGGAGGAGTCTGTGCCCTGTTGTTCACAGGACTGCAAGCTCGCAGTCTTAGGTTGTGACTGCCTCTAGAGAAGGAAGAACGGAGGGTGAGCCAACCAGTCCTGTTCTTACAAACGTCCTCAAAACATGTCGCAGAGCAGACGAGGCGGCAATTGTCCTTTTATTAATGATTCTGGGCATGTAGACGTTGTTGGCAAGGCTGGCATTTAATACAGCTGATCCCCAGTTGCCCTGAGATGCCCTGTAAAACATGCTGGGCATTCCAGAGGGGAGCCAGCCACACTGGTGTGGGACTGGAGTCACATACAGGCCACACTGGGTAAGGAAGCAGTTTCCTTCCTGAAAGGGACATCATTGATTAATATCTTCTCTTGGTTGAGGAAAGAAATTTGTCGCAAGGTGATGGGCTAGAGGGTAAAGAAAACATTTAGAAACTGCTGTTAGAAAGATGTTAGCATACACCACTGAGGAAAGGGGAAAAAAACCATGTTTATTTAGGGCCTTTCCCTCTGGTTTCTGATTCACAGCCGATGGGTGAACGATGCTAGTGTCCTCTTAAAGGACAACTTTGTGCACACGGTCCATTAAACGCAGACATTTTGCTCAATTTATCAGTTGATTTGGCCTGTTCTTAATTCCATATTTCATTCTGTGCGTTCTTCCTTTCACAGCAAAGACAAACAGAAATATTCAAACTCTGCGAAGACTGTGTCTCGCCGATCCCAGCGTCAATACCAGAAATGAGCAGCGTGGCCCTGATTTTGGATCACTAACCTGGACAGTGGCCTTAATAATGACTCTGTGAGTGGGTTTGGTGTGCGCGCGCGTGTTTTTTTTTTTTTCCGTTGTTTCTTTCTCCCTCCAATGAGGCGATGAAAGGATAAATGTTCTTCAAATTTCAAAGCAGGGGAAGGATTTCAAGGAGAGGGGAGCAGCATGTAGTGAGGAGTTGGTCCCTTTTTGGTTTGATCTCTGTAGGATACTGTAGAAACCATCCTTCCTAGTGAATGTCCGGTCGTGCGCACAGGCTGAAGAGAATTCTGACAACTGCCTTTAACATCATTGACAGTGAGTGCTCCATCTCTTCTATGAACCGGGGATCCAGCACCACTAAGGCTGCCAGAGATCAGAACCAAGTTCAGAATGTGTTGATACTCGTGTGCAGATTTGACTGCATAATGCTGAAAAGGGCGAAGCAGAGTGTCAGCTAACGTGCTTGGTTCACATGTGGCACGAATAGAACACCTAACCTCACCATTGGTGTTAGCATGGGACCTCCCTCCTCCTTTATCGGGCCACACATCACTGAGCAGATTGTTGCTAAGGTCTGTACGGACTCAAAGTGAGGTGTAGAAATTCAGATGTGATTTTGAGGCAGTGTAGGACAGCCCAGGACTGATCCCTGCACAGACTCTTAAACTTAGCTTCAGCCTTGTCTTAACGAGAGAAGGCTGGAGCCTGCACACAAGTACAATTGGAAGTTGTTTGGTTTTGAATGTTACAGGTTATCACTGTGGTGATTTACATTTAATTTGGCAATTTTATAAAATGAAGTCAAATCTTGTTCTATGCAACATCTTGCCATACCAACAATAAGAAAGGAACCTTGCAACCCTGGAAATGAGGGAAAGATTATAACCCTCTGTTGGCTAACCACAGGCATCTAAATAGGAGGTAGTGCAGGCAGCATGAATAATACTGCCCCTGATATTGTTCTTCACTGTCTCCCAATGGCTGTCAGAGTGTACAAGGAGAGTAAATGCTGTTTACTGAGCAAGTGTCAATGGGTGGGATCCCAACCATTGCTCCCATCTGATTTTCTGCCTACGCCTCCTGATGCCTGTGACTCATTGTACAGTCCTGGTCTATCGGATCCCCAAAACCCACAAGTGGACCATAGGAACAGGAGGAGGCCTGTCAATTAGATCATGGCTGATCTGTACCTCCTATCCCTGAATACTCTTGCATAACAAAAATCTGTGGATCTCTGTCTTGAAAGTTCCAAGAGCTTTCTCCATGAGAGTGCCACAGCTCTGAGTTTAGACGGTGAGGGCACGTGGGATATTTGAATTATCGAGGCAGCAGTCGAGCCCAATCTTGCTTCTGACCACCATGTGCATGCCTTCCAGCAGATGGCAGTGTTTCCTCCTTTCCAAGTCAAGGGACACAGAGCCCGACCACAGTCGCTCCAGCACTGATTCAGGGCGTCAGGGATCAGTCTCTCAGCCTCCCTGATGCCACAGTTACCCAGTGGGGAAATGCCAAAACTTATTGTCCATCACCATCCAGGTTCTCCAAGGCTAAATAACCTTGCAGAGTTCATAGAACAAAATAAGGAAAGTAAGCTTAATTCACCAGGATGTTTAACTGTGTTCAGAGCACTGACTGCACTGGTTTGGGCTGTAGCCTTTCACCCATTGTCAGTTGCAAATCCATCTCTAACAATAATCTGGCAATTGCTACAACCTGAGATTCTGTTATGTGCAAAGCGGGGAGCAAATTTTAAAGTCTTAAAGGCCTGATTTGAAAATCTAAAGTTGTCTGTTATGAGAATTTGGGGTGGTTAAAATGCAAAGTTAGCATTCCTGTCTGGGACTGCAGTCCAGATACTGTTAATACCCCCCCACCCCCGATTTTGTCCTGAGGTGAGTGACTTGTGCAGACTGTCCCATCCACCTCCCTTCCAATGCACGCCTCACTCAAATTGCCCTTTCTCAGGTGTCAGCCTGAATAGAGAATAAACTGGCAGCTCTACCACCAGAAGCATCACCAGCAAATCCAATCTGGTTCTCAGCTGATGTCTGTGCTCGAGTGGTCACCGGGAGTAAGAAGCTTAACCACCTCATCCTGCAGACCAGAGACACAGGTCCAGTTGCAGCATTCATGCAACCGCCCAGAGTGAGCTGGAGATTGCGCATACTGTGATTTTCAATTGATTCATTGACATATTGTTACTGATGCTGGCTGCACATTAACTGCATCTTGTGCCCAAGTCTGTGTCTATATCTCTTCCCTGAACCCATGTTTATATGAAATAAAAACAGCAAATGCTGGAAATACTCAGGTTTGGCAGCATCTATGAAGAGAAAAGCAGAGTTCTGATGATAGGTCAGTGACCTGAAGCATTAACTCACTCTCTCCACAGATGCTGCCTGACCTGAGTGTTTTCAGCATTTTACTTTTCTTCTCGTGTGTGTGCACCTCTCTCTGTGCAAGTCTTTCTCTCCTGTCTCATTTCCATTTTTAAAATGCTCCTCGACTTGATCTTCCCTCCACACCTGCGTTGCTGTTTATTTTAGTTTTTTAGTTGTGCTCCTTGCTCTGTTCTCATAACTTTTCCCCCTACACTGGATTGCCAGCTGTAGTAACACCTGTCCCGGGTGTAACCTGCCCACTAGAAGCAGAGGGAAGGGGGAGAAATAAGAATCAAACTTTCTCAAATTAAACCAAAGCTGAACCTGGTATAAATAAACTACTGCATTGGTCCTATTGCCAGTCTAAACATGAAATATGTGGATCTAAAATGACATCTGTGATGTTAGCCATGAGATTTGTGCATGTGTTAAGTAAATTGAGCATCTCGTCTCTCAGGCTTCAGCCCCACACCCTCTGTACTTTTGATGAGATTTTCTATGTCATGAAATGGCGAATGTTCCTTTTCTAATGAGTGCCTTTTGTTTTTCGATTCTCTTCCCGTCACCTCCATCAGCTATTACCCCACGGCTCTCGGAAGTGTGGGAGTAATCAGCTAGTGATCCTAGAGCCCTGGTGAGCTGACCGCTGCAAGTGACACAGACTGGTCCAGACAGGTCCACACACAATCACAGCAGCTTCTCATCAAATGTCAGCTCTTTTATGTGGGAGAAGTTTGTTCGTGCACTAATGTATCTCTGGGTAGCTTAATCCGTCAAACCTTGGGTGGAGTCTTGTTTGCCAGCAGCACAGGTCAGGAATGTGGGTACTGCTAGGGAGTGGGGAGCTTTTGGACCATCTTGTGGTACACTATCTGTGTACCATTCCAAATTTCCAGTTTGCACTACCAGTTGACAAGGCGCCCCTTTCAACTGTGCAAGCTGGTTAAACCCCCCATTAAGTCTTTACGTGTAAACTTATTTCCGGAGAAGCAGAGGGATGTGTGGTGGTGGGTTAGCCCGATGCATCTTGTTGCTGTGGCAAACTAATAGTTTATTTTGGGAACAGTAATAGAATTCAATCGGGTCATATTTCTGATTTTGGTGCAAAATTGCCACTCAGTTAATGTGATAGACACTGGCAAAATATTTTTTAAAAAAGGAAAAAAAAATACTCATTTGCATGTATGTAGAGTTGATGGTATTTTAAAATAAACTTTAGTTTTGTCAGTTTTGAGGTGTTTGGTGTTTTGCTTTGATTATAATCCCAGTTATGGGCCTCTCTTCTGTGAGGTTATTTAAAAGTACAGTCAATCCATAATATGACTGATGTCGGGGTTAAGACTGCTGCAGCTGTGTTGTGCTAGCAAAAAAGCCACTGCCATCCAGTATGTGTGACTACGGTGACACTGCAGAAAACACCTTGCACATACACTCTCAATAGAGAGAAATGTACTTCACACGAATGTATTTTCCTAACCAGTATATACCACCATTCAGGAAAGCACTTACAACAATCCAAAATCGCGCACACTCTACTTTTCATCTTACCATTTTACCCACAAAACGCACCCAAGAAGGTTAAAGTTCACGTGCATATGCCGTGTGAATGAGTACTGAGATCATGTGCCCATTGAGAGTCTGTTGCTCATGTTTGTGCAATTGCCCACATGTGGCTATGGGCTTAAGTCTTGACAACACTGGCCTAAGGTTCATGGGCTGATGCAGGTCAGTTATTAGGGAATCTGGACCGTGCTGATACTGCAGTAACCTCTATCCTGGAGTGCTCAGATACAATTTCACACCTGTGATTTCCCCATGCATAGAATCAGAGAATAGTTACAAGAAGGAGGTCATATGGCCCGTCATGTCAATGGCAGCTCAGCTAGTCCCACTCCCTTGCCGTTTTCCGTAGCCCTGCAAATCTTTTCAGATAATTACTAGTAGTGCATTACTGATCCTAACTGCTCACTGTGTTTAAAAAAAAAATTCCTCATGTTGCCTCTGGTTCTTTTGCCAATTGGTGTCCTCTGGTTCTCAACCCTTCCACCAAGAACAACAGTTTCTCCCTATCTACTCTGTCCAGATCTCTCATTTTTAAAACCTCTATATAATCTCTCAACCTTCTCTTTAACAACTACTATCCTCATAACTGAAGTTCCTCATCCCTGGAACCATTCTCGTAAATCTTTCCTGCATCCTTCCTAAAGTGTGGTGCCTAGAATTAGGAACATAAGAGCAGGAGTAGGCCATTCGGCCCATCGAGCCTGCCCTGCCATTCAATACGATCATGGCTGATCATCCACTTCAATGCCATTTTCCCCACACTATCCCCATATCCCCTCATGTCATTTGTATTTAAAAATCTGTCAATCTCGGCTTTAAACATACTCAATGGCTGAGTTTCCACAACCCACTGGGGTAAAGAATTAGCGATTCACAACCCTCTGAATAAAGAAATTTCTCTTCATCTCTGTCCGAAGTGGCTTCCCCCTTATTTTGAAATTGTGTCCCCTGGTTCTAGACTCCCCAACCAGAGGAAACATCTTAGCTGCATCTACCCTGTCTATCCCTTTAAGTATTTTGTAGGTTTCAATGAGATCACCTCATTATTCCAAACTCTAGAGAATACAGGCCCAGTTTCCCCAATCTCTCTTCATAGGACAGTCCCGCCATCCTGGGAACAAGTCTGGTGACCCTTCGTTGCACCCCCTCTATGGCACTAATATACTTCCTAAGGTAAGGGGACCAGAACTGCACACAGTACTCCAGGTGCGGTCTAACCAAGGTTCTGTACAATTGAAGCAAGACTTCACTACTCCTGTGCTCAAATCCTCTTGTGATAAAGGTTAACATACAATTAGCCTTAATTGCTTGCTGCACCTGCATGTTAGCTTTCAGTGCCTTATTGATAAGGACACCCAGGTCCCTTTGTACATCTTCACTTTCTAATCTCTTACCATTTACGAAATACTCTGCAAATCTATTCCTCCTACCAAAGTGGATAACCTATTTTTCCACATTATATTCCATCTGCCCACTCACTAAGTCTGTCCAAATCCCCTTGAAGCTGCTTTGCATCTTTCTCACAACACACATTCCCACCTGGTTTTGTGTCATCCGCGAACTTGGAAATACTACATTTGGTAGCATTGATTTTTATTGTGAACAGCTGGGACCCATACACTGATCCCTGTGGTACCTCACTAGTCACAGCCTGCCTATGCAAGAATGACCCATTTATTCCTCCTTTCTGTT
Source organism: Heterodontus francisci (assembly GCF_036365525.1). Taxonomy (NCBI): domain Eukaryota; kingdom Metazoa; phylum Chordata; class Chondrichthyes; order Heterodontiformes; family Heterodontidae; genus Heterodontus; species Heterodontus francisci. Next base: position 37,972,702 of record NC_090405.1, on the reverse strand, counting down.
TTCTGCCTGTTAACCAATCCTTAATCCATGCCAGTATATTACCTCCTATCCCATGTGCTTTAATTTTGCTAACCAACCTCCTGTGGGGGAATTTATCAAAAGCCTTCTGAAAATCCAAGTATACCACGTCTTAGCCAAATGTTTCCCTTTTACATACCTATAGAAGCGTTTACAGTCTGTTTTTATATTTTTTGCTAGGTTATATTCATATTCTATTCTCCCTTTATCAATTTCTTGTTCCTCCTTTGCTGTATTCTAAAATCCTCCCAATCCTCAGGTTTACTGCTATTTCTGGCAACTTTATAGGCCTTTTCTTTTAATCTTATACAATCCTTAACTTCCTTTGTTATCCACAGTTGACTGCCTTTACTTTTGGGGTTTTGTGCCTTGAAGGAATGTGTAGTTGCTGTAAACTATGTAATATTTCTTTAAAGACTATCCATTACTGATGTACTTTTAATGTATTTCCCCAATCCACCTCAGCCAATTTGCTCCTCATACCTTCATAATTTCCTTTGTTCAAATTTAACACCCTGGCTTCAGATTGAACTATCTCCCTTCCAAACATAATGTAAAATTCTATCATATTATGGTCACTCATCCCTAAAGGTTCTTTTACAACAAGATTATTAATTAACCCTTTCTCCTTACATAATACTAGATCTAAAATAGCCTGTTCTCTAGTCAGTTCCTCAACATACTGCTCCAGTAAACCATCCCTAACATACTCCAGAAATTCGTCCTCCACAGCATTAGTGTTCATTAGGTTTACCCAGGCTATATGCAGATTGAAGTCACCCATGATTACTGTATTACCCATGCTACATGCTTCTCTAATCTCCTGATTAATACCATGCTCTGCACTACCATTAATGTTTGGTGGCTTATAAACAACTCCTACCAATGTTGCTGGTAAGAAGAGGCCTGTGACAAGGGGTTGCCAGGCCCTTAGCTGGAAAAACATTTCTGCATATTAACAGACAGTGTTCCGAACAAAGGAGCTAGCCCCTGCTCCAATAAACAGATGTGGTCAAACCAGTTAGTCACATGACTAACCTGCTTAGAAGTCTGTTTTTTTTTTTCTGAATTGTATGGTTTGAACTGAGAGTCTGGAGAAAGCAGAATGTTCCTGGACTGAAGCAGACCTCCTCTCCTGTCTGTCTGCGCCCATCTTTGGCTCACTGAACTCCAAAACCCACTGAAGACACATGAACCCCCAAGATTGGAAAATCTCCTACAGTGTACAAGATTTTAGAAGAATACTTGTCCCCACTGAAAAGCGAGAGCTACCTACAATCAAGGACTCTACAGTGAGCTCCAAGAACCAGAACAACTCTTCAGATATCGCCTCAAACTTTTCCACTTTATTTTTCTTCTCTTTCTGGCCTTATCTGCATGCGTGTATTGCTTATGCATGCTAGCGTGAGCGCATCGAGTATCCGTAGGCATTAACCGAATTAGAGTTTGTTTAGTCATAGATACAGCACTGAAACAGGCCCTTCGGCCCACTGAGTCTGTGCCGACCAACAACCACCCATTTATTCTAATCCTAACATTTAATCCCATAACTTTTTAACTATTTATATGCCTAGAGAAGCCTTTTGGGTTCCCTTTTACATTAATTGCCGGTCTCTTCTCTTTCTCTCTCTTTGCTGCTTTTATTTCATTTTTCACTTCCCCCTGAACTTTCTATATTTAGTCTTGTTCTCACTTATAGTATTGACTTGACATCTGTCCTACGCCCCCTTTTTCTGTTTCATCTTATTCTCTATCGCGTTCATTATCCAGGGATCTGCAGCTTTGTTTGTCTTACCCTTTCCCCCTCATGGGAATGTACCTTGACTGTGCACGAACTATCTCCTCTTTAAGGGCAGCCCATTGTTCTGTTACAGTTTTGCCTGTCCATTTTTGATTCCAGTTTACCTGGGCTAGATCCATTCTCACCACATTGAAAATGGCCTGTTCCCAACTAATTATTTTTACTCTGGATTACTCCTTATTCGTTTCCATAGCTAACCAAAACCTAGTTACTATGATCATTGTCCCCTAAATGTTCTCCTACAGACACTTGATCCAACTGACCCAGCTCCTCCCCCAGAACCAGAAATGCCTCTTTCCTCATTGCACTGGAAACATACTGATCGAGAAAATTCTCCTAAACACACTTCAGAAACTCATCCCTCTACCCTTTACAGTTACTATCCCAGTCTATATTAGGATAAGTAAAGTTTCCCCATTATAATTATTCTATAGTTTTTGCACCTCTGTAATTTCCTTGTAAATTTGCTCCTCCATGTTTTTCCCACTGGTTGCTGGCCTATAGCATACACCCAGTAGTGTAACGGTACCTTGATTATTTCTTAGCTTGAACCAAATAGATTCTGTCCTTGATTCCTCTGGGACATCCTCTCTCTCCTGCACTGCAATATTATCCATAATCTATACTGCCACACCTCCTCCTCCTCTTCTCTGTCTTTCCTGAACGCCTTGTATCCATAAATATTTAGTCCCCAGTCCTGTCATGCTGTGAACTTGTGATTGCTACAGAGTCGATCTCAGTTACAGAGCAGGAACAAGACATTGCCCATTGGAGCAGGAGGAAGGCAAAGCAATTCTCACCGAATGCTGGGACACAATTCTGAATGGCTGCCTACCTGGATGGAGGGGGCGAGGCTACAAAGAAAGAGGAACAAACTTTATTTAGGAGTTGAGAGTGGAATCTGGGAGGGGAGATTTCCTGCTTTGATTCTGGGAACGTTCACCCCTTCCTGTGCTTTCCTGCCCACCGAAATTAATGGGTGCCAATTTCACAGCATGCACCATGAGTTACAAAGCTTGAGATGTCACCTTGTTTGGATACCTGGTTGAGAATGCAGTAGAACGCCTATATTAAATCTGCAGGGAGGCCATGTTTCTGACCTTTGCCAAGAATTCACTGTATGGGGGAAATTACAGGTGCATGTGTTATACCAATCCACAGCACACTGCATTTATTCTTCCAACATGGCATGTGACCCCCTCCCCCTCCCTTTCCATCAGTTTTATATTTGCAAGTTGTCTGTTGTGGAATTCAGGATGTGATTTAGGCAGGAGCAGCTCTGTAAGATCAAACTCACAGCTCTCCTTGTTCAAATTGTGCGAAAAAGGCGTTAAGATTCTAGTCTGAACGGTGACATGTACTCGTTAAATCCAGGCAGTACCATTGATCTTGCACACAGCAGTAGAATCTCAGTAACATCTGCGGAGGTCAGACTAGAGCAGGACAAATGGTCCCATAGCAACAAGCCCCCAATTACATAAGTTGTGATTAATTTGCAGCCTAATTTATAATGAAGTGTTCTAGGTATTTTTTTCAGGCGCATGGAGATTAGGTGCAGCATCTAAATGTGCTTTTTTTTTTGCAATTTATTCAGGCCAGTATTTATTGCCCATCCCTAATTACCCTCGAGAAAGTGCTGGTGATTCACCTGCTTGTACCACTGCTGTTCATGTGGTGTAGATCATAACATTGTAGAGTCATTTACAGCACAGAAGGAGGCCATTACCACCCACTGCATAAAAAAAGTTCTTCCTCACATTCCTACTGCAGCTCTTGCCCAAAACCTTCAATCTGTGTTCCCTTAGTCCTTGTGCCATCAATTAATGGGAGCATTTTTATCGTCTAACTTCTCTAAGCCTGTCATTATCTTGCACAGTTCTATTAAATCTTCAAAATAAAAGCAAAATACTGCGGATGCTGGAAATCTGAAACAAAAACAAGAGATGCTGGAATCACTCAGCAGGTCTGGCAGCATCTGTGGAAAGAGAAGCAGAGTTAACGTTTTGGGTCAATGACCCTTCTTCGGAACTGACAAATATTAGAAAAGTCACAGATTATAAACAAGTGAGGTGGAGGTGGGGCAAGAGATAACAAAGGAGGTGGTGTAGATTGGACCAGGCCACATAGCTGACCAAAAGGTCACGGAGCAAAGGCAAACAATATGTTAATGGTGTGTTGAAAGACAAAGCATTAGTACAGATTAGGTGTGAATACACTGAATATTGAACAGCAGCAAGTGCAAACCTGAAGAAAAACAACCTAAAAAAAACAGTGGGTAAACAAACTGAACAAACTAAGATGAAAATGAAATAAATGCAAAAAAAGATTGTAAAAAATGTAAAAAGGAATGTTAAAAAAAAGGAAGAAAAAATAACTAAAAATGAAAGTAAAATGGGGGGCTGTCATGCTCTGAAATTATTGAACTCAATGTTCAGTCCGGCAGGCTGTAGTGTGCCTAATCGGTAGATGAGATGCTGTTCCTCGAGCTTGCGTTGATGTTCACTGGAACACTGCAGCAATCCCAGGACAGAGATGTGTCCTGTCCTGGGATTGCTGCAGTGTTCCGGTGAACATCAACGCAAGCTCGAGGAACAGCATCTCATCTACCGATTAGGCACACTACAGCCTGCCGGACTGAACATTGAGTTCAATAATTTCAGAGCATGACAGCCCCCCATTTTACTTTCATTTTTAGTTATTTTTTCTTCCTTCTTTTTACATTTTTTACAATCTTTTTTTGCATTTATTTCATTTCATCTTAGTTTGTTCAGTTTGCTTACCCACTGTTTTTTTCAGGTTGTTTTTCTTCAGGTTTGCACTTGCTGCTGTTCAATATTCAGTGTATTCACACCTAATCTGTACTAATGCTTTGTCTTTCAACACACCATTAACATATTGTTTGCCTTTGCTCCGTGACCTTTTGGTCAGCTATGTGGCCTGGTCCAATCTGCACCTTCTCCTTTGTTATCTCTTGCCCCACCCCAACCTCACTTGCTTATAATCTGTGACTTTTCTAATATTTGTCAGTTCCGAAGAAGGGTCATGGACCCGAAACGTTAACTCTACTTCACTTTCCACAGATGCTGCCAGACCTGCTGAGTGATTCCAGCATTTCTTGTTTTTGTTCTATTAAATCTCCCCTCACTCTGCTTTGCTTTTCCAACCTAATCCTGTAACTAAAATCCCCCATCCCTGGAACTATTCTAGTAAATCTCCTCTGCACCCTCTCAAGGGCCCTTACATCCTTTCTAAAGTGTGGTGACCAGAACTGGATCCAATACTCTAGCTGGGGCCTAACCAGAGCTTCATACAGCTCCAGCATAACCTTCCTGCTTTTACACTCAATGCCTCTATTTATGAAGCCCAAGATCCCATATGCTTTGCTAACCACTCTCACAATATGCCCTATTACCTTCAAAGATCAATGCATGTGCACCCCTTGGGCCCTCTGTTCCTGCACACGCTTTAGAACTGTGCCATTTTTATATTGCTTCTCCCTATTCCTTCTGCCAAAATGCATCAACTCACACTTGCCTGTATTAAATTCCAACTGTAACCTGTCTTCCCATTCTGCTCGCCTGTCTATGTCTTCCTACATATGGTTCATATCATCCTCACTGTTTGCCTCACCTCCAAGTTTGGGGTCATCGACAAATTTATAAATAGCAAAAAAAAGCAGTGGTCCCAGCACTGACTTTTGGGGAACACCACTGCCTACCATCCTCCAGTCTGAAAAAAAACCATTTACGACAAATCATTGTTTTATGTCCTTAAACCAATTTTTTATCCAATTAGACACTGACCCTGCAATTTCATGAGCTTCAATGTTGTTAACTAGCCTTTTATCAAACACCACCTTAAAATCCATATAAACAGTATCCACCACATTCCCTTCATCAACCTTCTCTGTTACTTCATCAAAAACAAAGCCCTATAGTTCTGTTAGGTAGGGAGTTCCAGGATTTTGACCCAGTGACAATGAAGGAATGGCAATATTTTTCCAAGTCAGGATGGTGTGTGACTTGGAGGGGAAACTTACAGATGGTGGTTTTTCCATGCACCCGTCATTTTGGGTAGTAAAGGTTGCAGGTTTGGAAGATGCTGTCAAAGGAGCCTTGTAAATGGTACACTGCTGCCACTGTGTGTCAGTGGTAAAGGGAGTGAAATGTTGAAGGTGGTGGATGAGGTGCCAATCAAGTAGGCTGCTTTGTCCTGGATAGTGCGAGCATTTTGAGTATTGGAGCTGAATGCATCCAGGTGCGTTGAATTACAAGGCACCTGACTTAGGAAGGATGTCAAGGCCATGGAGGTAGTGCAGAAAAGATTCACTAAAATGATACCAGGAATTCGAGGTTTTAGTTATGAGGAGCAACTGGAGAAATGGGGGCTCTTCTCATTAGAACAGTCAAGAGACTATCTAGTAGATGTTTAGAACCATAAGGGATTTCATGAGGTAAATAGGGAAAATATAGTTCCACTGATTGGTGATTGCTTAAGATTAGAGATTGGGGGAATTTTTTTTTTTATAGAGGGACTTATTAGAATGCAGTAGCAGCTTTTAAAAAGGAAAATGAATTAATACTTGAACAAGTTAAATTCAAACTAACCGGGAATGGGACTCAATGACTAGTTTGTCTAGAAAACCAGCACAGGCACAATGGCTCGAATGGCCTCCTGAGCTGTAATATTCTAGGATAACAGCACCCTTCATAATCTCAGGCCATCCCAAAGCACTTCAAAGCCTGGTAGGATAGTAGATACAGATTCAATAGTAGCTTTCAAAAGGGAATTGGATAAATAGTTGAAGAAAAAAATGTAAGGATATAGGAAAAGAGTGGGACTAACTGAACTGCTCTTTGAAAGAATCACACACTCAATGGGCCAAACAGCCCCTTCTCTGTTCCACAGGTCTATGAAGTACTTTTGAAGTGTAGTCACTGTAATAATGGGTGAAATGCCAATTTGCAATCCTAGAAACAGTAATGAAATAAAACCACCTTCCCAGCTTGCTCTTCTTTGAATATCACCATGGGATCTTTTACGTCCACTAAGATTGCACGCAAGGATTAACATCTCACCCAAAAGATGGCCCCTCTGACAGTGCAGCACTCCCTCTGTGCTTCATTGTGGCGTCAGCCTGGATTTTGTGCTCAAGTCTCTGAAGCGGGACTTGAACCCACAACCTTCTGACTCAGGCGAGGGTGAGCCAAGGCTGACAGCTGTAATGTGGATGTGTAATCAAGACAACAAAGACGCTAAGCCAACCAAATATTAAGAGGGCTTAATAAAAGCTTAGTCAAAAGTTGGCTTTAAGGAAAGCCCTGAAGGAGGTGGAAGCAAAGATCTTTAGAATTCAGATGGCTGAAGACACAGTCATCCATCATGGGGTAAAGGGATTGCTCTAGAGGACAGAATTGGAGGAATGCAAAGTTTGTAGATGATGGTAGAGCTGGAGAAGTTACAGAAATAGGGAGGGGCGAGTCCATGTTGGAATATAAATAGAAGGATGTGTGAATTTGAAAATTGAGGTGTGTCGGTACTGGGAGCCAATGTGGGTCAGCGAGAACAGGGGTGATGGGTGAACAGGACTTGGTATGGGATAGGAATCAGGTAGCTAGGTTTTACATGAGCTGAAGCTTATGGAGGGAGACAGATGGAGGCCAGTTATTAGCGCACCGGAAAAGTCAAGCCTGGAGGTCACAAAGACAAGATGAAGGTTTCAACAGCAGATGGAAACCGGCAAGATCACCAAGTTGGAAGTGAAGAGAATATAGGGTCGGAAACTCAGCTAGGGATCAAATTGGGCACCGAGATCATGAACAATTTTGTTCAACCTGGATAGGGCAATCGAATAGATGGTAAGGATACTGAGTTTGTGGCAGAGGCCAAAGATGATACCATTGATCTTTGCAATGCTTAACACAAGAAAATTGCAGCTAATCCAGGGCGAATGTTGGAAAAGCAGAGGCATTGGAGAGGATGGCAGCACACATGTGGAAGCTGATCCATGTCTCTGGATAATATCACCAAGGGGAAGCATGTAGGTGAGGAAGAGTAGAGTAGCAAAGATAGATCCTTGGGAGAACACCAGAGGTTAACCGTCCGGGGGCAGAAAGAGAAGCCACTGCTGGAGATGTTCTGGCGATGTTGGGATAGATAAGTGCAGCACCAAGCAAAGGTAGTTCCATGGAAATGGACAACAGAGGAGATGCTTTGAATGAGAAAGGTATGGTTGGCTATATCAAAGACTGCAGAGAGATGAGGGGGGATAGTATATCACAGAGATAGAGGATGTGATATGTAACTTTGATTCTTGGGAAGGTGGAAAGGCAGGAAACCTGTTTGAAGAAATTCACAAATAAAAACAGAAATTGCAAGAAATACTCTGCAGGTCTGGCAGCATCTGTGGAGAGAGAAGCAGAGTTAATGTTTCAGATCTGCGACCTTTCATCAGAACTGGCAAAGGTTAGAAAAGAATTAGGTTTTTAGCAAGTGAAGGGGGGGGGGGGGGGGGATTGGTGGGGAAGAGAACAAAAAGGAAGGTGTATGATAGGGCAGAGGGCAGAAGAGATTAAATAACAAAGCTTCCTGGGACAAAAGCAAAGAGTGTGTTAATGCTTGTGGTGAAAGACAAAGCATTAGTCCAGAGAGAGTTAATGGTTTTATTATAAGTAGATTTTTTTTCCGAGCCGTAATAAAGAAACTGACAAAGTAGCCACTGTTTTAGCGAAACCAAGAGGAAAATCCCTGAATTATCCATTCAGCAAATGCGCGTTATCTGAAAAGGAAGAAAGTGCAGGGCTTTGGGGAGAAGCACTAGGTAAATTGCTCTTTTCAAGAGCCAGCACAGACACAATGGGCCAAATGGCCTCCTTCTGTGCTGTAACAAGTCTGTGATTCTGTAAATTAACTTGATGGCAAAGTTATTAAAAAGCTTACTTTGGGTGGTTGAGAGAGCAGGAGATGGGTCTTATGCCATACATTGATCTTGGAGAGGACACGAGGGAACATAGAAAGAAAATTCGGGGAAGATATGGGTTCAGATCAAAGAAGCCCAGAGCAGAGTCATTGGAATCTTGGTGGCGATTGGCACTGAAAGATGGCACTCAAACGTTAGTGGGCCACAGGTAGGGTTACCAACTCTGGTTGGATGTATTCCTGGAGGTTTAATCGATGAACTCCAACTGTCCACCTCCATGCTCCCTTTGAGCCACCCAACATGCCCATCCTCATGGTTCATCAACTTCCCAGACCAATTGCAAAGCAAACAGACTCAATACCCATTGGCTGACTCTCAGTCAAATAGCCTTTGACCCCCACCCCCCTGACAATATTTTATAACTCAAAAACTATAGCATTCAATTTAAAAAAAAAAGTTAACCACATTGCTGTGGATCTGGAGTTACATGTAGGCCAGACCAGGTAAGGACAGCAGATTTCCTTCCCTAATGGGCATTAGTGAACCAGATAGGTTTTTACAATAATTGATGATAGTTTCATGGCACCATTACAGAGACCAGCTTTCAATTCCAGACTTTTTTTTTAATTAATTGAATTTACGAGTTAATTGAATTAACTTCCACCATGATGAGATTTGAACTCATGTCCCCAGGGCATTAGCCTGGGCCTCTAGATTACTAGTTCAGTAACATTACCTCTACACCACCCTCTCCCCTGCAATCTTGAGTCAGTGGCTCCTGGTGTGTTTATGATTATGTCTACACATTTTATCAGGATTATCAAAACCCTCTTAATTATTAATTGATTTAATTGCTGCAAAGGTTTCAAGCTCTGGGGTTTCCAAGTCTGGGCACAAGTGTTTATAAAAGTTTCCTGTGCTTCACTGTTTACACCAAGCTGTGACTGTCAGTGAAATATCATGAAGTAATATTTAAAAATGGCCTTTATAGATCCACAATGGAGGTCAACTATTCCCTTGGATATTTTTCTGTGGGAGGCAGAGGAGGGTCGCGCTGTCTGCGAGTTAACAGGAGCCAGACTTTCATGACCTGTACTTAGAACCTAGTATCAATACTTACCCAAGTATCACAATACTCAATCAATATTTAACTATTAGTACTCTCCATTAAAAATAATTCTGGATAGAATTCAAAGGTCTAATATTTCATTGAGAGCAGAAGGTAGCGAGTAAACGTGAAGTTGGAATTATAAAAGCTATTAAATTTAAGCCTTTTCCTGTTAATTATAAACTTTGTTACATTTGAATTATGGTAAATTTTTAAAAAAGAAAAACAGAATTGCACCTTAAAAAATGTTAGTGTGTTAAATACTCAATGCAACATGCAGGCTCAATGCCCAATGCACAGAAGTGAAAATTGGATGGATGTCATGTTCCTGATCACTATCCAGTCATCCTTACTGGAGATTAGCTTCCAGGCGAGGTCAGGTTCTAGCTTGATTACAATGTTCCCCCATCCCCCACAGCAGCCGAATTGGCTTTTGACATGTTCAAGGCCCAATTGTAAACAACAGCACTTATGAGACATGGGAGACGCATGTGGACCAGCAAGGATTACGTTTCAGAAAGAGGTGAGGGGGAAAAAGTACCAAGAGGATAGACACCAGTTATACACTTTAGAGGTTTCTCAATCACCCTTATTGTGTCTTATACCTAATGGCCCAATGGTAATTCTGTACAGCTCAGGCACAAAAGGAATGTATGAGGCCACATTTGAGTCAGAAATTGGGTATTTATGGCCCTTTGGTGCCTCCAGCAGAAACTCTGGAGGATTTGGATGGGGTAGATGCTGTCACGGTGTGACAAAAGAGGGGAATATGCCACGGGACGCATCACAAATGGGAACAAAAAATTCAATAAAAGTCTGGTTTCCCAAAAGCAATTGATCAGTGTGATTAGGAAACTAGCCTTGAGAAAGTGGCACCGAGACTCGGTGTGAGGATTTTCTTGGGGCAGCAGTATATGGCCACTTATGCTACAACAGGACCCGGCTGCCAAAAAAAATTCTCCTTTTCCAAAGGTAGATGATAGATTTGTGCTAGAAATGAATTGTTTTTTTCCACCATTCATGTCATCTGGCTGTTGATCTTAAATATTCTGCCCATTTATCATATGCGACGTTATCCAAATGCACTGCACTCTTGGGCACTGTAGTTGTAGAGCAGTAGGATGAAAACTGGAATTCTGATGATCATTCCCACGAAAAATCCATGAACAAGAGCTAGAATTCCCCAACTCTCAGCTCAAGAATTCCTGGTCGTCATGTTATTGTGCACGCTAGGCAGAATCATTCCATAGCAGCACAGCGAAAACTAATTTCTGTTGCTCAGTCAATGCCACACAAAACTCATCCACTGTGCACTCACAGAAATAGGCCATTTAACCCAACAAGCATATTCAACAAGATCATGGCTGATCTGCGACCCAACTTCATAAACTTGCCTTTGCCCCATATCCCTTAATATCTAATATTACGACCAAGGTGGGAGGAGTGCACTGTTAATTCAGTCCCACTTCTCCACAGATCACAACATATATTTAAATTTTCCCACTTACTGATACAATCAACCATATACTCTATTTTTCCCCAGAATAAAACACACCAACCAGGTTTCTTTAACAAAAAGTATCAGATTATAAACCAATAATTAAGTAAAACATACACACAAATTGAAATATTAAAGCCCCTGACTTATCCTAGCCCTCACGCACACACATACATACATTTGTTACAAAGCCATAGAAGGAATGGAAAACCCACTTAGGCTGAAAAGAAGGTATGGAAAGATGTCCTTTGTTTTGGTTTGGCATCCCTAATGCGTCAAAGGCTGTCAATGGGATCTTCCTAGAACATTTCTTTCCAGGCAATGTTGATGATCAGTTTGGGTAGGCTTTCCAAGAGTTGCAGCAACAGGAGGTTCCACATAGGTCTTACAGCAGGAAGGCAGCAACAGGTTTTAGCGTCCACACATTCCAATAAAATTACCTTCAACATGCAGGGTTTCTTCAAATACAGGAGGAAATAGGAATCACACGATGCAGAATTTCTTTTCAAGAGAAAGATATGAGCTGTCTTCTGGTAGGCGAGAAGAAACTGACTTTTTCTTTTTTAAAAAAAAAAACGTTCAAACTGAAACCAAAATTTTCCAGAAGCAAGCCTCTTGACAACCATAAATCTTGGCTTGTCATTTCTTTGTAAACATTTCTCCAAGTCAAAAACAACCCCTGCTGGGTTATTTGAAAACAGGTGCCTTCCAGCAACTGTTTAAAGTTCAAACTCAGTCCAAACCTTCTGGTGACCTTCCTTTCTAAAAAAAAAACACCCAAAGTTCCAACATCTATGTAATCTTTTTCAGTTTCAAGACACAAATTCTCAAAATTTAACAAAAAATGTAAATACTCGGAACACAATGGGTAATGGAAATTTATCAACCTCAGAGTTGAAAATACCAATTTGCCCAGCATTAATTGCAGTTTGTGGCAGTGAGTTCCAAATTTCTACCACCCTTTGCATGTAGAAGTATTTCCTAATTCCACTCCTGAAAGCCCTGGCTCTACTTTGTAGGCCCTGAGCCCTACAGCCCCCAAGTCCTGGACTCCCCAACCAGTGGAAATTGTTTCTTGTTTCTATAGGAAGAAGCTAAGAAAATTACAGCACAGGAACAGGCCCTTCGGTCCTCCAAGCCTGCGCCGATCCAGATCCTCTATCTAAACATGACGCCTATTTTCTAAGGGTCTGTATCTCCTTACTTCCTGCCCATTCATGTATCTGTCTAGATACATCTTAAAAGACGCTGTCGTGCCCGCGTCTACCACCTCCGCTGGCAACGCGTTCCAGGCACCCACCACCCTCTGCGTAAAGAACTTTCCATGCATATCCCCCCTAAACGTTTCCCCTTTCACTTTGAACTCGTAACCCCGAGTAATTGAATCCCCCACTCTGGGGAAAAAGCTTCTTGCTATCCAACCTGTCTATACCTCTCATGATTTTGTACACCTCAATCAGGTCCCCCCTCAACCTCTGTCTTTCTAATGAAAATAATCCTAATCTACTCAACCTCTCTTCATAGCTAGCGCCCTCCATACCAGGCAACATCCTGGTGAACCTCCTCTGTACCCTCTCCAAAGCATCCACATCCTTTTGGTAATGTGGCGACCAGAACTGCACGCAGTATTCCAAATGTGGCCGAACCAAAGTCCTATACAACTGTAACATGACCTGCCAACTCTTGTACTCAATACCCCATCCGATGAAGGAAAGCATGCCGTATGCCTTCTTGACCACTCTATTGACCTGCGTTGCCACCTTCAGGGAACAATGGACCTGAACATCCAAATCTCTCTGGACATCAATTTTCCCCAGGACTTTTCCATTTACTGTATAGTTCACTCTTGAATTGGATCTTCCAAAATGCATCACCACGCATTTGCCCTGATTGAACTCCATCTGCCATTTCTCTGCCCAACTCTCCAGTCTATCTATATTCTGCTGTATTCTCTGACAGTCCCCTTCACTACCTGCTACTCCACCAATCTTAGTGTCCTCTGCAAACTTGCTAATCAGACCACCTATACTTTCCTCCAAATCATTTATGTATATCACAAACAACAGTGGTCCCAGCACGGATCCCTGTGGAACACCACTGGTCACACGTCTCCATTTTGAGAAACTCCCTTCCACTGCTACTCTCTGTCTCCTGTTGCCCAGCCAGTTCTTTATCCATCTAACTAGAACACCTTGGACCCCATGCGCCTTCACTTTCTCCATCAGCCTACCATGGGGAACCTTATCAAACGCCTTACTGAAGTCCATGTATATGACATCTACAGCCCTTCCCTCATCAATCAACTTTGTCACTTCCTCAAAGAATTCTATTAAGTTGGTAAGACATGACCTTCCCTGCACAAAACCATGTTGCCTATCACTGATAAGCCCATTTTCTTCCAAATGAGAATAGATCCTATCCCTCAGTATCTTCTCCAGCAGCTTCCCTACCACTGACGTCAGGCTCACCGGTCTATAATTACCTGGATTATCCCTGCTACCCTTCTTAAACAAGGGGACAACATTAGCAATTCTCCAGTCCTCCGGGACCTCACCCGTGTTTAAGGATGCTGCAAAGATATTTGTTAAGGCCCCAGCTATTTCCTCTCTCGCTTCACACAGTAACCTGGGATAGATCCCATCCGGACCTGGGGACTTGTCCACCTTAATGCCTTTTAGAATACCCAACACTTACTCCCTCCTTATGCCGACTTGACCTAGAGTAATCAAACATCTGTTCCTAACCTCAACATCCGTCATGTCCCTCTCCTCGGTGAATACCGATGCAAAGTACTCGTTTAGAATCTCACCCATTTTCTCTGACTCCACACATAACTTTCCTCCTTTGTCCTTGAGTGGGCCAATCCTTTCTCTAGTTACCCTCTTGCTCCTTATATATGAATAAAAGGCTTTGGGATTTTCCTTAACCCTGTTTGCTAAAGATATTTCATGACCCCTTTTAGCCCTCTTAATTCCTCGTTTCAGATTGGTCCTACATTCCCGATATTCTTTCAAAGCTTCGTCTTTCTTCAGCTGCCTAGACCTTATGTATGCTTCCTTTTTCCTCTTAGCTAGTCTCACAATTTCACCTGTCATCCATGGTTCCCTAATCTTGCCATTTCTATCCCTCATTTTCACAGGAACATGTCTCTCCTGCACGCTAATCAACCTCTCTTTAAAAGCCTCCCACATATCACATGTGGATTTACCTTCAAACAGCTGCTCCCAATCTACATTCCCCAGCTCCTGCCGAATTTTGGTATAGTTGGCCTTCCCCCAATTTAGCACTCTTCCTTTAGGACCACTCTCGTCTTTGTCCATGAGTATTTTAAAGCTTACGGAATTGTGATCACTATTCCCAAAGTAGTCCCCTACTGAAACTTCAACCACCTGGCCGGGCTCATTCCCCAACACCAGGTCCAGTATGGCCCCTTCCCGAGTTGGACTATTTACATACTGCTCTAGAAAACCCTCCTGGATGCTCCTGACAAATTCTGCTCCATCTAGACCTCTAACACTAAGTGAATCCCAGTCAATGTTGGGAAAATTAAAATCTCCTATCACCACCACCCTGTTGCTCCTGCATCTTTCCATAATCTGTTTACATATTTGTACCTCTATCTCACGCTCGTTGTTGGGAGGCCTGTAGTACAGCCCCAACATTGTTACCGCACCCTTCCTATTTCTGAGTTCTGCCCATAGTGCCTCACTGCTCGAGTCCTCCATAGTGCCCTCCTTCAGCACAGCTGTGATATCCTCTTTGACCAGTAATGCAACTCCTCCACCCCTTTTACCTCCCTCTCTATCCCGCCTGAAGCATCGATATCCTGGGATATTTAGTCGCCAATCATGCCCTTCCCTCAACCAAGTCTCAGTAATAGCAATATCATACTCCCAGGTACTAATCCAAGCCCTAAGTTCATCTGCCTTACCTACTACACTTCTTGCATTAAAACAAATGACCCTCAGACCACCACTCCCTTTGCGTTCATCATCTGCTCCCTGCCTACTCTTCCCCTTAGTCACGCTGACTTAATTATCTAGTTCCTTACAGGCTTTCGTTACTACCTCCTTACTGTCCACTCACCTCCTCATTTGGTTCCCATCCCCCTGCCACATTAGTTTAAACCCTCCCCAACAGCGTTAGCAAAAGCACTCCCAAGGACATTGGTTCCAGTCCGGCCCAGGTGTAGACCATCCAATTTGTAATAGTCCCACCTCCCCCAGAACCGGTCCCAATGTCCCAAAAATCTGAACCCCTCCCTCCTGCACCATCTCTCAAGCCACGCATTCATCCTGACCATTCTTTCATTTCTACTCTGACTATCACGTGGCACTGGTAGAAATCCTGAGATTACTACCTCTGAGGTCCTACTTTTTAACTTGGCTCCTAACTCCCTAAATTCTGCTTGTAGGACCTCATCCCATTTTCTACCTACATCATTGGTGCCTATGTGCACAATGACAACTGGCTGTTCACCCTCCCCCTTCAGAATGCTCTGCAGCCAATTTGAGACATCCCTGACCCGTGCACCTGGGAGGCAACATACCATTCGGGAGTCTCGTTTTCGACCACAGAACCGCCTATCTACTCCCCTTACAATCGAATCCCTGATGACTATAACCCTTCCACTCTTTTTCCCGCCCTTCCGAACAGCAGAGCCAGCCACGGTGCCATGAACCTGGCTACTGCTGCCTTCCCCTGGTGAGCCATCTCCCTCAACAGTATCCAAAACTGTATACTTGTTTTGGAGGGAGATGACCGCAGGGGACTCCTGCGCTGCCTTCCAGCTCTTTCTCTGCCTTTTGATCACCCATTCCCTTTCTCCCTCAGCAATCCTAATCTGCGGTGTGACCAATTCGCTAAACGTGCTATCCACGACTTCCTCAGCATCGCGCATGCTCCAAAGTGAGTCCATCCGCAGCTCCAGAGCCGTCATGCGGTCTAACAAGAGCTGCAGCTGGACACACTTCCTGCACGTGAACGAGTCAGGGACATCAGCCGTGTCCCTGAGCTCCCACATTGAGCAAGAGCAGCATGACACGGGTCTGAGATCTCCTGCCATTTTTAATCTTAAGCTTGACTTAGTTAAATGAAAAAGGAACGAAATGTTTTTACCAATCACACGATAAAAAAAAAGAGAAATAGAAAAAGCCTTACCTTATCTACACACCACAGTGTCTTTTTTTTTTGGTTAGAGGGCGGCGGCGGGTGGGAGACACTACCCGTGTAGTGTCTCGGGTTCAGAAACGGCCCAAATATATAGGGTTTTACTTACCCAGCAGCCCCCTGGTCTCCGCCGAAAACAAAAGGAAATTAAGTTTACTTTGAAACTGACCTTCCCAGCTGATCACTCGCTCGCACTCTCTGCTCCCGAATAAGCTGCTGCAATGAAATCTACCCCATCAGTTCCCCTTAGTATCTTGAAAACTTTGATCAATTCAATTCTTGGTCTTCTAAATTCCATTGAATACCACCCTAGTTTGTATATGTTATCCTCTTAATTTAACCCTTGGAGTCCAGGTGATAGGACTCAGTGAGACTGTTAACATTAAAATACAAGATATGAACTCCCCAGACCAATTTAAAGAATTACATGACAAGATTTCACATTGAGATTTTTATTATAACAATTAAACTTAAAAATAAATAAATAGCATTTTGGAAGTAGCTGAGACCCTCAAATTACAAAGAAAGGTTATTTTCTTCACTTATTAAAACACTTGAAAACGTCACACCACACTTAGATATTTCAGTCTTCTTCGATGGCAAAATCTTTGCACCTGCAAGTCCCAAACTCCTCCCAGTTGCAATGGGTTGAATCTCCCAGACCTTTCTCAAAGTCAATGTCCTCTTCGCTCACTTCTCCAAGCACTTCAGACCTGAACGTCCATGAATAAGGCAATTCCTGGTAATCCTGTTGGTCTTTTACTTCTCTGTAAATCTCAACTTTCAAACAGGTTCAAGTCCTCACAGCCTTTCGAGAGCAGGCGTTTCCTGCTCTCTCTCCCTTAAGGCTGCCACCACTGATAATCTTCCTTTCTTACAGCCTGCTCTGAGGATGCAATTGCTGGTCTCCTTTCTTACAGCCTGCCTACCGTCAGAAAATCTGTCAAATTTATCTGGAATCACAAGTCAATAGACTATTGTCCTTTCCCAATATGCAAAGTCCACAAGTCTGGTTTCAGTAGAGCCACCTGAGCTTTTCATTGGTTCCAGGTGTTAACGGCTGCTTGGCACATTTGCATCCTCAGATTCACTGACTCCTTGCTTATGATCCAAAAGTCGGGGTGGGCGAAACCCATTGTTCTTCAGGTGTTACACCTGCAGTCTGTTTTTCTAAAAAAAATGTCTGATCTGTGTTGCCCTGGTAACCAAGATTCCGGTCTTGTCTTTAAGCAGAGTTGTTGTGAGGTCACCTGACTTCTCTGACTCCATCATAAACTTTTAAAAATCACAGTTTTTAAAACATAATCATGTTACAAAGTCCAGCATTCGTAACGCCAGATATTGTTCCAGTAAATCTACACTGCACTCCCTCGAAGGCCAATATATTCTTCCAAAGGTGTGGTGCCCAGAACTGTTCACAGACTAAGGGATGTGATTTAACCAGTGTTTGTATATTTGGAGTATAACTTCTACTCTCAAGCATTCTAATCCTCTAGATATAAAGCCCATTAACCTTTTTTGATTTTTAAAAAACCTGTCCATGACATTTTAATGATCTACGTACATGGACCCTTCAAGTCTCTCTAGACCTTCACTCCTGCTGGCTTTTCACCATTCAGAAAGTACCCTCTGCTATCCTTGGTCCAAAGTGGATGACCTCACACTTGCCTATTTTTGCAAAATTCATTTGCCACAGTTTTGCCCATTCACTTAATCTTCTAATATCTCTATAATTTTATGCTTCCACCTGCACTACTGACAATGCCATCTATCTCGGTCTCTTGATGGTCAGTTTCCATCATCCAGTCCATTAACATGCTGAATGCCGCTCGCTTTGTGTCATCTTTGGATGCGCGGCTTTCTAACCTGTCTTCTAAATCATTAATAGTGAATTGTTGAGGCTCCAACACAGATCGTTGTGTGACACGAGTCACAGCCTGCCGATTTGAGTAGCTGCCTATTACTCCTACTCTCTGTCTCCTGCTGCACAGTCAATTTACTAACCAGGTGAATAATTTGCCCTGCCCTTCACTTTCTCTAATCAGTGGAAAATCTTCAAGGTGTTCAGTTACCCTATTCTTAATTATAGACCCTAGCAATTTCCTGACAACAGACACTTGGCTAACTGGTCTCAGTGCAAGTGAAAGTTCAAACTCTGGAACTGAAGTGAAATTGAATTCCTAGAAAGGGAGAGATGGTGGGGCAGGGGAGTGGGGGTGAAATTGGTTGCAGGCATTTCTAACAGTAACTAATGTTACGATAACATTTTTGCAATGTGTAATTCATGTCATTAATGTTAATTTGAGTTGTCCGTACTATCCCCAAGAGTGATAGTAGCATGAACATTTAGTTGATATAATTTTCCCCAAACGCAGTAACGTCAAACCAATGACTGAATCGATAGGATGGTTTTCACACAATCACAGAATTGTTACAGCACAGGAGACGGCCATTTGGCCCGTCATGTCTGCACTGTCTCTCTAAAAGAGCAATTTATCTAGTGCCATGTCCCTGCCTTCTCTCCATAGCCCTGCAATGCTTTTGGTAGCTTTTGCTACCCAGCAAGTGAATGGTTGCTGATTAGCTCAAACATCTCTGACTCAGCTTCCACTTGTTGTGACCCATGTTTATTTGAGCTAAATGCTGCTCTAGCCACCACCAATGCATTCAAGGTGGCACCAATGGAGGAACTAGACTCAGAAGGTCAGCAAAAGCTGGTTTACCATCCACAATAATACTGCGGGTTGAGAACCAAGATAAGCACTGCCCTTTATAAAGAGATCAGGCGACAGGGATAAAGCAGACTTTAAGCATTAGGCACCGAGATCAGCTCTGTACCACATTCCATATAAAGAATCTACCAGCTCTCCAGTGGGAGATTGTTGAATCATTGCTACCAAATTAGGAGGCTTTGCATTTAGAACGAATACTTTGCATGTGGATTAAAGCGTGAGGTCAACAATGGGTCGCTTCAGATGATATAAACCGTGGTGGAAATCGCCTTCAAGCAACAAAATGAAAACGGCGAGATGGAGCTGAACTGAGGTCACCTTGTCATTAATTAAGGGTAGAGACAGCGTAAAGTGCTTGGCTCCGACAACACTCTCGGGTTCCAGGAGGCAGAGGGATGAATTTTACTGCTGGTCACTCCAACACTGTCCTTCAGGTGCTCTGGGATTATGTTCGACTGCACCACAAATCCACAGTGTCATCTCCGGCATTCCCTGTTCTTCTGGCTTTCTCTGGCTACCTCGTCTTCTGCATCCCCTTCACACTTATGGACCTCGCTGGCGAGAGGTTGCTGTTTGTCTATAAATACAAGATCCAAAAGAGTCGACCCAGCGTGCAGATGATGGGCCAGTGTCTCTGGCAGGCGGTCTTCAACCACCTGGTGTATGTCCTTCCTGCGGTTGTCCTCAACTGGTTATGGAGCCCGCTAGTTCCTCTACCAGCTACGGCACCGACAATTGCCCAGTTTCTTACTGGTGTGATTAGCTGTTTGCTGGTGTTCGATTTTCAGTATTACTTCTGGCACCTGCTCCACCACAAAAATCGTTGGTTGTACAAGACTGTCCATGCCATCCACCATGATTACGTGACTCCTTTCTCTTGTGCAACCCAGTATCTCGGCGGATGGGAGCTCCTGACCGTTGGATTTTGGAGCAGCACCACGCCGCGCTTGTTTAAGTGTCACCCACTAACCACCTGGACCTTCATGCTGCTCAGTGTCTGGATGTCTGTGGAGGATCACATCGGATATGACCTACCCTGGAGCCTCCACAACATCATCCCTTGGGGACTGTACGGAGGAGCCCCAGCCCATGACCTGCACCATCAGAAGCCAAATACCAATTTTGCCCCTTTCTTTACTCACCTGGATAGAGTGTTTGGTACTGCCAGCTCTGGGCACAGGCGAGACAGAGGGAGGTAAAAGGGGACTGATCCATTCTAATAGCAAACAGAAACCAGTGTAGACTAAAGAGGAGGGGGCACCGGCATAGCAAGGGGGAACTGTTACAGCACGTGAACACCGGACTCATATCTGTTCAATGCAATCTGACTTCTGCTACTAATCACACCTGTAGATCATACTGTCCATAACAGATTTTTTAATCCCACTCACCTAGCTGTCAGAATTTAGCATTGAAAGACCAGAACCCAATTACTTACAGTTTTTCCCAGCAGTTTCTCAATGTTACAGGGAAAGAGCTGTGCCCTGTAAAAGAAACCAACAGGAGCCGTGGGGATAAATCAAGAATCATCTCCACACCTAAGAGGGCAGACAGAACTAAGTTTTAACATCTCATTTGAAAGACACCTCTGACAATGCAGTGCTCTTTCAGTACGGCGCTGAAGTGTCAGCCTAGATTGTGCGCTCAGGTCTCTGAGGTGGAGTTTGAACCCACGACTCGAGGTGAGGTTGCTACCACTAAACCCAGTTGAGAGCTCCAAGACTGAAGGAACCTATAGACAGAAAAAAAGGAGCAACATTTATCTGTTTCTCCAAACCTGACGCTAAAGGTATTTTATTCACATACTTACTGGATTCCAGGCACAGATGGGGACTGGTGAGTTCCTGAAGAGTCCAGACTTCAGCAGACTAATGCAAAGAGGGGATTCAGGCACCAGACTGCGGATATCACTGCAAAGCCAAGAAATAGGTTTGGATTGCAGAGGAGAGTGCAACAAGCAGAGAGTATAAAGAACTGGAGCCTAATGTAACAAAAACAACAGGGAAGGGTACTGACCAAATACAAAGCAAGCCAGGTAAGAATAGAAAGTAAGAAAATGGAAAATGTAGTGCAGACTAAAATAGCTTCAGTTAAAGAGAGAAGGTTAAGTAGGTGATTGGCAAATAACTAGCAAGTTATTCTACTTATTATATTAGCAATTTCTTTTGCAAAATTAAAGTACGGCAGGGCAGCTCAGCCAAGTGGAACGTGCCTCCTGTGGTATGTGGGAAGTTGTGGACGCACCATGTATCCTTGACAAACGCATCTGCGGGAAGTGTCACCTGCTGCAGAAGCTTGAGCACCGGGTTTCAGAACTCGAGTGGCAGCTGGAGTCACTGTGGCGCATCCGCGAGGCAGAGAATTATGTGGATAGCACATTTCAGGAGGTGGTCACTCCAGAGCTTAAGAGAGTGCAGGCAGAGGGACTGGGTGGCTGCCAGACAGACAAGAAGGTCGAGGCAGGTAGTACAGGAGTCCCCAGAGAGCATCCCACTTTCTAACCAGTATTCAGTTCTGAGTACCGATGGGAGAGAGGGTTCCTCTGGAGAGTGCAGCAAGAGTCATGACCAGAGCACCATGGATGGCTCAGCTGTGTAGGGAGGGAGGGAGGGAGGAGAAAAGATAAGAGAGCAATACTGGTAGGGGATTCTATTGTTAGAGGAACAGATAGGCATTTCTGTGGTCACAGATGTGATTCCAGGATGGTATGTTGCCTCCCTGGGGCAAGGGTCATGGATATCACCAAGTGGCTACAGGGCATTCTGGAGGGCAAGGGTGCACAGCCAGAGGTCATGGTCCACATTGGTACCAATATAAGAGGAGGGATGAGGTCCTGCAGGCTGAGTTTAGGGAGTTAGGAAGGAGATTCGGAAGCAGGACCTCAAAGGTAGTCATCTCCGGATTACTCCCAAAGCCATGTGCTTGTGAGTATAGAAATAGGAAAATACACCACATGAATGCGTGGCTGGAGAGATGGTGCAGGAGGGAGGGCTTCAAGATTTCTGGGGCATTGATACCAGTTCTGGGGAAGGTGGGACCTGAACAAGCTGGATGGTCTACACTTGAACAGGACTGGGACAAATATCCTTGCAGGAAGGTTTGCTGTTGGGGATGGTTAAACAAATTTGGCAGGAAGTTGGGAACTTGACCGCAGTCTTAGATAGGAGAATTTCAGGGCAGGGAATGGGAGGCAGAAAATTAGCGTGCGACTCTGAAAGACAGAAGAAGCAAAGGTTAAAAAGTGTGCAGCACAGGAATTTGGCAGTGTTAAAGGGTATTTATTTATATGCAAGGAATATAGCAAATAAAGCCAATGAGCTGAGGGCATAGATAGAGACATGACAACACAATATCATTGCTACAATGGAAACTTGGCTTAAAGAGGGGCAAGAATGGCAGTTCAACATCCCTGGATACAGTTTTCAGGTGGGATAGAGAGGGGGATAAAAAAGGAGGGGGGTGGCATTTAGTTAAGGAATAAATAACAGCTTTGACGAGGGATGATATGCTAAATGAATCATCAAACGAAGGCATATGGGTGGAACTCAAATAAAAAAAGGGGCAGCCACACTACTAGGAGTGTACTACAGACTATAAATAGTGAGAGGGAGATAGAAGAACAAATATGGCGGCAAATCTGAGTGCAAAAACTATAGGGCAATAATAGTTGGGGATTTCAACTACTCCAACATCAACTGGGATACAAACAGTGTGAAGGGCACAGAGGGCGCAAGATTCTTGAACTGTGTTCAAGAGAACTTTTTTAGCCAGCACGTAACAAGCCCAACGAGAAGGGGTGCAATTCTAGATTTAGTATTCGGTAATGAAGCTGGGCAAGTGGATGAAGAAACAGTGGGTGACCATTTTGGAGAAAGTGACCATAATACAGTTAGTTTTAGCATAATCATGGACAAGGACAAAGATAAAACAAGGGTAAAAGTTCTAAATTGGGGGAAGGCATATTTTATAGAACGGAGAGGTGACCTGGTGGAAGTGGACTGGATACAGCTACTTGAAGGAAAATCAGTGGCAAACCAGTGGGAGGCATTCAAAAGCGAGATACTACAGGCACAGTGTAGGCATGTCCCCACAAAGATAAAAGGTAATACTGTCAAATCTAGAGCCCCCGGTTATCTAGAAGCTTACAGGGTAAGATAAAGCAGAAGAAAGCAAGCTTATGACGATCACAGAAAACTTAATACTTTAGAAAGCCTCGAGGAGTATAGAAAGTGCAGGGGTGAAGTAAAAAAGGAAATTAGAAAAGCCAAGAGAGGACATGAAAAATTATTGGCTGGTAAAATCAAGGTAAACCCAAAGATGTTTTATCAGTACATTAAGAGCAAGAGGATAACAAAGGAAAGGGTAGGGCCTATCAGAGATGTACAAGGGAATTTATGCGTTGATGCAGAAGATGCGGACAGGGTTCTTAATGGGATTTTTGTCTCCGTCTTCACAAAGGAAAGGGTTGATGCAGATATTTCAGTTAAAGAGGAGTGTGAAATAGTAGATACTATAAAGCATAATGAGGGGGAAAATCAGACATCTTTGAAAGTGAATAAATTGCCAGGGCCGGATGAATTGCATCCCAGGTTATTAAAGGAAGCTAGGGAGGAAATAGCAGATGCGCTGAGGATCATCTTCAAATCCTCACTAGATACAGGCGAGGTACCAGACGATTGGAGGTCTGCGAATGTTGCACCATTGTTTAAGTAGGGTGCAAGGGATAGGCCAAATAATTATAGGCCAGTCAGTCTGACCTCGGTGGTGGATAAATTATTAGAATCAATTCTGAGGTACAGGATAAACTGTCACTTAGAAAGGCACGGATTAATCAGGGATAATAAAAGCAAAATACTGCAGATGCTGGGAATCTGAAACACAAACAAGAAATGCTGGAAATACTCAGCAGGTCTGGCAGCATCTGTGGAGAGAGAAACAAAGTTAACGTTTCAGGTCAGTGACCCTTCATCAGATAATTAATCAGGGATACTCAGCATAGAGTGGTTAAGGGAAGGTCATGTCTTACTAACTTGGAGTTTTTTGAGGAAGTAACAAGGTGGCCTGATGAGGGTAGTGCAGTGGATGTGGCTTACATGATTTTAGTAAGGCATTTAACAAGGTCCCACATGGCAGACTGATCAGTAAAATGAAATCCCATGGGATACAGAGGAATGTGGCAGGTTGGATCCAAAATTGGCTCAGGGACAGGAAACAAAGGGTAGTAGTCAATGAATGTTTTTGCGAATGGAAAACTGTTTCCAGCGGCCTTCCCCAGGGTTCAGTGTTGGGTCCCTTGCTGTTTGTGGTATATATTAATGATTTGGACTTAAATGTGGGAGGCATGATTGGGAAATTTGCTGATGACACAAAAATTGGCCGTGTAGTTATTAGTGAAGAGGATAGCTGTAGAATCCAGAAAGATGTCAATGGTTTGGTTGAGTGGGCGGAAAAGTGGCAAATGGAATTCAATCCAGACAAGTGTGAGGTATTGCAATTGGGGAGGGCAAACAAGGCGAGGGAATATACAATAAACGGGTCGATATTGAGAGGAGTAGAAGAAGTGAGACACCTTGGAATACATGTCCACAGGTCCCTGAAGGTGGCAGGACAGGTTGATAGAGTGGTGAAGGCAGCTAGGGAATGCTTTCCTTTATTGGCTGAGGTATAGAATACAAAAGCAGGGATGCAATGCTGAAACTGTATAAAACACTGGTTAGGCCACAGCTGGAGTATTGTGTACAGTTCTGGTCACCACATCACAGAAAGGACATAACTGCTCTGGAGAGAGTACAGAGGAGATTTACAAGAATGTTTAGTTTTTAGTTTAGTTTAGAGATACAGCACTGAAACAGGCCCTTCGGCCCACCGAGTCTGTGCCGACCATCAACCACCCATTTATACTAATCCTACACTAATCCCATATTTCTACCACATCCCCACCTGTCCCTATATTTTCCCTACCATCTACCTATACTAGGGGCAATTTCTAATGGCCAATTTACCTATCAACCTGCAATTCTTTGGCATGTGGGAGAAAACCGGAGCACCCGGAGGAAACCCACGCAGACACAGGGAGAACTTGCAAACTCCACACAGGCAGTACCCGGAATTGAACCCAGGTCGCTGGAGCTGTGAGGCTGCGGTGCTAACCACTGCGCCACTGTGCCGCCCTGTTGCCAGGGCTTGAAAGTTTCGGCTAAGAGGAAAGATTGGATAGGCTAGGGTTGTTTTCCTTGGAACAGAGGAGGCTGAGGGGTGTCTTAATTGAGGTACACAAAGTTATGAGGGCCCTAGATAGAGTAGACAGGAAAACCTGATTCCCTTGGCAGAGAGGTCAATTACTGGGTGTGGGGGGCACAGAGTTAAGGTGATTGGTAGAAGGATTAGAGGGAACATGAGGAAAGCCTTTTTCACTCAGAGGGTGGTGGGTGTCTGGAATTCACTGCCAGGAATGGAAGCAGAAACCCTCATTTCTTTTAAAAGGTACCTGGACATGCACCTGAAGTGCTGTAACCTGCAAGGCTATGGACCAAGTGCTGGAAGGTGGGATTAGGTGGTGCGGCTAGCGTTTTCGGTTGACAAGGGCACGACAGGCTGAATGGCCTCTTTCTGTGCCGTAATTTTCTATGGTTCTAGTTAAGTGTGCACAATGAAACAGCCCAAAACAGCGGACGAAAGAATATGAAAGGAAGAATTCAGTCCTCAAGCAAAGAAATAGAACAAAGGAGTTATATGTCAAAAGGGAACAGAAATTGAAAAGATAAAGATGCTGTTTTAGTGAAGCTGGTCCTATTGGTTGTAAATACACAGTCATATCACGCCCACTGGAGAATTATAGTTATGAGGAAAGGTTTGATAGACTAGGGTTGCTTTCTTTGAAGCAGAGGAGGCTGACGGGAGATTTAATTGAGGTGTATAAAATTTAGAGGGGCCTGGATAGAGTGGATAGGAAGGACTAAATCCTTTAGCAGAGAGGTCAATAACCAGGGAGCATAAGATTTAGAGTAATTGATAGAAGGATTAGAGGGGAATCGAGGAGAAATTCTTTTCACCCAGAGGGTGGTGGGGGTCTGGAACTCACTCCCTGAAAATGCAGTAGAGGCAGAAACCCTCATCGCATTTAAAAAGCACATGGGTATGCACTTGAAGTGGTGTAACCTACAGGATTACAGACAAAGAGCTGGAAGGTGGGATTAGACTGGATAACTCCTTTGCGGCCAGCACAGACATGGTGGGCTGAATGGCCTCCTCCTGTGCTGTAAATTTCTACGATGCCCAACTAAAGTTTATTATAAAGAACAAAGTTCACAAATTGGAACGGAAAACAGATTATGGAGGAAAGAAAAGGGAAGTGAGAGGGGAAATATATTCTCCTTGTTCCGGGATAGTGAATCCAAAGGAAGATTGCAGAATACCCCAAATGGATAGCAAAATATATTGAAGAAATAAAATGCAAGTAAAAAGATTGCAGCCTGAAAGAACAGAAAAAATGGTGATAAATCTGGAATTATATTTCAATATGTAGAACCAAGTCTGAAGAGGGACAAAAGCAGGCACCAGAGAACCATTAAACTATACAAGACTTCCAATTCGACTGCAATTCATTGAAGTTTTTTTAATCTCAAAGCTGCTTATTTAAAAAAGTTCAATTTTATAAAAATTTAAATTTTCCTTTGAGTCGCCGATTAGTGTAAGAAAGTACTCCAGCCAGACAAACGATACAGGAAAATAATCCAGTTAAGTCTTTTCAGTAATGTGCAGTGAGCAAGCCTTTGGCTCAGTGATAGCATTCCAGTCCCTGCGGCAAAATGTGCAGGTTCGAATCCTGCTCCAGACAATCCGGTGGAGACTGGTGCTCAGGCTCTGACAACCAGTGGGATACACATGGCTGGTGGGTGCCACCTGTACCCCCAACCCTAAACACAGGTTTAGGAGCCCATAAAACCCTTCTACCATATAAGCATCCCAACTGCTGGTAATTAGCCTGCGAATCCTTTCGCTAGTTTACAATATTTTCCACTTGAGAGGACAGATGGAGCCTTGGTTTAGCATCTCATTTGAAATTCGGCGCCACTAACAGTAATTCCTAGAAAAGATTACGTGCTCAAATTGCTGCATTGAGGTTTGAACCTACAACCTTCTGACTCACAGGACATCACCATCAACAAATGCAAAGTGATATTTTGGTGCTATAGATCCTTAATGCCATTGACAATTTAGATTGGAAACACTAATGCAGTAAAATCCATACTTTTAAGGAGTGGGTCGTTTGATCTGTTTTGGCACCTTAGATCTGCCCATGACCCAGCATGTTTTGCCAGTGGCCATAAAGCCCAATATATGCTGAGTTAGCTGATCTTATCCAGGATAATATTCATTGTGTTACAATAGAACCCAGTGTTTATGATATAGGGAGGGAGAAATTGACAATTGGTTCTGATGCTGATTGTCACCCAAGGACTCCTGCAAAAAATACACGTGTTGAATCAAGTGACAGGATCTGCTTCAGTTTCGATGCCCCTATAGTTCAATAGCCTGGGGATGCTCAAATTGAACAATGCTGAGTGAGGCTCCTGAGGAATTGGCCTGGCTAGGAAACACCACCTAAAATAGGGGATAAAACTAGGAAGAATATTTATTTCAAGTCTTGGCACTCTAATCCTCCAGGGTGATGGAGCCCAATAATTTTAGGTTAAATTAAATTTTTGCAGCATGTCGAATAGCTTGATCAGAATGCTACAAAATATGGAAGCCATTACAGGGACTTAGACCATTTATTTAACATGCCAGTCAACAGACACACTCTGACCAGCATGTCAACCTGAATAACTTTAGGAGACTGAATAAACACACAGTTGATCATCTGTAGAAAGGGCAGCTAAAGGTTTAAGACTAGGAAGGGAGTTTGGCAAATGTAAAATAGTAGAGATATCACGGTTTAAGGAACTATGATTATCCTGACTGAAAAAGAAGTCTCTTCCATTTTATCATATACTTCAAGAAATGCAAGATTTCGGGGTGCTTAGAAAGTATTCAGCCCTGTAAAGAAAACTCCAACAGTCTGACTTTCTCAAGTGCCCAACCCATCACTAGAGGCTCTGCAAGAAATTGTCCTGGGTCGTGGGGTAGGAGGAAGAGCAGGAGGCTAATCAATGCTTAGCAATGGGAGGCTCAGGAGCTAATCTTTCTTCTTCCACTCTGAAGTTATGAACTGACAGTGATGTCCCACCTCAACCTTCCACAAACTTCTAGATGTAGCTGAATGGAAGAAATGCAAAGAGAAACATCTCCTTCTCTTAACCTTTGCTCTCCAAAAGAAACATAAGACAATTTAGACTCCAGTATTTAGATTCCCAAAGGTGATCTCTCAAAAAAAAACACTGGAGGCTTTGTGGGTCTTGAAACCAAATTAGTATTTGGCTGGGATGTATTGAGATGTGACAGCTGAGGTCTCCTGCCCCTCCCCTTTCAATATGCAAGGCCCAAGGACTGTGTGATGCAGAGAAGAGCCATAGAGCAATGAATAGTTTGGCCAAACCACAGGGTGAAGCAGGCTCAGCAAGCATCAATGAAGCAGCAGAGCTCAGCCAACATAAAGCACTGCAATGGTTAGCTCACATAGCTATAGAGGAGATAAGGTCCATAAAAGCTGCAGCCATCAAGGTAAATACTTCCATAATGAAGCATTTGCTTTGCGAGTGAGGTGGGAATTACTCTCATCCGAGGAAATTTCAGAGTGGAGGTTCATTATCTCAGAGATTCACCAAATGTGTGTTTAAAATGTCCATGGCCACCCCCCCCAGACGAGAAACATAAGAAAAGGCAAGGATGAGGAAATGTTATTTGGGCCACTGACATGCACCTAAACATACCACCCTCCCCACTCTAGTGTTACATTTATAAACCTGCATGACCTACGCCGGTGACTCCTGGCGCTGGTTTGCTTTCCCTCGATTCCAGCCCACAGAGGTTTCACGATTGCTATGAACGATGGGGAAAGGAAGGGATTGTGACAGGATAAAGAATGAAGGCTGACAGAGAAGGATGGGAAGGAGCAACAAAACGAAAAAGAAACAAGGATGAGAAAGGCCATCATTTGAACTCACTAAACCCACCACTCAACTGCATTTCAAAAGCATTGACTGACTGACCCAGATGTTTCACATTCTTCAAGTAAATACATGTTTAAAATTTGTTCTAAATGCACTGGTTGGTTATTTGAATTTAGATGGTGCGATCTGACTTACTTTGAATTAATATTCTGGGCTCACTTTGTATATATCATTGAAAAGGTTTACATTCTTAATTCTCAACCTTTTATTTTATTTGCAGTTGTCTGCCCAAATGCACAACTGATCTAATTCCTTCCAATAATCACATCTATTGGAATATGCTAGACAAATCCCTCTTTGAACTGTAACTCCAGAGTTATTTATATTTGGACCGCAGACCCACTGACTTACTCTTGTCTCGTTCAGAAGGTTGTTGGTTCATGTCCAGCCAAAGACTTGAACACAAAACCCAGGCTGACACTTCAAACTGAGGCCCCATCTGCCCTCGTAGGTGGACATAAAATATCCGATGACGCTATTCAGAGAGGAGCAGAAGCAATGCTCATCCCTCAACCAACATCACACACAGAATAATTGGTCATTATCTCATTGCTGTTTCTTTACCTTGCTGCATGGAAATTCCGTACTCTTATAAGTTATGGCCCAATTGAAACAAAACAAAATCACTGGGAGATCAGTGCAAGGAACAGCCCATAATGGAACGTAAAGAACTTTAACCTGAGAACGGGCACTAACCAATTTTCCAGGGAATGTTTTAATGCAACTGATAAAGTACGAGAGAATTCTCATGTTGAAAAAATCTCACCACAGAAGTTTTGAATAACAAGGTGAAAAACCATGCAGAAACACAGCAACCAGAATGGAGAAAACCTATTCAATTATCATTTTTAAAAATAACTTTTCCGACTAGATTAACTTTGAGAGGGCGCTACTGATGAGAGAAAAATGAACTGAGGTCTGATCTGGGATTTTATGAACTAAAGGAGATCACAGATCTCTGGGGTCGACAGAAAGCAAAACTCTTCAAAGGAATACCTCCTACAAATTCCACCCAATGCACTGGGTGACAAACATACAAGAATCATGGTTCAGCAAACAGGAACTAGAAGTATTCAAGGTGAGGACTAAGCTGATTTTCTGCACTCTGTATAGACTGCAGGCTGAATTCAATAGGGATACAAACTCCGGGTTTATAAAAGCTACTGAAAGAACAGAAAGGGCTGTGCATGCTTTTTACTTCTCACACTGTGCTGCTGAATGCTAGAGACAAGGAGAATTGGAAATAGCAGAGAAAATAAAGAAAATGTATCTGAAATCTTTGAGACTGCAGAGTATAGTCTGCATAGGGGCAGGATCTGCAGGTTTTAATCGCAAAGCCTGGCAACTGGCCAAAGAAGGCATCAGCAAAGTTTTGGGAACATGCATCTCCTGCTTAACAGAGTGGAGGGTCTGGCCAGCCTTCCAGAAATATAGAACAACCTAGTAGAAAATAATGATTAAAAGCTCAACCAAGCACAAGATGCCAACAGTGATTTTTTGCTAATCAGATTAACTGCAAACCCTGTACATTACCACAAAATAAAAAGGTGCTGTAGAAATAATGTCAGTTTTAATGGGAATTTTACAATGGAACATTTCTACAGTACAATGATGAGACTGTGCAATCCTGCAATTTCTACTTCTGAACACACAGAAGGTCTTATCCAAAACGGAATTAAATGGGGCAAAGGAAACAATTATCAGGACATTGGGCTGGCAAAGCTGGGCCTAGTCGAGTACTGGCCTTCACTTTACATCACAGTACCAAAGACAGTGTCAACTGACTGTTACAAATTAAGATCAGAGAAAATGATTTTCTATCCACTGTGGAGAAATACAAACTCCTGCATGTGAATCCCAAGGAAACAAACATCTCCATCAAAAATACAAGTAGCCCTGCTTCATCGCTGAAATCTAGAACTGGATGCAAAGGAGATTTATCAATGAAGGCGTTCTTCTGAAAGGCTCATTCCAGAGACAATCCAAACACAGATCCAGGCATGGAGGATGTAATGTAGTGCCAAATGCCATTAGGCAGAATTATCACAAGAACAAAATACTGTGGATGCTGAATATCTGAAATGAAAACAGAAAATGCTGGAAACAGTCAGCAAGCCATGCAGTTTCTGTGGAGGGAGAGACACAGTTAGCATTTAATCTTCAGTCAACTGTTAACTGTTTCTCTATCCACGGATGCGTCCTGCATTTTCTGTTATTTTAGGTAAAATCATTCTGGAGTCATAAATTTTAACTACAGTGCATTATCAATAAATTACTAAATAGGTGCCTCCTTCAACTTTTTGCAACAAGTATTTCTGATGCAAAACAATGTTGATTTGAAGTGCTTTTTTAGCTGTCATTTTACTCAGCACTCCAGATTTTCTTTCTGGTAGCAGTTCCTATCAGACCACTTTTTGGTGGGGGTTGGAGGGAGGGCTAATGTTAAAAGGCTGCACTCTTCTCTATTTCCCCTTCCCAAATAAAGGAAAACCACTAATCTGTGAAGCTGCTGCTGCTGAGTTTAGACAAAGCATCACCTACCCACATCTATAATCCCACTCAGATATTTAATGCTCGTGTCTTCATTTTGGGCTTCTTACAGAAGTCCCATAGAATTGAAGAATGCAAGTATTTTAGTGAATGGCGTCAAAATCCTGAATGCTTTGAAGAGAAACATACATTACAGAATTAGCTTGATTGCTCTAGTTACCACGGTGAGCTTTAGAACTTCTGGCAACCAGATAAACTCGAACTCCCAACAGGACCATCAGGAAGCTCATGGATTGTTGGATTGGGATATTAAGGGAGCATCAGATGGAGAGCTCCTCAAAATGTCTGCTCCAAGGGGGCCATTTTAAGACATAGAGCATAGCAATAAAAGGGTGATAAGAGGTGCAAACAAGTGTACAGATGCCTACCTATATAACAATTGGAATTATGGTGCAATTCCATTGAATTACCACCTTGGGGTGGGCAAGAGGTCACAAGGCTCTCCAACATTTATTTACATAAACCAGGCTGAAGGGTGAGTGAATGGGCTCACTTTATTAGCTAGCCCTTCTCTTGTCCATCAAACAAGTTTTGCACATGAAGGACGTTTCTAGCTGGTGTGGTTACATTGCAGGTTATTGGCAATTCAATTGAAACCTGTTTCGTGGGGAGAAAGCTCCCACTTAGGAATTGTACATTATATTTTCAATTCCACGTAGGATGAGTGTGCCATATAACCAAACACACTCAGCTTTCCACAGACAGGCTCCTATCCTTCAAGGGTTAGAAACTTCTAACCTGTTACCTTCTTCCCCAGCCCACCACCTAATGCACATTTCGACACGAATAAAATACACAAACCATATCTTACAAATGAAAAGACCAAGACAGAATCAATCTATTTACACAACAATGCACACTGACTTCGCCACATGACCTCAGATTAATAATATTGTCCCTGGCTGCAGCATTGACACGAATTGGCCGTGACCCACCCGGGAACAGTGAACAGCAACTCCACCTGTAAGGCATCACAGTCAAAAGCATATCACATCCCTGCAATCAAGCCCAGTTGCGAGGACCTTGCAGTTCAAGAGGCACTGGGTGACACAGCAGAACCTCACCAGTCAATCACCCCTGCTTCAAGACATTAAGACATACCAATTTGACCCACTAACCAGATTAACCGCTAACCAGGAAGCTACCAACCTCAATTTGAGTTTTTAAATCCATCCTGGCTAAACAGGTACAATATTCCACAATGAACCTTGGATCAGCTATAGCCAGGCTTTGATTGTAAGGTAACATTACAGCTCATTGTAAAAACTGAACCTCAGTAGAGAGCTTTCCAAATTATGATAAACACATCCCTCCCTCATCTTCCCTTAGCACAACAGGGATCAGCACTTGGGGGCAGACAGGGCCAGTTGTGGCATGGTCCCCCAATGCAACAAGTGAAACTCTGGCGGCAATTTCACCTGAATTAGACTGTGTTCACTTCCCCAGATGGCAATACAGTCCAAACTGAAACAAAGTGCCTCCATAAAGATCTTTGCAAATTCACCTGCAGTTTCAGATACAATTATAGGATCAACCCTGTATTGGGCAAAGGGCCAGGTGTAGTCCACCTGGTTTTGAGCTCACTACATTGCAAATACTGTACCAGCTAATGGCCACCTTAAGTATAACACGTTTGATCAGCACCGTAAGGTTTTACTGTAGTTTGGTGGATGCACAGCAGCATTAGGACAAGGCTGCAGGGACACAGACTTTTAATTGAATGCAGAATTGCTAATATTCTAAACTATTCGGCGATTTGGGGAAAATTATAGTTACGTTTTGAATGAATGATAAGCTGATCAGCATCTGCTACCTTGAGTACAGGTGGGCTCATGGAACTACAGTTATGGGATGTTTCTAAACCTACCTGCAGTCAAATCCCCTTTCTGAGTTCAGGAATTACTGCACAGGTCA
The DNA here is from genome assembly GCF_036365525.1 of Heterodontus francisci. Classification (NCBI taxonomy): domain Eukaryota; kingdom Metazoa; phylum Chordata; class Chondrichthyes; order Heterodontiformes; family Heterodontidae; genus Heterodontus; species Heterodontus francisci. Next base: position 37,938,881 of record NC_090405.1, on the reverse strand, counting down.
CTCTGGCTGACTTCCTGGAACCTGGACAATTAGGGTTGGGGATACACCAGGTCAACTCAGTATTCCTGCTCTTTTCACCCTGTTGAACTTGGGTTTGAAGCCAGTCCAAACCGATGGCTTGAAAGACCTTGCTTGGCTTGGTTGAGTTTGAACGGTCAACACAGTTGCTAGATAGCATCCACTCGTGTTTAGCACAAACTAGCATCTAGCATTCCCATTTAGACAGGTCAGTGTGTGGGTGTGGGGTGTGGGGTATGGTTGCCTGTAGGAAATCAAAATGTCACATTGTACAGTCAGCAAGGTTTGTCTGAGGTTGGGGATAAGGCACATTGCCGGGGGCTGGAAGAGAGACAGTTTCATTCAACTGGCCCATGCTGTAACCAACTGAGGAGGATTCAGATACCAGGTGCGAAACATGTGGGGGAGCAGTTAGGCATGTGGGGGTTAAGGGTGTTCCATTCTTCAGTGCTGGCATCCTGCACCTTAATGAGCACGAAAATAAATTTAAAGAAACACACTGCCCTCAAAGAGATACAAATAGATTACACTCATCTTAAAATGTTAAAGCAATTTTGCACTTGCTCCCCCGTAACATATCTGGAGTACTATCAGATCTCAGTTGACTCATTATTAAGACACTTTAGAGAAACAGATGCCTCATGGAGGAGGGGGATTTGGGACATGCTCAGCACATCGCTTTGCACCATGCTTGGAGTGGTTGTATTACTAATGCGACAGAAGACAAGAGCCCTTGAGGAGGAAAAGCTGTCCGGGTACAGACTTTCAACAATTGGTTTAAACTGTCTGACACTGGGCAAACCCCATGTGTCTGAACCTTGGCACGGGGCAACATTACCTGTAATTCAACAGACAGTGATGCCATCCGTACTGGAGTGGCAAGTATACGGTTAAGAAGGGATTAAGTCATTGCATAATTCAGGACTGACGTACCAAAAGATCACATCGCCTTTGCGAGGCCTTTCAATTTGAAATGTGAGATTGATCAAATTTGTGGCAAACGCGAACAAAGCTTGCTGGAGTATTGCAAATGGGACTGAACGCCAGCAAAGGCTCAATCAGGTTGCTGCTTGGTGTTTTCAACTACACACAATTCAGAGAAAGAAACCTTTCCAGCTCTCACCAAAATGCTCGGATTTTCACAGCATGTTCTTCAGGCTAGCTCCACGACTACACATGTAAACTATTTAATTCTCAAATTTAAAAAAATACTAAAATCAGAACAAGAGGTCATTTCAGCAAGAAAAAGAGACACATTTAACCATTCATTTTTTAAAAAAAATTTCCACAGTTGCATTTTTTTTTTTTACAGTTTACAAAAACAAAACTGTGGCCGAACTCCTCACATCCCTTCCCCACGGATACAGAACGAGCAGCACAAAGGGCAACAGTTATAAAAGAAAACAAACCAAAAGTAGTTTTTTTAAAAATAATTATTATAGTCTGGAATTTTGCGAATTTTATTTCGAAACTCATGCTCAGGAAGCAAACGTGTGCTATATTTACAAGACCACAGAGAGTAAAAACACAGCTTTTACTCACACGCTCAAGGACAGAGCAAAAAGAAAAAGGAAGTTCCATTGATAGTGAAACCTGATCCTCCAGTCATTTTGATTAAATAAAAGCTTTCCCGTCTAAGCAACCAGCAACTCACTGGTTTGGATTGCTTTCGAAAAAGTTAGGACGAATAATGGAACCTGCTCCTGATGAAGCAGCCATTGAGAGAGAGAGACAAACTTGTAATGTTGTCTCATTTAAATATGATTACACCTGAAAGCTGTAATTATAAACAGATTCAGGGCATGTTTCTTCCTGAAGTGATGGGGTATTATAAGCTTCACTGTATTGATAAACGATCGTGTTCAAGTATGAATTCTTAGTGATCAAAGTCCCAAACACATTTTAAGGAATCTATGATGGGTCTGCACTGCACCATTCAACAGCTACTTAAACCCCTAAAAAAAAACACAATTCTATACATTACTTCGGGTAGTTTCAAGCCTCTCCCAACAGTGCAACTCAGGAACGATCAACACGAACAGAAAACTTAACACTTAACAAGGCGGACAGAGAATCTGAGAGACACCAAAGTCACTCAAAAGGATTGAGCTGACCTGCCCCTTTAAGAGATAATTGCCAGTGTTTTTTGGGGGCCTTCCATTTCATAGCATTTTCCACGACTGGAATGTCACAAAGTTTTAAGAAGCAGCTACTAATCTGTATTTTGTAAAGGTAGTTTATGAGTTGCTCTACCTGGCAGAATTTGCAGCACTTTCAGCCATGTGAAAATCATTTCATCAGGGGACATTACAATGCCCTCCCAAGTCTATTTCCGAATCTTTGTAGGCATTTATCTCCACTGTACCTTTTAGATGAGAGACCAATACAGGAACTTCTGGGAAAGCTGGAGTGCCTTAAAGGGGCATGTCAAGGGACTCTGAGTTTTTGGGAATAATACATATAAACAGATAATGATTTTCCACGAAACCTGTTTTAAACTAAAAATTTGCATGGAAATGTAAGACGTACTAAGTAAATAAAAAAAAACAGTCGAAGATTAAGTTGCAGCTAATGACCTGTGCCATCATTCTGTCCTTTTTGATTCTTGCAAAGCTGCCTTCTGGAGAGCACAGCCTGTCTGGATTGCAGGGAAGGTGCCAAGGGCGTCTCATGCTCTGAGTTACCAGCACTGCAGTAACAAGCAAGCGCTGTCACAAGCACTCTCGCCGCAGCTTATCAAAGACAATAAAACAAAGCTCCCTGCCAGCTCCGGATATCAAGGACCAGAGACACACAAGGAACTGTGAACCATTTCAAGTTCAAGCACTTGGGCGTGCTTTCTAGCCCCAGAATGCAATCTCCCTCCAACACAAACAGGGCTCTGTGAATAAAATGTGTGTATATTGCACTTGTACCTGTATAGTGCCAACGCTGTGCGTTTTTTTCCCAGCTGTTCTTGCTGTGGGTGGTGTCTTTCTCGGCTCCCTGAATAAGTTTTTTTTTCCTCTCTCTCCCTCCTGTTCCATCAGTTACTTTCACAGAAAAACCTAAGCCCTTTTGAAATTACAGCACAGAATTGTTAAATGCAAATAGAATTAATGCAAGTGTGAGGTGCCAGTAGACTCTAATTAATGTGCAGTCTACTCCTGTAAACTCAAGGTTGTATTTTGCTTGAAAAGTTTCAATTAACCGGAAGTCTGAAATAAGCAAGTTAAATAAAATTGCACAGGATGCAATTTCTTTCAAATACAATTTGCATTAACATAATTGGAGTTATGCAATGCTGAATGAGGAGTAGATTGTACTATTCAGTAAACATGACTGACTAGGGCACCTGGATAAAAGGGCTGGATAATTTGGATTGGAACTGTAGACCAGCAGCTGGGATTTTGGTTCCCATACTCATTAACCGGTTTATATACAGTGCAAAGTACTATCTGTTGCCAATCTCAACTCAACAACTCCCCAGCTCTTGGTGCTTTTCATGCTTTGAGTGGCAACGTCTCTAAGTGCGTTAAGTTACTGGCCAGAGAAATTGAACGCTTTAAGGAACAACGTCTAGTTCAGAAAATTGCGACCACGGCCTTTAAAAAGCTGTATTTCTCCCCCCCCCTGCAGAAAAATTGTCAATTTAAAATAATTATTTTCTGACAATCAATTAAAACCGTGTCGCTGCACAATCTGGTAATTAAAACCAGCACCTTGTTTCAGTGTTAAAAAGAGCAGAATATTAAACAAGTAACAGTGTTAACATTTTTGCATGATGAGACCACAAAAGGACATTCAAATAGTTTGTGCATCTCTTGAGAGAATGCTGCTTCAGATTGCTTCCTCCCAGCTCCTGAGCAGGGTTCTGTGCTTCCATCAACTATATCTAAACTCCAGGATAGATTAAGGAGTGCGTGTGGCAACTTACGATGGCCAACACCATCCTTTTCTTCCCATGCAGTGGAATGTTTGGCTTCGCCTTGTGTTCTACCAACAGCATGTTGCTGGTTTCAGTGATAAGCAGCTATAGAACTGGCACTCAGTCTTATGGATGGTCAGGAGTGTTCTTTGTCACTCAAGTTACTGCCCTCAGTAAAGGTTTTCTGGTACCTGGTGCAAAGCCCGCCTCTACCCCAGGTCAACGCAGATACTTAGCCCGACTATGACCCATTCAGAATTGCAACAGCGGACTTAAGGGTCTCCCGCCTGCAGATATATCTTTTAGGATCATTTCATACCTTGCTGCACTCATTTGGCATTGTGAAGTGAGCTGGAACTTGTGTCCAAGGTGACACTGCATCTCTTCAGTCCAGAGCTTCCAGAGGGAGAAACCATGGCTTAACAATATTCCGCCAATGATCACAACATGGTACAGTCAAAGGAGTCACATACCAATGGCTAAGATGACCCAGCCTCGATGAGCTCACTGCATTTTGGAAGTACTTTGGTTGAGTTCACATTGCTATGGAAACATAACTGAATTGTACCCAGCTTGGGTCACTAGTTATGGCATAGTTAATCTTCGAAAGCATGCCAAGGCTCAGTGATGTCATGTCCAAACATATTAGTTGGATGGCATGGCAACATCATAATGCTCAATTTGCTTTAGTGTTCTGCCTCAACTGAGCTTTGCAAAATTAGGCAGCCATTTCTGGCAAATGGTCAATTTCCGTAAGCTCGCCTTCAGTGCTCAATGCTTGGCCAACCTTGGGACACAGCAGCACAAGGATGGTGAGTAAAGCCACAGGCACTTTGCGGCTTCCTGAGGATACAGCTGCCTCAAGCAAGTATCTCCGCAGTCACTGGCCAGCAGATACGGAGTATGCTTAAGGATCTAATTTCTGAATACATCACAGAGGATAAATCCTCTGCATCCCCACCCACCCACACCACCCGCCCCCAACCCAAATCCCACACACACTTCTTGTCAAAACACTGGAAACGTCTGCTCCGAGAATCCCAATGAATTCAATCCTTTCAAGTTGGTACTTGCACGTTATGAAAAGAACGCTCCCCTTTGGGACCCTAGAAAGATTAAGAGTCCTACATTAACCATAATGAGGGGGACAGATATGGAAAAGCTTCATCCACCTGGCCAGAGTCAGAAGAGTGCATCCCTTGAGAAGACACCACCCCTGCAGTGCTTAATACCAACTACTTTTGTGTCCAGTGAAGCTACCTACAACATAACAACTAATAAGCTGTCCATTCGTTTCGGTAACCGATTCGCAGTAATTCTTAATTCAGATGCTCGCCAAAGGCTTGTGACATTTGTAGGCATCTCCCTTACCAAATTGGCCGGGTGGGGTGGAATTAATGCTGTTTTCACTTTGTAATGTTTCCACAGAAACAGTGCTCTTTGGATATAACCATCAAAGATTTCAACTAAAAACACATTTAAAAGTGGCAGTACTGGCTTGGAAATTACTGCAGCAGCCAGTGTGTGTTCACAATCCACATTTGCGTTTGATCGATTCTGGATATCAGCGACAAAACACACACATTCATACACGCGCGTGCACACACGCCCCAACATTAAGTGCACCGTAAGAAAGCAAAAGAGCCCACCTCTTTTTCTTAAAAATTACTTCAGCCGGCATACACAAAACACATCTGCCGACGTCTGAAAGTTGCAAACAAGGTCAAGAAAAGGTTGAATAGTTGAGGGGTGGTGGGGGGGATAAACAGTAGATTGTAAATGTCTCACAGCTTATATGCTACATCACAAAATAGAACAACCACTTTTTTTTTTTTGCGACAAATGCACCTGTATCCGCCCTCGTCAGTTTGGCTGACCCCTCTTCCTCTGGGTGGGCATCTCCACATGAAGAGTCTGTTTGTACCCAGATTGACTCACCACACAAGTTCGTCGCGATTTGTGGTGGTGGGGAATGAGGGGCGGGGGGGGGCAGTCACCTGGGTTTTCCCCTTCACCACCACCCCCAACCCTCACAAGAACCACCTATCGCCCCCACACCCCCACCACAGCCAGGAAAACAGAAAACCCAGGACATGCGTCTGCCATCTCTCTCGGGGAAAGTTGGTCATCATGTTAAGAAGTGCAATTCAGCCTGAGTGTTTGAAGGAAAAAGGATCCTTTCCCAGCGGAGGATACGCAGGCACAGGCAAAAAATAATAAACAAAACAAAGATCAGTCTGAAGCTTCTCAACCAGTCAGATGGCATTTTCATCCAAAACGAAGGGAGTAGAACATGCAAGCAGAGCCTCGCAGTCCCTTGAGAGCTGCAGTCATTTGTGCCTATTTGTAGTTTTCTTCCTTTTCCTCTTGAAGAAACAGCAACACCTGGAGGTGGTGGAAAAGAGAAGGAAAAAAGCCTTTAATAAAACTTACAGAAGTTCTGCTTGCAAATGATTCATTGATCACAGGTCATTGATCACAATACACTGACAAAGGCTCAAGATTATACACCTTAAAACTGGATGTCCTTAAACTCCCCAGTTCAAAATATTCAATTAGTAGCTGATCTGGTCATGTATTCAGAAATAAACCTACTCAAAAACAGAAACTACCAAATATTTTATATCCAAATCAAGGGCAATCTAGATAAGTACATGAAGGAGAAAGTAAATGTTATGCTGATAGGGTTAGTTCAAGTAAGGGGGGGGAGGGAGGCTCATGTGGAGCAAAAACATCAGTCATTATTTCTTTAGACAACATAACAGTGAAGGAATACTGTGCACTTGCCTGGGTGAGTGCAGCTCCAACAACACTCAGGAAGCTTCACACCATCCAGGACAAAGCAGCCCACATGATTAGCACCCCATTCACCACCTTAAACATTCACTCCCTCCAACACTGGCACACAGTGGCAGCAGTATGTACCATCTGCAGCAACTCGCCAAGGCTCCTTTGACCGCATCTTCCAAACCCGTGACATCATCATCTAGAAGCACAAGGGTAGCAGGTGCATGGGAACACCACCTGAAAGTTCCTCTCCAAATCACACGTCATCCTGTTTTGGAACTATATTGCCATTCCTTCAGTGTCGCTGGGTCAAAATCCTGGAAATCCCTTCGTAACAGCACTGTGTTGGGCTGAATGGGCTGTTTTTGTGTTGTAAATTCAAAGTAAAGTTTTAGCTTAGACACTAAAAATTATATACTGTAGTTCCACAGCTAAGCTAAGCACGGATCTACAAATCTACAGGAGACCTAACAAGTTCAGCACTGTATTACAGGCCTATTGAGGAGGATTAACCATGCACAGTTATGACTATGACTAATAGCGCCCTTTCCAGGATGTCACCATCGAAAAGGATTAACCTCTAGTGGATTTTCAACTGCACTTAAATAAATGGTCCCGCAAGGATTCGGGAGGCAAAATATAGTGGTTATGTTACTAGACTACTAATCCAGAGGCCTTGGACTAACAATCAAAAGAGAGTTCAAATCCCACGACAGCAGTCTGAGCATAAGTAGTTTAAAAAAAAAAATCTGGAAATAAAAAGCTCAGGTCGGTAAAAGTAACCATGAAGCTGTTAGGTTGTCTAACAATGACATTTTTTTCAGTGCATTCATGGGATGCGAGCATGGCTGGAAAGGCCAGCAGTTATTGCTCACCCCTAATTGCCCCAAGAAGGTGATGGTGAGCCACCTTCTAGAACCACTGCAATCCATGTGCTGCGGGTACACCCATGGTGCTGTTAGGAAGGGAGTTCCAGGATTTTGTCCAGCGACAGTGAAGGAATGGCAATATAGTTCCTAAACAGGATGGCGTGTGACTTGGAGGGGAACTTTCAGGTGGTGGTGTTCCCATCCATCTGCTGCCCTTGTGCTTCTGGATGATAGAGGTCACGGGTTTGGAAGATGCGGTCAAAGGAGCCTTGGTGATTTGCTGCAGATGGTTCATACTGCTGCCACTCGTGACAGTGGTGGAGGGAGTGAATATTTAAGGTGGTGGATGGGTTGATCAAGTGGGCTGCTTTGTCCTGGATGGTGTCAAACTTCCTGAATGTTGTTGGAGTTGTGTTCACCCAGGCAAGTGAATGTATTGCATCACATTCCTGACTTGTGCCTTGTAGATGGTGGACAGGCTTTAGGAAGTCAGGAGGTGAGCTGTTTGCCACAGAATTCCCAGCCTCTGACCTGCTTTCGTAGCCACGGTATTTATACGGCTAGCCCAGTTAAGTTTTTGGTCAATGGCAACCCCCAGGATGTTGATGGTGGGGGATTCAGTTATGATATTGCCACTGAATGTCAAGAGGAGATGGTCACTGCCTGGCATTTGTGTGGTGCAAGTGTTACTTGCCACTTATCAGCCCATCCTAAATGTTGTCACAGTCTTGCTGCATGTGGGCATAGACTGCTTCAGTATTTGAGGAGTTGCAAATGGTACTGAACACTGTGCGACCATCTCCACTCTGACCTTATGATGAAGGGAAGGTCATTGATGAAGGAGCTGAAGATGGTTGGGCCTAGGATACCACCCTGCAGCAATGTCCTGGGGCTGAGATGATTTGCCACCAACAACCACAACCATCATTCTTTGTGCTAGGTATGACTCAACAATTGTCGGGTTTCCCCCCCCCCCGATTTCCATTGACTTCAGTTTTGCTAGGGCTCCTTGATGCCGTACTCGGTCAAATGCTGCCTTGATGTCAAGGGCATCATGTTTATGTTTTGACCAAGGCTGCAGTGAGTTCTGGAGCCAAGTGGCCCTGATGGAACCCAAACTGAATATCGGTGAGCAAGTTATTACTGAGTAAGTGCCACTTAATAGTACTGTCGATGACACGTTCCATCACGAGTAGACTAATGGGGTGGTAATTGGTCGAATTGGATTTGTCCTGCTTTTTTGTGAAGAGGGCATACCTGGGCAATTATCCACATTGGCAGGTAGATGCCAGTGTTGTAACTGATGTACTGTACTAGCGTGGCTAGTTCTGGAGCACAAGTCTTCAGTACTACAGCCAGGATGTTGTCAGGTCCATAGGCTTTGCTGTATCCAGTGCCTTCAGCCGTTTACTGATATGTGGAGGGAAGGAAACCTGCCATCTGGCTTATATGACAATTCCAGTCTTACACCAATGTGGTTGACTTAACTGGCAGTTGTATCAGAGCAACTAGAGATGGGTGATAAATGTCAGCCTGGTCAGCGACGCCCACACCCTGAGAATGAACTTATAAATTTTAGATAGCTGAAGCAGCAATTGAGGCAATAATTAATTATCGTCGTCCATGCAGCAGTGGGGTGAAGGAATCAATCAGGCTATCTGTCCACAATAGCTATTCATCAGCTTCTGATGGAAGGTACATCTAGGTATCAGGTGAGGACAGGATCAAGCTCGTCTAGGATTCATCTCAGTTAACAGTTCACTCTCACACTCGGGTAAGGTCCCGCAGACTGGTTGGTATTGGTGGAACCATTTGGAAGGGGAGGGCAATTACTCGTCAAAAACTTCACTGAAAATCACAGAGGCAACAAAAGCAGACTAAATAGCATAAGGCACAAACTCTCTACCAATTCAATGGTCCAGATATGTACAAAGTGCAAATTTTCTTTACCCCCCCCCCCCCCCCCCCACTGGGGATTGTGTGGGGGGGCAGGGGGAGCATTGGTATTAATAGCATCAACATATACAAGAAAGATGATGCACAGGAGCAGCTGGTTGTGCATGAGAAATTAAACCTCTCCTACCCTGCCAGTGGGGGGAAAAATCTGCCAATAATTTTGTACTGGCATAAACTGAGCATAAAATATAGGTGCAAACCAAACAGCGATTGAAAAAACATCAACACGCAAAACATAAAGATGCAAGCTGTAATTTTGATTTAACGAGTTAAGAATTGAGTTAGCCAGCAGCTGAAGTTATTTAGGAAGCATCAGATTTCATCACAATGGCTTCTACAGGACTGGGAGTGTGATCAGTTAACCAACTGCAAGGGGATGTTACAAGGATATGACATTTGAACTACAGACACTTTACTAATAGCTACTGTCCAGACCCAAAGAGCTCCCAATTGAAGCTGATTTGCACTGGGCTTCTCCACATATTGTTCCAAGTTGTTGGGCTCAGTTCTAAAAGATGGACAAGTGCTTGATCAACAGGAGGGGTCCCTTACCTACAAGGAGCTTAGAGTGGGGGTTGAAGAGTGGCTGGGAGACGAGGGGAAGCGGACATGGTGGAAGTGGGATGGAGGGTGCAGCAGGATGTCACGACACCTCCCTCCCACCAGCTGGAAACACAGCTTCAACAGGCTGCATGCATCGGCAGCTACCCATCTGTATTTTCAAATGGAGTCAGGGCAGCGCGGCCTAGCAGGAAGAAATGGCTCTTGCACATTTAATATGAGCTATTCCACGGACATATGTCCACTGAGATCCTGTGAACGTCTCCTATTCATGCCTGGATTGGTATGGATTAAAGTGCATGCAAGCATCTGTCCTTACTGTGTTCCCAGATAGTGATCTGAATACTGGTACATTAATACAATATTCTCTGCCATGAGTCGATCACTGCACGACTAGTACACAATACACGGACGATAATTGCTTTCATCTTTTCTCATTGAGTAATTCAGTGTTTGAAGGGAGTTTTCACCAGTACAGTGTGAAAATTCTGCTCAAAATCCTGGGTAGTTTTTCTTGGCAACATTGGTCAACTTGGCATGAAAAACACCACCATCTATATGATGTGCAAGCTTGCCCTTCTGTCTCTAGTGATTTAGTTTTATTCATTACCAAATGATCCTCTCCGTTGTATCTCATTCTCCTGTACACAGTGTCTAACATAGCAGTGCAGTTTTCACTGTTTGTAAAGTTCGAACATCCAAGGTTACATTGTTTTTGGCCCAATCTACTGCACACAAAGGGATTCCAGCATCTAGACAAATTGAACGTGACATGAATAAAACAGCAGTCCTCTACCCTACTAACTATATATTCTTGTAATACAATTAGGACTTCTGTGGCGTGCTTAGGATCATGCCAAAATGTGATGGCTAAAGTGAGCCATTTACAAGTGCATGCTGCAGGAAGACTTGTTAATTATTTTATGGATTATAAATGTTTTTATATTATAGGTTGTTGCTCTACTGACCTGTTACAGTGCAGCTATCTATTTAGTCAGTACCTGTGAAGCTAGTACCTAGAGTTTCCTACTCTTGTGTACAGTACCGCAGAGTGCTGTAATTGCTGTTTTATTCCTACTCGTGTACATAGTCGCCTTCCTTTCCATTTCTTCCACTGCTTTAACCAGGCAGATCCTGCTCTGGTTTCCATAACAAAGTCCCCATTTAAGTCAGCCTGACTCACACCTCCCTATCAAGAGAACTGGCTATATATGATGGTGGGAGTGGGAATCGTCACACCAGTTCCACTGGGCATAGGTACTCTGCTAATCAACCCAGTATTCTCAGCAGGACCCTGCACACAGTACCCAAATATATATTTTTTTTATTAAACAAAGAAATACTTCCCTGAAATTTTAAACAAAAAGAGAAATAATGCGGATGCTGGAAATCTGAAAATAGAAACAGAAATGCTGGAAACACTCGGATCAGACAGCATCTGGGAGAACAGAAGTCAAGATTTTGGTTATAAATCCTTGCTTTGAACTGGGCCTATACCAGAAACACCTGCTTTTGCACTCACTTTTGACAGATGCTAGCTGGCCTGCTGAGCGTTTAGAGTCTTGTGTGTTTTGGTTCCGTGAGAAACACAAAATTTTGGAGTAATTGCAGTAAGACTGTCAACGGGCAAGTTGCAGGGCCTGAGCCAGGCAACGCGCACTCCAACAACCTTGGTCAGTAAGTGATAGTTAATGACAATCTTGAATTGCAAAATGTTTTCTAAGCTTCAGCACTGGGGCTCTGTGCAGGCTTCCTGCATTTGCTGAATGTTGAAGTATACGTGCAGCAGTTTCTCAGTTTCTGCATCAATACACTTTGAAGGGTAACAATTTCTGTGGTACAGACATCATCCTGTAGAGGGTGGTTAACACAGTCACATCCCTCAAACTCTGTAGAAAGATTACATCTCCGGCAACTGGGTCATTGCCTGGCAATATCCAACAAGGTAGAGTCCAGAGATTGCTGTGCAGCTGCTAAGTAGGGTGGTTGGCACCTAGGGTGGGTACCCTTGCTCAGAACACCAGGCTGAGAGAAAAGTCGGGGTCAGCTCTTATTTCTCTTCAGGCTTTTAGACCCCACCTTGCTTTAGTTTCCCCCGTTTCAATTTCAGATCCAGTTACTTCCCACAGCCTCAGCTATTCAGATGGTCCTTTGTTTCTCTTATTCCAGCCATGCTTCTACCCATCATTTGATAGGAAGACTGTCCCAATCATCTTCACATTCTTTGAAGCAGAGCACACACAGCTCCATTTCTCCCTACTACTTCATTCCAATTATTTAAATGCTTATTCATTCTTACGGTTCTAATGAAGCGTCATACCTGGATGGGTCCACTTATTTGTTCTTTCCACAGAAGCTGACTACATTTCTCTCGCATTTTCTGATTCGGTTTCAGATCTCCAGCATGTGTGCATTTTTGGTTTTGTTATTTACGACAATATTCTATGACTGAGCAGATTGAGACCTAGTACAACACTGAAGTGACTGACTGCATAGAGGTCCTTATGCTTCTTCAAGGATTCACAAACCTACCAGGTTTCCAGCTTTCTTTGCTGCTGCTTTACTCCAACATAGATTGGATGCAATTACCAAGGCTGAACTGAGTTCACAGGCGATATAGTGGGGCAGTTGCTGGTCAATATCCTGAGCAATCTTTCTTGAGAATATTAATGAATTTGGTGCACTCAGCACTAAAGCTGATACACAATCTATCTGTAGACTATGGAAATCTAGTTTATATCTATTGCAGCGTACCTAGTGACCTTGTTAGACTGTATAGTCTCAAAGTGTATCTTACAGTGTGGTGCTGGTTCTGCCACTTCAGTATCTGTAAAGTTATAACACCTGGACATAAACGACTTATTCTTCTTAGATTCAATGGACTGATATAAAAGAAGTGCAGCTGACAGATAAATCGGTTCTAAACTTTGGGAGGCACTGCAATTTCCATCAGTTGGCCTATTCATGAGATTTCCCCGACCTGCAGTTTCCAATGCTATTCTTTCACAAAGTATTAAAGCTCCATAATTACTGTGCATGTTTGAGACGACCTATCTCCCAAGTGGGATGGGGGAACATCTGGAATGTATCTCATTACCAGTGGAATAGGCTTTACTAAGTGCATGCATCCTTCAGGGAATCTTCACCTTATTTTCCCTGGGTTCTGAGAATCAGGCAAGCATTCTGTGTCCATTAACAATTAGATGGCTGGTTTTAGTTTTCATTTGAGAAATGTGCTTGTCAGCAGTTCACTAAAAAGAACCGATGTCAACTCAAAGTAAGCCTAGATACATAACGAATGTATAAGGAAAGCCACATGCTGCCAGAGCAGAGATAAATGGCATCAGAAAAGCGATGGCAATTTCCTAGAAATTCAATATTCTCTCTCTACTCTTGTGAACAAAATCTGCACACAGTGCTGTGTCCAATAGTGTTAAGTTCAAAATAAACAAACTAGGCATTAGTTTCTATAGGTAATGGTATGACCAACAAGTGAAGCTGTTGGTCATTATGTGATGTGATGAGTTGATGCTGGGTACTCAAGTCCCATTCAGGTTTTTTAAGATTAAAAATTACATCAATGAACCACAATAATACTATAGATTTCAAATGCCCTGCACATAAAAGAACTATCGATCTGGCTGGTGTGATGCTTTGCATTGTATTTCTTTCACTCAACTGTAATTCCCCTTTTGAAGTTTGCATCTGCTGCTCTTTAAAAAATAAGTGATTAATGGTTGGACAATCCATTGAATTCTGTTATAATTCTTTTACTAAACTGGGAATGCAATTCAACTAATATAATTTGCAAAAATGTTCAGAAGGCATTTAATAAAGTTCCATCTGAGGCTTTGAGAGAGATTAAATCTTATAAGGAAGAATGTAAAGTACTGTGCGTGTGCGCAAAACAAACTGAGTCACAAGCCCCACTGCAGCCTGTCTGATGTGCTAGTAGGCTCAATGACAACTTGCATTTATATAGCACCTCTAACAGTATAACGTCCAAAGGTGCTTCATAAGAGAGTAATGAAACAAAATTTGACATTGATCCACATTGAGATATTAAGGCAGATGACCAAAAACTTGGTCAAAGAGGTAGATTTTAAGGAGCGTTTTAAAGGAGAAAGTGATAGGGAGTGGAGAGTTTTAGGGAGGGAATTCCAGAGATTAGGACCTCAACAGCTGAAAACATGGCCACCAATGGTGGACTGATTAAAATTGTGGATGTGCAAGAGGGCAGAATTGGAGGAGCGCAGAAATATTGGAGGGTTGTAGGGCTGGACTGGTTACAGAGATGGGGAAGGGCAAGACCATGGAGCATTTGAAAATAAGGATGAGAGTTTTAAAATCGAGCCAATATAGGTTAGTGAGCACAGAACATGGTGCGAGTTAGGATAAGGGCAGAGTTTTGGATGACCTCAAGTTTATGGAGAGTGGAAGATGGGAGTCCGACAAGGAGTGAATTGTAAGTGTCAAACCAAACAAAGGCATGGATGAGTGTTTCAGCAGCACACGAGCTGAGGCAGGGGCACAGTCCCTTTTCCAGGGCACTTGAGTGGAGGAAATTACCAAGTCACACAACCAACATGCAAACGTTTGGTTTGCTTTAATTCAAACTAATTTTAAACAGCACCAGTGAGCAGAAAGGAGCATGCGTTAACTCAGACCAGCTGATGCCTGATTAAAATTAGAGTCCTGGCAAGGATCAGAATCATTAGTACAGCATAAAGCACTTAATTTCAAGCTAAAAATCATTTTCACAGGACTAGGTGTGTGGGCAAATATTGCCAAAATAAGTCAGTTCTATGCTGTCTTACTGGATTGGAAGGTAGTTAAGTGTTAGAATGACACTAGAGGAAATGGTTGCGGCTAATAATTAGTGAAACTCCACAGATTATTCTGGATCAATACTGTTTTAACTTTTCATACATGACATGGAGAAGGAACAAAATCTAATGACAAGCTATACGGTCCTGGTGAGAGTATAAGGGGCTGGGGAGGGTGGTGGAATGAATTCACATACATCTGGGCTAATTAACTGCATGGGTTGGGACACAAATGGATTTTAATCTGGATAAATGCTACATTCCGTATATTAGAAAAATGAATGAAAAATATAGAAATATATCAATAAGGGACATCCATTAGCAAAGATCACAAAGTACAGATGAGGGAAGCCATCTGACACATCTTTCTATAGGAAACTATGATCCAACATGTGGTAAAGGAAAAGCACTTGCTGTATGTGCGAGTTATTCTCTTAGGAAATTGCATGTTGTTACCAGCAAGGTTGATTTATACTATTACAAGTCAAAATAAATAATTCGAAGCATGTGAGTAGTTAAAGTACTGGATTAGCATCCCAGACATTGAGTTTAAAAATCCTAACATGGCATTTGCAAAAGTAAATCCAATCAAGTCTGGCATCAGAAAAGAGCATAAAAATCCAACAGGTTTCCTTATGTCCTTCAGAGAAGGGGACTTTTCACCTCACAGTCTGGTCTACATGTAACTCCAGTTCCATACTTTCAATGAAGTAGCCTGACAAGCCAGTCAGTCATAAAAACAATCACTAGATGGGCCACTACCAACTTTATTAAGGATGGGTAACAAACGCAGGCTTTTCAGAGAGACACACATTCCAAGAACAAATTACCGAGTGAGGCCACTTTCAGAATATTGAGAGATATTTTGGGTGTGTAGTGATAAACTGGAAGGGATTCAGGGAGGGACAAGAATAATTCTGGGATTTGGAGCTTCATATCGCAGATTAAAATTCTCAGAACCAGTTGTGTTTATTTGTGAAACGGTTAAGAGGAGAAATGACTCAAATTTTTAAAATGCCAAGAGGAATGAAGAATACAGAATACTCTGGGTAAGTGAACTACAGTACGTCAGCAAGGATAGGAGTTAAGGGAAAGCAGAACTTGACATGGAACGGATACATGCGACAGAGTTTTCGGCCAATAAAAGTTTATAGAGGGTAGAGGATGGGAGGCCAGCATGGAGAATATTGGAACAATTAACTACGGCATGCATTAAAGAGTTACATCAGGAGAGGGGCTGAGGTAGACGCAGACACAGGTGGTGGACATAAGTGGTAATGGTGGCAGCAGTGGCAGACATGAGGTAAGGCTTCAATTTTAATAAAAAGAAACAGCAAATTGTGAAAAGTCTGTTTCAGCCTTACTGTGACCAGGAGGGGTTGCAGCCAGCTGAAAGGAAGCAGAGTTTGTGGCAGATTCAGAAAATAATAGCATTGGTCTTCCCAATGTCAAGCCAGAGTAAGTTTTGACTCATCCAGGACTTGCTGTCAGATAAACAGACAGACGGGACAGGACAGAGATGGGCAAGGGACCCAGACATATGGCGGAGATAGCTAGTCGGGTATCATCAATTAACCACATGTCTCCAAATATTGACCAGCAGAAGATGATAGATACTTGCAGGACCTTGAAGATAATGTTGTGGGGGAGGGAAGAGAAGCCATTGCTGGAAATGTGCTGTCTACTGTTGTACAGGTAGGAAGAGAACCATTGAGAGTAGTTGCTTGGAACTGGTACAGATCTAGAGGACCAAACACTGAATAGTTCCTGGGCTGAGGGGGCATGGAAATACTATACTAAGGAAAGAAACTGGGAAGCAAATTTGGGCAGATATCAAGAATTTCACCCAATTCAATGTTTGAGCACTATGCAAGGAAAAGTTTGGCAAAAACATCTCCCAGGAGACTAATTATAGCCTAAGATAACTCAGAAGGCATATAAATTTTGGAAGGAATGAAAGACCTTTTCAGATTTAATAATTTGAATTTCATACTCTAATCAGCACATTGATTTGGTTTTCTTCTGCCTATGTATGCAACTTTTTCCAAATTACATCTCATCTTCAATCCAACTTAACTGCCCCTCTCTGCTGCTAAGGGGATAGATGGTATGCTCCTAGATCATGGCTAATAACTTCTCTGGTTGGCTTCCAGGAAACACTATGGATTACTTAAGACACTCTATCCGATTTCCTTCTATTCAGCAGACATCATCTTGGCATGATTCAGGTCAGGAACTTAGTGAACAGATTAAACTTAAGGCCATCACTGTTTTCTAACACTGAGCACAGCAGGACTCTAACACTTGCTGCCACCTGGCTTGAAGCTGCCTTTTAAAAAACAGAAACTTTTGTTGTCCTATGTGCTGCTTTTTATCTTCCAAGATCACCATCACTCTCACATTCTTACTATACAAGTCTGGAAGTGTATCAGACAGCCCATAAATGCATATTGCTTGCGCTTGTACATAAAGGACATCTACACACACAGTTCCTGTGTACAGAAGTGGGTGAAATATTTGCTTCTAGGAAGACGCTTCACAATTCTGGTCATTAGCCATTTTATGGTTATAGGGCTATCTAAAAACGATCATACTATTCAGAAACAAAAACATAAAATCTATATCTTGACAAGGGAGCAGATGAAAACTTTCTATTCCAACACAATGGATTATTAAATTGACACATTATTAAACTGTTACGTTCCATGTGCCAAAATCAAATCTAATTTCTTCCTAAAACTATAGGAGTCATAGTTCAAAAGCTTCTCTGCTTGATTAGAGACTTCATGCCCAGGTTAGTAGGCACAGCTGGCAAGAGGATTGCTCGTCTAAAACAAAGCAATATGTTAACATGGCAAAGTGATGCGAGGCAGACTAACTGAAGGATACAGACCATAGCTACAGTCTTTCCCGATTCTTAGTCTTCAATAATCATTTGACTGCTATGTTGACTAAAAGCACAAGAGGGCAGCTTTGTGGCCATGAGATTCAACAGAACAATTTTCAGTGTCTTTTGCAGGAGAAATGGGCAGTCAAGGCTGTACCCTCGCTTAAAAGAGGCAATTTACTAACAAGCAGTTGGGAAGGAAACAAAATCAATACTGGACCATCTTGAATGACCATTTGCGGTTTGTTAAGCTAAATTTACTTGAACTATCTCATTAATTTGGTAATCAAAGACAGGTTTTTTTCATATTTGTTGAAGGATGCATCACCTTTTGCAGACTGACCCAAGCACTGGGGCTGCTGGAGATAACTGTCGAGAATCGAGTAAAGAGATTCAAAATCTCTTCAGGGCCTCTGATCAAGAGCTGAACCCGAGGTGGTATTCATAGGAGCATCAATAGTATCAGGCACTGAATGGAACAACTTTCATCTGTATGGTATTGGGAGCTGAGCCTGGGGCAGCTTCTGCACAAGAGTCTGCGACATTTGATTGTTATATTGACGAAAATCACAACAGGGCAGCTTTGTGGTGATGAGATTCAACAGAACATGCACCATACAGATGCCTACACTAGGAGCCAATTTGGAGCAGTCTCCAATTGTAAGATCAAAAGCTGAATCGGGCAAAGGTTTGTTTGCAGATGCGCATCTGGTTGTAAGAAAACTGCTTTGCCTCAAAAGTCAAGTCTCTAAAACTACCTAAATTTTAAATATTTTATTAAAGACCAAAGGGTGACTTGCTTTCTGTTGCTAATACAATCTGTACTATAAATTTAAAGATAGGTTAATGAACCTGTTCACATTTACATGGTGGTTGGGCCTAAAAGCCAATCACTGGTTCACACAACAGCCATCCAAGAGGACAGATTGCCACTTTTTTGTTTATGTCATTCTAGCCTGGTCCGCTCCCTCTTTCCCTGACCAAAGAGAGGGACTCACCACATGTTGAGCACTTTGACGCAGCTACAGAGTTTAGAGAGAAAAGACAACAGATTAATCCAAGGAGAAAGCGCCGCTATTAAGCTCATCATGCACATGGCTTACATGGGTAGGGAAAGGGAGGAAGTAATAGATGTAGGACAGGAGGGCTGCAAAGGAGAGCAAGGGTGAATTAGCAAGGATGAAATGAGGGAAGCAAAGAGCAAGACAAGAAAAGGAAGCACAGGAGAAGCAAAAAGGTTTAACTAAATAAAATCCCTGTACATGGAAAAATCAGCCAATTAAAATACAGAAACTGTTCAAGTGACAAGCTTTTTGTAAACTAAGAAAGATGAAAAAAAAATCACAGACATTCATGGCAGAGGCCATTATGATTAAATAGCTGCACTGTATCCTGTCTCACCCTGCAGGTGTTTCCCTCAAATGCTTTAAGCACGGCAGCTATTTGAGTGAGAATCTAAAGTAAAATTACATTCTGAATTTTCAATTTCTTCATTGTAGTACAGTGATTATTCTCCAGAGGATGGTAAATGAAATGTTCCCTATTAACTGATAATTATATTTTTCACAGACTAATGGAAAAAAAAAACAAAAAAAGGTTTTTAGCAGCAAACTTTATATGGTCTTCAAAGCAGCTTTATTCCATCAAATGATTTGATGTTCAAAGGCCTTGTATCTGAATTGTGCTCATCAACTTCCTGTTCCCTCAGCATTGCCAAGGTTGCTGTTTTGAATGAGAAAGCCAAGCAACTTGGCTATCCCAGCATGCATTTGATCAAACCTGCACCAGAGAGTCATGCTCAAAAAATGGATCTTCCTGCCAGATATTGCTACAGGTAAACATCCAGGAATTCAATTACAAAGACATATTTAGAAGTTGTTTTAATGACTTAGAGAATTCCTTAAACAAAGATTGCCAAGCACTGATCATAAACCACCCCCCATACACCCACAGAACCTATGTTTCAATTGGATGTTTTAGAGCTGTAACTATTTTCATCAAATAAAATAGCATTGCCATGGTAACCCTCTCATGTACTTTGCTATTGTCTCTCTCTCCTTTTTTAGTTTACTGCAGCATTTCACTGATGTGGATAAGTATGCACTGTCCCTGGATCATTGGTTGAGATTTTAACATATGTTCTGAAAGCAAGGTGTGGTTGGGGGATGGGGGCAGAATGGGAAAGGAGGTACTGGGGAGGTCTGGAACAAACCAGCTTAAAATGTAGATAGTAAAGGGAAAGCATGATCTGACAGGGTTAAGGGTCAACTACAGTAGAAAGGTCAACGGCAGTGTAGCAAATGTAATTTTCTTCAAGGAAGAGGTACGTCGAGATTGATCCAATTACGTTGGCATGAAAGCAGATCAGGAGAAAATGATGGAAATGCAGGAATCATTAACCCTTTCACTGGCACACACCAATATTTACACATCAACAAGTTTGCCTTCTCTGTACCCATTCACAACGATAGGCATTAATGGAACAGATGAAAATGAATCTTTTCACTGTGTGCACGGGACACCCACAAACTTAATCTAGTAGATCACTACAGATATCAACTTGATTTAGTCACTCTTTTTTGAACTCACATTTTGCTTATCTTGGTAAAACGCATGGTTTCCCAAAGATCATTTTTGTTTGCACCCACAGTAGCTGCATTCAACTGTAGAATAAGGGACCCAATTAGCATGGTGACATTTTGCCATATAGATAGCATTTTGTCAGAGACACATTCTTAGGTGTTAATCCTTCAGCTGCATACAAGGCCTAATAAGCCTCAAGACAAAAGCCTGAAGTGAAAGACTCTTTTCTCTGTATTGAACAATACTGCAGGTTCTGTGTTAAGGTAGCAGAACCTTGAGTCATTGTAAGCCCTGCTCAGCCTTTTGTTGGGTTTTCCAAACCCTTTCCATCAATGCCACTCCAATCAGAACAAGCACCTAACACTAGCTTAATCATTCAATTAAGAACTCACAATAGGGAAGAGCATCAATATGAACCAAATGAGACAGTGAAAGGGTTAAAAGGATTATGGAAAACTGCTGTTCCATCCACGTGAGTTACAGTCTGCCGTGCATGCAGTAATCAGCCAGATTTCAATGAAGGTTAATGCTCCACACTTTCAGAATCCATCACAAATAAAATGCATCACCGATGAATGCCCACAGTTGCCACCTTACAGAAGTGTCCAGGGTTGCTCTTTGAATATATAATAAACTTGGGAAATGAATGGAATAGGATCCTGTCATTTCAGCCAGCTTAGTGAGGCTGGGATATTTGATATAGTACACAGTTATTGGGAGACATAAGTAATATAATGTCATGATGACTTTCATTTTGGGGATGTACGCGGCACAGTGGCGCAGTGGTTAGCACTGCAGTCTCACAGCTCCAGCGACCCGGGTTCAATTCTGGGTACTGCCTGTGTGGAGTTTGCAAGTTCTCCCTGTGTCTGCGTGGGTTTTCTCCGGGTGCTCCGGTTTCCTCCCACAAGCCAAAAGACTTGCAGGTCGGTAGGTAAATTGGCCATTATAAATTCCCCCTAGTATAGGTAGGTGGTAGGGAAATATAGGGACAGGTGGGGATGTGGTAGGAATATGGGATTAGTGTAGGATTAGTATAAATGGGTGGTTGATGGTCGGCACAGACTCGGTGGGCCGAAGGGCCTGTTTCAGTGCTGTATCTCTAAACTAAACATGTAGGCACTGAAGAGTAATGCTGAGACTCGAGGGTCAAATGAAAGATCACAACAATGGTTTGCTGATCAAGTTGTCATATTGATCTACCTCTACCAGGAAGCAAGGGCAAAGTTGCCTTTTTAGTCAACTGAAGTGCTGCTTCATTAGTTTCCTTCGTAACCAACTGCTGTTGCCGGGGTGGGGGGGGGGGGGGGGGGGGGGGGTCATCGGGAAGGAGGAGAATCGGAAGATTTAAATTTAGAAAAACTACCAATTAACATTTCCTTTCTCAATCTTCAAACTTCATAAGCTGAACTGAACAGAAAACTTAAACATGCTTTAAAAAAATCCACTTGCTGCTGAGTCTTTGAACCCCATTGGGACCTCGAGTAGAATATTCTAAAGTTGAGCATGCCTACAGCAATACTGCAACAGCCAACAAGAAATGAATAGTGTAAGGTGGAGCATTGACCATGCGCGAGGGTGCACAATGTATCATAGGACACGTACTTGGTATCTTCTGAAAGTTCCACCTCTGGCTGGGCTGCGATTGGTGCACTGGAGTGTGCCGCTGTTGGGTCATCGACATTGAGCTCGCCATTGGTTGAGCTGACCACCTTTCAAGATAGACAAGGATAAGATCTTTACACAGGCACAGATCGCACCGCCTGAGGTGCAAATGTTAACAGTACTGTGATTTATTTGGTGGACATTGTTACACTATCTCTTTTCTACCCATCTTTTTCCCCGTGATGAAAATATAAACAGTTAATGTGAGACCCCCATTCACAGCAGGATTGCCAATAATCTGACCTAGGAGCAGCAAAAAATGTTGGTCTGAAAGTAACGTATCTAAACTGAGCAGAATGCCAGGCAAGACACTAGCTACAGTATGGATATGCTTTTGAAAGCAGATCTCACAGCAATATACTGTGGGTGTTTCTATCACCATTGGAAGGGAGAAATCTACAGCTCAAACTCATGGTGCCTACCAACCCAAGTAGCTCAACCTCTTGCATCCCTCTTATATTGACAGAAAACTGGGGAAATAGTTTTTTCTTAAATTTCAATTGTTTCAGAGAAACTGTATACATGTCAGCCACTGCGCACGCTTAGTTTAAAAAATGCTAAAGATCCTAATTTGGAATCATGCTTCCGCTACATGCTTCAATTCCTCTATGGGCAGAAGTGGTGCGGCTTGAGGCGGTTTTTATTTCTGGCTCTCACCGAGTTTGCTTACATCATTTCCATCTAACAGAGGCAGAAAAGCAACATTAAAATTGGGTCAACCGCTGAATTTTAGAAAGTCGCTACTTGTTTTGTTTGCAGTGGCAAATAGGAAGCCAATTCTCTGCTGATTTGGTGCTTGATTGCTAGTATTTGCTCATTTACGTGTACAAACACTCTTGTGCCAAACTGGCATTATGTCCTAATATACTATATATGTACTTCTGATGTCAGCCGTGCCTCAGTGATCATATTCTGGCCAGGGATCTGAGTGCATAATGCACGTGGGCACTACAATGTACTGTCGGAAGTATCATCTGCCTTCTCAGGTGGGCATAAAAGACTCATGGAATCTATACTTTATTCTTAAATTGAATCTCCAATCAGAAAGGTGCTTTAAAGGTACGCATACTCTATTTAGCATTCACTTTATTAAGAGGGCAGAGCAGTGGTTTGGTGCACCAATAGAATGCAGTAGACTGGCATGAGGAGGAATTGTGCTAGGTGAAGATTTAAGCAATAAGCTCATTAGCATGTTACAGAAATATAACAGAAGGAATGTTCCAGGATAGTCTTACCTTCAAGCAGTTACACAGAGTGCTTTCTTGTACTACTCATTTTCTTTTGTCAGGCACATGCCCTCATAAACATGTGCTACCAGCTCCCCATCCCCTCCCTCTTTCACCTTTAGCTACCCGTCCCATTGTGTTCTCCCTAGTAACTTGCCCAATATTTATGCCTCAACCAAAATCACCAAATCTGATCATCACATTGCTGCTTGGGAGAGCTTGCTGTGTGCAAATTGGCTGCCATGTTTCCTCCATTAAACAGTGACTACACTTCAAAAGTACTTCATTGGCCGTAGATTACTTTGAGATGTCCTGGGGCTGTGAAAGGTTCTATAAAAAATACCTCTTTCTTACGTTTCTTTGTTCACTTGGCATTCCCATAAGGCAAGGTGAACAACTCAACATTTAGTGGAGTCAACTTGCCTGCCCTAGAACTGTAATTTACAATTTACTGGAAGGTCTGCCCTCACTCCTGAACAGCAAATCTCCATCCGGCAATGA
Source organism: Heterodontus francisci (assembly GCF_036365525.1). NCBI lineage: Eukaryota > Metazoa > Chordata > Chondrichthyes > Heterodontiformes > Heterodontidae > Heterodontus > Heterodontus francisci. Next base: position 37,915,095 of record NC_090405.1, on the reverse strand, counting down.
AATCACAAGAAGATTTTATACCTGGACTGAGCCCCCGTGTCTATCAGACGCCAGCTGGGAGGTCAGGTATGAAGGATTTTGCTGCCGATTTGGCTGAATTTCCCATGCTCCTCTGCGATCAGCTGCTCCTGTCTACTCATTGATTACAACACAGGGGGAAGGGTGACAATTGAGGGATCCATGCAGCACAGCAGGCCCAAGCAAAGCAGTGAAACAAAAAGTTAGTCATCAGGGATTAGTAAACTGGTTAGCAAAGCACAATGATGTCATTCTTAGGTATGCCATGAGACACAGGTTTGCCACTGTATATTTTGAAGAAAATAAAATGGAGTCTGCTTTGAACTGAATTTGTTTTTTTTCAAACTGTTCGCTACAGGGATGTCGCAGCATAATTCCGCTGTGGAATGCATGAGGATTCCTTCACCATAGCAGAGAGCCAGGAGTGAACTTCCTCGGGGCTCTGCCAATGTAACTTCCACAAAAATTGCAGTTGCATACGTAGTTGACGATTCTGAAGTTATGGTGGGGGAGCAGGTACAGCCCAGCCCAGGGGGAATTCACCCCTACACCCCACATTCAAGGCAGACAAGAGGACACACTACTCTGCAGATGTCATTTCACCCATCAACAGACGCACAGATAGTGTCTGAAAAGCTGTACAGGAGGCTTTGACTTCCCAGCAGAACAAACTGTACCGTAGGAAAAGACTAGACAGCAAAGGGAATGAGGAAAGAAAAATGTTACTGAAATAAAATGCCTGGTGGAATCCAAATAAAATGCATAACTGGCTATTGTGAAAAGGTCAGATTGGAGGTGGGTGGTATGTGCTCTTGAAACTTTGAACCTAATATATAAAATTGTAATGCACATTAACCTTTTTGAAAGCACCTGTGATTGCTAACATACCTAATAATGCACCAAAGCAACTTAAATGATTAATCTTTTCATACATAGCAGCGTTCAACCGTGAAACTTTATTGCAGTCCAAATAGCAAGTGACGTTCAATTCAGGATAAGTTGGCAAAAAGCGGTTTGCTTATTGCGGATTTCACCTGCATCAGAACGCCACGGAGATCTGCCGTTCCATCTCTCTGGAGGAGACACTCTGCGTACAAGTTAAAAGGATGCCAACAAATGGCTCCATAATGAAACTGGTTAATTAGTGTAGCATCTAGCTCTAGTTGGTGGCATGGGAATCGGTGCCAGCTGCATACCGAGCCATGACCAAATTCCTCAGTTCAGTGCCACCCTGATGCCGAAGGCCTGAAATAATGCTGACACATCGCATTTCCCCATCTTTGTTGCTATCATTGGCTGAGTGAAGCATTATAGAAAGAGAGCAGAAATAGCAGATCCCCATCAAATTGGAACAAAAACAAAAGGAAAATGACAATATGTTCCAAGAGGTGGAAGATATTTTATTATTTAGATGTGGGGCATCTGTTTAACGTGTTTAACCTTTTACACCATATTTTCAACAAATTAAGCAAATTCGGCTTCTGAATGGTCGCTGCTCCCCAACAGGCAGAGGCAAAGAGCCAATGGAAACTGGTGAGCTTGACAAAATATTGAAACAAAGCAGACCTGCACAGACCTGGTTTCGGAGTGGCTGCTGCTGCGTGGCTTTTTCTCGATGTAAGTGGCCCTCTCTGTTTACTCCATGATCCCCGTGACTGGGGCCGACCGGTGTGGGCTGTACGACACAAACAAAGGCGCATAAGGTCCAGATCAAGATAACTAGCAACCTCATTTTCTACAACTCGCTGCACACAGACGTCCACTTTTTGCAGGGAAAATGATCGAGCAAAAGCTTTGTTAAATCTAATTTATATATTCAAGCTGCTCATATCTGCCGCTTTCTTCTTGGTCTCCCCTCCTGCAGCTTGCTACATCACTTCTCAAGGATCGCGGCAGCTCTGAACTACAATATTCTTAAGAGCTTTGTTGTTTAACATTGCTTTGTATTCTGGAGATAGAACCAGCAGCAACTGCAAAGTAAATTTCTTCACCCATTTTTTTCCCCAAAGTATCTGACAGAACACAGTCTCCTGCAGGTTGGTCCACCTAGTGGTTTAATAGGAGGAGGCGGCGATGGTGTAGTGGCAATATCACTTAACTAGTAACCCAGAAGCCCAGGCCAATGCCCTAGAACACAGGATCAAATCACACCACAGTGGAATTTAAATTCAATGAATAAATGCAATTAATTACTAAAAAATTTGGAATTGAAAGCTAGTTTCAGTAATAGTGCCATGAAACTATTAATTGTTGTAAAAACCCGCCTGGTTCACAAAAAAAAAGGAAATATTCAGAGGTTTTTACTTCCTGGTTTGCTGTCTGAGAGCATACTTCAATGTGATTGGCTGCTTACCCTGTTTGATGAAATCACTGTTGGACAACTGGAGATCTCCTTGACTTGGTGCCAGATTCAAACTAACATGAGTAAAGATGTCCTTTAGGGAAGGAAATCTGCCGTCCTTCCTGGTCTGGCCTACATGTGACTCCAGACCCACAGCAATGTGGTTGACTCTTAATTGCCCTCTGAAATGGCCTAGCAGGCTACTCAGTTCAAGGGTAATTAGGGATCGGCAACAAATTCTGGCCTTGCCAGCCCACATCCCAAGAAAGAAAAAAGATTAGTACGGATTTTGCGGTAGTAATGATGGCGATACTGTCACCATTCACCACACTTACTCTTCTGAATCTGACAGCAACTTCAGGAGTTTGTACATGCGCGGTTAAACATGGAAATCCAGAAGCTGCCATCAGTGATCCCATGCTACCCTACAGGGTACGCTGAAGTCCCCGCAGATGGCAATTAGAAATCACTGAACTGACAAATCGTGCCCTTTTACATCATTAGTTTTGTTGTAAAAACTCTTGAAAATGTTATACCTCGTCGGACAGGGTGTAACTGTGTTTTTAGTGGTGTACTAAGCTCATAATTAATGAATAGCCTCACTATACCTGAAAAGACTATTTTTATATTCGAGGAATGTCAAATTTCTCCATTATGATTTAAAAAATGCACATTTTTAAAACCTTTAAAAAATTTTTTTTTTGATATTTCAACTTCTACCTTAATCCCATGTATATGTCCCAATCATTTAAAATTTTACAGAAAGCAAAAAAAAAAGGAAATATTCAGAGGTTTTTACTTCCTGGCTTGCTGTCTGAGAGCATACTTCAATATAATTGGCTGCTTACCCTACTTGATGAAATCACTGTTGGACAACTGGAAATCTCCTTGACTTGGTGCTAGATTCAAACTAACATTAGTAAAGGGGAAATACACAGCACAGAGATTGTTACATCTTTGTGAGCAGCTTTCTTTAAGGTCAGCTGCAAGCGCCATCACTTCGCCACTGACTGTGAAATCCAGGCCATTAACCTGATTACATCACTGGGAATAAGTCTGAGCCATCTATATTTTCATCAGGGATGCAGAGCAACTTTCTTAACTGCTTAGGAGATTTTCCAAAAGAGTTTATTTTGATGGAGAAAACGGAAATCGTTGAACATAATGAATTTCTTTTCAGGTCAACGTCAGCTCACTTTTAGGTTTTCTGTACTCTTTTTACTCTGAATTTTTCAGTGGTTGTACCTTAAATCCCAACTCCTTTGGGCACTTACTAATTACCACTTAGGTAAATGTTCAGTAATCCTCTAGGGACAATGTACAGAAAATATGGTCTCTATTTCTTCCTCCACATGAGCCATCTCTGATCTTCAGATAGCACACTGGACCTCATCCCAGTTTTAAACTTATTACATTAACAATGAACAAGCAAATGTATAACATTTATTGATGGTAAATATAGATTTGCAGTAGAAATTTTATCTATTGCCCAAAGAGAAAACAAAAGGTCCCAAATCAAATACTAACCTGGATGCCTACGTACACAGCTTCGTCCTTCATGTCCCCTTGCGAGCTGGGGGAGTTAGCTAAAATCCATCTTACTATGAAGATTAGAGCTTATTCAATTCAAATATATCTGAAAGATTGGGACCTATTTGCTTTAGCTCGAAAACTCTCAACCTGTTTCCAAGACTTGTTAAAAATTCTTAACAGCCAGACTCAATTCAAGAAACCGCAGGTTGGCATGTTCATAACTGAACTATGGGGGTTAGGTTCCCTCACAAACCTGTTATGGACAATTTGTGTCAAATGGCTTGCTTCTGTGCTGTAAGTTCTATGTATTTCTACTTAAAAGAAACTATTTTCTCCTTTTATGCTGCAGACCATTAGGTTAGTCCGTGATGAAAGACTCCTGCAAGCCACCCAACCTGAGGCAACCACCACCAAATGGGAAAGTACAGCACAATAGTTAAACCTGCAGTATTTCCCCCATCAGGAAAAGTCCTGGTCTTCTCTTCTCCTTAGTGCGTTAAGATTGTAATGAGTTCCCATTCAGAATCACAAAGGCCTAAGATACATTTCCTATCATTCTGAACACATGAATTGGAGCAGCAACCCTCTTCATCACACTGTTTTTACTTAAGTATCTATTTACTGATCTGACAGAAGTTACAGAGTCTGAATTAATCAAATACAAAATAGGATTGATATTTGAGCAACTGCGCATTTATAAAATGAACCTATGATTTAAGTTAGGATCCTTGGGGCCTGTTTGTAAAATTTAAATTCCCTACATCCTTGAAACAAATTGCCTTCTCCCCACTCTTTCCAAAACAGCAAACAAGTTAAATATACTGAGCCACTTATTTTTCTGATGTTAACAGAAGATTAATATCAAAGGCACAACATCAAACAGTGCCAATTTCAAACATCCGGTTATAGTCAGATTTCACTCATTAAATATTTCTGCTGTCTGCAACCCAAACTTAATTTGCAGATGTTGTTGCTAATTCTATACCTATTCAAATTTTGTTGAATTAAATAAAGCATGTTGTTTATGTTGCTGATTTCAGCACCCACACACACTTTACTGAAAGGTTTTTGCACCCTTTACTAAATTTGCACAATGTTTTAGAGCCTTTATCTGGATTAACAGCAAAACCAAATTGTCAGTTTCAGCAGGAGGTCTGAACAGGGCAACGCTATACAAGTATTCTGTTAGCACACCTCAAGTGTGCACCTACCTGTGGGTGTGTTTGTGCACTCACATGCACGTTTCTCTCTGGAAACACGAGTACTAGGTCATCAAGTCTAACAAGCCTTCTCAGTCAGGATCCCCTCCCCGTCTGAGAGACAAATGACCTCAGCAGCCAATACTTTCCAATTTCTACACAGCTGAATTGCACCCACTTAGTCCAACACATCACCTAGCCACATTCTAGGCCTACCTTGCCAGCTGATGCATCAACTTTAGAAGCCCGATACAAACCCCAGCAACTTTCCTTACAACCCCAGAACAATGTTAGCTTTCTCATCCTAATCAATCTCATCACTTCTTTTCTATTCTAGCTTCAGGACGCTATTCATTCTACCAGTCCAAATCATTTTCAACAAATTGCTGCAGCACCCAGCTAAGTGTTGTAAATAGCCACTTACAATTGCTTTGACAGAATGAAGCCATTGTGGCAAGAGATCCGTTGATATTACTGCTCAATAAATTGATCCAAGCATGGAATGCTTGCAGAGTCAATGCTTACCTTTTCCAGCCCCAAGTTGGAATTCAGAAGGGATCACCAGTTGGAAGCTGGATTTGGGCAGATATTAGGTCCACCTCAACTACAGTGTAAACAAAGGGACAATATACCAACATTCTCGCAAATCATTGATTGCAGCTCCTGTAAGACGAGAGCTTCTCTGCAACTAGCTTCAAATTTACCAAGTATGCAACATTGATATCAAACACAGGTTAGGAAACGAAGAAAATTACAAATCAGCCGCATGTCACATCTTGGGCTCTTTCCCACTCAAAGAACAAAGAATAGTACAGCACAGGAACAGACCATTCGGCCCTCCAAGCCTGCGCCGATCTTGATGCCTGCCTAAACTAAAACCTTCTGCATTTCCGAGGACTGTATCCCTCTATTCCCTTCCTATTCATGTATTTGTCAAGATGCCTCTTAAACGTCGCTATCGTACCTGCTTCCACCACCTCCCCCAGCAGCAAGTTCCAGGCACTCAGCACCCTCTGTGTAAAGAATTTGCCTCGCACATCCCCTCTAAACCTTGCCCCTCTCACCTTAAACCTATGTTCCCCAGTAACTGATTCTTCCACCCTGGGAAAAAGCTTCTGACTATCCACTCTGTCCATGCCGCTCATAACTTTGTAAACCTCTATCCTGTCGCCCCTCCACCTCCGTCGTTCCAGTGAAAACAATCCGAGTTTACCCAACCTCTCCTCATAGCTAATGCCCTCCAGACCAGGCAACATCCTGGTAAACCTCCTCTGTACCCTCTCCAAAGCCTCCACGTCCTTCTGGTAGTGTGGCGCCCCGAATTGCACGCAATATTCTAAGTGTGTTCCAACTAAAGTTCTGTACAGCTGCAGCATGACTTGCCAATTTTTATATTCTATGCCCCGACCAATGAAGGCAAGCATGCCGTATGCCTTCTTGACTACCTTATCCACCTGCGTTGCCACTTTGTGACCTGTGCACCTGTACGCCCAGATCTCTCTGCCTGTCAATACTCCTAAGGGTTCTGCCATTTACTGTATACTTCCCACCTGCATTAGACCTTCCAAAATGCATTACCTCACATTTGTCCAGATTAAACTCCATCTGCCATTTCTCCGCCCAAGTCTCCAACCGATCTATGTCCTGCTGTATCCTCTGACAATCCTCATCACTATCCGCAACTCCACCAACCTTTGTCGTCCGCAAACTTACTAATCAGACCAGCTACATTTTCCTCCAAATCATTTATATATACTACAAAGAGCAAAGGTCCCAGCACAGATCCCTGCGGAACACTAGTCACATCCCTCCGTTCAGAAAAGCACCCTTCCACTGCTACCCTCTATCTTCTATGACCGAGCCAGTTCTGTATCCATCTTGCCAGCTCACCTCCGATCCGGTGTGACTTCACCTTTTGCACCTGTCTGCCATGAGGGAACTTGTCAAAGGCTTTACTGAAGTCCATATAGATAACATCCTGCCCTTCCTTCATCAATCATCTTTGTCACTTCCTCAAAAACTCAATCAAATTAGTGAGACACGACCTTCCCTTCACAAAACCATGCTGCCTCTCGGTAATAAGTTTGTTTGTTTCCAAATGGGAGTAAATCCTGTCCCGAAGAATCCTCTCTAATAATTTCCCTACCACTGACGTAAGGCTCACTGGCCTATAATTTCCTGGATTATCCTTGCTACCCTGCCTAAACAAAGGAACAACACTGGCTATTCTCCAGTCCTCTGGGACCTCACCTGTAGCCAATGAGGATGCAAAGATTTCTGTCAAGGCCCCAGCAATTTCTTCCCTTGCCTCCCCCAGTATTCTGGGGTAGATCACATCAGGCCCTGGGGACTTATCTACCTTAATGCTTTGCAAGACACCCAACACCTCCTCCTCTTTGATAATGAGATGACTGAGACTATCTACACTCCCTTCCCTAGGCTCATCATCCACCAAGTCCTTCTCTTTGGTGAATACTGATGCAAAGTACTCATTTAGTACCTCGCCCATTTCCTCTGGCTCCACACATCGATTCCCTTCTCTGTCCTCGAATGGGCCAACCCTTTCCCTGGTTACCCTCTTGCTCTTTATATACATATAAAAAGCCTTGGGATTTTCCTTAATCCTGTTTGCCAACGACTTTTCATGACTCCTTTTAGCCTTCCTGACTCCTTGCTTAAGTTCCTTCCTACTGTCTTTATATTCCTCAAGGGATTCGTCTGTTCCGAGCCTTCCAGCCCTTACGAATGCTTCCTTTTTCTTTTTGACAAGGCTCACAATATCCCGCGTTATCCAAGGTTCCCGAAACTTGCCAAACTTATCCTTCTTCCTCACAGGAACATGCTGGTCCTGGATTCTAATCAACTGACATTTGGAAGACTCGCACGTCAGATGTTGATTTACCCTCAAACAGCAGCCCCCAATCTAAATTCTTCAGTTCCTGCCTAATATTGTTATAATTAGCCTTCCCCCAATTTAGCACCTTCACCCGAGGACTACTCTTATCCTTATCCACAAGTACCTTAAAACTTATGGAATTATGGTCACTGTTCCCGAAATGCTCCCCTACTGAAACTTCGACCACCTGGCCGGGCTCATTCCCCAATACCAGGTCCAGTACAGCCCCATCCCTAGCTGGACTATCTACATATTGTTTCAAGAAGCCCTCCTGGATGCTCCTTACAAATTCTGCCCCATCCAAGCCCCTAGCACTAAGTGAGTCCCAGTCAATATAGGGAAAGTTAAAATCACCCACCACTACAACCCGGTTACCTTTACATCTTTCCAAAATCTGTCTACATATCTGCTCCTCTACCTCCTGCTGGCTGTTGGGAGGCCTGTAGAAAACCCCCAACATCGTGACTGCACCCTTCCTATTCCTGAGCTCCACCCATATTGCCTCGTTGCACGACCCCTCCCACAGAACAGCTGTGATATTCTCCTTAACAAGTAATGCAGCTCCACCACCCCTTTTACATCCCCCTCTATCCCGCCTGAAGCTTCTAAATCCTGGAACATTTAGTTGCCAATCCTGTCCTTCCCTCAACCAAGTCTCTGTAATAGCAACATCATAGTTCCAAGTACTAATCCAAGCTCTAAGTTCATCTACCTTACCTGTTATACTTCTCGCATTGAAACAAATGCACTTTAGACCACCAGTCCCGCTGTGCTCTGCAACATCTCCCTGCCTGCTCTTCCTCTTAGTCTTACTGGCCTTAACTAGTTCTCCCTCATTTATTTCACTTGCTGTCCTACTGCTCTGGTTCCCACCCCCCTGCCACAGTAGTTTAAACCCCACCCCCCCACCCCTCGAGTGACGCTAGCAAACCTCGTAACACCTTCGCTTCCTTTGAGTGCACATCATTATTCCACCTCAAATACCTCCTTTAAAATTATTCTCTACCCATTACCACCCTCCCCTTTCCACTGCCCCACAAACCTCAGCTTGAGTTTCTCCCCTAGCTTTCCTTCCTCCCTCAAGTTCTGTGTACTGAATGACTCCTTCACTCTTTCTTATCTGTTATGGCCTGGTGTGCCCCCCCCCCCCCCCCATCATCTTCATGCCCTCAAGTTGAAGAGGCACAAAAATGAGCATCTCTGGCACACAACTGTCCGAGCCATCCATCACCAAATCTGGCTGGAGCATATTAAGCTCTCCTGGGCCTTATTCGCCTCTTCCAAAACTATCCACTACTCCACAATCATCCTGGAGAGCAAACTTAACCCCTACCACTACCAAATACCTCTTTAAATCCCTCTTCCCTCATTTCTAACACAAGTTCAAGAAGCTGATGGAGTCTTTTGCCACCAAGATTGAGACCATCCATTCAGCTGCCTGTGCATTTCATACCAAACTTCACCCCAGACCCCCTACCTGCCCGAACCCATTGCAAAGACTGAAAACTTCCACTTGTGTAATAGTGTTCACCCCCATCCATACCTCAGCTCATCAGCTGCTGAAACCATCATCCACCTCACTGTCACCTTCAGACTTGATTGTTCCAAAGTTCCATGCCTTTGTTACCTCGAAACTGGACTGTTCCAAAGCTTTCCTGGCCGCATCCCATCTTCCACCCTCCATAAACTTTAGCTCATTCAAAACTCTGCTGCCCTTACTCTACCCACACTAATGCCCACTCCCCACTTATCACCTATCAACTTGGAAATATGTTTCTTCCTTTAGAAAGCGCTCCAAAAGGTGGGGAGGTTTCTCTACAACCTCCAATAGCCCAACATCTCATCCTGTGCAGCTCTCCATGCCACATCCTCCACAATTCCCACAGTCTTCAGCTGATACAGTCCCGTTCTCTTCAAATACCTCCTTTAAAATTATTCTCTACCCATTACCACCCCCCACCCCCCCCCCCCCACTTCCACTGTTCCACAAACCTCAGCTTGAGTTTCTTCCCTAGCTTTCCTTCCTCCCTCAAGTTCTGTACTGAATGATTCCTTCACTCTTTCTTACTCGAAGGCGAGCAGGGGAATTCTCCCGCTGTTCTGGTGATTATTTACTCCTCAACCAACATCACTGAAAAAGATTTAGTCACATATCTCGTTGCTGTTTGTGGGACCTTGTTATGAACAAATTGGTTATGACGTTTCCCTACATTACAACAGTGAGCACACTTCAAAAGTATTTATTGGCTGCCAACTGCAACTCACCACCACCTTCAAGGGAAATAAATTCTGGCCTAGCCTGCGAAGCCACATCCCATGAATGAATAAACAAAAAAGTGCTTTGGGATGTCATGAAAGGGACTATATAAATGCAAATCCTTTTCATAAAACTCAAAAATTCCTCTTTCACTATACATACCACACACGTTTAACATCTGAAACGTTGAGAGTTTGATTCCTTTGGGTAGATGCTTGCTGTTTGGATAATGAATGAAATGTTGTCCACTCCATGCTTTATGCAACGGACAACTTAACCACAATAGGATAATTTGCTCCATGTATCGTAATGGTAGCTTTGTTACTTACTATTGGCCTGCCAACCCAGTCGTATGCATAATCAAAAGCGTAGCCCTTGCTTTCAAAAAGATCTGTCAATAGTGTGCGTAAATACTGGTAGTCTGGTTTTTCAAAGAAGTCTAACCTCCTCACATAGCGGAGGTATGTCGCCATCTCCTCTGCAAAGGAAAAGACAAGGTCGTCAAAACGAAAACCAGAAAGTGCTGGAACACAGCGGGTCAGGCAGCATCTGTGGATAGAGAATTAATGTTTCAGATCAATGACCTTTCATCAGAACTAGAAGTTAGAGATTTAACAACTTATAAGCAAGTACAGAGCCAAAGAAAATTGAGAGAAGGGGCAGGGGCACAAAGAACACAAGAGAAGGTCTACGATAGGGCGATCAGGAGTCATCGATAAGGGATGATGTTGCAAGGCAAAAGTGGGTGGTAATGGGACACTAACGTAACAAAAGCAGTGTCCAGAGGAGGTATAAATGACAACTGCAGAACTATTACCAAAACCTACTGTCCAAGAAAACGGGAGCAGCGATTATGATCTGAAATTGCTGAACTCAATATTGAGGCCAGAAGGTTGTAAAGTGTCTAATCAAAAGATGAGGTGCTGTTCCTCAAGCTTGCCTTACTCAAGCAAATAATCCCAACTTCCCAAACTTCTAACCGCTGTGTTATTGGGGTGAGGGGAGGTGGAGAAAGTCAGGCAATAAAGTTTGTTACTAGCTTATTTGAACAGAAATGCTCAAATATTTTTGTGGGATTTATCTATTGGCATGAACGGAATGCACTGTATTCATTGGAGACCATCTCAAGACTACGATATCTGGTCAGTTGTACATTTGCAAACAGAACTAGACAACAAATGTAGGGGACGGCTCAGGTACTGGGTGGCATTTCACCTCTGAGGACTGGGCTCAAATCCAACCCAGAGAAAGGAATACTGCGCGGCACAAAGACTGAGGCCTGTTTACAGATACTGAATACACAAATTACACAGCAATTCCTGCAAGTCAACTCAGCAAATGTGCTATACGCTCTCCAAGCTTCAAGTTACATGGCTGTTTCAAGTAGCGCAAAAAGAACTAACATATATTGGGAGAAAAATTGAATTTTCAAGTTTTGCAGTGAAGGTTGTTCCCTATTATATTCTACACAAACCAATTATTTCCAATCTTTCAATAAAAGGGAACAGAAAATCTATCAGCATTAAGCATTTATGCAAAAGGTTCCTCCCTACATTCAGGTCTTTAATCCTTTGCGTTTCAATTTTATGTTTTCTCCTAAAATGGCTCGTCCATGGAGCCCCATAAACAGGCACTCTGAAAAGGACCCACTGAAGTGGCCAAGGGAGAAGGGGATTACTGCTCTCCTTCAATGGATCCACTGCACAGAAGGATCTGTTTCACTTGTTATATAGAAATCAATCGGGGCTGAGATCTGAAGTCTTCCAAGTAGCTGCTGAGCAACAGTTTACCCTTCAAACTAGAGTCAGGGAAGAATGCTGCTGTTCCTTTTTTATTACAGTTTCGCCATCGGTGCTACAATCTCTTAGGAATCAGCCCAAAGTCAATACGGTCTAAAACTGAACAAACACATACCCAGAGGTGATGCTACACAAGTAATGATATCCTCAGCAGCTGTGTCAAATAATGCAGCCTATGCAAAGATGCACAAAATATGCTTTCAAATAGTCTACTACTCTGCACTCACATTTTCATGATGGAACAGAGATGATTATCCTATTAAATTCTCACCATCAGTCAACGGCCAATACAGACCTTGCTACAACACAGTAGACAGTATAACTTCAGCTTTCCTACTCACATTATTTGGGCGGCACAGTAGTTAGCACCGCAGCCTCACCGCTCCAGCGACCCTGGTTCAATTCTGGGTATTGCCTGTGTGGAGTTTGCATGTTCTCCCTGTGTCTGCGTGGGTTTCCTCCGGGTGCTCCGGTTTCCTCCCACATGCCAAAAGACTTGCAGGTTGATAGGTAAATTGGCCATTATAAATTGCCCCTAGTATAGGTAGGTGGTAGGGAAATATAGGGACAGGTGGGGATGTGGTAGGAATATGGAATTAGTGTAGGATTAGTATAAATGGGTGGTTGATGGTCGGCACAGACTCGGTGGGCCGAAGGGCCTGTTTCAGTGCTGTATCTCTAAACTAAACTAAAATGCAACTTAGGATAGTGGCAAAACCTTTGACTCTTCAGCAGCTCCTTACTTTTGATTGCCCAGACACTGTTCCTTTCTTAGCACTCAGCTATCATCGATTCTTCCCACTAGCTGCCTGCATAGTGGTGCCGGCCATAGCTGGGGCAACTCTCCCAGCTGACAGAAGAAATTAGAGCTTAGTGGCTTGTGATACTGCCCATGAATACAGATGAACAGCAGCAGTTTTAGCAAAGGATTCTTCACCTTGGTGGCAGCCTCGGCTCAGTTAGTCGCACTCTCACTAAAGTCAGAAGATGGTTCAACTCACTCCAGGACTTGAGCACATACTCCAGGCCGAGCACAGTACTGAGGGAATGCTGGAGGTGCCATTTTTCTGATGAGACATTAAACCAAGGGCCCGTCTTTCCTCATTAGGTGGACAGGAATAGATTCATCCCATAGCAACATTTAAAGATGAGCAGTGGAGTGCTCTCTGTACCCTAGCCAACATTTATCCTGCGACCAACACCAAACATGTCAGCCGTGGCTCAATTGGTAGTACCTCGCCTGAGTCAGAAGGTTGTTGGTTCAAGTCTCACTCCAGGAACTGAGCACAAAAACCAAGGTCAACACTCCAGTGCGGTACTGAGGGAGTGCTGCACTGTCGGGGGTGCCGTCTTTCAGATGAGACGTTAAAACTGAAGTCCCGTCTGTCCTCCTAGGTGGGCATAAAACATCCCATAGCACTATTTCAACAAGCAGCAGGGGAGTTATCACCAGTGTCTTGGCCAATATTTATCCCTCAATCAACATCACTAGAACAGATTATCTGGTCATTTTCACATTGTTGTTTGCAGAAGCGTCTTGGGTGCAAACTGACAGCTGCATTTCCTACATTACAACAGTGACTACACTTCAAAGATACTTCATTGGCTGTAAAGTGCTTTGAGGCTTCTGGTGGTGGTGAAAGGCACTATATGAATGCAAGTCTTTGCTTTCTTTTAACTGGTCATTCATTTTTGTAGGACCATACGGTGTACACATAGGCTGCCAAAACAAGAGACTGCACTTCAAAAGAAACTGGTTGGGCTGGAAAGTGCTTTAGGATACCCTCAGGACATGAGGGGCGCTATATAAAATGGAAGTTTGCTCTTTCATTCCAAGTTTAGCATCCATGGAGGCATTGAAGCAAGGTGTTGTGGAGCAGCTAGGAGAATAATTCAGCTCTGTAAGATTTCAATGGTTACCCATTATAGCCAATTAGGCCTCCCATTGCCTTGACTGTCTAGCCACTGCAGCAGGGCATATTTGGCTATGATGGTCAGGTAGATCGCTATGCTCATTTAATCATTCTGCAAAGCACACGCAGGTTGTTGATCGGGGCACATCCTGTGGTGCTGGGCTAGCCGTGAAGAAATAGCTGTACGTGGGTGGCCAGGAGTTTGTCACTGTTGTTGGATTGTGTTCAGCAACATCCTGGATGTATAACTAGCCCTTTCTTGGATCTCATTGTTCATCCTGAAAAAAAGAGGCAGCTGCGTAAGGTACCTTAAGAATTGGCCACTCAACAACTCTAGCCAGCTTGGTGGAGCTGATGGATTATTCCCTAAGCATGCTGTAAAGGACATCGGATCTCTGACCATCCAGAGAGATGGCCTATTGGCCAAAGAGCTTTCAATATTCAATAGAAATCATTACACTCAGCAAAACAAGGACATCTGAAAGTTGGCGCATGAGATATGAGGAATGAGATATACATTCTTTCAGATAAAGGCGGCAGCAGAGGGATTAACTTGGTGTTGGATTTTCCATCCATTCCAAATGTATGAACAGGTCAGAAGATCCCTCCAACGGAATCAATAACTATCTCATGGTGATGAGACTCACCTCAACATCAAACCATCTTAAGTGATTAAACATCCATCATGACGGCACTACATATATCTGAAGTACATGTCCATTGGTCCAAACAAACGAACAGGCACATCCACTTTGAAAGACTTCTACGGCCATCTCAATGGAATCATAACAGCAAAAGCCTGCTCCCGCTGTCCAAAAGTGATCAGCTGGCTATTTCAAACAAAACCTCCCACATACATCCTCGGTCAAAGCACTGGCATCTACTTTATTATTGGAAGACAACACAACATCCAGTGTACACAGCACGCACATCATTATGCTGAATGCTGGACTGGTCAACACCTAACCAGGTCTAAGTTGTCTCACCATCAAGGAACTCCCAAGATTGTGAAAAGACTATCATCTGAAATCCCCTGCTTCTTGTCAGGAATTCACTGAGGTAGTCACAGGAGCACTAAGTCATCTCCTCTAAAATGAAAAATAAGCGAACAAAGTTTAAGGCAGCCATCTGCAAAATCTAATTCTAAGCCAATGGCTACACCATTCATATAACAGCACAGGAATGAGCAATAAGTGCTGGCTTTGCCAGTAACGCTCACATTTCAAGAAAAAATTTAAAAAACAGGTTCAGGAATATAGGAACAGAAGAGGCCATTTAGCCCCTTGAGCCCGTTTGTCATTCAACGAGACCACGGCTGATTTGCGTCCTAACTCCATATACGAGAAAGGTCTTGCTGTTGTTAGCTGCACAAATTACATAAATTTCTCCATAAAGAAATAATAACAACCAAAACAGAGTACAAGCTAAACTGACAAAGAATGCTTGATAGGGAGAAAAAGTGGAGGAGAGCTAGTCATATGCAGAATGGCAAGATTCAAACATTTTCCACATTGCATTGAAGGTACAAGCCCCAGAGGTCCAGGTTATGTCCCGATCAAGGTCTCAGTCATTCCAATGGATAACTATTAGCAGAAATGCATGTCATACCAGAACAGTTATTGTAATATGACACGACAAATGTGTAAATAGCCATCAACAGTGGTTCTTAATGGCTGAATTACTCCCTTATATAAGGCTCACAAATCAATTTCCCTATATTTTATCCAGTGACAAAAATAATCTAATTCATGATCCTGTACAGTCATACATTGTGCAAGTTCATTGTTTGGTGTTTCTGATTTATCTCAATCCAGCTTAAGATTGACAACTCTCTGGCACAAAAGGTGTCAGTTTAAAACTGGTGCAAAAATTGTCAGCAGCCTACTGAAGTGTTGTTCGCTCCTCAGCAATAAACATAGCTTCATGTGTGAAGAGCTCCATAATTACTCAGTGGGATGCCTAACAGAGGAAAACTGAATTAGTTTAAACCCAGTAAGTAACAGCAGCAGCACCTGTCAGCAGGGTCCAATATCAAGGACGGAACACAAGTTCTGGAGGGTGAGGGGTGATTAACTGAAGAAATGTGTCAAACTGAAGACATGCTTTCTTCATTTTAATACTTGCAATTTGACTCTGAATTCCTTTCCTATTAAGGATCCCAAGACACACAGCAATTCACGGCATATAGCAAACAAAACTTGCGCTACTCTGCGGGAGCCCATCTATGAACCTATAAGGAAGTCAGGCCCATGCTCAATGCCCCCCCTTGCAAAACATACCTGGAAAGTTCTCACAGAGAACTTCAATCGGAGTGTTTCGTTTTGTATCCCCAATTTTCTGGTAGCGTTCTTTCAATGTTTCTGCCTGCAAGCAAAAATAGTCCATTTAACCATGTGTAATATTCATACAATTGACTGGCACCAAAGACTGTAACACAATGCTAGACAACATTGGAGAAGAAATTAACTTAATAATTTTAGTAGATTTTAGGCAAGGCCCATCAGGCCAAAAATTGCACATGTAGATAAGTACTCATCAGGACAAATACTGTGCGGCAAACCATCAGCAACGTGAGTACATGTACCTCACATTTATTGTTGGATTTATTTTTTGAGGGGGGCAGACATGCAACTATGTGCACATACATTCTTAAGCTCACGGCTACTTTCTGGACATTGCAGTTCTGCAGAAAAACTGGACAGAAGTATAATGCTCTTGAAAGCTATGGGACAAGAGAGAGGCAGTGCTGTGCTAATATCCCTCTCAACACTGAAAATCTATTCGAAGGGTAATGAATTGTGTTTTGGCAAGCAAAGTTTACAACTTTCACATACTCAAGCTGCGACAGCCCCAACAGCCTGCAAAACAACTATACCAATGGCCATCTTGAGGAATGAAAATGCCATAGTCCAATCCAATCATGGATAAAATCTAACACCAATCCACTGAATTCAACAATTTTGACTTGAGAACATTTGTCAAACCTTCCAATTGCCTTCAACCTGAGGCACAAGGCAAGCTGAAATCTAGACCATTCTAATATAAACTATTAAAAATAATTATTGCAGTACCTTTCATGTGATTGTATTAATCTTCAGGTCAAACTTCAACTCTGGACCTTTCTCCAATGCTCTAACACATTAGCCAGGCTGCCCAACAGGCATGTAGCAATACAAAGATGAGCATGTGCTGCACACGCTTCCTTTCCTTTCCTCAAATCCTATATGAACAACAATCTCAACAATGTCAGTTTTCATTTTGAAGGGTCTTCTGAACCTCCTTCAAGTTTCCCAGTGTGGATTTTCCATTTCCTGGAGCAAAGCAGAGGGACAAACAGAAAGCATACACACAACAATGGACGAGTTCCGCCCTCGGATTTCCGACCAGCCTTTCTGACTTGAATACTCAGTTCAAATTGATAACGGCTCAAGCAAACCCCTCTTCTTGTTGCCATACTTGGGAACAACACAGCAGCCTGGCACGGATGTAGTCTCAAACCACTCCAGTAGCACAAATAAATGTTTCTACAGCAACAGAATTCAGAAGTTAAATTGCTTCCAGTTACAGGAACAAAGTTGAAACCAGAAGGAACCTAAATATATGCACATTTCAAACAAACACTGAGCTTCTTTCTGACACCCAAATCCAAGAAATGTCTTTACCTTGAAACTAATGAGTGCTTTTCTCTTTACTCTTTTACACCAAATCATAAAATATGAGGGTATCACATGCTGCAATTCAGTTGACCAAGCTTACTCTAATGGTCTCATTCCTTTCAAACACATTCTCTCATTCCCTCTTGTTAAAGCTAAATGACTTATCCCACATTTGTTTTCTCCACCCCAACACCTGGGCTCAATTTACTGCATGCGTGCGGATTCAGAAATTAACTTCACCAACAGTTCATTCAGCGTGGATTGTGAGCGTTCCTGCAGCTTGTGAAACCATCTAGGATACGTACAATGGCCCGAATGGCCTGCTTCCATGTAGCAAGATACTATGATTATACTTTATGGATCAGCAGATTAAGACAAAATAGTCTTTACTGTCGCCAACCTTTCGTACCCTCCTATTACAGACTTGCACTCCTATTTGGTAGTTGTCTCCTACTTACCTTTCCATGTGGAAACCAGCCAAAGAAATCTTATATAATATACAAAATTATGCATGCACATGCATCATACTTACGCATGCATATTCTTAAAAAAATTATGTTCATTTGTTTCAGCAGATCTTCACATAGCAACCAAGACGAATATAGAAAATGTCTGCACAGTAGTGTGTCCCAACTACGGCAGGTGAAATGTGGAATTAGCATTGTAAATCAGACAACAATTTAAAATAATAAATCAAAGCGTTACATGCCCACGCTCAAGACTCTCAGCAGCTGGTGTTTACCAGACATATGTAACCCTAACAACAGGTCGGTAAGCAAGCTTGTGTGTGTGTCTAGAAGACTCCTCTTTGATAAACACAGCAATTTCTATTGTTCATTCAGGCGAGCTATGGTAGACCAATGTCAGAAATGACAGGTGGCTCAATACCTAAATGTTTATAGTAAAACTATTTAATTTTGTAACTGATGATGGAACTACTCAGTTAGAAAGAATAATTCTGTAAAGTAATATAATGCCTGGTGAACGCTGAAACAAATATCAAAAACAAAGTTTCAAAATTAAGATTTAAGTCAGAAATGAGCAGGAACAAAGACAATGTAATGGCAACAGATAAGAAAGTTCAAGTGAGAAGAGCTCTAACATGCAGATCTGAAGAGCTGTCTCTGAACAAATTCTTTCCTATCTTATAAAAATAAAAGCACATGAAACTCTGAACCATCAGGTGCTATCTTAAATAGTCAAACCATCAGGACCCACACCCCTTTCCTTTAAAAATTAAACAGAAACGAAGTTATTAACATCCCTTTGATTTACTTCATCCAATTCTTCATGATATTTTTCTTCAACTGACAGAAGGAACAAGTTATTGAGGGTGTTTGTTAGGAAGCTGGGTTATCATTAGTGCAGACAGTCATAAACCCAGGGATGATTCAACCCATTAACTTCACACGCCGTGTCTGCCTCTTTCTTGGAAGCCCTTCAACTCATTCTCGTAGCACAATTGACATCAAACTCCTAATGATCAACCAGTAATTATCGAGGAAAGGGGGAGCAGTTGAGAAAATAAGCAACATCTCCGAGGTTGGGATGGCTCCATGCTAAAACACTGGAGATGGAAGATTGATGCTCGGTCAACCCTCTGCTTCAGTACTCAGTAATCCAATTACTCAGCCACACAGATCCACAATGCGCCAGGGCGCTGCTGATAATTGATCAACTCAAATCAATGGGACCTGAAGGGATACAATTATCACAAGAGGCTGAGATTCTTCATACTTGGCCCTAATGAATAGGTGGTACTGACTGCACATGTAATGGGAAGCTTTCCAGTGTTAAATCCTTGCAGTGCCCAAGTCTTATATTTTGCCAACCTGCATCTCTTTGGACTTTAAGTGAGCTGCGGCCCCCGAGGGGGAGAGAGTGCGCACTCCACATAGGACAAAGAAAAATTCTACTTGTGTGAACTTCTCAGTAACTTTGTTTCCAGGTGCAGTACGGTGATGGGTTCCATGTGTCCATACATGCAGTTGATAAGAAAATAACTTAAGTGCTTCCAAGGACACCTGCGATCACCATGCCTCTGCAAAGAGTTTAAAACTGAAAGAAATTTAAAAAACAAGTAAAATTTTTACATACGCCTGGCACTGCTTACACAACTTTTAATGTTGTTTTCTTGTCCTAGTTTTAAAACAGAAGCCCCAGTGCCAGCACTACTCCTGAAACGAGTTAAACTGTACTAATTGATCTCCCATGGCGTCACACATGGGGAGTCAAGTAGTAGGTCAGTCCTCAGATGAAGCAGCGTTAAAGGGCAGGGGATAATTGGACCAGATGTAGGGATATAATTCAGTCCCTATTATACAATCATAAATACTGCCCTATTTTTCAACAGTAAATTATAATTCTAGTTAAATAGCAAAGCATTATGGCTATTTGGGATGCAACGTTCATTTACAGATGAATTTCTCTCTACGTCAGACTGAGCCAAGCAAGACTAAGGTACTGTAATGCAACTTCCAATGGGAAGGTGTCAATACAATGTGACAAGTTTATTTAGGTAGTTCACATTATAAATGTGGACTCAGGAACATAAAACAGAAAAGGCTGACAAAGTGTGGTAAAAACATGATAGCGTTAAGGTTTTGTAGACAGGAAGCTTATTCGGACACGAGATTTATTATACATATTCTGGGAAGTAGAAGACTTGGAAACAGCTGTGCTATATGGCCACGACTTCCTTCCTCCCTTTGATAATAACACTCTAGCCTACATAAGGGGCAGCTCCACCATCAGGAGGATACAACTACAAACATGAACAACTTTCATCGCTGTAAATATATCAATGTTCTAGACCAGCATCTATTATCAACTTCTTGGCGCAATTTAAGACTCAAACTGTATGCAAACCTCAGCATCTTTTGTCTCCAGAAACATCACATGCCTCTTTTCATCTCACTGGGATCTTGTGAGGAGCTAATACAGGTACGTCCTCATTACCCACTGACACTATTCAAATCACTGACAGCAATTGTGGACAGTCCAAGGAAAATACTTCAAAATTTGGAAGAAACATCAAGTCATAACATCTATTTTTCTGAGCAGATATTTTTCTATAATGAACAAAACTTGAGTTAAACATTCTACTTGAATTATAAAGCGAGGACACTAGCTTTAAGATAAAATACATGAACAAATGGAGATTAAAGTTTTACAAACCCCAGTGAGACTGGACACAGGTGCAATATCATATGGTCAGACACATCGGTAAACAGGACCACTGCTAGTAAGGCTGGACACAGGTGCAATAGCATATGGTCAGACACCCCTAGTAGGTTCTATTATTACCAACATGGTTGGGCACTGTTGCATTAGTATCCAGACAGTTCTTTGTGCACTCTACCATCAGCAATAACGTAGGCAGTACAATTGAATCCAGATAGACTGATTAAAGCTTCCTCTTCCCATTGTCAATGTGTTTAACAACTTGTAATATTGTGCATTCTCACTCTAATCAACAGTGGAAAAAAAAAATAGGACTTTAGAAAAATCTCCAAGGCCTGGTGGTTTCCAAGCCATGATATTCAAAGAAATGTGAGGAATGCAGCTACATTAAATCATAGTTCTCCAAAGCTCTCTAGATTCAGAAATTGTGCCAATGGATTGAAAAGTTGGAAATATTACTCAATTACTACAGACCTATCAGTAACTTGCAGGTAAGTTACCGGAATCTTTCATCAGGGACAGAGTGACTGAGCACTTGGGCAAATATGAGCTGATCAAAGAGTCAGCTTGAAATTGTGATGGTTAGATCATGTCTGACTAATCTAGTTGCATTTTGAGGAGTCACCAGCATAGCGAATAAGGGAATGTGCATGGATGTTGCCTATATTGACTTCCAGAATGCATTTAATAAGGTTCTGCACAAGACATTCGTAAAAAGTGCACAGTATTGGAGATAACCTCATGACATGAGTTAGTAATCAAGAGACAGAGCTGGGATAAAATGAAATTTCTCTATCTGGGGGAGATCACAACTGGTCTTTCCTAGCGATCTGTACTATATAGGTTTTTAAATCATATATATTAACGACTTTCATGAAGGCAGAGAGAGTTATATATCCTAGTTTGCAGATGACACTAAGCTAGGAGGCACATTTATTTGTGTAGATCAGAATACAAAGTCACAAACGGACATAGATACATTACACGGGGAGGCAGTGGCATAGTGGTAATGTCACCAGACTAGAACCCAGAGCCCCACGCTAATGTTCTGGGGAACATGGGTTCAAATCCCAACACGGCAGATGGTGGAATTTGAATTCAATTAATAAAAAATCTGGAATTAAAAGCTAGTCTAGTGGTGACCTCGAAACCATTGCCAATTGTTGTAAAATCCCATCTGGTTCACGAATGTTCTTACCTGGTCTGACCTACATGCGGCTCCAGACCCACAGCAATGTGGTTGACTCTTAAATGCCTTCTGAAACGGCCTAGCAAGCCATCAGTTGTATCAAACCGCTACAAAGTCTAATGAAAGGAATGAAATCGGACGGACCACCCTGCATTGGCCTAGGCACCGGAAACAACAATGGCAAACCCAGCCCCATCGACCCTGCAAAGTCCCCCTTACAATCTGGGGGCTTGTGCCAATATTGGGAGAGCTGTCCCACAGACTAAACATGGTCATACTCACAGAATCATGCCTTGCAGGCAATGTTCCAGACACCACCACCATCCCTGGGTATGTCCTATCCCACCGGCAAGACAGACTAGAGACACTAGAGGTGGCAAAACAGTGATCATACAGTTGGGAGGGAGTTGCCCCGGGAGTCCTCAACATTGACTCCGGACTCCATGAAGTCTCATGGCATCAGGTCAAACATGGGCAAGGAACCTCCTGCTGATTACCACCTACTGCCCTCCCTCGGCTGATGAATCAATGCTTCTCCATGTTGAACACCAACTGGAAGAAGAACCGAGGGTGGCAAGAGCACAGAATGTACTCTGGGTGGGAGACTTCAATGTCCATCACCAAGAGTGGCTTTGTAGCACCACTACTGACAGAGCTGGACGACTGCTGAAGGACATAGCTGTTAGACTGGGTCTGCGGCAGGTGATGAGGGAATCAACAACTCCGTCACCCCGTCCTCACCAATCTACCTGTTGCAGATGCATCTGTCCATGACAGTATTGGTAGGAGTGACCACTGCACAGTCCTTGTGGAGACAGAGTCTCGTCTTCACACTGAGGGTACCAACCATCGTGTTGTGTGGCACTACCACTGTGCTAAATGGGATAGATTTCAAACAGATCTAGCAACGCAAAACTGGGCATCATGAGGCGCTGTGGGCCATGAGCAGCAGCAGAATTGTATTCAACCACAATCAGTAACCTCATGGCCTGGCATATCCCCCACTCTACCATTACCATCAAGCTGGGGGACCAATCCTGGTTCAAAGAAGAGTGCAGGAGGGCATGCCAGGAGAAGCACCAGGCATACCACAAAATGAGGTGTCAACCTGGTGGAGCTACAACACAGGACTACTTGAATGCCAAACAGCAGAAGCAGCATGCGATAGACAGAGCTAAGCGATCCCATAAGCAACAGATCAGATCGAAGCTCTGCAGTGCAGCCTCATCCAGTCGTGAATGGTGGTGAACAATTAAACTAACTGGAGGAGGTGGCCCCACAAATATCCCCACCCTCAATGATAAGGGAGCCCAGCACATCAACGCAAAAGACAAGGCTGAAGCATTTGCATCCATCTTCAGCCAGAAGTGCTGAGTGGATGATTCATCACTGCCTCCTTCTGAGCTCCCCAGCCTCACAGATGCCAGTCTTCAGCCTATCCAATTCACTCCGCGTGATATCAAGAAACCACTGAAGGCACTGGATACTGTAAAGGCTACGGGACCTGACAATATTCTAGCAATAGTACTGAAGACCTGTGCTCCAGAACTATGCGCGCTCCTAGCCAAGCTATTCCAGTACAGCTGCAACGCTGGCATCTACCCAGCAATGTGGAAAATTGCCCAGGTATGTCCTGTGAACAAAAAGCAGGACAAATCCAACCCAGCCAATTACCATCCTATCAGACTACTCCCGATCATCAGTAAAGCGATGGAAGGTGTCTCGACAGTGCTATGAAGCGGCACTTGCTTAGCAATAACCTTTTCACTGGCGCTCAGTTTGGGTTCCGTCAGGGCCACTCGGCTCCTGACGTCATTACAGCCTTGGTTCAAACATGGACAAAAGGCTCCAGAGGTGAGACGCGATTGACTGCCCTTGACATCAAGAAGCCCTGGCAAAATTGGAGTCAATGTGAAACAGGGAAAACCCTCCGCTGGTTGGAGTCATACCTAGCGCAAAGGAAGTTGGTTGTGGTTGTTGGAGGTCAATCATCTCAGTCCCAGGATATCACTGCAGGAGATCCTCAGGGTAGTGTCCTGGGCACAATCATCTTCAGCTGCTTCATCAATGACCTTGCCTCTATCATAAGGTCAGAAGTGGGGATATTCGCTGATGACTGCACAATGTTCAGCATCATTCGCAACTCCTCAGATACTGAAGCAACCCATGTCCATATGTAGCAAGACTGGGACAATATCCAGGCTTGGGCTGATAAATGGCAATTAACATTCACGCCACACAAGTGCCAGGCAATGACCATCTCAAACAAGAATCTAACCATCTCCCCTTGATGTTCAATGGCATTACCATCGCCGAAACTCCCACTATCAACATCTTGAGGGTCACCAATGACCAGAAACTGAACTGGACCAGCCACATAAATGCTGTGGTTTCAAGAGCAGATCAGAGGTCAGGAATTCTGCAGCGAGTAACTCACCTCCTGACTCCCCAAAGCCTGTCCACAAGGCACAAGTCAGGAGTGTGGTGGAATACCCTCCACTTGCCTGGATGGGTGCAGCTCCAACAACACTCAAGACGCTTGACACCATCAAGGTCAAAGCAGCCAGCTTGATTGGTACCCTATCCACCACCTTAAACAGTCACTCCCTCCACCACCGACGCACAGTGGCAGCAGTGTGTACTATATACAAGATGCACTGCAGCAACTCACCAAGCCTCCTTCGAAAACACCTTCCAAACCCACGATCTCTACCACCTAGAAAGACAAGGGCAGCAGATGCATGAGAACACCACCACCTGCAAGTTCCCCTCCAAGCCACAAACCATCCTGACTTAGAACTATATTGACGTTCCTTCACTGTTGCTGGGTCAAAATCCTGGAACTCCCTTCCTAACAGCACTATGGGTGTACCTACACCCCAAGGACTGCAGTGGTTCAAGGCAGCAACTCACCACTACCTCCTCAAGGGCAATTAGGGATGGGTAATAAATGCTGGCCTAGCCAGCGATGCCCACATCCCACAAACAAATTTGTAAAAAGTGAATGGGTTAAAACATGGCAGATGGAGTTCAGTACGTGGAAGTGCATGGTCATCTAATTTCAAAAAGACAAAGACAAAATCAGAATATATTTATGCAGAAAGATTAGAATCTGTGGCGATCTGAAGTAATTTAAGTGTCCCGGTCCACAAATCACTGAAAGCTAATGCATAGGTACAAAAAGCACTCAAGGCGGCCAATGGAATTTTCACAAAAGAATTGGAATACAAAAATTAGGAAGTTATGTTTTAGTCGTTGTTACGAAAGTGCTTCCTTTTTTTTATTATTTTTTTTTGAGGACTTGTGTAGAAACTGAAACGATACCATGGATTTTTTTTTTAAAACAAGTTCACTGGAAGGACACTCAAGATGTTTGAAAACAACCTGTGTTGGAAATCATGCACTTTAAGTTCAATAAACAGCAGAAATCTTGGTAACCTGGGGAAGATGTTTACAGAGAAGCCACATGTCAAGGTTTATAGAGGTCAGGGGGTTGACTTTCTGTTTGGGGTTTGGATATCGTTTTCAGTTCAGTTGGGGTGTGAACTGTTTTGAAGACAGTTGGTGTTTTGCCTGCCAAAGGAAAAGAAACCACCCCGCTCACCTCTTTCTCTACCTCTTTGAAGAAGCCCTGCAACAATCCAGTGTAGGACAGCTAAAATCCCTGGTGCTGCATCTCTCCTGAGAAGTTGGAAAAACCTGCCAGGTTTCAGTGCTGTATCTCCAACTAACTAACTAATTCTCAACGCCGCCTGAAAAGAAATGCTTTAGAAAAGATCCCAGTGACCCATCTCCATATACCCTGTCAGACCAAAAGGGACAATTGACTTCCTTCCACATCTCTTTTTCCTTCAAGAATTAGTAAGTATTTGGCCGAAGCATTTTTTTGTTGTCTTTTTTTGTAACAGTCCTCTGTAGAGAGAATTTCTGTAATTTTTTTGCAGTGCACGCGAGGGGAATTTAAAAAGGGAACTTTCATACTTCAATCTGTGTTAATGCTCTGCTACGTTACTGTATAAGTCTTGTTTGATAATAAACTGATAATTTGTTTTTTATTAAAGAAACCTGGTTGGTGTATTTTATTCTGGGATAAAGAGTAGAGTATATGATTGACTGAATCAGTAACTGGGTAAACAGTTTTAAAATATGTTGTGACCTGCAGAGAAGTGGGAATAGAAAAGACAGTACACTCCTTCCACCTCGGTCGTAAAACTGTACAGATCCTTGATCAGATCCAATTTGGTGTACTGTCTTCAGTTTTGGGCACCATACCTCAGAGGGTATACAGTGCACATTTAACAAAATGATACAAGGGTTTAAAAAGTTAAATTATGGTTGTACAAACTTAGTTTGCATTTCTTGAGTTTAGACAGTTGAGGGCTGATCTTATTCCTAAAATAATAAAGGGTGCGATAGGATAGAGAAACCATGAGCTTTTCTACTGGGAAGGGAATTTAGAATAAGGATGCAAAATCTTAAATTAGCACTAAGCCAGTTATGAGGAAATTGGAAAGTACTTTTTCCACATCAAAAGTAATGGAAATCAAAGTTTCTCCTCCAAATAGCTGTGGATGCTGTGTCAATTGAAATATTCAGGATTGAGGTCAATAGATTTTTGGTGCATTAAGGATTTTAAAGAAAAAAAGATAGGTAAAAATGGAGCTGATGTGCAGATCAGCGACGCTAAAAGAAAATGGCAGAACACAGGAACAGAAGCAGGCCATTCAGTCCCTCGAGCATGTTCTGCCATTCAATGAGATCATGGCTGATCTGTATCTTAACTCAATCTACCTGCCTTGGCTCCATATCCTCTTATGCCCTTGGCTAGCAAAAATCTATCAATCTTAGATTTAAAATTATGAACTGAGCTAGCATCAACTAACTGCTTTTCGTGGCAGAGTGTTTCACATTTCTACCACCTTCTGTGTGGAAAAGCATTTCCTAACTTCTCTCCTGAATGGCCTGGCTCTGATTTCAAGGTTATGTCCCATTTCCCTAGATTACCCCACCGGTGGAAAAAGTTTATCGCTATCTACCCTATCAATTCCTTTCACAAGCCTAAAAACCTCAATCACATCACCCCTTAATCTTCTTAATTCCAGGGAGTATAAGCCTAGTTTATGCAATCTCTCCTCATAATCGGAGTTGATAAAGAGGAACCAGTAGATGTAGTGTATTTAGATTTCCAGAAGGCATTCGATAAGGTGCCACATAAAAGATTATTGCACAAGATAGGAGCTCACGGTATTGGGGGTCATGTATTAGCATGGATTGAGGATTGGTTAACTCACAGAAGACAGAGAGTTGGGATTAATGGGTCTTTTTCTGGTTGGAAAGACGTAACTAGTGGAGTGCCACAAGGAAAAGTCCTAGGGCCTCAATTATTTACTATCTATATTAATGACTTGGAGGAGGGGGCAGAATGTAATATATCCACATTTGCTGACAATACAAAAATAGGTGGGAGGGCATGTTGTGATGAGGACATAAGGAATCTGCAAGGGGATATAGATAGGTTGAGTGAGTGGACGGGCAAAAACTTGGCAGATGGAGTTTAATGTAGGAAAGTGAAAGGTTAAGAAGAATCAAAAGGCAGACTATTATTTAAATGGAAAGAGACTTCAAAAAAGTGCAGCACAGAGCGATCTGGGTGTTCTTGTGCATGGAACACAAAACGTTAGCATGCAGGTGCAGCAAGTAATTAAGGCAGCAAATGGAATTTTGGTCTTTATTGCTAGGGGGTTGGAGTTTAAAAATAGGGAAGTCTTGTTACAACTGTACAGGATGCTGGTAAGGCTGCAGCTTGAGTACTGTGTACAGTTTTGGTCCCCGTATTTAAGAAAAGGCATACTGGCATTGAAGGCAGTTCAAAAGAGATTCACTAGGCTGATTCCTGGGATGAAGGGATTGACTTATCTAGAACGGCTAAACAGATTAGGCCTTTATTCATTAGAGTTTAGAAGAATGAGGGGTGATCTTATTGAAATGTACAAGATTCTGAGGGGACTTGACAGGGTAGATGTTGAGAAAATGTTTCTACTGAGGGAATCTCAAACTAGGGGACATAGTTACAGAATAAGGGGACACTCATTTAAAACTGAGATGTGAAGGAACTTCTTCTCTCAGAGGGTAGTGAATGTCTGGAATTCTCTACCCCAGAGAGTTGTGGAGGCTAGATCCCTGAAAGTATTTGAAGAGGAGGTGGATAGATTTTTGAAATATCAGGGAGTTGAGGTCTATGAGGAGCTGACACGAAATAGGAGTTGAGGTCTGGGGTAGATCAGCCATGATCTTAGGGCAGGCTTGAGGGGCCAAATGGCCTACTCCTGCTCCTATTTAATATGTTCTTATATTCAAACCCTTGGAACCCTAGTAACATTCTGGCGAGTGCGTTGCACTCCTTCCGAGGTCAATGTTATCCCTTCTAAGGCGAGGTGTGCAAAACTGTACAAATTACTCCAGATGTGGACCAACAGGGCTTTGTATAGCTGCAGCAAAACATCCTCCCATTTATATTCTGTCCCTCTAGTTATAAAAGTTAACATTCCATTAGTCTTTTACATTTTTTTTTATACTTGACTACGACATTTTAGTGATTTAAATGGATCCCTAAATTTCTTGGATCTCTATTGTTCCTAGCTTTACACCATTTAAATAATACTTGGATCTATGCCCTTGTGGTGTAAAATGGATGGCTTCAAACTTACCTGTGTTGAAATCCATCTACCACATCAGAGCACAGAAGGCTGCAAGAACATTTAACAGAGGTTTTTAAAATTATGAAGAGATCTGATACAGAAAAGCTATACTCTCTTGTTGGAGAATCAGTGATGAATGTGGTCACCAATTGAATATGGTCAACCAGGAGTGAGGACAGAGGTCAAAAGAAATTTTTTTTAACAGTTACTGAGCATGAAACGCTTTGCCACATGGACTGACTGCTGCACAGATCACTGCATCTTTTAAGGGAAAATTAAATACACATTTGAATCAGAATTATGGGGAGACCAAAACAGCGGGATTAGTTTTGGGTTGTCATAACAAAGACAATGGGCCAAATGGCCCCTTTCTGTGTTGGCTCTGTTTCATCACAGATGGTGAGCAGGGCTTGTTGGCTTGTAAGCCAAACAGTTTGAATTCAGCTCAGAGCCAAAACTATAACCAGAAGTTTACATTGCCCAAGTCAGAAAGCACTTTGAAACCATACATCTTCAAGAACTTGAGCAATTAACAGCAGAATATTCACAATATCCTTCAGAAACGAGATCACATCATTAAGAAATTTGCAGCTACATTCTTATATGTCACGGCTGTTTCAAACACTGTCCAAACAGAACAAAACGGCAATCATAATGTATCATAAATTATAATGGACGATAGGGAGCGATGTGAAGACAAGCTAATCCCTGGGTTCAATTGAAGATTATAAAATGCGTGAGCTTCAGTTTTGTGGACTAGGGCTCGTTTAAATGCCTCAAAGTACTTTTTCATGCTTATTCCCAGATATGATCACAATTTGTAGAATTATGGGATTCTGGGGTGATTTTGAGCAGCTGTATTTTATTAGACACACAAAAAAATTTGCATTTCTGCTCGAATCTGCTGAGGTACCCATCACGCATATATTATAGTCTGCAAGATGTTTCTTTGCCGGAAATGACCCGAAAATAAAAAGTTCCTCTTTGATTAATTACTACAGTTCATTAGTTCTTTACACATACGGTTATTACTGATTCAGTGGATTGTTAAATATAGTGTTAGTACAATCCTGAAATCAGGGAAGTGCACATCACCCTCACCTTTAATCCCTGCCAGGGGAGACTGCCTCGTAGAAAATACATAAACATGTGTCCTAAAGCCTCCAAGTCATCTCTGCGGCTTTGCTCTAGGGAAAAACAAGAATACATTTAACTAATGAGCTGGCGCATTTTGAGGAGGGAGAATTACTGTGGAAATATACATACTCTAATACGTATCTCAAGTCACTTAACATTAGACTCGTATATTTTAATACAGACCTGGGAAATAGAGATGGTCTTATCCTATAATACGTGCAGTATCTAAAAGTCTGAAACTCAGTGTATACACTGTCAGATTTCTGCATTCACTGAATTACTAGCACAGTACTTATCTCACGAAGTCAATAATAAAATGTACTCAATAATTACAACATTGCTTCTCATTGGGTAGCTAACAGTTATTTGGCAAATTAGAACAGGAGTCAATAGGAACATATCAATTTTAGGGATTTCCCCCAGCATGCATCTATAATTAGATTAGATTAGATTAGAGATACAGCACTGAAACAGGCCCTTCGGCCCACCGAGTCTGTGCCGACCATCAACCACCCATTTATACTAATCCTACACTAATCCTACCAAACATCCCCATCTGTCCCTATATTTCCCTACCACCTACCTATACTAGTGACAATTTATAATGGCCAATTTACCTACCAACCTGCAAGTCTTTTTGCTTGTGGGAGGAAACCGGAGCACCCGGAGAAAACCCACGCAGACACAGGGAGAACTTGCAAACTCCACACAGGCAGTACCCAGAATTGAACCCGGGTCCCTGGAGCTGTGAGGCTGCAGTGCTAACCACTGCACCACTGTGCCGCCCAATTGCAGGTGATTCTCATGCCCCCTCACCTCGCCATATATTAATAAACGCAGGGCACCCCTGGAATGCACCACAGGGTGCCCCTACACAGAAAAATGTGAAAACCACTGAATTAGGTGTCAGTGCTCAGAAGCCCAGTTATCAAGGAACAGGGGAATTTACTCAGAAGCAATTTCTCTAACAATCAAGCTGCCAGGGTATTAGCAAGACCAGGACAGTGATAAGTCAAGCTCTACTTTAAATACATAGGATTCCAGGATGTTTACCAATGTCATGGGAGATTGCATTCTGCTATTTTGCCTATTTGTAATTTGGCCCACTGGCTTTTAGTGTCAGCATATCCTCAACTGGTTTCCCCAAAGTGCTTTCTTTCTATTAGAAATTCTCTGAAGTTCTAGGTTACCCCAACTTTTAAAACCAAATGGACGATCACACACATTTCATGAAAATCCAGGATACCCGAAGTAGAGAAGGTAATTCCAGTCGAGTACAAAGTTGAGCTAAATATAGTCTATGAAAAATTTGCATCCAGATCAGCGAAGGGAGAAAGGAGACAAAGGTATCAATAGGCTCAGTTGATTCAGAAGGTTGTGGAATCAAGCGCCACTCAGAGATTTGAGCAGAAAATCCAGGCAGACAGTCCAGGGCAGTACTAAGGGAGTGCAGCACTGTCAGAGGTACCGTCTTTCTGGCAACATATTAAACTGAGGCCCCCCTCTATCCTCTTGTAAAAGATCCCATGGCACTATTTCGAAGAGCAGCACAAGAGTTTTCCCCAGGTTTCTGGCTGACATTTATCCCATGACCAACACCACTAAAACAGGTTACCTGGTCATTTTCACATTGCTGTTTGCGAGACCCTACATTACAATACATTTCAAAAAGTACTAATTGGCTGTAATTCATAGATGTCCTTAAAAGCACTATATAAATGTAGGTTCTTTGCTGAATTAGCAAAATCTCAAAGGCCTCAAAGTAAATCAGCTGAAACAGACTGGATCAGGATATATGAAGCTGGGTCTAATGACAGCAAAGCCATGAAAATTTAGGCTAAAAATAGGAACAATGTATGGCACATCAAATCAGTCAAAGTTACCATCATCAAGGCAATCTTCGCATGAAAAATTTCATGGCCAGAATCTGAAGGCAAGATAGCTATGCTCTTATAACCATCCTGGCCAAAATGGCATATCAGTGAGCCACGACCCCCCCACCCCTCCCCCTGCATGCTAGTACAGCCATCTGAGAACCCACAAATTATTTGATAAATGCGAGTCAGTTGGGGCAGCTACAGCTCCAAGATCAGGAACTGAAGTGCTGAACTAAACTACGAAAGTTCACAATTAACACCTGCACCCGCAACCCAGAGGGATTCAAAATGAACATTCAGCACCACGTGGTGCCAACGTCAAAGTTGTAGGGTACAAAAACAAGGCAGTGCTTCCAGCTGCCCAATATTTTCTGCCTGGCCAAGTTGCAAAGTGTGTGCTAACCAATACTTTTGGAAAGGTTCAATCCCCCTGAATATAGCTCAGTGTTTAAAAGCAAACTGAAAAGCACAGGGACTCCTGTGAAAATCTTAGTCTTTGACTGCCGCAGAGCCAATTCCAAAAGCTAGTTCGCAGTAAGTGGAAGTGTATCGAGGAAAAGTCCCCGTGTAAAAGCACCACTCCAAATAGGGAAAATGAGGATGGTGCAAAACCTACATAAGGAGGAATTGACCAACATTTTCCCTTCAGGGACAGCAACTGCTATGATAATCAAGGAACTAGCTTGGGAAAATGAAATTGTTCTTGGAATATAGCGTTTCTGAGATCAGTGCTCTCCCAGTGATCTTCCCCAGTTAGAAGAGAGACCCATCTTAAGAGTATGCGGAGGAAGAATATTTAATTCTCCTACACAGATATCCCTTAAATGAGCACAAAATGCAGATTCAACAGCTCATTTAAAAAAATAAATTGTTAACTGCGCACATGGAACAGTTATATCCCAGCTCTAAAAGTCTTCAGAAGCAAAAATTGCGCATTATAAAAGAACTGCTATGACTATCCTACTTAAATGTGTGAAGTAAGGAGCCAAGATCCAGTAGTTGGAAATTAGACAGTGGTATAACGGACCAACATTTGACACAGTACTTGGGTGTATTAATGTACTGAGTTAGGACACAGGATCACAAATGAGTTGTCCATTGTGGGTATTCCCAACCTAGGCAATTTCTGAATACCATGCAGTGGCCAGATACAGCTACACTGGGAAAGTCTGGAAATCTGGCAGTTTCGCTGCCATGGTGTTTCTTATTTCTGGAGTTTTGGCAGGGGGAGCGGGTGGGGAGGGGGAGAGTGGGAAGAGGAATGAGAGAAATTACAGTGAATCACCCAGAGCACTTTCTGCCACCTTGGAGCAGCCAATTACAGCAGCCAACCTACTTCCATTTGTGCCAGAGAATGGTGCATAACGTTTGCAAAATGGGGGAGGGGAAGAGAGAGGAAGTGTCAAAAAAGACAGGGCAGTAAATAATGAAAAGTAATAACACTGTTTTCCGAAACAGAGCTTAACAACAAGGGTTTGCATAAACTACCAAGATACTTTTCATTTGCAAACTAGTTAGGTCAGTTTTGTAACTTGATGCAAACATGTCCAGCATCCCATCACTGAAGATCCATCATGTCTCTGTAACTTCAATGGACGTAAATTCTAAAAGAACTTAAATCTCACACAAAACTGCATTTCTCATGACAAAATACCAAAATATCACAATTGAATTAAATGGGTCAGGCTGGATGCAAGCATTCTTCACCTTTTACACCATCATTTATGCAACCTATAAATGTCATCATTGCATCTTACTTCCAGATCTGAAATATTTTCCATCCCCCCAACTGCCCATAAAACAGTGAAGTGCTTTAGATCTCAAGCAATATGAATACAAGCTTCCCCGCATAGTACAACAGCAAGCCCCACCCAAAAAAAGATCCAGCGATGGCTGTACAACAGACCTTTGCCCAGGTGAGTGTTGATGGACATGTATCTTGCAGTGCCAGTTAAGCTCTTGTGCTCCCTGTATGGGATGTGCTTTTTGGTATCAGGATCAACATACTCCTTGGCTAAACCAAAGTCTATTATATGGATTATGTGTTCCTTTTTATTGCCTTGCCTTCCAATTAGAAAGTTTTCTGGCTTGACGTCTCTGTAGATTAAGCTCTTTGAGTGGACATACTCCATTCGGTTCAGCTGTAGAAAGAGATCAGACATGTTAAAAACAAGGAACGTTGTCCCATTTCTCCCTTCCTCCTCTGCTCCGTACTCAAAACAGGAAAACTGCAGGGGAGACAACCATTTGACAACTTTTGCCCAAAAGGAACCTTCCCTTCTCCCTGCAACCTGTTAACCAGCATTTGAAAAACTTACATCTTAGACTGAAACAGCTAGTTACACAGCTGAATTCTGGGTTCTACCCATACTCAAGTATTCAAATCTAAACTATGTGATCAGTTAGCAACTAAGCTATTACAGAATACCATTAACTCTAGGAGGTAATATTGTCATATCCAAATACCAGAGTGTTTGAACTTTAATCAACAATTGCAGCAGGAAAAAGGGAGCACTTGGACTGCCACAGCTGCTAGTTACTACAAGCTTAAGAATCAGCTACATACAAGATTTAAACATGAATTGTTGCTTTATTTTGCATGCTCCAAGTTACAATCCAGCCCAGACACTCGCCAGAAAGCAACAGATAGGAGAGATCTATCACTTCACATTATCGAGCAAATTAATTCAATCCAAGTACAAAAGGAGGCTATTTGGCCCAATGTGCCTGTGCTGGCTCTCTGAAGGAGCTATCCACTTGAACCCACATTCAAAGTTTTCTTGCTCTAATATTTGTCCACTTCCCTTTTTTCAAAGGTATTATGGATTCAGCTTCCATCACCAATAAATGTTAGTTCAACCATAAGATAGTAGGACTATAATCAAACGTCCCCAGAGCTAAGCGAAGATAGCCAAAATCCACAACTCACCTTGATCCACCAACTCTGCTGCACACACCTATATGCAATGCAGGTTTATTGACTTTGGTGTCAGCCATGGCTCAGGGGGCAGCTCTCTCAGCTCCGAGTCAGAAGGTTGTGCGTTCTAGTCCCACCCCAGCCACTTGAGCATAAAAATCTATGCTGACATTACAGTGCTGGACTGAGGGAGGGCTACAGTGTCAGTGCTCTCTTTTGGACGAGAGATTGAACAGAGATCCTTTTTGTGCTCTCAGGTGGATACAAAAAATCCCATGGCAGTATTTCAAAGAGGAGCAGGGGAGTTATCCCTGGTGTCCTAGCCAATATTTATCCTTCAATCAATATCAATAAAGCAGATTATCTGGCATTTATCGCATGCTGTTTGTGGGAACTTACTGTTCACAATTTGGCTGCCACATTTTCTACATTATAACATTGAGTATACTTGAAAAATACTTCATTGGCTATAAAGCATTTTGAGATGGCCTGAAGTTGTGAAAGGTGCTATGGATGAAGAGGAAAATGTTTTTTTACCCAGAGGGTGGTAGGGGTCTGGAACACTGCCTGAAAAGGTAGTAGACGCAGAAACCCTCAACTCATTCAAAAGA
Organism: Heterodontus francisci; assembly: GCF_036365525.1. NCBI lineage: Eukaryota > Metazoa > Chordata > Chondrichthyes > Heterodontiformes > Heterodontidae > Heterodontus > Heterodontus francisci. The sequence goes on along the minus strand of NC_090405.1, from coordinate 37,879,871 downwards.
GTCTGCATATGCACCCCAATTGCCGTAATCTGCAGGGCTACGGATTAAATACAGGAAGGTGGGATTAGAGCGGGTGGATCGTTTTTCGGCCAGCACAGACACGATGGGCCAAGTGGCCTCTTGCTGTGCCGTAAGCTTTCTATGATTTCTATGAAATGCTAACTCTTTCTTCCTTTCAGAATGAGAAAGCAGTCAGTAACTATCCAGAGCAGTTTTCATGCTGTCATGACATACCGGGCGTTGGTTTCTGGGCATTATATTTGCTCCAGCTGCAGTCCTAGAGCAGCAGCAATGCTGCCCAACAGCAAGGCACCTACCACCTAGTAGTGGAAGGATATCCAAATCAGAATGCAATTTATAATTAGGACGTTTATGCTAAATTTACATTGCAACTGTCAGAAAGTTAGTACAAAGATCCTTGTCCAATAAAAGGAGTGACTGTGCAGTAAAGTTAACACTGGTCATGCTTACTCAGCTTTTAACATGAGTGAACCAAAGCTTTTGCGGATTTCCTCCCTTGTGATCCAGCGTGTATTCTAATAACAACTGATAAGGCATGACCAGCAGTAATCAATGCCGCCTCTGTTAACAGTAACAAGTAGAAGCCATAGCAACAAACACATTAGCCCAGGCCAGCTTGTTACTGACATTGTAGACCAATGAAGGAAGAAAAAGGGCCATTTTGACAACCAAGTGCTGGAGGCTTTGCTGTCACGAGAGAGCGCTGACAAAAAAACTTTCCAACCTGGGTTAGCAACCATGGTAAGAAATAGCAGTCTCCAAACAGAGAGGATGCAAAATAGATGATTACAAACCTCAATAAATCTAGTGAAATAAGTCAAGACCATGAATGTGCAAGATGTGCATCCCAAAAGTTGACATACGAAAAAGTCAGTTCTGGCAGGCTTCTCATCCCTTCCTGTCTCTTGACAAAAGTTACGGACACGTGGTGTGGCATGGGTGATTCCCACTGTTTAACCCCCCACCTGACTGCAGCAAGTGTATTTGTATTTGAGTTTAGCCCCTTAGTGTTTTATCTTTCAACTAACCAGACAGCAATAGGATTTCTTGTAGGTTTAAAAAAAGTCAATTGTTTATTGACCAATTCTGAAATTGTGCAACTGCATCCACTCACGCATTTGCTCGTAGACACATAAAAAACAGATAGAGAAGGGAAGGAGGAAAGTGGTTTTTAGTGGGGGGGGGGGGGGGGGGGGGAGAGGAAAGAGGGGGGTGGAGGAGGTTTACGACATACTTTTTAAATTCTCTTGAGAATAACTTCTAGATGGATGCAGGCCTGAGACGATTGTAGATTTCTCTCTTCATTGAAGGTTCGGTTGAAGATGGTGGGTTATGTCTAGCTCTTACTGCTGTATTCTGTTTCTTTTGGGCCTCCTTATCTCGAGAGACAATGGATACGCGCCTGGAGGTGGTCAGTGGTTTGTGAAGCAGCGCCTGGAGTGGCTATAAAGGCCAATTCTGGAGTGACAGGCTCTTCCACAGGTGCTGCAGAGAAATTTGTTTGTTGGGGCTGTTGCACAGTTGGCTCTCCCCTTGCGCCTCTGTCTTTTTTCCTGCCAACTACTAAGTCTCTTCGACTCGCCACAATTTAGCCCTGTCTTTATGGCTGCCCGCCAGCTCTGGCGAATGCTGGCAACTGACTCCCACGACTTGTGATCAATGTCACACGATTTCATGTCGCGTTTGCAGACGTCTTTATAACGGAGACATGGACGGCCGGTGGGTCTGATACCAGTGGCGAGCTCGCTGTACAATGTGTCTTTGGGGATCCTGCCATCTTCCATGCGGCTCACATGGCCAAGCCATCTCAAGCGCCGCTGACTCAGTAGTGTGTATAAGCTGGGGGTGTTGGCCGCTTCAAGGACTTCTGTGTTGGAGATATAGTCCTGCCACCTAATGCCAAGTATTCTCCGAAGGCAGCGAAGATGGAATGAATTGAGACGTCGCTCTTGGCTGGCATACGTTGTCCAGGCCTCGCTGCCGTAGAGCAAGGTACTGAGGACACAGGCCTGATACACTCGGACTTTTGTGTTCCGTGTCAGTGCGCCATTTTCCCACACTCTCTTGGCCAGTCTGGACATAGCAGTGGAAGCCTTACCCATGCGCTTGTTGATTTCTGCATCTAGAGACAGGTTACTGGTGATAGTTGAGCCTAGGTAGGTGAACTCTTGAACCACTTCCAGAGCGTGGTCGCCAATATTGATGGATGGAGCATTTCTGACATCCTGCCCCATGATGTTCGTTTTCTTGAGGCTGATGGTTAGGCCAAATTCATTGCAGGCAGACGCAAACCTGTCGATGAGACTCTGCAGGCATTCTTCAGTGTGAGATGTTAAAGCAGCATCGTCAGCAAAGAGGAGTTCTCTGATGAGGACTTTCCGTACTTTGGACTTCGCTCTTAGACGGGCAAGGTTGAACAACCTGCCCCCTGATCTTGTGTGGAGGAAAATTCCTTCTTCAGAGGATTTGAACGCATGTGAAAGCAGCAGGGAGAAGAAAATCCCAAAAAGTGTGGGTGCGAGAACACAGCCCTGTTTCACACCACTCAGGATAGGAAAGGGCTCTGATGAGGAGCCACCATGTATTCTGTAGATGTCGGATTTTTCAGCAGGGCACTGGCTTCCTGGCTTGGCTGGAACTCAAGCTGTTACAAGCAGGTTCATCTTCTGGGTCACTCTCTCTCTCACTCTGGCTGTCTTTTTTTTAAAAAAGTAAAACTGTGTCACCTCTCACCTGCTGGTAGGAGACATTCTCCTCTCTTCCCCATGGTGACTGCACAATGGCTCAGAACATGGCTACTTTCCATCTCCTTTGTTTCAGAAGACGACATTCAATTCTGGAATGGATAGGTCTAGGATGGGCTCCATTAACACCTTTGCCTTTGAAGATTTGTCCTTTGTCGTTGTCAGGCACTTTGAATACAGAAAAGGCTAACCCCCCTTTTCTTCAGTGGCCATTTTGTACCATTGTTCACTTTTTAAATAACAAAGTGATTGACAACGCAGCCAGCAGCTGATGTCATCAGACTGCGCCAATCTGCGCACATGTGCAGATTGGCTATTTTCTGCGCATGCGCTGCGTTCTGCATTGCCAGGACTAGTTGGCGCATGCGCAGATGGCATCATAGTGTAACGCAGGCGGGGAGCGGGGGTGGGGGGAGCGGGGAGTGCGCGGCCAAAGACCTTGGTGGTGGTGGGTGAGCTCTCCACCCCACCCCCGCTCATCGTCCCACTCCCCTCCCCCACCCGCTCGCTCCCTGCCCATTCACACCCCCACCGGCCCACTCGCTCACCACGCCCCCCCATCCCTCGCCCCGCTCGCTCACTCCCTCCCCCTGGCCCACTTGCTCACTCCCTCCCGGCCTGCTCGCTTTCTCCCTCCGGCCATTGTGTGCTGCCATATGTTTGATTGCCTTCGTGTGATTACTTGAGCAGCGCCATCTTTAGTCCTGGCAGCTGCCGGTCATCGCAGACTGTGACGTTTTAGTGGCACAGGCTGCATTTGCGCATGTGCCACTGCAGAGCCACCTAGTGGTTGTGTGGTCAGCAAACGCAGCCTTTAAATAAAGGTTAATTTTTTTTTAAAGAGAGTCATTTTTTCATAACTTTTCAGAGTTAGTCCATGATTGTTGTATCATTGCACTTCCAGTGTGCATGACACCTCCCCCAAAAAGGAAAAAAGGAAATTCCTTTGATTTTATTTTTATATTGCTTGTATTTTGGGTTTAGAAAAAGGGAAAAAAAAGAAACAGCAAGACAGTTCAGGGTCACACCACTGTACACATTCATTTCACTCACTTCTCCATCTCATAACTGCTATAGCTGGCATTGCCTGTAACAGACATTTGAGGTTCAAGCTTATGTTTTTTCCGTCATCCTTCCTTTGGAGGTACCATCAAAAAGTTGCATTTCTTTTGGTTACGTGCTTTCAAATGGAGTTGTAGTTTCTCCTACACCAGTTTGTACCACTACAGTTAATCTCCAGGACCATGGATTGTTGAAGATTGTATTATGTGCAAATTTCTGTTGTTGCTTGTGGCAAGATTCTGTTTGTACAAGCTTTAACCCCTTGACTAATGCTTCCACAATACACAGTGTTAACCATTCAGGTTCTGACACATTGATACTTCTTATTTCTAGGGTGATAGTGGATGATGCATTTTTTTTTAAGCCCCTGCAAGACACCTGGGATTTCTTCCTGCCCCTTGTTCTTGCTCAGTTCTAATTGTAAACTGCTGGGTTTGATTATTTTTGGATTTGGAACCTGATCGTGAGATTCTTCAGTGGGTAGATCCATGCTAACCTTACTTATGGTTTTCTTGTGATTCTTCACAAATGTGGTTCACTTTAGGGTTATGTTACCAGGTGTTTCCCTAACCTGTTCCACGTCCTCTGGGACACTAATGCTTGCAGGTGATTGTCCAGCTTCCACTGCACCCCCCTGTGGCACTTCAACTTCATCTCCCTCACTCCTGGCTTTTGTGTTTCGGAACTTTCCTCATCCCTATTTAAATCTTTAAAAGAAGATTTCATCTAACCATGTCTCAGTTGCTTTTCTTTCAACTTTTGCGGCTTTTATCTTAGCTTCTTTAAATCTCTTTGGTTCTATCTGGACCCTTTTAACTTCTTCTGGCTCTGTCGCCCCTGGAAATTTTGGGACTTCCCCAGCCCTCGTTTTGTTTTCTCCCCTCAGTTTCTCCAGTCTCCGTGGACTGGTCTGGCCCATCTGGGTACAATACTGTGCTGCCTGCCAAATCATTGCCTAGCAATAGGTCTACCTCCTGCATAGGTAAGCTCGGAATGATGCTGACTGTCACTACACCTGTGATCAACATACTCTAGGCAAATTTTAACTAAGGAAATTTTCAAGCATTTGCCAGTAAGCCCTTTAACTAATACAGTGGCATTTGTTCTGCTTTACAGTGGAATTTCTGTCAATTTGGCAGACAACCGGTATCCCTGAGGATGGTTATCTCCTTGTCTGGCGCCTGGGACATAAAAGGAGTCATTTTTCCTTTGTGCCAGAAGTTCCAATATGTGCTCTGCTCTTGGGTTATAATAGAACACAGGCTTATAACTTTCAAAACCACAGACATGGGCTTGACTGCAGCGCCTCCTGCTCGTTTTTTGGCAAACCAACAATTGGCCTGGACATACTCAGATTTGCCACACTGGAAGCATGTCGGGCAGACCGCTACTGGTTTATCCCCTGGGTTCCTTCTTTTAAAAGTTGGGGATTGTTTTTTCTCCCTGCTCTCCTTTTCTCTCGAGCTTATTTCTGCTTCCTCGGCATCCCTGCTATTTCTCCATAGCTTGTACGAGTTACTAGACACAAATTAATTTGGAGTTAGAGATTTGTGTATTAATTCATAGTCATCAACCATTTTAGCTGCTTCCCTTACTCTTGTGACTCTTCGTTCTTCGATGTGGGTTCTTTTACTACTTGGGATGCTATTTTTAAACTCTTCCAGCAACATCACTTCTCTCATATTTTCATATGGGAGTTCTAGCTTGAGAGATCCTATCCAGCTATCAAAAGTCATATGTTTGGTGCTTTCAAATTTAATGCACGTTTGTGTGGGTCCTTTCCAGGTGTGTCAGAATCTTTGTCTATATGCTTCCAGTACCAATTCATATGCATTTAGAATTGCAGTTTTAGTTTGTTCATAATCAGAGGAACTTTCTTCTGATAACAGGGAAAAAAACTTCACCAGCCATGCCCATGAACTGCCTTGTAAGAGGAGAGTCCAGAATTCTTTTGGCCATTTTAGCCTGATCGCTATTTTCTCAAATGAGATCAAATATGACTCATTAAATTTTTAAACTAGTCTGGAGTGTGTCAGCGCAAAGTTTTGGTCTGAATTGAGGATAAGCTTTGAGTGACTAGTAGCATTTTCATTTTGGGTTTGCAGTCTCTAACTCAAACCTTCATGCTTCTTCATCTCTTTGCACCTTCCTTTCCTTTTTTACCTTCTGAAATTGCATCTCTTCTCTTTTCAACTGCATCTCCCCTTCCTCTTTTATTGATTTCTTCCTTTTTCATCTGTAACTGGATTCTAGATAGAATTACTTTTCCAGACTCTGATTCTAGACTTTCTTCTAGTGCAGGGTTAAGTTTAAAATGGTTGACTAGACTTTTCACCAGTTCAGGTTTCTTTGCTCTTTGTCGGAAAGTGACTCCCGCCTCTGTAGCTAAGCTTTTTAAATATTCAACACCTAATTTGTTTGACTTATCATGGAACATCTCTCCCTGCTCTACAAACCCCCGAGCATTAAATGTGGCTGTCTCTTTTGTTTCTAGCAAGGTAGAGGGAAAAAATACAAAAAAACATGCTTGTTTATTTTTCCACAACTTTGAGGTCAATTTTCCTCCATATTCCAAAACACTTATTTGTCTGGCAGTTCAAATCCTGGCTTCGAGCCACCAATTTGTTAGGCCACATGGAGTGACGTGGGTGGTTCCCACTGTTCAACTCTCCATCTGATTGCAGCAAGTGTATTTGTATTTGAGTTTAGCCCCTAGGTGTTTTATTTTTCAAATAACCAGATGGCAACAGGTTTTCTTGTAGGTTTTTAAAAAAATAGAAAGTTGATTGTTTATCGATCATTATGCCTTATGCCAAAAATGTCGCAACCGCATCCACTCACGCATGCGCTTGTACACACAAATGAAACAGGGAAAGAGGAAGGTGGTTTTTAGTTGGGAGCAATGGTGACGATAAACCTGTCAAATTCTCTTGATATCAAGTTCTAAATGGATGCAGGCCTGAGATGATTGTAAATTTCTCTCTTCATTGAAGGTTCTGATGAAGATGGCGGGTTACATCTAGCTCTTACTGCTGCACTCTGTAGATGGTGGATTTTTCAGCAGGGCACTGTGCCTGGCTTGGCTGGAACTCAAGCTGCTACAAGTATCCTCACCTTCTGGGTCAGCCTCTCTCCCTCTGTGGCTGTCTTTTTTTTTAAAGGCTGCGTTTGCTGACAAAGCTACCACTAGGTAGCGTGCAGCCTTTGCCCCTAAAACGCCACAGTCTGTGACATCAGCAGCTGCCATGACTAAAGGGGCACTGCTCAAATAATCACACAAAAGCAACCTAAACACATGGCACCACACAATTGGGAGAGGGGGAGACAGAGAGGGGGAGACAGAGAGGGGGAGACAGAGAGGGGGAGACAGAGAGGGGGAGACAGAGAGGGGGAGACAGAGAGGGGGAGACAGAGAGGGGGAGACAGAGAGGGGGAGACAGAGAGGGGGAGACAGAGAGGGGGAGACAGAGAGGGCGAGACAGAGAGAGCGAGACAGAGAGAGCGAGACAGAGAGAGCGAGACAGAGAGAGCGAGACAGAGAGAGCGAGACAGAGAGAGCGAGACAGAGAGAGCGAGACAGAGAGAGCGAGACAGAGAGAGCGAGACAGAGAGAGCGAGACAGAGAGAGCGAGACAGAGAGAGCGAGACAGAGAGAGCGAGACAGAGAGAGCGAGACAGAGAGAGCGAGACAGAGAGAGCGAGACAGAGAGAGCGAGACAGAGAGAGCGAGACAGAGAGAGCGAGACAGAGAGAGCGAGACAGAGAGAGCGAGACAGAGAGAGCGAGACAGAGAGAGCGAGACAGAGAGAGCGAGACAGAGAGAGCGAGACAGAGAGAGCGAGACAGAGAGAGCGAGACAGAGAGAGCGAGACAGAGAGAGCGAGACAGAGAGACAGAGAGAGAGAGAGAGAGAGAGAGAGCCAGAGAGAAATGTTTAAGGTGGTCAACTGGGTGCCAATCAGGTAGGTTGCTTTGCCCTGGATGGTGTTGAGCTTCTTGAGTGTTGCTGGAGTTGCATCCATCCAGGCAAGTGCCTTGCAAATGGACAGGCTCTGGGAGCCAAGAGGTGAGTTACTCGCTGCAGAATTAGAAAGAGAAAATAGGAGGAGCAGGCCATTTGGCCCTTCAAGCCTGCTCCACCATTCATCATCATTATGGCTGATTATCCAGCTCAGTAACCTGTTCCCGCTTTCCCCCCATATCCTTTGAGCCCTTTAAATCCAAGATCTATATCTAACTCCTTCTTGAAAACATACAATGTTTTGGCCTCAACTACTTTCTCTGGTAGCGAATTCCACAGGCTCACCACTCTCTGGGTGAAGAAATTTCTCCTTATCTCAGTCCTGAAAGGTTTACCCCGTATCCTTAGACTCCCTGGACTCCCCCAACGGGAACATCCTTCCTGCATCTACCCTGTCAAGTCCTGTTAGAATTTTATAAGTTTCTATGAGATTTCCCTCGCACTCTTCTGAATTCCAGCAAATATAATACTAACCGACTCAATCTCTCCTCATACGCCAGTCCCGCCATCCCAGGAATCAGTCTGGTAAACCTTCACTGTACTCCTACTATAGCAAGAACATCCTTCCTCAGATAAGGAGACCAAAACTGCACACAATATTCCAGGTGTGGCCTCACCAGGTCCTGTATAATTGCAGCAAGCCATCCCTGCTCCTGAACTCAAATCTGCTCGCTATGAAGGCCAACGTACCATTTGCCTTTTTTACCGCCTGTTGCACCTGCATGCTTACCTTCAGCAACTGGTGTACGAGAACACCCAGGTGTCGTTGCATATTCCCCTCTCAGTTTATAGCCAGATAATAATCTGCCTTCCTGTTTTTGCTACCAAAGTGGATAACCTCACATTTATCCACATTATACTGCATCTGCCATGCATTAGCCCACTCACTCAACTTGTCCAAATCTCCCTGAAGCCTCTCTGGATCCTCCTCACAACTCACCCTCCCACCCAGCTTTGCGTGTCATCTGCAAGTTTGGAGATACTACATTTAGTTCCCTCATCTAAATCATTAATGTATATTGTGAAGCTGGGGTCCTCGTACCGATCCCTGCAGTACCCCACTAGTCACTGCCTGCCATTCGGAAAAAGATCCATTTATTCCTACTCTTTGTTTCCTGTCTGCCAGCCACTTTTCTATCCATCGCAATATACTACCCCCAATCCCATGCACTTTAATTTTACAGGCTAATCTCTTATGTGGGACTTTGTCGAAAGCCTTCTGAAAGTCCAAATAAACCACATCCACTGGCTGTCCCTCATCGACTCTACTAGTTACATCCTCGAAGAATTCTAGTAGATTTGTCAAGCATGATTTCCCTTTCGTAAATCCATGTTGACTCTGTCCGATTCTACCACTGTTCTCCAGTTGCTCTGCTATAAAATCTTTGACAATGGACTCCAGAATTTTCCCCACTACCGACATCAAGCTGACTGGTCTATAATTCCCTTTCTCTCTACCTCCTTTTTTAAATAGTGGGGTTACATTTGCTACCCGCCAATCTGTAGGAACTGTTCCAGAGTCTGTAGAATCTTGCAAGGTGACCACCAACGCATCCACTATTTCTAGGGCCACTTCCTTAAGTACTCTGGGATGTAAATCATCAGGCCCTGGGGATTTATCAGCCTTCAATCCCATTAATTTCCCCAACACCATTTCTCTACTAATACTGATTTGCTTCAGTTCCTCCCTCTCACTAAGCCCTGTGTTCCCCAACATTTCTGGTATGTTATTTGTGCCCTCCTTTGTGAAGACAGAACCAAAGTGTGCATTTAGTTGGTCAGCCATTTCTTTGTTCCCCATAATAAATTCCCCTGTTTCTGACTGTAAGGGACCTACATTTGTCTTCACCAATCTTTTTCTCTTCACATACCTATAGAAACTTTACAGTCAGTTTTTATGTTCGCCTAAAGCTTACTCTCGTACTCTATTCTCCCCTTCTTAATCAATCCCTTGTTCCTCCTTTGCTGAATTCTAAACTGCTCCCAATCCTCAAGTCTGTTGTTTTTTCTGGCGAATTTGTATACCTCTTCCTTGGATCGAATGCTATCTCTAACTTCCCTTGTAAGCCATGGTTGGGCTACCTTTCCAGTTTTACTTTTGCGCCAGACAGGAATAAACAATCCATGCGCTCTTTGAATGTTTGCCATCGCCTATCTACCATCATCCCTTTAAGTAATGTTTCCCAATCCATCATAGCCAACTCACGCCTCAAACCTTCGTAGTTTCCTTTATTAAGATTCCCAGCCTTTGACCTGCTCTTGTAGCCACGGTATTTATATGGCTACTTCAGTTGAGTTTCTGGTCAATCGTGACCCCCAGGATGTTGATAATGGGGGATATATTGAGAGTCTGAAATAGGGTGTCATAGTATTGAAGGGGTCCTGATGAATGGATATCAACCGAAAACATTATCTCTCTCTACACAGGTGCTGCCTGACGTGCCGAGTATTTCTAGCATTTTCTGTTTTTGATTCAGATTTATAACATCGGCACTATTTCACTTTTGTACTATTGAAGGACACAATTAGCTTTCAGGCAGAGCTATAACAAACAAATCTCACTCTTCCTCACAGTATTGAGAATTTGAAAGTACATCCATCCATTCATCTGTACTTGAAATGGATGCTAAGGAAAGATTTGCACAAACCCTTAATTAAACGGTTCTGAGCTGGAACAAACTAATCATTGTGCTGTCAGGAACATCATTTCAGATTATCCTACTGTATTTCAATTTGTGAAATGTTCATTACCATCTAAATGAGAAGAAATTCATCTGCTTGCTGCAGAGGTTATTGCTTGAAATAAATTCAGACATTGGGTTCAAACACAAGCTGTGAAGGAAGGAAACATCACAGTGAACAAATCAATATTCAAAAGCTGCATGATGCAAGTTAATAAGAGGGATAATTGAATCACTCATCTGAAAATCTTGGTTGTGCATTCTGATGTGGCATTTTATACAATAAGAGTCCGTGCATCCCCCCCAAAAAATAAAAATAGCTATCTTATCTATGCTCTAGAAATGCTCTCGAGTATTTCATATGAAATAAGTAACAAGTAGCTGTAAGAATTCTCCCTCCTTCAGGAACAGGGGTAAGCCCCTTAAGCCTGTACCACCATTGAATGGGATTATAGTTGATCTGTGAGCTAATTCCATATTTCTACCCTTGCAGGCCAAACAAAGTCAAACTGCAGCAACCGCCAAGCCAGGTCATTCTGAATTTTACCTTGGGAGGAGTACTTATCCAAGTCTTGTTTTCGGGTAATTTAGTTTGGGAGTCTAAGTATATTCCTGCAAATACCAATTGACATGTTGTAGAATCTGTGCTAACTGTCTAACTTGGCTTGTGGTCCTCTTTAATCTTCCATTTAGGTTTTCTTTCTGAAACAATAAAATTAACTCAATAAAAGCAGGAGGTAGTTAGATGGTAGGTTATTCTTTTCCTAGAGAATAGTGGAGCATGCTGTTGGCTATTAGAAGAGGTAAGTACCTTGCAACTCTACTCAAGGCCAGGGTAGTTACCTGGACTAGTTTTGACTGCCTAGGAGGTTGGAAAGCAATGTGCCAGATTTTTTTCTCTTAATTGAAACTGCTCTAGGTAGGATGTAGAATCTGTCTATTGGCATTATAACTCTATAGACCAGGCTAGGTGGACCAGTAGGCTTTTTCCTGTATGAAAAATGGCAGACGTTCATATTCAATGGATGAAATCATAAGGACGCTGCCCTCGAAGGCTAACTCAAGGGTACCTTAAAAACTCCTGAGTTTTAACCCAGCTTTAGGGTCAGTCAGGCAGGGCTGAAAGTTACTATTGAGCAATAAATCATTGCGCTATGTAGTGAAAACAAAGGCAACCAAAAATATTTATAACAGGTTTCACACCTTCAGACTGAGCGTTAGAAAGAATATTTATGGAAGCTCAATATAAAAAGCAAAATAATTATAAGAGGAAGAAAAAAACCTTGCATTTATATACCATCTTATGATGTCTCAGACAGTCCAAATGATTCACATACAATGAATTACTTTGAAGTGCAGCTACTGTTACGTAAGCCGCCAATTTTCATATAGCAAGATCCCACAAACAGCAGTAAGCTGACCTTTTTGGTTGGTTAAGGGAGTAACGTTGAACAGAAACTCCCTGTTATTCTGCGAATAGTGCCATGGAATCTTTTAACAACCTGAAATATTAGGGCTCAGATTAAACAGTTCATACAAAGGAATTTTCAACTAACAGCAGCAAATTTTCCCAGTTAGCAGGGATGAGCAAGATTTATCGATCAAATGTGGTCTTGATTGTCTCAAGAACTGAAAATTTTCCAGAGATTTTCCCAAATGTGCTTTAATTTTTCGGCTCTCCAAAGAAATGATCATGGGGCTGGGTAAGAACTTATTTTTCTGCAACTTGTGGGACACGCTGGCTTAATGACCCCTTTGGCCATATTTTTTCTACATTCGTATCTAAGCGACTTCAAAGATGCAGTACTCCTCAAGTACCACACTGTTCTCGAGTGGGGCTTGACCTTATTAGTCATGCGATAGCAGTGCCAACAGAGCCAAGCTGATGCACAGGATGATCCTATGTCGGTAAATAATTTTGGTTCTTGTCTATTCGGGGATAGGAATTATTGGGTGTAATTTTGAATGACCTTGCTAAAGTTCTCGTGTTATTTTTAACAAAATTGTTAACCTGCTTAAAACAACAGAGCATCTAGGAATTTTACATTTTATCAACATCATGAAAAATAGCACTTAAACTAACATTACCCCTAGTTACCTGCCCAAGTAGTAAGCTATAACAAAGAGGAGGGTAGGCTTGTAAGTTTGGTCTAAGAACCTAAACCTAATACAGGCTTGCCCTAAAGTATACCATCCTTGGCAACATGGTCTAAACAGCTTTTTGAAGAATGAGATGGACATTGGCATCAACTGCATGGGGGACATCAGCAGTCGGATAAGTTGGGGCAGTAAAGGTCTTACTATATTTGTGGTTATTTTACTAGGGCTGGTCTAAGCAATACCCCTCAATTCCCCACCTGGCAGTGATAATAGCAGAACAAACAAACATTACACAGAACACCTTACTTCACTTGGTTTTGTCATCAACATATATTAAATGACTGTGGATAATTACGCAACTTAATGAAATTAGGTTGAAACTCCTAGTTCAGCAAATACCAACAGTATTCCAGCATAATAAGAATTAACCCCATTGTGCAATTGTTATTGCTTTCCACATATCACAAGGTAAACTTCTCCTATTTTGGCACTGCACAACTTTCTGGCAGATTGCATGAATAAGCTATAAACCATCTCTAATTATTTTACAAATTAAGTCATGCTCATAATATGTATGACCTGTTCAGTAGGAGACTTGTTGGAAAACATCTTATCTTTCAATTGTAATAGTACGTTTTCTCTGTCCAGTAAATAATGAGACTTCACTTGGATCCAAGATAGACGAGAAACAAATCATCTGTAACTAATTTCCTCTGCCTAGTTGTTCTGCATATATGTAGTGATAAGATAAGAGGGCAGGAAAACAAAGCAAGCTTCTGGCATAGCAGGCAGAAAGGCCACAGACATTCCTTGTGTGGTTCTGATCTCCTGCAACAATACTGCTGTGCAAAATGGCTTAAAATTCATTTCCGAAAACCGAGCTTCTTCACCTCTTGAATGAAGCCCCATCTGTATAGGTGTATATTGTCATTCAGAGAAAGTCTCAACCAAAGCACTTGGATTTACTCCAGCACCCTCCCACCACTGTAGTGGTTTCTAATCTCCACGCGCCCTCCCCACCACATGCAGCTTCTCGCTTAGCTTCACCAGGACCATTTTTTTTCTAGGTCCCTGTTGTTGGGCTTACCCCCTTCTGCCCACTACCCTCCACGTCACCCCGCTAGCCTCTAGCGGGAGTCAGCATTGTGAAATGCTAACAGGGCTGAGGAGTCTCAATTCCCCAGGCACCATGTTCCCAGGGGATGGTGGGAAGAAAGAATGCTGTGGTCCCAACACTGGTAAAAATAGACCCCATGAGTCTTTAGAAAGGAAGAGAACATTCACTCATGTCTCAATTAATTTTGGAAGTGTAGAAACACACACACACGACGCTGGGCAACAGAAAGCATCAAGAGCAGTTTGACATTACAAGAACATTTTTGAGGGCAGTGGCTCATTACATTAATTCCAAATATGAAATTGTTACTTTAAAATCACTGCTGCCACTGAAAGCATTAAATTCACAAGTAGTCTGAGAACAGAGATTTCTAGCGGAATTACTTCAGTCATATCACTCACCAACTGAATGGCAATCATTAGCACTGTCTTCAGTGTGAATGTTCGGTCGCACAGATCAAAGAGGTCCTCCAGACTTGGTCCCAGCAGCTCCAGCACCATGGCATTATATTTACTACACGGTCCAAAGTAATATACCTGAGGAACTCCTTCAGCTGAAAGGGAAAACAGAAAACTGTGGTTACCAAAAACAAAACAGGCTTTTCCAAATGGTCTAAATATATGACATTGAGACAGCAGGGAGGTTTATCCCATCCTATGGCTAGTTCTGAAAACTCTGCTTCTGTACCATGTAGTGGACACTCTCAATGTTTTGGTGTGGCCTTATTTTCAATTATTTTAATTTTACCAAACATCTCGCTTCCCCCTCAAATATACTTGATTTCCATCCCTTTTTTTAAACGATTGGTTTGTAATGCAGAATATATAAAGGCTAAATGATATTCAATGGATATTTGGAATATTCATTGGTTGTAGTAGTAATTATAACAAAATCATTTCAATGGCTAAAGTAATGGATTTAACCTGAAGTTTTAAAAACAAACCTGGATATACTAAAGCTCAATACTTTCAAGTAGATTGAGAAGGCAAAAATCTATGTTGGCAGCTTAAATAGCACTGCCCTGTTTACACCACACTGAGTGAAGCAGAGAAATAGCTGACTGGATTGATGCAGCATGTAAAACAGCTCCACTGGAAGTCATCCACATCCAAATTAGTACTAAAATGGAACCTAGAGATGGGTCACCTCACAACAATTTGCATTTTCATGGTCACCATTAACATAACAGTAGTAGTAGTAGTAGAAGAGAGAGGGGCGGGGAAGTGGACCTGTGTGAGAAAGACAATGGAAGACCGAGACAGTGGAGGACGAAGGGGTAGACCATGATGAATCTCAGAGGGGTCAAGGAGGGAAATATACCATAATCACAAAGGAGCACTGAATTTGATGAATTAATGCTGGACGTTGGATTTAAACAGTTCACCTGTTGTGAACAAAAGCAACACTCCCAAGTAATTTTAATGTTAAGCTAATTGGTATTCCAGGAGCATTTTAATTTCATGTTTTCATTGTACGGTGCATGTTGGAGACACACTGGTACATTAGGATTCTCAGCTAAGCTTTGGATACATTCAGGGGAAGGAATATTTTCTCCCCCTTTCTCCCGACGGCTTCAACTCTTGAAAGGGTATGGTAACACGGCTGCTGGCAGCCAGTTCAGAAGTTCACTCTTCAAGCATGACTCTAGTCAGCGAGGGTCTGAAGACAATTTGGGCGTAGATATCTTCACAGCTGAGTCTCCTGCCCTCAGCAAGTGCCCATAGATACAAGTTTTACAGTAGGGGGGCTGACTGTCAGCTGGCTGATTATTCCCCTCCTTTGCCCAGAGGGGTTGAAGATAATTATAACATTCTAATTCCCGACCAGCTACAACTGTACAGAATTGTTCATGGAATTTATTGCATGACTTTTGTCTTCACCTGCTCCACTAACACCCTAATGAATGATGTACACTCCTGGATCAAGACAATTAATTTCTTCCTGGGCCACGGGCTTCAAATGGCTGGGAGAGGAAGAAGAGTTGAAGAGATACTTTGGGCTGTAGGACAATTTTGTCAATTTATTCTTCCTTCCTGCCTTTACTGCTTTTCTATGCTGGGCGGTAAATAGACTGGGGGAAGGAGGTGGTGCAGGAAAGATAATATGCTGTTGGCTCCAGGAAGTTAACCCTAACCTCATTGCTCCTCCAGTGATCATTGATTCCAATTAGCACTCATCGTCAACACAACTTGCATTTATATACACCTTGAATGTAGAAGCGTTATTTTTTTAAAAAGGCACTTGATCCACAAGTGCTGTCAGGAGGGCTACCCCATCTGTAGATTGCAGCAAGTTGTTAGGATTTGTGCTGCAGGGCGATGGGCTTTGATTCTCCAGAGATTAGGCCCATCAGGCATGGCTGGGTCTGCAGGGCATAAAAGATCCATTTGGTCTTTGTGGCTGCCTGCTGTATTGGGAATTCATAATCAGGCAGTGACTCCTCAGTTAGCCCATGCAGAGTGTAAACACCATCCATCATATGCAAGCAATACGAGAAAATGAAGGGGATAACCTTTGCAGATGGCTTAGTAACTCTAGAGCAATGTTCAGACTTAGCAACTGGCAATCAGCCAGAGTGACAGATGCAATCATGAGCGTTCCACATCTGTCACTATCTGGTGACTGGGGTCAAACTACTCTAAGTGTCTAATAGGCTACTCAGTATACACGCATTGAAAACTGAAGCCTTGTTGGAGTGAAAGAAGTGATTAATTTCAAGTGGAGCATATTTTCAAATTAGTCTCTGCTGAAGTGCCCACAGTCCCGGTGGTAGTACTATAAGATGCTAAACAGGGTTTGACATTTCAGCTTTCTTTTAGCACCCCTGTATATTCAGGATTCAGGAAGGCTGACTACAATATCAGTTGCTTGTGCAGGCTCTTAGATGGGTAACAGGATTTGACTGGTGCCTCCGTGATAAATAGCTTCAGTTCTGTCATACTTAAAAATACTCTACAAAATGCATTATATTGCTGATCCAATGAAAGCAATGAAAAATGCTTGCTGTGCCCCATCTTGATTGCAGTTCCAGCTAGAATGATGTTCATTAGACTGAGGTGATCAATAGCCATTTGCAAACTACTGATTTTACACCAGTAACCTTTGCACAAATTACAGGAAACTCCCAGGAAGGACAAAAGACGTAGAAAGCTTTAAAACTGGAGTTGAGGTGAGATAGCTTCCAGGCAAAAATGAAACATACACGTCAAGCACAAAACCAGGTTTCCAAGTGTCTTGAAGGAAATTGACAGGGTCCCGAAGGAGGGAAAGAAGCAAATTCCCACAAGAAGCCACAGAAGTGAAGGGTGCAAAGGAGAGCTTTGCAGACAATGTCAAGAAGGCAGAGCACAAGGACGGAGGAGGCAGCAGAAAAAGAATACCATATGCACCCAACAGGTTTACCAAAAAGTCTCGAACCAGAACAGGACGTCCAAGTAACAGGCTGTGTGTTAATGGAGTTACTTAGCTTTAGGTTAACTAAAGAAACGAGGTCTTACTGATCGAATGCCAGAGCAGTGCAGCAGCCTAGACTCCTGACATACACTCAGACTGTGCAGTGATTACCAACAGCTCAGTCTCAGTACTGCACACTTGCTTATGACATGAAATCCAAGCACAGCTGTATTCAGTGTCAGTAAATTAACTTGTACTGCTGTTCTCTCACCAGTACATATAACAGAGTGGCTCCATTACCCACCTAAACCCTGGGGCCATAGGATAAAGCAAGCTTAAAGAACTATTATCTTTAATTAAGGATATCAATCTTACTGTAATTTTATCTACTCCTGTAAAGTGGCTTTCATTTCATGAAGACTTTTACATAGGTTTACATAAATAATTTTTGATGCTGAATGATAGAAAACTGCAACTTAATCCTGAAGCTTAGCAGACACCCACCAAATTTCACTCATGGCTTGCAGTACCATCTGAACGTCTTGATAAAATTACAGGCTAACGCTGTTAAACATTCAGAATTCTAGGGCTTTAAAAACGCACCAAAATTATCTGGACAAGACAAAAACAAGGATGATTGAACTGAATTATTGAATGATGCTCTGTATTCAGTGCTCTCCTTGGCTTTGTTCTATTGCACCACCATGATGCTAAATCCAACAAGATCTTGCTGCCTGGGATTATGAACGGTGTTCGGCATGCTTTGGAATGTGCAATGACAATTTACTCCGTAACCTCCTCCAGCCCTACAACCCTCCAAGATCTCTGCATTCCTCCAGTTCTGGCCTCTTGTGCATCCCCTATTTTAAACACTCCACCACTGGCAGGGCCGTGACTTCAGTTGCCCAGGCCTTAAACTCTAGAGTTCCGTCCTTAAACCTCTCCATCTCTCTTTCCTCCTTTAAGATGGTCCTTAAAACCTACCTCTTTGACCAAGCTTTTATTCATTTGACCTACTTGCATGGCTCGGTGTCAAATATTGTTTGATAACACTCCTGTGAATTGCTTTGGCACATTTTACTACATTGAAAGAGCTATGTAAATGCAAGTTGTTGCACATGAAATGCTGACTTACGATGTCCAACCACAAACTGAAAGGTTTAGGAATGCAAACCAGTAATGGTCAAGTACTTGTGAAACTTAAATAAACTTTTGCATTTCAGATTCTTGAATAATATTGTAAGTCGGTTTCTGGTGGTTGGGGGTGGGAGCAGAGTGAGGACGTATGCAGTAGACAGTCCTCAATCCCAGCACTCCACCCAGGCCCAGGAGAGGTTAGAGCAAGATGCCAACAGGCAATGGGCAGGATGGAGAAAACAATAGCAGCACGATTCGATTTATAAATTGGCGAGATTGGGCAGAAAATAAAATACTGTAAGCTTGCAGGTACACACTTGAAATTCTGATGCTTCACCCTAGAACTTGGAAGCATGGGACAAAATGCTTAAAGTTGATTTGCATTGTATTTAACCAATGTGGAAAAGCAAAATAAATATCATTCAAATCTGGTGGAACAAAACAATAAAGGAAAGCAAATTAAATTAATGAAGATACCCCACTACACCTTTCAATATCCCTCATTCAGGCCACTACTATATATGTGAGCCAACTAGTACTAACATTTGTTTGATCAAGCTATCCTTCTCCCTTTTTGCAAGACCAGAGATCCTTTTAAAAAAACTATAAGGCCACAGATTTGCAGAACAACTCCTAACACTAAAATCAGTTCTTCACTGTGCTTCCCAGTCCCTCAGAATAACCCTACAGGCAAGCAAAAACCCCAAGAAAACAAGCAGACTGATTCTACAAGTTGAGCCAGGCAGCTTCATTACAATTGCTAGGATCTAGAGAAACAATTATTATGGCTTAATCATTACCAAACTCACTTCTGAATCAGAAGTGGATTCAACCCTACTCCGTGACTTGAGGACATACTTCAGGCTGACATTTGTGATGGAATCCTGCATTTTGAGAGGTGCTATTAAACCAAAGCTGCCTAACTGCTTAAGTGGATGCAATAGATCCTGTGCTACAATATAAAGAATAGGTGGGGAGGGGGCGCATTCTCTGGATGTCCTGGCCAACATTTACCTATCAACAAATACCGCCAAAAGAGATTAACTGATCATTTATTTCATTGTTGTTTATGCGACCTTGCTGTGCACAAATTAATTGTCAAGATTCCTGACATAATAGCAATGACTAGACTTAATAAGTAATTCCTTTACTGTGAAATAGTGGACTGAAGGAGGAAAGGTGCAATATATATGCAAATTCATTCTTCTGAAGCCATTAAAGGTTTTTGAGAAACAAGGATCCCAAGCTATGGGGAGGAGGAAATAGAATACATACACACTTAATTCATAACTCAAAATATATCCTCAACTTAACACACCCTATTGTAACTAATTTACCAGGTTGTAATAGGAGTTTGCCACTACTTAATACTTTGTATAGATACATGAGGGTTTTGGAAGATCCTAAACTGGTCCTCAGATGGGCTGGCTTAATTTTTTTTTATGGATACAAGTGATACTTTTGCATCAAAACGATCAGCATGGTACATGGGATGAAAGGAACTGAACTCTGATTAGTGATTGAGTAAATTTGGATTATATTGATTGGCGATGAGGAGCTTAACTGGGGAATATGATTGAAACATTCAAATAAAAGCAAAATACTGCGGCTGCTGGTAATCTGAAATAAAAACAAGAAATGCTGGAAATACTCAGCAGGTCTGGCAGCATCTGTGGAGGGAGAAGCAGAGTTAACATTTCGGGTCAGTGACCCTTCTTCGGAACTCCGGGTCACTGACCCGAAATGTTAACTCTGCTTCTCTCTCCACAGATGCTGCCAGACCTGCTGAGTATTTCCAGAATTTCTTGTTTTTATTTTATATATGATTGAGACAGTTGGAATAACAAATGACAGGGTAGATCAGGAATGATTTTTGGGAAAGAGCACTAGTAAATGGGGGCACCAGGAAACTGGGAAATTAGGAACGTATCAAAATCACACCTTGGTGTCCCCCTCTACTCCACCAATAGCTTCTCCTCTTCAAGCACCACGTCATGATCCATCTCCATCACCTCTGCTTTAAAATTGTTGTCTACTGCCCTGCCCAAGCTCCACCTCTGCCTCCTAATTCAGTTCTTCTGTGCTCCCTAACATTTCCTTCCATATAAACTTTGCTAACCATAGATTTGTCAACTCTTTTGGCCTCGCCACTCACCTGTCTCAATTAAGGCCATCTCCAACCACTTCCTTGTATCCTTCATCACTCTCATCCCTTCCAAATGGCCCTAGTCTCACAACTGTACTTTAATCTCCAAACTGCCTTGCTTTTGGTTCACAATTTGCTATGACATTTTTGTAGCTATGTTATCAACCACTCCCTCACCTCCATCATTGACGCTCTTGTCCCCAGTAAACCCTTTTACTCTCTCCCATCATTCTTCCTAGACTGGCCCCCACCTTCACTCTCTCCAGTCCAAGTGGCCCAGAAGTATTTCTCACACACAACTGGTATAGCCGTGCATCACAGGATCTGGCTAGATCACATCGGGCATTAGCAGGCCTCACTTCTCAAAACTGCTCACTACAGGATTGTCAGAGGTGAAAGACAGCTCTTGGCTTTTTTCTTTACTACCAAACATCTCCTTAAACCGCTCTCTTGCCCTCCACCCTTACTTCCAACAAGTGCAATGAGCTCATGGACTTCTCACAACAACTGAAATCATCCGTGCAGCTGCCTCCCTTCCCCAGCAAGCCAAACCACCACCCAAGCTCCCTCATTTAGCGCTAAACACATATTTCTCTAATATTTCTCCCAGCATTTCCTTTGCAAGCACATCTTGTCCATGAAACCTACATCTTGTTCCCCTGATCCTGTTGACCAGCTTTCTTTGCTGGCCCCTATACTAGCCATTTTTACAAATGATTCCTTTACTTTTGAAAACCACATTATCCCTCTTCAACTTAAAAATAACACCCCCACCCCCTGTCCTTGAAAACTGCCACCCATATTTCCAACTCCCTTTTCTTCTCCAAATTCCTTAAACATGTTGTCACCTCCCAAACATGTGTTAATCTTCCCTGCAGCTCCATTTTTGAATCTCTACAATCAGATTTTTGACCCTGCCACAGTACTGGCCTTAATCAAAGTCAATGACCTCTGACTATGATGGTCAAGCATTATACCTCCTTGGTATAACTCTGCAGCCTTTGACACACTTCCCAACACTGTCCTCTTTCGACGTATCCCCTTTGGGGTCTAGATCCGTGGGACTGAGTACTGTTGGTGCCAATCTTGCCTATCTGATCATAGCCAGACTATCTCAAACAATGCCTTTTCTTTCCACCTCCACATCATTACCTCTGCAGTCCCAAGGAACCCTCTTGCAACATAAAACATGGGGTTAGGCTCCATGTTTCCTACAACAGTGACTTCACTTCAATAAGTAATTTCATGGCTGTAAAGCACTTTGGGACGTCATGAAAGATGTTATATAAATGTAAGTCTTTCTCGTTCTGCTGACTACCTACTTCACCACCACCTCGTTGCTCTATCCCTTCAGACTGCTTGACTGATGTCCAGTCTTTGATAAGCTGCAATTTCCTACAAATGACCACTGGCAGGAGCAAAACCATTGGCTCACCACAAACTACGTACCCTTGCCACTGATTCAATTCCCCTCCCCGTCCACTGTCTCAGGGGGAATCAGACTGTTTGCAACTTCAGTTCCTATTCTATCTAGTTAAGTTTCCAATCTCAAACCTCCCATCACCCACCTTTACCCCTACATCAGTCCATTAGCTAATAAAACCCTCATCCCCATGCATTTGTTAGCTAAAGACTCAGTTATTCTAAAGCTCTTCTGGCCAGACACCCATCCTTCACCCTCCATAAATACCAGCTCATCCTAGGCTCTATTGACATATCCCCTTAACACACCAACTGCACATCCATTACCCTAGCACTCACTGACCTGTACTGGTTCTTGGCTCTCAATGCCTGAAATTGTACATTCTCATTCTATCCCTTCATGGTCTTACCAATTTCCAGCTCTGGTCTCTCAGGCATCCATTCTGCCAATCCCCATCCCCTCCCACCAGTTATCATACTTCCAAGCTGTCTGAAGCACATGGGCAGGAATTCCCTCCCTAAACCCCCGTGCTTCGCAACTTGCGATTCTGCTTAATACACACCTCTCATCCTCACTAACACCAAGTAATCAACAATCCACTCAAATGCCAGTTATCTCAGAAATTCCATTCACGCCTTCTTGCATAATCTGTCCGCTTCTACCAGGCCAGATCAAATTGAAGGAGTTGTCACGTTGAAAGGATGTCATGCAGGAGACTTTTTGGAAGCAATTGACTTGCGGGTAGGGAACAGTGTCTTGCAGATTAAATTTCGGGCAAGGAAAACAAAAGGAATACCGTCTGGTTTGAAAAGTCAGCATAAAAGCTGGTAACACCCAGTGCTCTCGATATGTTTCTGTGTAAGTAACTGTCTTTGTTCCTGATGACTTGTAGAACAGTTCATTTATTCAGTATTAAGGGAATGCTAATAGAGTAATGTACAGCCATGTAAGACAAGTATTGGCCAATATAGTTGCACAGATGGCCCTTTCATTCAGCAAGTACCATGATCGTATTATTTATAACTGGGTACCAGAATTAGCAGCAAGTCAGCTTTTGAATTGTGCATCCTTAAGCAAAAACACAGGATCCACATCAGCAATCTAAGCTGGTCACATTGATCTCATTCAAGACATTAATTTTATTGTAAGGATGTGGATACTTTTTTGGCTTTGGTATCAAGTTGTGAACTGTAACAATTCAGCATCAGAAATAAACAAGCCTTCTATTTGGCTCCTTCAGAGGCTATAACAAATATCTTCGACGATAGTAGGATCATGTGGTAAAGCTCCAGTGTCCTGAACGCACAGTGATTGCAGGACTCAATCACATTTATGATTCTTCATAGATCCTCACTAGTCTCCCCTATGCAGTCATATGCCATGACGTTGCGTGGAAACAAGGCATTTTCAGAGACCCTAACTTGTTCTCCCGGGCTCTCTATCTCATGTTGCATCACCACAGTGGTAACATTTGGAACAGTTACCAAGAGATGAGATCTCAAGAGCTGGATACCAATGCTGAAACGGATCCAGGGCAGAGAAGGAAATGGCTCTGGGCCAGATATAGGTGGTCTGTTAAGATTGTTATAACTGGTCATTGTCTCCAACCAAGATTTGCTATCAGTGCCTGATCGTGCATATTCAATTTATTCCCCGAAAATGGCACACTAACAAGGATTGACTGTAAATGTCAAAGACATTGGGCACAGATACTTGTCAAAAGGAGAGCATCAGGTACTTATAACAGGTGTCCATCACTTCAGTCCGAGGAATTCCCTGTGGCTTTCCCTGATGGTTTTCAGAATAGAAGCATCTGTTGATATCCACAGCACACATTCAACCCCTCAGGCACACAGCCTGAATGATTGCTGAGCAGAACAACCTTTTGAAATTTTCCCTCTAACTTATTCACATTTAGTCATGACACAAAAATTTTAAGCACAGCAAAAGGCCACACCTATCTCAGAAAATTCCCCTAAATTTTGATCTTCAATTAAGTCGAGAAACCATATTTTCTTCCCTCTTACATTGGTATCTTGCACATTCCTGATTTTGATTGATCCACTCGACAGCCATGCCTTCAACTACCTCGGTCGTAAGCTTGAATACCTCCCTAAATTCTCCGCCTCTCTCTTCTCCTTTCAAGCACTCCTTAAAATCTAGCTCCACCTGTCTCAATATCTCCTGATGTGGCTTGGTGTCAAATTTTGCTTGATAACACTCCCGTGAAGCGCCTTGGGAAGCTTCATTATGTTAAAGGCACTTTATAAATGCAAATTGATGATGTTGCTCTGGGTCTAGTGAAATGCTTTCTCTTAATAAACAAGATATCACTGATCGGGCAACTGATAGCATAATCTTGAACAGGTACCCTTGAACCTTCCATTCCCAGCACCAAAGCACCTGCATTGATCTGCTCTATGGGCAAAATACCAAAAGATTTGGCTTAACTGTGCCCTAGTTGAGGAAACCCAGACACTCACTGATTTCCCCAGTACAATTTTCCAATAGCAAGGGCAATCCAAGGCTGAGGATTTTTCTCACCCTCTTGCTCCCCTCCATTGGAGTAGCTGTATTTCTTCACACAAACAATCCTGTGCTTTTGGTTTCTAATCATATAGCCTTTCTCCCAGATTATCTGATATGATCGTCAAGTCAACAGCACTTGGGGGCTTCTGCTGGGTTTGGCTGTACCTGCTCATCTATCAAAGGTTTCACATGAATGTACAAAGAATGACAGACGACAACATATTGGTCCATCCAGCCCATTCAACACTAAGTGAATGTCTTGTGCATCATGACAGAATCAGAGAATATTCTCCCACAGGAGGGGCCATTCGACCCATCAAGCCTGCACTGGCTCTTTCAAAGAGCAATCCAGTTGGCCCCATTCCCCTGCTCTTCCCTCCTATCCCTGCAATTTTTTCCTTCAAGTATTTATCCATCTCCCTTTTGAAGTTTACTGTTGAATTTGCAACCAGCACCTTATCAGACAGTGCATTCCCACATCCTGAACACATATTGTCAAGAATTTTTCCTCATGTTGCCTCGGTTCCTTTGTCAATTACCTTAAACCTGTGCTGAGGTGTCAATGCATTTTGGCATTCTTCGTCGAGGCATTGGTTTATGAACGGACTACACCATCATAGCCTAAATTCTCAGACATGTGCTCCCAACTAATGCAGCCCCCACCCTCCCCCCCAATGGGAGAATGAGGACCAGCCCATACGGTCTTCAGAATGCCGGTGTTTGGAATGACTCTGCACCCCACCCAAAACCCTGTAATCTCCTGGGAGAGGTAAAAAAAAAACAGGACAATTGGAGGGGAAAACTGTGGGAAATTCGTCTGAGCCTCTAAGCAAGTGAAACTAGCCCAGACCACCACTCTGACCCTGGATGCCATGCTGTACCCACCTTTTGTACGAGGTGATCTCCACCCCAGCCAGGAACTGATCCCAAAGGATGTTGCTTTTATGAGGATGTTCAAGAAAAACTAAGGACATCTTTACCCAATCAACCAAGACCTGAACATGAACTCTCAAATCTAATTATGCACCTCTTGCTGCTGCACTTCATTTTTTAAATCATCCTTGTAATGGTTGGCCAAGCTATCTGTTACACAAGTATATGAATGCTCTGCAACCTATACAACACTTGACAAGTAGCTGCGACATTTTCCTAAATTGTTTCCAGACCATAGAGACATGGCCTCAAAAACAGCCACTTAATCACATAAGAAATAGGAGCAGGGTAGACCATACAGCCCCTCGAGCCTGCTCTGCCATTCAATACGATCATGGCAGATCTCCTTCAAATCCACTTTCCCACCTGATCCCCACAGCTCTTGATTCCTGGAGACACCAAAAGTCTGTCTATCTCAGCCTTAAATATATTCAACAATGGAGCATCCACTACCCTCTTGGGGCAGAGAATTCCAAAGATTCACAACACTTTGAGTGAAGAAATTTCTCATTTCAGACCTAAACGATCGGCACCTTATCCTGCGATTGTGCCCGTGTTTTAGATTTCCCCAGTCACAGGAAACAACCTCAGCGTCTACCCTGTGAAGCCCCTTCAGAATCTTGTGTGTTTCTATGAGATCACTTCTCATTCTTCTAAACTCGAGTGTATAGTCCCAACTTACTCATCCTATCATAGGACAACCCTCTCAACCCAGGAATCAACCTAGTGAACCTTTGTTGGACCACCTCCAAGGCATGTATATCCTTCCTTGGATATGGAGAAAAACTGCACACATTAGTCCACAGTGGTCTCACCAAAGCCCTGTACTACTGTAGCAAGACTTCCTTATTTTTGTACTCCAATCCCCTTGCAATAAAGACAAACATGTCATTTGCCTTCCTAATTGCTTGCTGTACCTTCATGCTAACTGTGTGCCTTGTATGAGTATACCCAATACCCTCTGAACATCAACATTTACAAGTTTCACACCTTTAAAAAAAAAAAATTCTGCTCTTCTATTCTTAATACGAAAGTCAAAAACCTACATTTCCCCACATTATACTCCATTTGCATCTTGTTGCCCACTCACTTAACCTGTCTATATCTCTTTGCAGCCTCTGTGTCCTCCTCCCAACTTACATTCCCACCTAGCTTTGTATCGTCTGCAAATTTAGATACATTACTTTTGGTCACTTCATTTAAGTCATTAATATAGATTGTAAATAGCTGAGGCCCCAGCACTGATCCTTGCGGCACTCTACTACTTACAGCCTGCCAACTTGAAAATGCCCCGTTTATCCCTACTCTCTGCTTCCTGTCCATTAGCCAATCCTCTATCCATGCTAATATATCACCGCGAACTCCATGAGCCCTTATCTTGTGTATTCACCATTTGCGCGTCACCTTATTGAATGCCTTTTGGAAATCCAAGTATATTACATCTACTGGCTCCCTTTTATCTACCCTACTAGTTACATCCTCAAAAAACTCCAATAAATTTGTCAAACACGATTTCACTTCCGTAAAACCATGTTGACTTTGTCTGATCATACTACAATCTTCTAAGTGCAAGTGTTAAGACGTTCTTAATAATAGACTGACGCATTTTTCCAACGACTGACGTCAGGTTAACTGGTCTGTAGTTCCCCATTTTCTCTCTCCCTTTTTTCTTGAATACCAGTGTTACATTTGCTAACTTCCAATCCGCTGGGACCATTTTAGAATCTAGGGAATTTTGGAAAATCATAACCAGCATTATCTCTGTAGCTACCTGTTTTAGAACCCTGGGATGCAGGTCATCAGGTTCTGGGAATTTGTTGGCCTTAGTCCCTTAAGTTTCTCCAATACTTTTTCTCCGCTGATATTAATTACTTTAATTCCTCACTCTTATTAGCCCCTTGGTTATCCTCTATTTCTGGTATGTAATTTGTGTCTTCTATTTTGAAGACAAACAAAATATTTGTTGTCTCTGCCATTTAGAGAGATATATATATATATATATATATATATATATATATATATATATATATATATATATATATATATATATATATATATATATACAGCACTGAAACAAGCGGAGTCTGTGCCGACCAACAACCATCCATTTGTACTAATCCTACATTAATCCTATATTCCCTACCACATCCCCACCATTCTCCTACCACCCACCTACACTAGGGGCAATTTACAATGGCCAATATACCTATCAACCTGCAAGTCTTTGGCTGTGAGCGGAAACCCACGCGGTCACAGGGAGAACTTGCAAACTCCGCACAGGCAGGACCCAGAACCAAACCCGAGTCACTGGAGCTGTGAGGCTGCAGTGCTAACCACTGCGCCGCCCATATCATTCCCCATGATAATTTCCTCTGTCTCTGCGGGACCAATGTTTACTTTAGCTACTCTCCTTTTTGCATACTTGTAAAAACTCTTACAATCTGTTTTAATATTCCTGGCTAGTTTACTCTTATTTTTACACTTACCAACTTCTTGGTCACCCTTTGCTGGCTTCTAAAATGCTCCCAATCCTCAAGCTTACTACTATTCTGTGCGACATTATAAACCTCTTAATTTAATACAATCCTTAACTTCCCTATAAGCCACGGATGGATCTTTCTTGCTGAGGTTTTGTTTTTTAATGGAATACATTATGCAATAAAGTGTCTTAACTCCATGCCACAGCCCTTACTGAGGTAGCTTTTTTGACACTGGCCTGCACTGCAGTGAATAGCAGAGGGTTTGCAATGGCTGAGAGTTAAGCCATTCTCCCCCTCATTAGAGACGGATCAGAAGCAGCAAATTCTTTGGTCATTTGAATGTTGAAGACTTTGAAGAAATGACTCAATTCCAATCTCCAAGGCACACCTTCCAACAGGGTCAATCTCACTTCGTTTTCTTCTCCGCCATAAGCACCTTCCTTGCCATGGTGCATTATCAGGCCAACTGCCTGATCTGGTCTTCCCTGCACTGATCAGTGTGTTCCCCAACACCAGGGCAGGTAGAGGTAATTTTATTTTATTTTTTAATTCATTCATGGGGTGTCAACGTCACTAGCAAGACCAGCATTTGTTGCCCATTCCTAATTGCCCTTGAGAAGGTGGTGGTAAGCTGCCTTCTTGAACTGCTGCAGCCCTGGTCATGTAGGTACACCCAC
The DNA here is from genome assembly GCF_036365525.1 of Heterodontus francisci. NCBI lineage: Eukaryota > Metazoa > Chordata > Chondrichthyes > Heterodontiformes > Heterodontidae > Heterodontus > Heterodontus francisci. The sequence continues at coordinate 37,851,407 of NC_090405.1, read as the reverse complement.
ATTGCTGTTAGGAAGGGAGTTCTAGCTTTTGACCCAGCGACAGTGAAGGAATGGTGATATTGTTCCAAGTTGGAGGGAAACTTGCAAGTGGTTATGTTCCCATGGGCCTGATGCTCTTGTTCTTCTAGGTGTTAGAGGCTGCAAATTTGGACGGTGCTGTGCAAAGAGCCTTGGCAAGTTACTGCAGTGCATCTTGTAGATGGTACACACTGCTGCCACTGTGCGCCAGTGGAGGAGAAACTAAATGATTAAGGTGGTGGATGGATGCACATCAACTCTTCTGTCTATGCTTGGACCAAGGCTATAATGAGGTCCAGAGCCAAGTGGTTCTTGGAGAATCCAAACCGAGCGTCTTTGAGCAGATTATTGCTGAGTACATGCCCATTGATAGCACTGTCAATGACACCTCCCATCACTTTGATGACGAGAGAGTAGACTGATGGGATGTGTTACGACCGACCATTCCAGTCAAAGCCCCCAATCAAAATATATGATTCCGATTGTGGTGGGAGAAACGCACTGTTAATTCAATCCCGTTGCTCCACAGATCACCTAACATATCATTTAAAACTTTCCAAATTAAAGACAGACCCAGCCTAATTGCATCTATTAACCCCCGAATGAGGTTAACCAAACCAGGTGTCTTTCAATCAACAAATTAACTGTTTAATTAGAAGAACTAAATTCTTAAACACTATGAAGATATAAACAGTTAAAATAGAAAAAATTAGAGTCCTTGCAAATTTAAAGTCCAATGTTGCTTGAAGTCCTCACAGAATGTTGCTTGAAGTCGAGACCTGCTCAGGTTGGGAAAAAAGAACCCGACCCGAACCACTGTGGACCCCAGCCCGACCCGACCCAAGTCCCTCCGATTTTGCCCCGAGCCCGACCCAAACCTGACCCAAGCATCCCTTTACTTACCTTCGGACTCGGAATCTCCACGAAGCTGCAGCACATGCACAATGACATCAAGTGACATCACTCGCCCACCGCGCAGACTCAGTTTCGTCACGGACTCCCAGCTCAGGTTTTTTAAAATTTCAATACTTACCAGCAGAGCACTTACCCGTGCGCATCCGGCCCGACCCGACCTGGACTCAGCCTGACCCGACCCGAGCGCTGTACCCTGAAGATGGGCCCGACCCAACCCCAACACGTCATCAGGTCCCATCAGGTGCGGGTCAGGTAGCAGGCCTCTAGCTTGAGGTCCTCACAGAATGTTGCTTTCCTTCTCCAGCAAATTTCAACAATTAACAACTTGCAAACTTTCAACAGAATCAATCTTACTAAATTTAGAGTTTTTGAGGGATAAAAGATTGTCACAGTCCAAGTTCCCTCCCTTCAGTTTAAATTACCAGAGATCTGTGTTTTGGCTTGATGTTTTAGAATTTTGAGAGATAATAATTAAACAGACTAAATTTCTATTCCTTCAGTTTAAATGGCTGAGAGCTCTTTTTCAGATGCTAAACGGCTCAGCTGTCAGTGTCCGTGTCCTCTGTCTGCGTTATAACAAACTGTCTTCAACTAAAAAGCCAGTTCAAAATTGAATTGTAACAAATGTATCGTTTGCTACTCACTCCAATGGCTGTATCTATGGTAACGAGAATGCACCCTTTGAACCGCAGTCTCTAAATGGCTGTTTCTAATGGTAGCCGAAAATGCACTTCTCTATAACTCCTGAGGCTTGCCGGTTCTTAAAGCAATACTGATCCTCTGCAAACCTTAAAAGCAAACCGCATATTCCCGGAAAAAAAAACTACAGGACCATGACAGATGGTAATTGGCTGGATTGGATTGGTCCTGCTTTTTGTGGACAGGACATACCTGGGCAACTTTCCACATTTTCGGGTTGATGCTAATGTTGTAGCTGTACTCGAACAGCTTGGCTACTGGCGCAGCTAGTTCTGCAGCACAAGTACTACAGTTGGGTTGTTGGCAGGGTCTATAGCCTTTGTTATATCGAGTGCCTTCAGCAGTTTCTTGATATCAAGTGGAGTGAATCAAACTGTCTTAAGACCGACGCACTTAAGATGTGCACATGCACAGCAATCTTAAAAGAACCACGCAATGCAACAAGCAGGCCACACAATCAGATGTTTGTTGGAGGGAGCGTTGCTACTGATGCTGAATGAGGGATGAAGGAAACAGGAGGGAGCCCGCCATCAGAAGAGCAGGAACAGTGTTAGAAAGAGCAACGGATCCAACATCAGCAGAGGGGGAGGAGCAGGGGAGAGAGAGCGCAAGGGCAAGATCTTCATTGTGGGTGAAGAGTTCTGATGAAAGGTCATTGACCTGAAATGTTAACTGTTTCTCTCCTCACAGATGCTGCCTGACCTGCTGAGTACACCAAGCATTTTGTGTTTTTTATTGTTTAATTTTGGTTGCTGTATATCAGTGTTACAACCACTCCCAATACTGCCCAGCTACTACTGTAAACGGAATGCTCCTGAACATTTCTTTCTCCATCTCCCCATGCATGCACAGTGGCTGTCCTTGAATCATGAATATCAGCTTAAGGAGGAAGCTACAATTTGACCAAAAGCAAAATCTGCCTTACCATTACAGTACGCCTTCCCTAACAGGAAGCTTCAAATTACAGTAATTTTTACATAGTACTACCTGATGCAAATTTGGGAATTATAACAAGCCATTCAAGCTTTTAATAAAACAAAGTAACATAGCTTGTAAACATCACAAGTATGTTCATACAGTAACGGAATTCAAAGGGTTTCATAAGTTCTATGCATAAATTGATTCCCACCTTCTCTAGAGAGTGGACCAAGAGATGGTATGAGTAACGCAGTAAGGGTTCCCCCAGGTCCTAGTACACACTTTCCCAGAGAGACCTCTAGTGCAGTGGTTTTCAAACTGGAAACCAAGGTCACAAAATCTGAAACGCGGCCATTCTGGCAGATCAGCATTATACATTTAGACCTCTTGCCCTGTCTGCCCAAATACCTGTGGCGCCAGGATTGACCTGCTGACTCACCTGAGGACACACAAATCATGAAGCCTGGCAGTCATCATTTTCGTGTCGAGGGGCTGACAACATTTAGGCCACTTAATCCTGGAAGGTAACCAGGAGGAGCTACGATATGACCATTTAAATTCAACTGCTCATTTATCACTAAAAAAAATTTCACTTGTGGGTGTCAGATCACCAACTCTCTTGCATCATAGCATTCATGTTTTATGCTCAGACAGGCAGTTTGATGGTACTGCATCTTAATATATGTGAACAGTGATGACATAAAACAACTTGCATTTATATAGCATCTTTAACAGTAAACTCCCCAAGGTGCTTCAAAGGAGCATTTTATAACACGCAAGGAGATGTTAGGGCAGATGATCAAAAGCTTGCTGAAAAAGAGGTAGGTGAGAGAGGTACAGGCAGAGAGCTTTAGGTGGGAATTCCAGAGCTTCGGGCTAAGCAGTTGAAGGCACTGTCCCCAACAATGGAGTGATTAAAATCAGCAATGCGCAAGAGGCCTGAAGTGGAGAAGCGCAGATATCTGAGGATTATAGGGCTGGAGGATGCATCTGAGATAGGGAGGGGCAAGGCCATGGAGGGATTTGAAAACAAGGATGAGAATTTTAAAATTGAGCACTGCCAGCGTAGATCAGAGAGCACAGGGACTTGAGAAACAGTAAACATATCAAAATTTGTTAAGCATTTCAACAGTCCATTATCTGCAGTGCGTGCCTACCTACACTGTTACGAAAGTACTTCAATTTTTTGTTAAATTTTGAGGACTTGCGTTTTAAGACTGAAAAATGAATTCTATTGATGCTGGACTTTTGCCTTTTTTTTAAAAAAAAAGTCAGAAGGTCTTTTGGGCTTGGTTTGTAAAGAACATGTATTGGAAATCTACCAACCAGTTCTGATGAAGGGTCACTGACCTGAAATATTAACTCTGCTTCTCTGTCTACAGATGCTGCCAGACCTGAATATTTCCAGAATTTTTTGTTTTTAATTTCAGATCTCCAGCATCTGCAGTATTTTGCTTTTATTTATGCACTGGAAGTCACCTGTCTTCAGATAAATACCTAGCAGGGGCTTTTTGCCTTGGGGGGAGATGCTTACAGAGAAGTGACAGGTCAAGATTTTATAGGGGTCAGGAGGCTTGACTCTTGTGATATTGCTTTTGGTTTCGCTTTAGACAGTGTTTCGAGTTGGAGTTTTAAAAAACAGCCAGGAGAGCAGTCACCCCAGCTCAGCCTTTTCCATCTCTTTGAAAAGCCTGCCAGCTTTTCCATCTCTTGAGAAGCCCTTATAAGCAAGTGTAAGAAATAGAGAAATTGATGCCTCATTCGTCCTGAAAGGCCTGCTTGAAACCCATTGCTACATTTCTTCTGAAACGCTAGAAAAACCTGCCGGAAAAATCCTTGACGCCGCCTGAACGAATTGCTCCAGAGAAAGATCCCAGTGACAGCCGTCTACATGTATTTGGGATGCCAAACCAAAAAAAACAGACAATTGCCATCTTTCCATATCTTCTCTTTTTTCTTGAATTAGCAAGTATTTGGCCAAAGTATTCTTTTTTGTCTTTTTTTTGTGACACAGCTCTAAAATGTGTTTGTGTGTGTGCGCGCGCGTGTGCATGAGAGGGAGGACAGGCTAAGGTAAAAGGGAACTTTCATATTACAATCTGTGCTTTGCTTCGTTACTGGTTATGTCTTGTTTTACAATAAACTGATAATTTTGTAGTTTATTAAAGAAACCTAGTTGATGTATTTTATTCTGGGACAAAGAGAAGAGTCTGTGATTGACCATATTGGTAACTGGGTAAACATTTAAATGTATGTTGTGACCTGTGGAGAAGTGGAACTAGAAGACAGTGCACTCCTCCCACCTCAGTCGTAATAACACTATCAGTGCATCATCAGCAAGCTGTGTTATCTTGTCATATCAAATAAAAGACACTTCCTACAATTATAGCACTCTATTTTTGGGTTAAGATGGTCTTTTGGGAATTTCAGTATAAGGAGTCTGCAGATTTGAATCCATATTTCTATATATCTTTATATATCTATATGCGAAAACCAATGCTCTAGCATAGATCACTGATCAGGACTCTGCAAATGAAAGCACCATGGCGGACTGGTACCACGGGTGCTTATGCACATTTTAGTCAGGATTTTGAATAGATTTTTTTAAAATCAAAGGCTAAAGGACAAAGTAAAGCTCAAAGAAATCCCTGCCCATAATAAGCAGAAAAGCTGCTCCCAGAATTTCTTTGTACAGTTCAAATGCAAAATTGGTGCCAAAAACAGAAGGAAAAGAACTGGAGAGAACCCACACAATGGACTCTTATGTAAGACACAGAGAGAGGAAGAGCATGAGGAGATGTGATATGCTCAAGCACCTTCCTTTAAAAATAGTGTGAATTACTCATTTCACATTGTTTCCAGTATGGCTACTGTAAAGTTGGCAAAAATGAGCAGAGCTACTCTTTGAATACACTAAAAGTTAATTTAGTTAACTTTTCACTTTGATAGCAGACTGTCACTATGATTCCCAAATGCTGGAGCCCAACTCACCAAGAGTATTTTTTTTCATCTTAAAATCATCAACTGATGTGGATGATTCTGGAGATGGGACAGAATACTTCTACTCATTTCAGTCACAGATTTTATTGCTGAAGTATGGGATTTTTTGTCATTCGGGCTCTGCAATGAACAGTCCTAGATCATACAAACCAGGGATCAGGTATGAAGTAACATTGTGCCCTCTATAATTGAAAGTGTTAACTAATACGCCAAAGTGTGTATAATGAAGCTTCCTCTGCAGAGCTCCAAAGGCATCCATTTGCTTCAATAGGAAGTCTAAGAGTAACGCTATAGTGGTATTGGCCAAAGGAACTGGCTGGAGGAGGCATTCTGTATCCAACCCTGGTGCGTTTGGTTTCCTTCCAAAACTGTTCAGGAACAGTTAAATACAAATGTAAGAAATAATTTTTAAATGGTTTGTTACGACAGCAGGGATGACCAAACAAGGATTTAAAAACAAATCAAACTGGAATTACATCATCGGGTATGCAATCCACCCTTAAAGATCCTTTAGCTGACTGACATGACAATCTGGTGGTTAAAATCTTTCAGCAAAGTAGATTGGCAACTTCAGGTTCTATGCCAAAGCCTTTAGAATTAGTTTATAGTCTTTAACATTTTCTACTGCAGATATTTCGTTGTGCAAATATTTCCCCATAGCGCAGGCTATTTGTGGGGGACCAGTGGAGGACCAGCTGGATTAAAAGGCGATTTCTTTTCACTCTGGTATCAAGTTCATCCATTTACAAGCCCAAAACGGAGTAAGTGCTAGGATCTTGGGGAGCATTTATTACTTTGCTGAAATGCCCTACTTTAAATTGGGGCTTTTCCATTTGGGCTTTTCCTGATGCGTGGCAGGCTTTACAACACAGCTGTCAGTGTATCACAATTTAATTCCATCAATAAAGTAATTTAGAATACCAAAGCCTCTTAGCTCATTCATTAGTCATTCATTCTCCTAAAATAAGGATAAATGCGCGATAAAGCTATATTAAAAGGTCCTCCTGTACAATGTCACTGCGGATCAAGTATATGGATTGCAATGGCAGCTCCAGTCACACTAGCAGTTGCTGCCAGGAAAACAAAAACAGGGCAGTTGACAGGACAACAATTTGCATTCAGAAAGCACGCTCAATGTAATAAAACATCCCAAAGCACTTCACAGAAGCGTTATTAAACATAATTTGACACTGAGCCACATAAGATATTAGGACAGGTGACAAGCAGATAAGTTTAAGGAGTGTCTTAAAAGGAGGCGAGGGGGATACAGAGGCAGGAAGGTTCAGGGAGACAATTCCAGAGCTTAGGGCCGAGGCAGCTGAAGGCACTGCCACCAAAGGTGGAGTGATAAAAAACTGGAAATGCACAAGAGGCCAGAATTGGAAGGGCGGAGAAATTTCGGAGGGTTGAAGGAGGCTAGAGAGATATGAAAGGGTGAGGCCATGGAAGGATTTGAAAACAAGGATGAGAATTTTTAAATCAAGGTGTTGCAGGACAGGGAGCAAATGTAGATCAGCGAGCACAGGCGTGATGGGCAAATGGAATTTGCTGCGACCTAGGTCACGTGCAGAGCTCGTCAGTAGTGTCAGTGGAAGAAAGCATTTTATAATCTTCCCCAAGAGTTTACCTCAACCCAACCCACTACTGGATCATTGACATTTCCATTTCCTATATCTGCCATCCTCAGTGCCAATTTGTGCCAAACATTGGGCACTTTTTTGCTGTACATCTGTGGCCCAGAAAAGGAGTTGGAACTATCCATTTTGTTTACGGCCACTACAGAGTAGACTTTCATTTTATCAGTATAGGCTGCATTTGGACTCTGGTCCTAAAAGGTAAAAGACTGCCAACTCATCATGTTAAAGCAGAAAGTTAAGATAAATGCCTAAATGTACTTTCTCTTTTCACCACTGTGCACACACACAGAAGGACTTGAAAATAACCACCTTCAAAACCACATTTAAAAACATAAAACAAAGTTCTTACTTTCCAAATTACTGCATCAGTAGTGTCAGCCTTGGCTCAATGATGGCACTCGTCTGTGTGTCAGTATTTGGTTCATGCTAGGACACGTCTGTAGCATCTGCCTTGGCTCAGTGGCAGCACTAGTATCAAGAGACAGAAGTCTGTGGGTTGAAGCCCTACTCCAGCACTCGAATATATAATCTAGGCTGTTACTCCAGTGCAGTACTGAGTGAGGCTGCACTGTCATGAGTGCCGTCTTTTGAATGAGATGTTAAGCCAAGGCCCTGTTTGCCTGGTCAGGCAGATGCAAAAGATCCTATGACACTATTCAAAAGACAGCAGAAAAGTTCTCCAAGTATCCCAGCCAACATATAACCCTCAACCAAAACCCACAAACAGATTAATTGCTCATTCATCTCACTACTGTTTGTCACACTATGTTGTGCACAAACTGGCTACCGTGTTTGCCTGCAAAATATCAATACTTATGGCGTTTCATGACTTAGTGAGTCAAAGACATATAGGCAACTGGACCAGGACTTTTTTCTGCAGATAATCTCCATTTTCCATAGTTTGTTCCCTCTATACCTTAATACAGCTTGCGATCATAGTGAATGCAAGTTTGTGCAGAATTATTGGCTTGTTATGATGGTTATCACTTATTTGAGGAGTTTCAACAAACCCAAAATTGAATACACTAAACAGTATCCTTGTAACAGTCTCATTTACAAGTTGAACGTATTCTGCACATTTGTAATAACAATGTTGTCTGCGATATCTCAAGTCTTGGGGCAACTGTGAGGATCATCTTACACCACAACCAAAGATCACATGCAAACTCTATTAAAATGTTATTTTTCAGTCCATACAATTCTGTCTGAAGAGCATCCTCTTGTGAAATCAGGTGAGCAAAGATTCACCTGTCTGAAAATACCACCATGGAACTACAAAAGTGGACTTCAGGAAATATACGGAATATTTTTTTCTGAACAGTTTTACCATAAACTTTAATCCGAAAATATATTTGAGTTTTTTATGCTTATAGTATTCCCTTTTAATATTTACCTTAAATCTGCACATGGGTGCAATATTTTCTATATACGGGGAGAAAGTGGGAACAGGTTACTGAGTTTGGATGATCAGATATGATCGTATTGAATGGCAGAGCAGGCTCAAAGGGCTGAATGGCTTACTCCTGCTCCTATTTTTCTATGTTTCTATTTCACATTATCCTTGAAACAGAAGAGCTCATTTGGACATGTTTTAACACGTTAACGTCTCTTGAAGTTAGAAGTCTGCACTACCTCCACCTCCAAAACCAAAGCATTAAAACAAGAGGATACTAATTAAATATTCCTTTCCAGTAATATTGAGAGGTGTTTAAATTGCTTGCTTTTCGAACATTACAAAAAAATTAATATTTTTGGAGATTATTCCACGTGCAGAGCGCTCTTTTAAGCTGTTCACAAGGCAATGCCATTGGACCTTTCACTGAAGCTATTCCAGCTCACTGTCACAGCGCACTGAGTACAAGTTCAAAGATCACTTTGCGTCCATACTGATCAAATGAATATGCTGATAAAGAATGCACTGCATCCTGCTATACACAATAAAATTGTGAAGGAGAGCAAAAGATTATCCCATCTTCATGCCATGCAACAAACAGTCTAACAAAGCATGATGCTGACCAATTCTTAAAAAAGGAGAATGCAGGCGCCGTTTTCCATTCAGTAGCAGGCTGTGTCATGCACGGATTAAAGATTTAACCAAGGCATCAACATGTTCAACCCCTGTCATAAAAGTTAATAAGGAATTCCTCAGGATAGACTTCAACGTGAGGATAAAAAGCATACATCAAAGCTAAATACAAACTCAGCTGAGCTGGACGGCAACTATTTTCATCTAGATGGCTCAGCAGTCATTCCACAGAACAAGGGAACTAGTCCTCCAAAACCCTACAGATTGGCAATAAAAGTGCATGGCCCAAGGTCAGCCAAAATGTCCCGTTCTATAGGGAAAGCGAGTCCACTCTGTCGATGCATTGGTTCTACGGTACAGCTGTAATCCATCTGACTTGAGACCTTTGACTTTTATGGTCACTTTGAAGGTCTCACGATTGGTATGACTGACTCGGTGAAAAACTCCCATTCCGCTATGTGGGAACTGGATTCCTGAACCTTCCAGCAGATCAGCTAAACTATTGCTTGCACCCTGGTAACAACTCTTTTTATAGAATCTCAATTCCAGCACAAGCAAGTAATCTAAAGCATTCAGCCAGACTATGCTACTGTCCAAGAGGTCTGCAACTTTATTCTCCATCCCCATCATTAATTCATCAGATAAATCCATATTTCAACACAAATGTTTTATATAAAAAAGAAAATCCGCACATTAGATTTTGCATTTTAATTTCTTTATTTTTGACCATGATATAGTGTGCATCCAGACTGAGAGGGTACAATTATCAGAAAGAAAGACTGAACAAACTCTCTAGGAAAGAGAAAACTGACTGGTGACCTGATAGAGATCTTTACAATTATGAAGGGTTTCAATAGGGCAGCCAGAGAGATGTTCCCGCTTGTAGGGGAGGCTATAAGTTGAAGATAGTCACTAATAAATCCAAACACCAGCATAGGCCAGTTAAGCCGAATGGCCTTTTTCTGGGTTGTAAAGTTCTATGTAATTCTGTGCAATATGCTTCCAAGCAGGTGCTGTATTAGAATTATTCTACTGCCAGCTTTGGAATTTGCAACTGAAACCTGTTGTATCCGGTGGATTAATTTAACACCTGCATATCTTGGGCTCACTTATTGCCCCAAGATAGCATCTCAATTAGAGCAGGAGATGGGAGCCACAGCATTATCCCTATCTGACCAGTGCCTCAGACACTGGACTAACATCAGATTTCAGTCTACTTGCACCATCTGGGAAATAGTGACTGAACAAATTCAGTTATAAGGATCAGTCTTCCATCAGAAATAATTCTAAGGGGAAATTAAGCTCATCTCATAGGTCTCAGAACCTGTTCACAGACACCACGATACTGTGGGATCAGAATCACATGAACATTTTATGAAAACCAAAGACACAAATATGTTAGAAAAGTTCCAACTGTATGATTTCCGCACATTCTCCAAGAACCACAGAGTCTAACATTCAAGATCCCTCCTCAAAAACTTCAAAACATATGATCCACTAAGAATGAAACAAGTCATTGTGGTATGTGTGTACATTTGTACTGGTACTGGAGACAACAATTAAAACTCTGGACATGAAGATGATGCACATATAAACACACAAAAGGATTAAGTTCTAGATTTTTGCTGTACAACTTTTTCTGCTATTAGGCCTACCCATTTAAGTTTATCAGACAGTAAACAAACCTGTTCACAAAATGTCACTTACCACGTGCCCAGACAATTGCCAAATTGTCCTTCGAGGAATTACAAGTGTAAAGCTTTAACTGACTCAATGGACTGCTTGCTATTAGCATTTACCAGCAAATATCTTTTTTAAAAGTTTGTTTTCTAAGGAATTAAAAAGGAATGTTGCTGCAATGAGTTGCAATGCAGTAGTAAATTTGTGAGGTGATAGCTATCTGCTTACAGTCCCAATTCAAAAATGGCAGCAATATTGAGAGAGATAAGGCCACCAGAAAGCATTTATCAAGTGTCCTAAGGTGCTTAAGAGGCGCTTCAGGAAGCACAAAGCTTTTTTTATATAAAATTATGCAGGCTTGGTCTGCACATTAAATTTAGCAATTTAATTTTTATCTTTAATGTTTGCAGCGGAGGCAATATTGACTCTCCAACAGTAATCTCAGAGATCCAATCTCACATTACCTGAGCTCCCGAGTTGTTTGTAAAACCTGTATTCTAAATGAAGTTGTGGCGCTCGCGACTTGATGGGTTCCTGAAATGAAACCGATAAAACATACATTATGCAGAGCCACACAAATTTAATTGTATGCTATACGATTGGTTCAGTGAGATCTTTACCGTAGAATGATATGATCTATCTCCTTCATTTAAGATTCAGTCACAGTATTTGAACATAACAGGGCCCACCCAATGTCAGCTTAGGTCAGTAAACTGGCAAGAAATATAAAAGCTTCTACAAATGTATTAAAAGGAAAAGAACAGCTAAAGTAAGTATTGGCCCTTTATAGGAAGAGACTGGGGATTTAATCATGGGAAACGGCGGAGACATTGAACAAGTATTTTGTATCTACACAGTAGAAAACACAAAAAGCATCCCAAGAGCAGCAGAAAATCAAGAGGCAAAAGACAGAGAGAAACGTAAAATAATCACTATCACTAGAGAAAAAGTACTAGGAAAACAAGTGGGACTAAAGGCTTACAAGCCCCCAGACCTGATGGCCTGCATCCTACAGTCTTAAAAGAAGTAGCTGGAGAGATAGTGAATACATTGGTTGCAATCTCACAAAATTCCTTAGATTCTGGAAAGGTTGGAAAACTGCAAATGTAGCACAACTGTTCAAGAAAGGGGGTGACAGGAAACAGGAAACTATAGGCCAGCTAGTCTAACATTCATCATTGGGAAAATCTTGAATCCATTATTAAGGAAGTAGTAGCAGGGCATTTAGAAAATCATAATACAATCAAGCAAAGTCAGCATGGTTTTACAAAAGGGAAATGGTGTTTGACTAATTTATTAGAGTTCTTTGAAGTTGTAACAAGCAGGGTGGTAAAAGGGGAATGTAGTGCATTTGGATTTCCAAAAGGCGTTCAATAAGGTGCCACATTAAAGAGCTCATGGTGTTGGGGATAATAGATAAGCATTGACAGAGGACTGGCTATCCAACAGGAAAGAGTGAGTCGGGATAAATAGGGCATTTTTAGGTTGGCAAACTGTAACTAGTGGAGTGCCACAGGGATCAGTTGGGGCCTCAACTATTTACGATCTATACTAATGACTTCGATGAAGGGACCGAGAGTATTGTAGACAAATTTGCAGACAATACAAAGATCAGTCGGAAAGCAAGTTGTGAGGAGGACACAAAGGGTATTTAAAAAGAGATATAGATAGGTAAGTGAGTCGGCAAAAATTTGGCAGATGGGAGTATAATGTGGGAAAATGTGAGGTTGTCAACTTTGGCAGGAAGAATAGAAAAGCAGATTATTTACATGGAGAGAGAATGCAGAATGCGGCAGTACAGAGGGGTCTGAGTGCCCTTGTACATGAATCACAAAACGTTTGCATGCAGATACAGCAAGTAATTAGGAAGGCAAATGAAATGTTGGCATTTATTGTAAGGCGGGGGGGGGTTGAGTATAAAAGTAGGGAAGTCTTGCTACAACTGTACAGGGCATTGATGAGACTGCACCTAGAGTACTACATATAGCTTTGGTCGCCTTACTTGAGGGATATATCTGCATTGGAAGTAGTTCAGATAAGGCTCACTAGGTTGATTCCTGGGATGAAAGGGTTGTCTTATGATGAAAGGTTGAGCAGGTTGGGATTCACTGGAATTAAGAATGAGAACTGATCTTACTGAAACATATAAAATTCTGAGGGGGCTTGACAGGGTAGATGCTGAGAGGATGTTTCTTCTCATGGGGGAATCTAGAACTAGAGGGCACTGTTTCAAAATAAGGGGTCTCCCTTTTAAGACAGAGATGAGGAGGAATTTCTTCTGAGGGTCATTAATCTTTGGAATTCTCTCCCCCAGAGAGCAGTAGAGGCTGGGTCAATGAATATATTCAAGGCTGAGTTAGACAGATTTGTGATCTACAAGAGAGTCAAGGGTTATGGGGGCCAGGCAAGGAGGTGGGCTTAAGGCCACAATCAGATCAGCCATGATCTCAATAAATGGTGGAGGGACCGAATAGCCTACGCCTGCTCCCGTTTCTTAGGTCCTTGTGTTCTTATGAGGGAGTCATAGAACATCTTGTAAAGGAGCAACCAGAAATGCTAGTTGCTGCTCATCAATCAACTGCTGAATTTGGCAGAATGGAGAGGTTCTTCCAAATATCATTGCCAGTATGTCAAGCACTGAACAGGTCTTTTGGCTCAGTGGGCACAATCTGCAATATTGCAGACTCCACCCAGTCCATTCAATCACTCAAGAAAAGGTTCCAGAAAGCTCTTCCCAACTCAGTCTGCAGCACATCAAGTGAAACTCAAGAATGACTGCCTAATCTTATTACAAACTTTGGGTCTAGATAAAAGGCTGGTTAACAAAAATTGAGGCTCGTGAAATAGGAGGCTCAGTGTCAGCTTAGATAAAAGACTGGTTTAAGGACAGAAAACAGCGAGTCGTGGTAAATGGTTGTTTTTCAGACTGGAAGATGGTAGACAGGGGTGTTCCCCAAGGTTCAGTGCTAGGAGCACTGCTTTTTTTTTGATAGATATGACTGATTTGGATTTTGAAGTAGAGTAACATTTCAAAATTTGCCAATGATGCCAAACATGGAGATGCGGCACAGTGAGGATAATATAAATCAACAGCAACAGGATATAGATAGACTAGCAGAATGGGCAGACAAGTGGCAGATAGAATTTAATGCAGAGAATGTGAGGTGGTACATTTTGGCAGAAGGGATAGAGAGAGGCAATACAGATTTAATGGCGGAGCTCTAAAGAGTGTACGTGGACAGTGGGACCCATGAGTTCATGTGAATAGATCCATGAAGGTGGAAGGATGTATCGAGAGAGTAGTAAGCAAAGCATATGGAATCTTGGGTTCCATAAAGTAGGAGTACAAAAGCAGGGAAGTTATTGTTACAAGTGCTTCCATTTTGTGTTAAATTTTGAGGATTTGTGTTTTGAAACTGAAAAGGAGTCCATGGATGTGTTTTATTTTACAAGGCTCACAGAGATCTGGATTGTAAGCAGGTACTGGAAGGCACCTGTCTTCAAATAATTACCCAGCAGGGGGTTGTTCATGACTTGGGGAAGGTTGTTTACAAAGAAGTGACAGGTCAAGATTTATAGGGGTCAGGAGGATTGACTCGTGACATTGTTTTTGGTTTCACTTTGGACAGTGACTTGGGATATGGACAATGGTTTGAAAAAGACAGTTGGAGAAAACTTGCCAAGGGAACAAAACCCCAGCACAGTCTGTTGCAGCCCTTTGAAAAAGCCTGCCAGTTTTCCATCACTTGAGAAGCAAGTGTAAGAAACTGCCTGAAACCCCTGTTGCTGCAATTTTTCCTCGAAAGTTTGCCCAACTGATCTTCAACGTCGCCTGACAAGAACTGTTCTCGGATGATCCCAGTGACAGCAGTCGATACGTATTTGGAACACCAAACCACAAAAAGTACATCGGACATCTTTTCATAACTTCTCCTTTTTCTTCAAGAATTAGCAAGTATTTTGGCCAAAGTATTCTTTTGTTTTTTTTTGTAGTAGAGCTCTAAAGAGTAAATCTCTCTTTTCGGGTAACCCGTGTGTGTGTGCATGCGCATGTGTGAGGGGCTAAGGTAAAAAGGGAACTTTTAAATTTCAATCAGTGCGTTTATGCTTTGCTTCATTACTGGTTAAGACTTGTGTTACAATAATCTGTTCTTTAATTTTGTTGTTTAAAGAAACCTGGTTGGTGTGTTTTATCCTGGAATAAAAAATAGACTTTATGATGAACCGTATCAGTAACTGGACAACATTTTGGGCAATTAGGGATGGGCAATAAATGCTGGCATAGCCAGTGACGCCCACATCCCATGAATGAATAAAAAATGTTGTGACCTGTGGAGAAGTGGTGCTAGAATAAACAATGCACTCCTCACGCCTCAGTTGTAACATCATGCTGAACTTTTATAACGCACTGGTTAGGCCACATTCAGAGTATAGTGTCCAGTTCTGGTCACCACAGTTTATAAAGGGTGTGAAGGCCTTTGAGGGGGTGCAGAGGAGATTTACCAGAAATCCAGGGAGGAGGGATTTTCGCTACAAGGTTAGGTTGGAGAAGCTAGGGATTGTTCTCGTTCGGGCAAAGGATATTCAGGGGAGGTTGATAGGATGTACAAGATTATGACAGGTTTAGACAAGGTTGACTGCAACGAATTTGGCCTAACCATCAGCCTCAAGAAAAAGATCATGGGACAGGACATCAGAAATGCTCCATCCATCAATACTGGTGACCACGCTCTGGAAGTGGTTCAAGAGTTCACCTACCTAGACTCAACTATCACCAGTAACCTGTCTCTTGATGCAGAAATCAACAAGCGCACGTGAAAGACGTCCGCTATGTCCAGACTGGCCAAGAGTGTGGGAAAATGGCGCACTGACACAGAACACAAAAGTCCGAGTGTTTCAAGCCTGTGTCCTCAGTACCTTGCTCTACGGCAGCGAGGCCTGGACAACATAGGTCAGCCAAGAGCAACGTCTCAACTCATTCCATTTTCGCTGCCTCCTAAGAATCCTTGGCATCAGGTGGCAAGACCGTATCTCCAATGCAGAAGTCCTCAAGGCAGTCAACATCCCCAGCATATACACCCTACTGAGCCAGCAGCGCTTGAGATGGCTTGGCCACGTGAGCCGCATGGAAGATGGCAGGATCCCCAAGGACGCACTGTACAGTGAGCTGGTCACTTGTATCAGACCCACCGGCTGTCCATGTGTCCGCTTTAAAGACATCTGCAAACGCGACATGAAGTCCTGTGACATTGACTACAAGTCGTGGGAGTCAGTTGCCAGTGATCACCAGAGCTGGCGGACAGCCATAAAGGCGGGGCTAAAGAGTGGCGCATTGAAGAGACTTAGCAGTTGGCAGGAAAAAAAGACAGAAGTGCAAGGAGAGGGCCAACTGTGTAACAGCCCCGACAACCAATTTTATCTGCAGCGCCTGTGGAGGAGTCTGTCACTCTAGAATTGGCCTTTACAGAGACTACAGGCGCTGCTCCACAAACCACTGACCCAATGTCTCTTAAGACAAGGAGGCCAAAGAAGAAAGAAGTCGACAAGGTGGACAAAGAAAAGCTGCTCCCATTAGCTGATCGTACAGGACTAGGGGACACAGATTTAAGATTTTGGGTAAGAGATGTGGGGGGATGTGAGGAAGAATTTTTTTTTTTATGCAGCGAGTGGTAATGACCTAGAACTCACTGCCTGAGAGGGTGGTGGAAGTGGAGACGATGAATGATTTCAAAGGGAAATTGAATGGCACTTGAGGGAAATAAACTTGCAGGGCTACAGAGACAGAGCGGGGGAATGGCACTGACTGAATTGCTCTACAGAGAGCTGGCATGGACTCGATGGCCGAATTACCTCCTTCTGAGCTGTAATGACTATGACTATAATCCCTCAGGTTCAGTATTTCTGGTTTCTCCCTTAAATAGATCCCAGACCCGTTACAAACAGGAGTTTACCTTTAGTTCCCAATATAAAATCATACGATTGTATCACCCAGGGGCAAGACAATGAAATCTCCTTTCAAATAAGATGGATTATGATCTTGCACATGGATCAACTTTGTTAACATTAACACTCACAAGGTTACCTCAAAATCTCTTTTATAATATTAAATCAACTCTTTTCCTTTTAACTAGCACCCCTAAAACCTGGCATCATCCTGCTTGCCCAATTCTTCACCTTCCAAGGGCTATAAAATCCTTCAAGTATTCTGCACAGAATACACCAAATGAGGATATAACGAAGCCCAATAAAGCAACAATATCACCTCTGCTTTGTATCCAGTGCTTCTGCTAATACAAATCAGAACCTCATTTCCTTTCTTTAATAAAACACTACAGGTTGAAGGCTTAATTAATTTTTTTTTTTTTTTTAACATTTCCCACAACGACAGCCACCCAACCCGATCGTTTTTTTATTCAGGATGCTGCAAGACTATTTCATGATGTTGGTTCCTTCCTTGCCAGTACTAATTATTTAACATTGAACTGCATTTGCTATTAACTTTCCTAGGTTCCTTAAAGTTGGAATTGTTTCCAAAATCATGTCACATTGGTCCTCAATATTTACTATGCCTCCAGTTTTATCACGTGCAATTGAACATCTTCCTTTTGATGCTCAAGTCATTTATTATGAATGACAGGATCTGAAGGGCAACTCCCTGCTGCGGTCACTTGTTTATTCCTTTTACTGCTTGAAAACTTCCCAATCACGGTGTTACAACGGAGGCGGGAGGAGTGCACTTTAATTTAATCCCACTTCTCCACAGGTCACAACATATATTTAAATTTTCCCACTTACCGAAACAATCAGATACTCTATTTTCCCCCCAGAATAAAGGACACCAACCAGGTTTCTTTATTAAACAACAAAAGTCTTAACCAATAATGAAGTAAAACATAACACAAATGGAAATATTAAAGCCCCTTATTTTTATCCTAACCCTCAGGCACACACATACAAACAAAACCAGTTAATTAGGAAAAGAGAAAATAGAAGGAATAAAAAAAACACATACTGAAAAGGAGGTACTGAAAATGTGCTTGGTTTTGCTGAGGTGCCCCAAAGGCAAATAGGCAGCTGCCACTAGGATCTTCCCAGAACAGTCCCTTCCAGGTGATGTTGAAGATCAGTCTGTGTAGGCTTTCAACAGATGCAGCTACAGAAGGCTTCACATAGATTTTACATCAGAGGTGCAGCACCAGAGGCTTCAATTCTCACACTTTCAATTCAAAGATATATGGTTTCTGCAAACATGCATGATTTCTTCAAATACAGGAGGCAGCAGTACAACCTGATGCAGGAATTCTTTAAAAATGCAGGGATTCTTCAAAGAAAGAGATATCAGCTGTCTTCTCCTGGCAGGCACAAAGCAACTCCTCCTTTCTGTTTTTTTTCAGACCAAACACCCATGGCTTTTTAACAGTTCAAAATGAAACTAAAACTGTTCAGCAGCAATCCTGTGACATCTATAAATTGTGGTCTGTCATACCCTTGTAAACGTGCTAGTGAGGGTAGGAATAGGAGGATAAGGCAAATGAATGCATGGCTGAAGAGCTGGTGTAGGCGGGAGGGCTTCAACTACTTGGATCATTGGGATCTCTTCTGGTGCAGAGGTGACCTGTACAAGAAGGATGGGTTGCATCTCAACTGGAAGGGGACCAATACCCTTGCGGAGAGATTTACTAGTTCTACTCGGGAGGGTTTAAACTAGTCTTGCAGCGGGGCGGGACCCAAAGTAGTAGTCTCTCCAATGAGATAGTTGAGGCAAATGTAGAGGTTAAAGCAAGCAAGTCCAGTAGGCAGGCTAGGCAGGGGCAGGACAGTGAGCGTGGAAGGTCTGATCGGCTAAACTGCATTTACTTTAATGCAAGCCTTACAGGTAAGGCAGATGAACTCAGAGCATGGATCATTACATGGGATTGTGATACAGCTATTACGAAAACGTGGTTGAGGGACGGGCAGGACTGGCAGCTCAATGTTCCGGGGTACCGATCCTTCCGGCGTGACAGAGGTGGAGGTAAGAGAGGAGGGGGAGTTGCACTATTGATTAGGGAAAGTTGTTTACAAAGAAGTGGGTATCTGGAATGAGCTGCCTGAGGTGGTGGTGGAGGCAGGAACAGTAGCAACATTTAAGAGGCATCTGGACAGGTATTTGAATGAACAAGGCATAGAGGGATATGGAATTAATGCAGGCAGGTGGGATTAGTATAGATAGGCATTATGGTCGGCATGGACATGGTGGGCCGAAGGGCCTGATTCTATGCTGTACGACTCTATGACATCTGTCCCTTCAGGTTATAACACAATCCCCCTGCTGGGTTCCTTGCAAACAGGTGCCTTCCACTAAAAACTTGTTCATTCAGTCCAAACCTTCCAGTAACTTTTAAATACAACCATAAAGTTCAGCCTCTTCAGTTTTACATGTAGATCCTCAAGTTTTAACAGAAAATGGAAACCCTCGTAACAATGGCTTCTCTGTTTCTTGTACTTCTTTTAAAAAATTAGTTACCCTAACCTCCATTCCACCACTCTCCCACTTAAACATCAACTCCCAATGAGAAATAGTTTCAAAAGATGAAAGTATATCAATAACCACTGCACTTTTCTAGTTTACCAGGGTAGATGCATAGTGCTCCTTAGCAGTCTGATCTCGCACACAAGCGAAGAAAAGCAAATGCAGGTTAGTGAGCCCCGTCACCAGGCTGCTAATTTCATTATGTTTGCTTTCGGCTATCAAAGCAAAATGGTACAGATTGTCACAAAACAAGGCCAAACACAAACAGCAGGTAAGCTAAAATACACAGATTCTAACCTTTATGTACTGTTGGCAAACATCTTTAGGGCATTTCATTGCACAGGGAACACTTTAAAATGCACAAGTTTGCTTTTTGACAAGATGCATTAGTGAGATCACAAAACAAAAACCCCATGAGGGCTTATGCTAATTTGAATTCATTTGTTTAACAGCAACATACAAATTAATTCAAATCCACAGACTATCAATGCCTGCCTTCCACAGTAAAATGCATCGCAAAATGTTGATTAGAAAAAGAAATGTACTTACCAGTTTGATTGCTACATACTCATTCGTGTAGAGATTTTTACCTGAAAGAAAATGAAATGAAAAACTTATTTAGACACACCACAAACCAAGCACACCTCTGCATACAAATGAACTACACAAAAAGGCAGATCAGGTAGAAAACTGCCAGTGCTAGAAAGAGGAAATCAATGTGAAAATAGAGTGTAAACCATTGCCCAACTCCAGGATAAGAGAGGCTATTTTGTTCCCATCAAGACTGCATGCATGTCAACTTGACTTAGTTGGTAGTGCAGAGTGAGGTGGTCCTAGATTCTAGCCTCAAATCAGGATTTGATCACCTTAACCTATACTCCAGTGTAATGCTGGGGGAATGCTGCACTGCCAAGATGTTAAATAGGGACACCCACACACCTCACTGCCCCTGGGCTAGGATGTTTATTTTAGGTAGACTTTGAAAATTCCACAGCATTGTCTGAAAAAGGAGGGAGCTCCTGTGGTGGGGTCCTCAGTCAACACTACCAAAAACAGATGAACCAGTCATTGTCCTGTGCAAAAATAGTTGCTGCATTCCCTTACACAAGTCATTTCACTGCAAGGTAATAATGTGCAACTGCTCCAACATGTGAGGGACATAACACAAAAAAAATTGGGTGACGTCTGGCAAGTGTCCTTTTGTCTCTCAGATCTCATCAGGAATCTAGCCTGTGTGCTGACTCCTGACATCTACAAAGCTCCAAGATTAATTGCGCCTGAGTCAGCTCAGCCCAATTTCTATTTGATGCAAATAGACAATTCAAAATAGTTGATAATTGGGACTTGAATTGTCACTTCAGTTTTTCTCAGACACAGAGGGTGGTAGGGGAATGGGAAATATCACATTAGTGGCATATCATGATTTCTTCTAAGCTGGGTGAGGGTACACTGTTGAGACAAGGTAGTTGTAGTTCAAGTCTGTAAGCTGTATTGCTTAATGGGCAATGTGACAGGAACTTTAATTCTGCATCTAACTGCAGCAGTAAACTACAAGAAACTTTATACCCACCATGTGCACTCAGAGTCATTAAGGCACAAAAGGCAGCCATTCGTCCTATCGAGTCCATTCTGGCTCTCTGTAGGGCAATCTAATTGGTCTCTTTCAACCGCACTCATTGCAAAAAAACTGACTGTCTTTATCAGCCAGGGAAATGATTCCAGAAAACAGTTTTAAAAATCGCATTACAGAGCCCATTCAACTGGTTTGCTTTTATTATTACAAGAAGCGTGCTGTCATTATGTGGTCCATTGATGCAGTGCACTAGTGTGCTATACACTAAGATGCAAATTAGTCTCCATAATTCCCAAACAGCAAGATCTTAATCTAAGCCTCAACGATGGGTAATTTTTTTTTATTCGTTCATGGCCTGTGAGTGTCACTGGCAAGGCCAGAATTTATTGCCCATCCCTAACTGCCCTTCAGAAGGTGGTGGTGAGCTGCCTTCTTGAACCGCTGCAATCTATGTGGTGTAGATACAGTACTGTAAGGGAGGGGGTTTCAAGATTTTGACACAGCAACAGTGAAGGAACGGTGATATAGTTCCAAATCCGAATGGAGCGGCTTGGAGGGAAACTTGCAAGTGGTGGCATTCACATGCGTCTGTCTTTGTCCTTCGAGATGGTAGAGGTAAACGGGTTTGGAAGGTTTTGTCGAAGAAGTCTTGGCTGCAGTGCATCTTCTGGATGGTACACACTGCTGCCAGTGTGCCGGTGATGGTTGAAGTGAATGTTTAAGGTGGTGAAAGGAATGCCAATCATGCGGGCTGGGTGGTGTCAAGCTTCTTGAGTATTGTTGGAGCTACATTCATTCAATCAAGTGGAGAGTATTCCATCAAACTCTTGACTTGTGCCTTGTAGATGGTGGACAGGCTTTGGGAAGTCAGAAGGTGAGCTACTCTGATGTGCTCTTGTTGCCATAGTATTTACGTGGCTGGTCCAGTTAAGTTTCTGGTCAATGCTAACCCCCAGGATGTTGATGCTGAGAGATTCAGAGATGGCAATGCCGTTGAACATCAAGGGGAGATGCTCAGATTCTCTCTTGTTGGAGATGGTCATTACCTGGCACTTGCGTTGACACAAATGTTACTTGTCACTCATCAGCCTAAGCCTGAATGTGCAATCAGCAGCAAATATCCCCACTTTTGACCTTTGATGGAGGGAAGGTCATTGATGAAGGTGAAAATGGTTGGGCTAGGATACTACTCTGAGGAACGATGTCCTGGGGCCAAGATGATTGGCCTCTAACAACCACACCCATCTTCCTTTCTGCTAGGTATGACTTCAACCAGTGGAGCGTTTCCCCCGATTCCCACTGACTTCAATTTTGCTAGGACCCCTTGATAACACACTCAATGCTGTCTTGACGTAAAGGGCAGTTACTCTCACCTCACCTCTGGAATTCAGCTCTTTGTTTTTGGATTAAATCCTGGCTACCCGACCCAAATCGGACTAGACCCGACTACACGCGTTGGGTTCGGTTCGGGTCAAAATTCCGAATCCAGCATTCAGGCTCCGGTCGGGCTGGGCACAGCTCCAAGGAAGTCAAGGGATCAGACTTACCCATGATTCCCCACAACTCCAGTTGCAGGAATAGCCTGTTGCTGGAACAGATGAAGGAGATTCATGTCAGGTCGGGTGCGAAAAAAAATTAAAGGGCTCGGGCTGGGCTGGGCTGAGGTCGGGTCGGGCTTTAATTTTATACCCGAGCCAGGCTTTAGTTTGGATAAATGCTGCAATGAGGTCTGGAGGCGAGTGGGCAGAACCCAAACTGAGCATCGGAGAGCAGGTTGTTGCTGAGTAAGTGCCGCTTGATAGCCCTGTTGATGATAGACACCTTCCATTACTTTACTGCTGATTGAGAGTAAAGTGATGGGACGGTAATTGGCCGGGTTGGATTTGTACCGGAATAGCTTAGCCTAGAGGCATAGCTAGTTCTAGAGCACGTCTTCAATACTACAGCCAGGATATTGTCAGGGCCCATAGCCTTTACTGTATCCAGTGCCTTAAGCAATTTCTAGATATATGTGGAGTGAATTGGATTGTCTGAAGACTGGCATCTGTGATGCTGGGGACAAGATGAGGCTGAGATGAATCATCCACTCGGCACTTCTGGTTGAAGATGGTTGCAAATGCTTCAGCCTTGTCTTTTGCACTGGCATGCTGGACTCCCCCAATCGAAAATGGGGGATGTTTTGGAGCCTCCTCTTCCGGTTAGTTGTTTAATTGTCCACCACCATTCACAACTGGATGTGGCAGGACTGCAGAGCTTTGATCCAATCCGTTGGTTGTGGGATTGCTTAGCTCTGTCTATAGCATGCTGCTTCCGCTGTTTAGCGTGTCTTTAGTCCTGTGTTGTAGCTTCATCAGGCTGACATCTCATTTTTAGGTATGCCTGGTGCTGCTACTGGCATGCTCTCCTACACTTCTCATTGAACTAGGGTTGGTCCTCTGGTTTGCTGGCAATGGTAGAATGAGGGATATGCTGGCCCATAACATTACAGATTGCAGTTAAATAAAATTCTGCAGCTGCTAACGCGTCACAGCACCACATGGATGCCCGATTTTAGCTGCTAGATCTGTTCTGAATCTATCCCATTTAGCACAGTGGTAGTGCCAAACAATTTGGAGGGTGTCCTCAGTGTGAAGACGGGACATCATCTCCACAAGGTCACTGCTACCAATATTGTCATGAACAGATGCATCAGCAACAAGTAGACTGGTGAAGTCGAGGTCAAGTAGGTTTTTCCCCTCGTCTGTTCTCTCGCCGCCTGCCACAGGCCCATGTTTCCCTCAGGACTTGGCCAGCTTGGTAAGTAGTGGTGCAACCAAGCCACTCATGGTGATGGGCATTCAAGTCCCCCATCCAGATTACATTCTATGCCCTTGTTACCCTTCTTCCAAATGGTGTTCAACATGGAGGAGTACTGATTCATCAGTTGAGAAAGCACAGTAGGTGGTAATCAACAGGAACTTTCCTTGCCCATGTTTGACCTGATGCCATGAGACTTCATAGTCCAGAGTCAAGATTGAGGACTCCCAGGGCCACTTCTGACCGTATACCACTGTGTCGTCACCTATGGTGGATCTGTCCTGTCGCTCATACCCAGGGATGGTGATGGAGAAATCTGGGACATTGGCTGCAAGGTAATGACTCAATGAGTATGACTGTCAAGCTGTTGCTTGGCACGTCTAAGGGACTGCTCTCTCAATTTTCGCACAACTCCCCACGTTAGTGAGGAGGACTTGGTAGGGTGGACTGGACAGGGCGTGCTTTTGTTATTTCTGGTGCCTTGATCAATTCCAGTTGGTCCAGCCATTTGTATTCTTATTTGATTTTTGTAGCAGTTTGATACAACTGAGTGGCTTGCTCGGCCATTTCAGAGTTAAGAGTCAACCACATTGCTGTGGGTCTGTAGTCACATGTATGCCAGACCGGGTAAGGATGGAAGATTTCCTTCTCTGAAGGACATTAGTGAACAAGATGGGTGTTTATGACAATCCGGTAGTTTCATGGTCATTACTGAGAGCAACTTTTTATTCCAGATTTATTAATTAAATTTAAATTTCCCGAGCTGCTGTGGTGGGATTTGAACTCATGTTTATGCAGCATTTGTCTGGGCCTCCAGATTATTAGTCCAGTTACATTACCACTATGTTACTATTCCCACATATCGTGCAGCAATGTAAAGAAAAGAAAATTAGAAATTAAGCCCAAACCAGAAACGGAGGATTGAAACAAAAGGAAATGAATGCCATCAAAGCATCTGTCATGGAGGAGCTTTTCAAAACAGAACCAATTAATCACTGGAATACTTATAGGTAAAGATTTTGTGTAGCCTTATCCATCAGTGCCAATTGTGGTTCAGTTGGTAGCAATCTTGCTTCTGAGACAGAAGGCTGTGGGTTCAAGTCTCACTCCAGGATTTTTTTTTTTTAATTCATTCATGGGATGTGAGCATCGCTGGCCAGGCCAGCATTTATTGTCCATCCCCAATTGCCCTTGAGAAGGTGGTGGTGAGCTGCCTTCTTGAAAAGCTGCAGTCCATGTGGGGTAGGTACTCCCACAGTGCTGTTAGGGAGTTCCAAGATTTTGAGCCAGCGACAGTGAAGGAACGGCAATATAGTTCCAAATCAGGATGGTGTGTGACTTAGAGGGAAACTTGCAGGTGGTGGTGTTCCCATGCATTTGCTGCCCTTGTCCTTCTAGTTGGTAGAGGTCGCGGGTTTGGAAGGTGCTGTCTAAGGGGCCTTGGTGCGTTGCTGCAATGCATCTTGTACATGGTACACACTGCTGCCACTGTGCGTCGGTGGTGGAGGGAGTGAATGTTTGTCGATGGGGTACCAATCAAGCGGGCTGCTTTGTCCTGGATGGTGTCGAGCTTCTTGAGTGTTGTTGGAGCTGCACCCATCCAGGCAAGTGAAGAGTATTCCATCACACTCCTGACTTGTGCCTTGTAGATGGTGGATGGGCTTTGGGGAGTCAGAAGGTGAGTTACTCGCCGCAGGATTCCTAGCCTCTGACCTGCTCTCGTAGCCATGGTATTTATATGGCTACTCCAGTTAAGTTTCTGGTCAATGGTAGCCCCTAGGATGTTCATAGTGGGGGATTCAGCAATGGTAATGCCACTGAATGTCAGGGGGAGATGGTTAGATTCTCTCTTGTTGGAGATGGTCATTACCTGGCACTTGTGTGGCACAAATGTTACTTGCCACCTACCAGCCCAAGCCTAGATATTGTCCAAGTCTTGCTGCATTTCTACACAGACTGCTTCAGTATCTGAGGAGTCATGAATGGTGCTGAACATTGTGCAATCATCAGCGAACATCCCCACTTCTGACCTTATGATTGAAGGAAGGTCATTGATGAAGCAGCTGAAGATGGTTGGGCCTAGGACACTACCCTGAGGAACTCCTGCAGTGATGTCCTGGAGCTCAGATGATTGATCTCCAACAACCACAACCATCTTCCTTTGCGCTAGGTATGACTCGAACCAGCAGAGGGTTTTCCCCGATTCGCACTGACTTCAGTTTTGCTAGGGCTCCTTGATGCCATACTCGGTCAAATGCTCCCTTGATGTCAAGGGCAGTCACTCTCACCTCACCTCTTGAGTTTGGCTCTTTTGTCCATGTTTGAACCAAGGCTGTAATGAGGTCAGGAGCTGAGTGGCCCTGGCAGAACCCAAACGGAGCATCACTGAGCAGGTTATTGCTAAGCAAGTGCCGTTTGATGGCAGTGTTGATGATACCTTCCATCACCTTACTAATGATTGAGAGTAGGCTAATGGGGCAGTAATTGGCCGGGTTGGACTTGTCCTGCTTTTAATGTACAGCACATACCTGGGCAATTTTCCACATTGCAGGGTAGATGCCAGTGTTGTAGCTGTACTGGGACAGCTTGGCTAGGGGCGCGGCAAGTTCCGGAGCACAGGTCTTCAGTACTATTGCCAGAATATTGTCAGGGCCCATAGCTTTTGCAATATCCAGTGCCTTCAGTCGTTTCTTGATATAATGCGGAGTGAGTCGAATTGGCTGAAGTCTGGCATCTGTGATGCTGGGGACTTCAGGAGGAGGCCAAGATGGATCATCAACTCGGCACTTCTGGCTGAAGATTGTTGCAAATGCTTCAGCCTTATCTTTCACACGGATGTGCTGGGCTCCCCCATTATTGAGGATGGGGATATTTGTGGAGCCAACTCCTCCCAGTTCCGAAGAAGGGTCACTGACCCGAAACGTTAACTCTGCTTCTCTTTCCACAGATGCTGCCAGACCTGGAGTGATTCCAGCATTTCTCGTTTTTGTTTCCTCCAGTTAGTTGTTTAATTGTCCACCACCATTCACGACTGGATGTGGCAGGACTGCAGAGCTTAGATCTAATCCATTGGTTATGGGATCGCTTGGCTCTGTCTATCACATGCTGCCTACGCAGTTTGGCGCGCAGATAGTCCTGTGTTGTAGCTTCACCGGGTTGACACCTCATTTTGAGGTATGCCTGGTGCTGCTCCTGGCATGCTCTCCTGCACTCTTCATTGAACCAGGGTTGGTCTCCTGACTTGATGGTAACGGTAATGGTAGAGTGGGGGATATGCCGGGCCATGAGGTTACAGATTATGGTGGAGTACAATTCTGCTGCTGCTGATGGCCCACAGCACCTCATAGATGCCCAGTTTTGCATTGCTAGATCTGTAGCAAGGGGATGAGGTCAAGTATGTTTTCCCCTCTTGTTGGTTCCCTCACCACCTGCCGCATACCCAGTCTAGCAGATATGTCCTTTAGGACTTGGCCAGCTCGATCAGTAGTGGTGCTACCAAGCCACTCTTGGTGATGGACATTGAAGTCCCCCAGAGTACATTCTGTGCCCTTGCCACCCTCAGTTCTTCCTCCAAGTGTTTTTCAACATGGAGGAGTACTGACATCAGCTGAGGGAGGGCAGTAGGTGGTCATCAGCAAAAGGTTACCTTGTCCATGTTTGACCTGATGCCATGAGACTTCATGGGGCCCAGAGTCAATGTTGAGGACTCCCAGGGCAACTCCCTCCCTACTGTATACCACTGTGCCACCCGCTCTGCTGGGTCTGTCCTGTCGGTGGGACAGGACATACCTGGGGGTGGTGAAGGCAGTGTCTGGGACATTGTCTGTTAGGTACGATTCCGTGAGTATGATTATGTCAGGCTGTTGCTTGACTAGTCTGTGGGACAGCTCTCCCAACTTTGGCACAAGTCCCCAGATGTTAGTAAGGAGGACTTTGCAGGGTCGACAGGGCTGGGTTTGCCGTTGTCGTTTCCAGTGCCTAGGTCGATGCCAGGTGGTCCGTCCGGTTTCATTCCTTTTTATTGACTTTGTAGCGGTTAGATACAGCTGTGGGTCTGGAGTCACATGTAGGCCAGACCAGGCAAGTCAGCAGATTTCTTTCCCTAAAAGACATTAGTGAACCAGATGGGTAGAAAGATCAAGGCTAATGCTCCAGTGCAGTACTGATGGAGTGCTGCATTGTCAGAGTTCTCACCTCCAATGAGACGTTAAACCAAGGACCCATCTGCCCCCTTAGGTGGATGTAAAAGATCCTCTGGCACTATTTCGAAGAGAAGCAGGAGAGTGACCCCTGGTGTCCTGGTCAATATTTACCTCTCAACCAACAGCACTAAAAAAAAAAATTATCTAGTCATCATCACATTGCGCACAGTAAGGTAGGTCCCACAAACAAATTAGCTGCCTCACGTCCCACATTACAACAGCGACTACACTTCAAAATCACATAATTGGCTCTTAAGTGCTATGCGACATGCCGAGGTCATGAAAGGTGCTATATAAATGCAAGTCATTCTTATTATTAAAACAACTTCTTAAAACAAAAATCTGCACTATAATGCTATAAAAAAAAGCCTGTTTGATAGTTTAGTTGGTTGGAGCTTGGATTCCAAAATCGTAGCACTGCCAACATTATGGAGGGTCCACGAGGAATAAATTTAAGGAGTTATCAAAGGCAACAAAATGATTCCTCAAGAACCAATTATGAAATGAATGAAGTCTCAATGATTGTAGTTTCTTTAAGACAAGGCTTTTGTGAGCAACTCAGAATTGCTGCCTTCTTTTCAGAAGTAGAGGTTTGTTAAATATGCATCGTGATTTTCAGCAAATGATTTCTCATTTATACTGCATCTGAAACTCTAGCATGAGGGCAAATTCTACCCCCTCCATATTCAATAAATAGAGTTCAAGAGGAGAAATGCAGAAGGTATCACTGAGGCAATGTTAGGAGACCTATTTAAGTAAATATATTGACGGCACCGAAACATTATTCATTGAGGCACATTGTGATTGTCACTAGGCAATATAATGAAGCCACATCGCTTAAGTCAATTAAGTCAAACAACCCCGAACATAAAATGGTTTGCATTAAGGGCACTGAATAGTTACTTCGAAACACAGGCATTGATATAGCTGGATCGACAACCATTTTGACAAACATAAGTAGAATTCAAACTAAGCAAGATATCACAAATAAATTAAATATATTTCAAGGAAAACATGGAGTAATAAGCCAAAACTGGAAATGGTCAATCTAGAACTAAAAGCACCACCCAAGGAAGGGTAGTGAAGATGGAAATATCAAGATTCATTCAAGATGCAGTTAGGTGAGTGATTGGAGATGGAGAGGGCAACAGGGTGAAGAGGACCTTTTCTTCCTGCAAGAGTCTAGATGGCTCAAATGGCCTCCCTCATTTCTGTTCATCTTGTAAACATACAGGATTGACTGCAAAACATTAAATTTA
This sequence comes from Heterodontus francisci, assembly GCF_036365525.1. Classification (NCBI taxonomy): domain Eukaryota; kingdom Metazoa; phylum Chordata; class Chondrichthyes; order Heterodontiformes; family Heterodontidae; genus Heterodontus; species Heterodontus francisci. The sequence continues at coordinate 37,822,172 of NC_090405.1, read as the reverse complement.
ACAAATACACATTCCCATGGAGTGCAGTTTAACTACCCTTATGAAAACACTGTTATTGTAGGTAACGTTTATTTATGGACAGCAATAGAAATAACCGAGCAAGTCAACAAATACAAAAATCCCATGACACCACAGCACTTTATTTAAGGTTCGAGTCTGGAACCTGCACTTGCAAGCCTATGACATGTAGCATGGGTTAGCAGAGAGGCATCCTTGCATTGCCTACCCAACAAGAATATTCATTTTGTGTCCAAAACAAAAAGGAATGTTAAAAGATGACCAATGAGGCCAGACTTTGAAACTTTAACAATGATGGTCAAACTCGTTAAATCATTGGCTTGGGCTCATTGGCCAAGCAACAAAACATGGGTGGATATGCAGTGTCCAGTGAGCATCATATTTCCATCACTATCACCAACTGTTCTTATTGCTGATTCAATGCAAGCCCATGGGGATTTGAGGAACATACCCCAAACACATTGGGTACCGTAAACTTGTACCAGAGAGAAAAAAAATTCAGTTCAACAGGCCGGATTCAAATCTAATTCACTTTAGAGAATATAACATGAAAAGCACTAGAATGATGAACAGCCTCAGCTTTGCTTCCAGTACTGTGTATTATTGGGTGTATTCAGAAGTGGTATAATTCCATTAGATGGCCTGCAGAGTTTTAAAAGACATTATCTCCTCGACTTCTCCCTGGATGGCAGCACAAATGAGCTACTGAGCTTTCTGCCAACCACAGACCAGTAATGCACCCTAGAGTAGAAGCAGACAAGTGGTTGAAGAGACAAGCATCTGTTTCTAAAGAAAAGGGAGATTTGAAGAATATAGCAAGAGAAAGGGATGGAGATCAACCACAAAATTACAATGAATGTAGAGCACCGAAACAACCCATTCAACTGGTCCATGCCAACGAGCCTCCTTCCACTCTACGTCATCTGACATTGTCAGCATATCTTTCTAAAGGAGCGTTCAGTTACAGCAAATCGTTTTTTACCCATTTCCAAAATTTTCCCTACTCTTTCTACATATTGGTACTATAGCAATGGATCAATTCTAGCAAAGAAAAATCACAACTCACCAGGATTGAATCAACAATTGTCCAAAATCTGTTTCCAGTTTCTAGCCTACAATCAATATCATCGCCTTTATGTAGCTCATGGACCATACTGAAGGAACACCCATTCAGAAGTTTCAGCAGATACAATCACCAGACAGACATCAACATAGTGTGTAACCACAGCAACTTTCTCATCTATAATTACCACACAGTGCAGCCGGCCATTAGGGTCAACCACTAGCCACTCTTGAATATACAGTAACCATCATACATCAAGCAGAGTATAAAGTACACCATGAAGGCATTGCACGATAAACTCACTCTGACCAAGCTGTGATTTATTATTTTCGAGTTTAATCAGTCCCTGTTTTGCTGTGTGTGCGCTCCAATCCGGTTTTCCCAGTTTCATTATTTTCACAGGAAGATATTACAACCTAAAGGCTCTTGCATATCAATATGTTTCAGCTGACAAAAATCACTCAGTGGCAGCCCATCACTAACCTTGGGCACATCATGTAGGATAACACTTCAGTCCTGTACTGAGGGAGCACTGCACTGTCAGAGATGCATTCTTTCAGTTGAGATGTTCGACCAAGACCCCAGCTACCTGATAAGGTGGCCATTAAAAATCCCATGCCCCTACACAAAACAAAAAAGAGTTGTCCTGCTAACCTGGCCAACAACCCTCCATGAATCAAATACAAATCAGCTGGTGAAAGGATCAAGAATGAGAGGGCTCAGATTTTAAGTAATGGGTAAGAGGAACAAAAGTGACATGAGGGAAAACCTTTTCACGCAGCAAGTGGTTAAGGTCTGGAATGCGCTGCTTGAGAGTGTGGCGGAAGCAAGCTCAATTGAAGCATTCAAAAGGGAATTAGACAGTAATATGAAAAGGAAGAACGTGCAGGGTTCCAGGGAGAAAGTGGGGGAATGGCACTAAGTGAATTGCTCTTTCGGAAAGCCGGTGCGGATACAGGGGTGATGTGTTTCTTGAGTAGGCATAGCCAGATATCACTGATGGGTTTTTGTGATGTTGGTCGAGGGATATATATTGGCCAGTTCACTGGGAATAACTCCACAGCTCTTCTTCAAAATAATGCCATTGGATATTTTACTTCTACCTGACGGGGGAAGACAGGGCCTTGAGTTAAAGACAGAGACTCCAACAGTGCAACTCTGTCTCAGTACTGCCATGAAGTGTCAGCCACGGTTTTTGTGCTCAAGTTTCTGGAGTGGGATTTGAACCCACAACGTTTCTGACTCGACTACCAATTGAGCCATGGCTGACATGGCTATATGCATACATTCTGTTTATCTACACAATATCCACTACTCAAAAGCTCCTGCAGTACATTACTTTCCAACTACTGTGCACTATGAGCTGAAAATTCATTTGCTAGGTTTAAAAAAAAAAATTAGACCATTTTAGGGAAAAAATCTTTTGCTGCAAACAGCTATCACTATAGCTCATCAGTACAGCAGGAGGCATCTGTAGAAGTGGCCCAGACCTTGGTGGATGAGCTCTTGCGACATCACACAGATGGCTGTGTGTGTCAGGCTAATGGTCTGTGACTCTGCCAAAGGCTGGATTGCGAGCATCCTGCCAAGGATTTTGTAGCATTCAGGCTTTGGCACCATTGTGCTCTTGCAACTCTAACGTCACTACAGTGTCTAACATCCTGACCCCCCGAAACTCGAGGGCAAGTCAGAGCGAAATGAGACGTTTTTGAAATCAAACATCTCCTGTGTACTTGGCATCAGAAAATGGAAAATAGGCTGCAACAAGGTTAAAAAAAAGTGACAAGCATGATTTTTACACTGGCTGACAAAACATGGTGTCTTATACAGTTTAATCCTTTTGAAGACATTACTGTTAATCATTCACAAATGACATACATTATGAAGATGCCAGTGAGCGCTAACAAGCAGTTAAACACGCATTATTTTAGTTCTAAACATCAAAGTATATAAATCAATTCACATGTATACTAAAGCACTTCTATCTCAACTAACTTCCCAATCAACAACCTTCCCTGATTCATGCAGTGACGCCTGCAATTTACTAACAGGAGCCTCACGCCTGAACCTTAGCTATTTTAAACTATAACAAAGACACAACTGCTATTGTTGTCAGTGGCTTTTGCACTAATTTGATCGCAAGTCAGATGAGAGTTTCTTTATTACCTAGCAACCAAATTTAGATTCCAGATTTTTTTTTCTTTGGGCAAAATGAATAAAGACAACACATTCTGCTGAAAGTGCAACAGGATATAATATTTTGCCCGGGTAGTGTGAATTAAATAAACCAGGATTTCACACCAGTGATTATGCATGAATTCACTGGCAGAGCTAGATTCGACTGACTGCGGGGGCTTGGGTCGGGAGCGGCAGTGGAGGGGACGTGGGGCGGGGTGGGGGGAGAAATGCGGGCAAAGGATCTAACTCAAGATTTGGCAGGATGGCTGAGAACTAAAGAATGTTGTCTTACCTAGTCTGAAAGTAGAGACAGGACTGGAATAGTCGGAGTCCAAACATGGAGAGCTAAGGCAGGTGACAGAGGTGGTCCTCGCAAGTCGCACTGATCTATCTCAAAATGATTGTGTGTGGGGGCGTCATGACTTCATCACTGCATGAATTGTCATTACATACATTTTTTAATTCTTTCTGTACGATGTGGGCATCACTGGCAGGACGGCATTTGTTGCCCATCCCTAACTGCCCTTGAACTGAGTGGCTTGCTAGGCCATTTCAGAGGGCAATTAAGAGTCAATCACATTGCTGTGGGTCTGGAGTCCCATGCAGGCCAGAACAGGTAAGGATGGCAGATTTCCTTCCCTAAAGGACATGAAGTAAACCAGACGCGTCTTTATGACAATCAATGATAGCTCCATGGTACCATTATTTAGATTAGTTTTCAATTCCAGGTTTTTATTAACTAATTGAATTTAAATTCCACCAAGTGCCATGGTGGGATTTGAAACCATGTCCCTGGGGGATTAGCCTGGGCCTCTGGATTTAGTCCAGTGACATTACCACTACGCCACCATCTCCTTCTTTACACAGTAAAGATCTTTCCTCTGCTACAGAAGTCCAGAATCCAGAACGAGGGCACAACCTTAAAAGTTAGAGCTAGGCTGCTCAGAAGTGAAATCAGGAAGCACTTTTTCACACAAGGGTATTGAGGAATATGGATCCTAGGCAGGCACAGATCAGCCTTGATCAAATTGAATGGTGAAACAAGATAGAGACACTGAATGACCTACTCCTATTCTTACGTTTCTTTCAACACAACGTATGTGGTTTAATAAGTAGTTTCTTATAGAATCCAAAAGAAACTTAGAGAATATTGGGTGGTCCTTTGAGCGGGCAGGAAGCAGGGCATGTTTTCAGACCTATACTTGGCCAGGATCTTTGACGCCAGCTACTACCCAAAGTCTGAGCTGTCACCAGATGAAAAGTACTGTCTCAGAAAGGCCAAAGGTCTCATACTGAGGCTTGGAAAGCAAGTGGTCTTGTCAATGAGGGGAGGGTTGAATTAAGCTTTAGAAATCCTGGTCTAGATGGAACCTGTAGATGTGCCACCTGGAGAGACCAATGAGCAGGGCACAAGCTTAACCAAGAAGCAAGTCTGGTTTTAGGCAGGAAAAGGGGCAAATAGTCACGGGGAGACTGACTAGAGAAGAGCTGTAAGGATTGGTTCAGAGCAATCACGTGACCAACAGCCAGATGATTCACACTGAATAATCAAATCAGAACAGCTGAGCTCTGGGTCATACATTTCCTACTAAAGCAGACCACTAAAAAAGGTGAAGTGGACTGCACAGCTCAATCAGATCGTCAGGTGACTTGAACTCAATATACACACTTCTCAAATATGGAAACCTTTAGTGGCACATTGATGTTACACAGTGAAGTGACAGATCCAGAGGAAGCCAGAGCAATGTCATTCCTGCTACTCTTGTCCCTCCTAGCAACAGCACTGGTCGAAAACTACCAGTAGCAGACAGCTTATCCATCTTGGCTGCAGTATGCTGCATGTCATGAGAAGATGCCGAAGTTGGGAATGCTAGGAAACATGATATTAAAGGGAGAAGTGATTAATTTGCCAGCAACTTTATTTTATTTTATTTTTTTTAGAGCATTTAATTTTTCTAATAGTTTAACAAAGCGGAGAAAAAAGTAAATAGGGCAAAAAAGAGCATTTATTTAGTGCCTTCCATGTCCTCAGGACATCCCAAAACACTTTACAGCCAATTCAATACCTTTTAAGTGTAGTCTCTGTTGTCAGGGAAATGTGACTGCTAATATGCATACGTAAAGCTCCACAAACAGCAAGGCAATAAATGACCAGATAGTCTATTAGTGGTGTGGTTAAGAGTCAAGTTAATGGTTACTGAAATGAATATGTACTTGCCATGATTTAAATGAGTATTTTAACTTCAAGACCTTTTATTAAGTTTATAGAAATACTTATGAAGCTAATTGTTAGTTACTAATAGCGATATTTTCCTCCTGAATCAGTAAGTAAAACTACAATGTTTGTTACTTAGTGGTGTGCAATGCTGTTTAGGACACTAGGCAGAAGAACTCTTCCGTTTCTTTATCAATAGCATCATAGATCTCTCATATCCAGCTGAGCTGGAAGAGCACAGCTTCAGTTTAATATGTAATCCTACAGATGGCACCTCCGATACTGTTGCGCTTCTTCAGTACTTCACTGAATTGTCAGTCGAGATAATGTGCTTGAATGAAGTATTAAACAGCTTAAGAGGCTACTGATGCGGCACAGATCATCAGGAACTGTCTTTGAAAATGTGGTCTCTTTCCCAAAGGTGAAATGCCTTCAATATTAATTTTCTCATGGATGTTTCAGCTTTCAAATTAATGGAACTAGCCTTAAGGGGGCCATTAATACAGGCACAGTTCAATCGTCACATCATTCTCTCAGAGAAGAATTAGACAGACAGCCCACACACAGCTAGGTTTCTACAAGAGCAACTCGGAGAGACTTGACTAGTTATTTGCATTTCCATCCTGTGAGAAAACATTAGAGCCTCAACAATGACCTACTCTCCTCCTCCTTCGTCCGCCTCCACCACGACACATGATTAGAAACGCACATGAAAATTCATCGTCTGCCACTTCAGGAGAACTGCACAAGTGCAACCAAATCCTATAACCTTACGCCTTTACACTTTTAATGCACACAGCACAGGAGGAGACCATCTGGTCCATCGGTGCCTGCGCCTGCTCTTTGAAAGAGCTATCCAATTAGTTCCACTCCCCATAGTCCAGCAAATCTTTCCACTTATCCAATTTCCTTTTGAAGGTTATATTTTTAGCTTATCAGAAGGGACTGGAGAAACAGAAATGCAATATGCATGGGAATTCCTCCTTTAAACAACTCTAGGGGACTGCAAGTTACAACAGTACAGTACCTGGCTCTTGCTCAGACTATCACCAGCATTTCCCTTTTTAACCCTCCTTCCCTATTAGTAAGAAATGTAAACATATTTCCAGTTATCTTCTTTCCTCTTTTGTATACCACAGCCCCCACACTACTCTCTGGCCATGACAGCAGGCAAATGACATTCGGCAGGTCTTGGTCAATACCACCCTGGAACTGAGTGCGCAAGAGTGGCCTGCGACGATCAGATTCTACTACTCTTGCCACAGGAGCAGAAAGCAGCTGGCCCCCACACCACCTCTTGGCAGTTAATGCTGGAAGTTCACTGCACAAAAAAAAACACACAAACATGAGGCCATGCAATGGAGCAGCATTACCACGCTGTGTCCCAAAGCTACAAACTATTCTTGCAACATCCTAAAATTACTATTGCAATATTGTCAATTAGCAAACTTCAGAAGTTCCTCTCACCCGGAATGCAGTTCACAAAGCAGAGAGAGAAAGTGATACAGCCGTTATTACTTCCCCTTCTCCAAATGAGCTTCCCTTTGCCGTATGCCATTACTATTGCTGAGTGATTCCAGAATGTTGGACAATGCGGCTCCAAAGTTTGATGTGTAAAAGCAACTAAGGGAGGGGCTGTATTCCATATAGCTTTCTGTTTCCCGCCTTCAGAGAAGTGCCTTTCCTCCACCTGCCAACCTGACCAAGATCAGAAACTCACTGTGAGGGATAACTGTTGTAAACTCATTTATCGCAGCAGCTCCTGATACCGCCAGTTGATCCTCCTATGCTGCCTCCAAGTCAGGAGCTCTTTATATTTAATGTAACATGCGTGTATCTATTTCTCAGTCCACCCTTGTGAAATGCGCATCCACACCCACCACTGTGATATGCTCACCACCACCCTCCACCTGCACCAAGAGCGCAGATAAAGTCATTTTGATACAGACTCTAGTTTGCATGAACAAAGAAGGTGCTCTTATAAATGACAATACAGCCCACGAAGGGGCTGACAGCTACAATACAATTAAACATTTGTCGAGCTGTTAGTCTATTAAAATTCATGTATTTATAGAAAATGAATCTCAGATTTTATCTACACAGCGACATTTAAACTCAAACAGTGCTACACTCACAAGAGGTTTAAGCTAACTGTATAAAGTACAGTGTAGACTTTCAATGCATCCTCAGCACCACCACCTGCAAGATCACCTCCAAGCCAAACACCACCCTGACTTGGAATTATATCGCCATTCCTTCACTGTCGCTGGATCAAAATCCTGGAACTCCCTCCTTAACAGCACTGTGGGTGCACCTACATCCCAAGGACTGCAGCGGTTCAAGAAGGCAGCTCAGCACCACCTTCTCAAGGGCAATTAGGGTTGGGCAATAAATGTTAGCCTAGCCAGCGACGCCCACATCGAGCGAATAAAAAAAAATTCCTTTCCATAAACGCACCACACGTCAACAACCGACGTTCTATTCCATGAACCATGGCAACACCCTCAGGTATTCCATCCCATGAACCCATCACACAACAACACCCTCAGAAATTCAGTACCAGAAACCCACTATAATGCAACACCATTGAGACAACCTCGCCCACAAACTCACAAGGTAAGACCCTCAGTAATTCTATACCATAAATCCATTGTGCTACACCTACATGTACCATGCCCTTCACTGCAGCCCAACTGCTTTCCCAGCCGCCTGTTAATTGAGATCAGCGAACTAATAGCACAGAGATTTTGTATGGCCAGAGACCGTAAGCTACAGTGTGAGCAAACAAGGGACTATGTTTCACACTTGTCAATTGATTTACTGTGGATACCCAAACAAACATTAACTATAGTCCTTTGCTTACAAGGCTGATTCTCAGGTTACTAATGCAACAGAGTAAGCCTTGCTCATCATACTCAGGTCAGTAGTTTAAAATGATAGTCTTCATTGGCAGTCATTGGCACCCTTAGCAAAGCAGAGATCTCGAGCAGTGGTTATGGCATCCGTCATGACTCTCTTACCTCTATGTCAGAAGGCTATGAGGTCAAGTCCCACTCCAGACACTCAAGCTCAAAATCAAAGCTGATTCACTAAGTAAACACTTACTCAGGGAGTGCCATCTTTCAGATGAGACATTAAACTGAAGCCTCTCAGATGGATGTAAAAGATCCCCGGTACTATTTCAAAGAGCAAGGGAGTTGTCCTTGTGGCCTGGCCAATATTTATCCATAACCCATATCAAGTTGAAAGAAAAAGCGTACAATTCTGCAAAGATTAGTGGTAGATCAGAAGCTTGGACAGATTTTTAAAACCAGCAAAGAATGACTAAAATAGCAACTAAATTAGAAAAAGCTAGCTAGAAATATAAAAACAGATAGTACGAGTTTCCAGCAGCACTTAAAAAGGAAAAGAGTAACTCGAGTGAGTGTTGGTTCTCTAGTGTGTGTGTCTGGGGAATTAATGGGAAACAAGGAAATAGCGAAAGCGTTGAACAGGTGTTTTGAGTCAGTCTTCAATGTGGAAGACACAAAAAACATCCCAAAGATACTTGAAAAACAAGAGGTAAAAGGGAGGGAAGAACTTAAAACAATCACAAATCACTAGGGGAAAGCTACTGGGAAAACTATTAGAGCTAAAGATTGACAAGTCCTCAGGTCCTGATGGCCTGCATCCTAGTGTTTAAAAGAAGTGGCTGCAGAGATAGTAGATGCATTAGTTGTCACCTTCCAAAATTCCCTAGATTCTGGAAAGGTCCTAGCTGATTGGACAATAGCTAATGTAACACTTCTATTCAAGAAAGGAGACACAAAGCAGGAAACTATAGGCCAATTAGCCTAACATCTGTCATAAAGAAAATGCTAGAATCCATTATTAAGGAAGTTATAGCAGGACAATTTAGAAAATCATAATGCGATCAGGCAGAGTCAACATGGTTTTGTGAAAGGGGAATCAGGTTTGACTAATTTATGAGTGTTCGCTGAAGTAACAAGCAACATGGATCAAGGGGAACCTGTAGATGTGATGCACTTGGATTTCCAAAAGACATTCGATAAGGCGCCACATCAAAGGTTACTACACAAAATAAGAGTTCATGGTGTAGGGGTTAACATATCAGCATGGATAGAGGATTGGTTAGCTCACAGAAAGAATAGGGATAAATGGGTCATTTTCAGTTTGGCAGGATCTGACTAGTGGAGTGCCACAGGGATCAGTGCTGGGGCCTCAACTATTTACAATTTAGATCAATGACTTGGGTGAAGGGACCGAATGTATGGTAGCCAAATTTGCAGATGACACAGACAGATAGGAAGTTAACAAGAGGACATAAAGAATCCACAAAGAAATATAGATAGGTTAAGTGAGAGGGCAGAAATTTGGCAGATGAAGTATAATGCAGGAAAATGTGAACTTGTCCACTTTGTAGGAAGAGTAGAAAAGCAGATTATTTAAATAGCAAGAGACTGCAGAACTCTGCAATACAGAGGGACCTGGGTGTCCTGGTGCATGAATCACAAAAGGTTAGTGTTGCAGGCACAGCAAGTGATTAGGAAGGCAAATGGAATGTTGTTTAGTGCAATGGGAATAGAAAATAAAAGTAGGGGAAAAAAGCAAGAAATGCTGGAAATACTCAGCAGGTCAGGCAGCATCTGTGGCGAGAGAAGCAGAGTTAGCATTTCAGGTCTGTGACCTTTCATCAGAACCCTGCTCAGAGTTCCTGACCCAAAAATCCTGAGGGGTCTTGACAGAATGGATGCTGGGAGGATGCTTCCACTTATTGGGCAAGACTAGAACTGGAGGACACATTTTAAAAATAAGAGGTCTCCCATTTAAGATGGAGATGAGGAGAAATCTTTTTATGAGGGTCGTGAGTCTGCAGAACCTGCTTTCGCAGACAGCAGTACAGGCTGGGTCATTGAATATATTCAAGGCTGAGTTAGATAGATTCTTGATAGACAAAGGAGTCAAGTGTTATGGGGGAGCAGACAGGAAAGTGGAGTTGAGGCCACATTCAGATCAGCTATGATCTTATCAAATGGCAGAGCAGGCTCGAGGGGCCGAATGGCCTACTCCTGCTCCTAAAATGTATGTTTGTATGTACCACCAAACCAGATTATCTGGTCATCACATTGCTATTTGTGGGAGCTTGCTGTGTGCAAATCGGCTGCCGTGTGTCCTAAATTACAGAAGATTCTACACTTCAAAAGTACTTCATTGGTTGTTTTAGAGATACAGCACTGAAACAGGCCCTTCGGCCCACCGAGTCTGTGCCGACCATCAACCACCCATTGTAAAGTGCTTTGTTGTGTGCTGAGGCTGTGAAAGGCATTACATAAATCCAGTTTCCTTTTCTCTCTATGTGGCTGTTTCCTTACCCAAGAGTTACTCGAGAGTTCCAGCTTTGGGGTTGCCCCAACTAGTTCCCTCACTTTCTATCTAATGCAGCTGCGTAGAAAACTCAAATGTCACACGACATGTGGGAAGGGGAAGAAAAGCTCTTTGCTGAGCAATCACGAAACAGCATCAATGAAAGTCAAAAGGGTACCTTCCCAATTCAGTCAGTTGCAGCAAGATGTATGGTAGTAAATAAAAAGGAATATAATTAATACTTAACCATGCGGGCACCTTTTGGAAATTATGGAAATTGCAACTAATGAATGTAGCTTTCTACTCAGTTTGTTTTTACAAAACCAGAAATAGATTCACAGCTTTACACCTGAAACCGTCCAAAATTGAAAATATTGATCATGTGATCTTGGCTGTTGCTGTTTAGCAGCAGGCCCCATTATACGAATTCTTACATGTCCTATTCCTTTCCCTTTTGGTTATCTTGTATATATCCTTCCTGTCTATATTTGTCACTCTGTTGTAATCAATCCAAAACAATGGGCAGCCCGAGCAGCAGAAAAGTTTCACACTCTATTCTGGGCCTACCATAAAATGCCTCTTTGACCAAGATGGGTTTCCACATGGCCCAAATGCCCCAATAAAACCACAAACTTGCATAAATCACTCAATTAAATTCCACACTTCAATTGGGAATAGGAGCGAGTAGCCAGGATACACTATAAGCTGAACATGTGGGGGCAGCGATCTCTTTCCATTGTGGGTAAGAACCTCATCATCAGGTGCGAGGCGCTCACGTTGCTGCTGTACATGGCGCAGGTCTGGCCCATACCCCACTCCTGCGAAGGATGGGTCTGGTCACATTGCCACGGAACGCGCCATCCAGTTGGTCCGTGCCGTACTACCTATCCTTTGTGGAAAAGTTTCTACGGAAAAACACCTTTGACCACCAATCCATCAGGCAGTGGCCTGCATAGAATGTCTTCAAGGCCCTACGGGAAAAGGAGATGGCGGATCAGGTCAGATGGTTCCCTGAGCAGACTGCCAGTCATGTGGCGGAATGCCTCATCACCAGAACTTTCAAACAAGCATCAAGATCTAGCTTGGCTGGTGATGAGAAAAGCCCTCCCTGCCAGATCCTTCCTGCAAGCCCGGAGTCTTACACCCTCTGCACAATGCCCTCGAAGTGGCTGTGGTGGGGAAGAGGCAGTTGCCCACCTCTTTCTGGAATGTGTCTTTGCAAAGCAGGTGTGGAAAGAGATGCAGTGGTTTTTGTCGAGGTTCATCCCAAGCAGCTCTAACACAGGAGTCTGTATTCTACGGGCTGTTCCCAGGGACGCAAACCGAGACAAACATCAACTGCTGCTGGAGGACTATCAACTTGGTGAAAGACGCCCTTTGGTCTGCCCGAAACTTGCTGGTCTTCCAGCGCAAAGAGTTGTCCACGACCGAATGTTGCAGACTGGCACATTCCAAGGTCCAGGACCATGTGCTGAGGGACGCATTAAAGCTTGGGGCAGCCGCAGCAAAGGCTCAATGGGGAAAGACCACTGTGTAAGGTCCCCCCAAGGTGAACTGAGGGGCTGGACCAATGAAAAACCCCTCAACTGTATCCAGAAAATATTTGGTTTGCTGTAAAATGTACATAGCATGTAAAATGAAATGGAAGGGTTGTGTGGCAACTCACTCCTCTATTGAAGGAAGCTGATCTCTTGCACTCCTTGCATTTCTTGACTTTGTGCTTTTTGGAACTGTTTGGTAATTATTCATTAAAAAACTGTAAAAAAAATCAAGTATATTTTGGAGAGAAAAAAGGGAATAGGGTAACAGGACATCAAGAACTTAGTGGTAACTTTGCAAGTGCAGGCTAATGTGCAACAAACAGCCACAAATTGTATTTGCTTCCAGAGCCGGTTATTGATCAAAATAATTCTGTCATTTACACGACACCAAAACTGTGCTCACCGCCACCACTGAAGTGGCAGTTCACCACACGTTGTCCAACTTCCAAAGTCTGGATCAATCAGGCAAACTGTCAAGTGGATGGTAAACACTGCACCTTAAGGTGGCTTTTTGTTTTTTTTCTTTAAAAAGCACATTTCATTCCTTCCATCTCCCTGTGAATAATCATCCTCCTCTACAAAGGAGAGCACCTGTTACAACTACACAGATAACTAAATAAATAACCTACTGGTTGCAAAGGGTGTTCAGAGGAAATAAACTGCTTTATAAAGGCAATTTTGTTCTTGGAGAATTAGCGACAGAATCTCATGTCCTACTCGCTGCTCCAGCATAAATTGGCCCAACTTATCAACATTCAGTCTTCACACTACACAACAATGAAATATTGTGTACTATCAAGGTCTTCATTCTTCTAAGAATAAGAATGGAGAAATTTACAAAGATAAATGGATAGAAACTATCGGCCCATCTAGCATGTCCTATACAATCCATGGATTCCACTTGCCCCCATCCCAACCGCACGGCATCTTGAATGACTCTAGAACTTCTCCCTACACTACTTTATCTGGAAAGTCCTTCAAATTATCAATCACTGTGAGCTTCTTGAACTTTCTCTACCAGTTGCTATTTTGCTCCCTTTGTCCTAGAGTCATGATTTAACTTCCAATAGTGCTTAAGCTGAACCCTAAGTGAAGCATAAGGAATAGGAGTGGGAGTAGGCACATGACCCCTCAAGCCTGCTGATGGCTGATCTGATCTTGGCCTTAACTCCACTTATCTGCCTGCTCTCCATAACCCTCGACCCCTCTATAGTTCAAAAATCTGTCTATCTCAGCCTTGAATATATTCAATGCCCAGCCTCCACTGCTCGCTGGGGTAGAGAATTCCAAAGATTCACGACCCTCTAATAGAAGAAATCTCGCCTCATCTCCGTCTGAAAGTATGCCCCCTAGTTCTAGATTCCCCCACGAGGGGAAACATCTTCTCAGCATTTACCCTGTCAAGCCCCCTCAGAATCTTATACGTTTTAATAAGATCATCTCATTCTTCTAAACTCCATCGAGTATAGGCCCAACCTGTTCAACCTTTCCACATAGGACAACACCTTCATCCCAGGAATCAACCTAGTGAATCTTCTTTGAATTGCACCCAATGCAAGTATATCACTCCTTAAATGAGAGCAAAACTGTACACTGGACCCTAGGTGTGGTCTCATCAATGCCCTGTACAGTTGTAATAAGACTTCCCTACTCTTACACTCCATTCCCCTTGCAATGAAGGCCAACATTCCATTTGCCTTCCTAATTACTTGCTGTACGTGCATGCTAACTTTTTGTGTTTCATGAATGAGGACATCCAGATCCCTCTGAACTGCAGCATTCTGGAGGCTCTCTTCTTTTAAATATTTCACTTTTCTATTCTTCCTACCAAAATGGATAACCTCACACTTTCCCACATTATACTCCAACTGTCAAATTTGCTCACTTCACATAACCTTTTTCTATGCCTCTGCAGACTCCACAAATTTGGCTACAGTACACTCAGGGTCCCTTCATCCAAGTCATTAATATAGATCATAAATAGTTGAGGCCCCAGCACTGATCCCTGTGGCACCCCACAGTTTGCCAACCTGAAAATGACCCATTTATCCCAACTCTGTTCATTAACCAATCCTCTATCTTTGCTAATATATTACCCCAACACCATGAACTCTTAGCTTGTGCAGCAGCCTTTTACATAGCACCTTATTGAATGCCTTTTGGAACTCCAACAACATCTACTGGTCCCACTTTACCCACCTTGCTCATTACATTCTCAAAGACCTATAATAAAATTTGTTCAAGAGTCCAAGTTTTTCTAAACTTTCCTCAAGGAGGAAAAAAGTAAAGTGAGTGTTGGTCCTCTGGAGAATGTGTCTGGGGAATTAATAATGCAAAATAAGGAGATGGCAGGTGACATATTTTGCATCTGTCTTGATGGCAGAAAATACAAATAACATCCCAGACATAATTATGAATCAGGAGATGAAAGGGAGGAGGAACTTAAAACAATCACCAGGGAAAGGGTACTGAAAAAAATTATTACAACCAAAAGCTGACAAGTCCAGAGGTCCTGACGGACTTCATCCTTGGGTCTTAAAAGAAGTGGCTGCTGAGATAGTAAATGCATTGGTTTTAATTTTCTAAAATTCCCTAGATTCTGGAAAGATCGCATCTGATCGGAAAATAGCAAATGTGACTCCTCTATTCAAGAAAGGTGGGAGACAGAAAGCAGGAAACTACAGGCCAGTTATAGGGAAAATGCTGGAATCTATTATTAAGGAAGTTACATCAGGGCACTTAGAAAATCTCAATGTAATCAGGCAGAGTCCACATGGTTTTATGAAAGGGAAATCACATTTGATTAATTTATGGAGTCTTTGAGAAAGTAACAAATAACATGGATAAAGGGGAACCTGCGAATGTGGTGTACTTGGATTTCCAAAAGGCATTTGACAAGGTGCCACATCAAAGGTTACTAAGCAAAATAAGAGCTCATGGTGTAGGGGGTGGCAAATTAGCATGGATAGAGGATTGGTTCGCTAACAGGAAGCAGAGAGTAGAGATAAATGGGTCTTTTTCAGGTTGGCTAGTAACTAGTGGAGTGCTACAGGGATTAGTGCTGGGGCCTCAACTATTTACAATTTATATCAATGACTTGGATGAAGGGTCCAAAGGTCTGGTTGCTAAATTTGCTGATGACAAAAACGATAGGTAGGAAAGTAAGCTGTGAAGAGGACATAAGGAGTCTGCAAAGGGATATAGATAGGTTAAGTGAGTGGGCAAAAATTTGTCAAATGGAGTATGTGGAAAAATGTGAAGTTATTCACTTTGGCAGGAAGAATAGTGAAGCAGCATAGAGAGATTGCAGACCTTGGAGGTACAGAGGGATCTGGGTGTCCTGGTACATAAAATCACAAAAGGTTCGTATGCAGATACAGCAAGTGATTTGGAAGGCAAATGGAATGTTGTAGTTTATTGCAAGGGGAATGGAATATAAAAGTAGGGATGTTTTGCTACAGTTGTATAGGGTATTGGTGAGATCACATCTGGGTACTGTGTACAGTTTTGGTTGTCTTATTTGAGAAAGGATATAAATGCATTAGAGGCAATGCAGAGAAGGTTCACTCGACTGATAACTGGAATGGGGGGTTGGGGGCTATCTTATGAGGAAAGATTGGGTCTGTATCCATTGGAATTTAGAAAAATGAGAGGTGATCTTATTGAAACAGAAGATCCTGAGGAGACTTGACAGGGTGGATGCTGAAAAGATGCTTCCCTGTGTGGGAGAGACTAGAACTAGCGGACACAGTTTAAAAATAAGGGGTCGCCCATTTAAGACGGCGATGAGGAGATATTTTTTCCTCTCAGAGGGTTGAGTGTCTTTGGAACTCTCTTCCCCAGAACGCAGTGGAGGCAGGGTCATCGAATATTTTTAAGGCAGGGGTAGATAAATTTTTGACTAACAAGGGAGTCAAAGGGTATCGGGGTAGGCGGGAAAGTGGAGTTGAGGCCACAATCAGATCAGCCATAGTCTTATTAAATGGCAGAGAAGGCACAAAGGGACAAAATGGCCTACTCCTGCTCCAAATTTGTATGTGCATATGTAAATCAGCCCCCTGACTTTAGGAATAAGGCTTATGGCTTTATGCTGCACAGCCTCCAGGGCTTGGGTGTTTGCCTTGTTCCTCAATGACCAGAACAGAACACAGTATTCAAGGCGCAGCCTGATTATACCTCCACCTAAATGGAGTGGCAATATAGCTCAGCATTGCATATGTCTTGTTAACTCTTGCTCAGTGATGAGTGGATTTGAGGTCAGTGTCAAATCCATCACTCCGGAGATCTCTTTCAGTCTGAGTCCTATCTAGTTGAACACCATTAATCCATCTCCATATTTTATTTACAGTCAGCAAGAAAGGCCGAGAGCACCAAGTTTGATCTGCTGTAGCCCTGCCGACTTAGGAATATTGTCTAGGTGCGTTAATTTATTGCTTGCTTCACCCAATTCTACCCCACTTTCCTCCAAGTTGAATTTCAGCTGCAAAACTGACCAACTTGCTTTATGTTGGAAGTTCAAACCAGCTCAATCTGGCACATTCACTATGACTTCACTCTCTGCTTCCTCTCTCTCTCATCCAGATCCTTTTTTAACTCCATGTTTCAGTTAATGCTCTTTGGAGCTAAAACATTCAGCAAAACCGAACATGCCTCAGAGGCTCATATTAGCAATGTGAATACTATCGATTCTCATAGTAATATCAACTAGTCCTGTTTCGTCATAGATGACTAAAATAAACAAAAACGTGCATTCATATAGGGCCTCTTGCAAGCTCAGAATACTCCAAAGCTCTATACAATTAAGTATTTTTTGTAAACACGACAGCCAATTTGCACACAAAAAGGTCCCACAAACAACTAGGTGATAATTACAGGGTAATCTGTCTTTAGCTACGTTGATTGAGGGGTAAATATAGAACACCAGGGAGACCCCAAACCGCCACCCCACCCCAGTGTTCTTTGAATAGTGCCATGGGATCTTTCTACATCCACCTGAGGGGACAGACGAGGCCTCAGTTTAACATCTAATCCAAAAGATGGCACCTTCAACAGTGAAGTGCTCCCTCAGTACTGCACTGGAGTGACAACCCAGATTTTGTGTTTTTACGATGTCCCAAGTATATGGGAGAATGTGTTAATCTTGTTATTGAAGGCACTCAGGTAAAAGCCTCCCTGTATGTAGACAATGTTGTTGTCTTCTACTCGGATCCGCTGACCGTTCGCAGACTGGTGAGCATCTGCGACCAGTTCGAACTGGCCTCGGGAGCCAAAGTTAACCACAGCAAGAGTGAGGCCATGATGTTCTTTGGGAACTGAGCCGACCGATCCTTTGTCCCCTTCACCGTCACGTCAGACCACCTGAAGGTGCTGGGGATATGGTTCGGAAGGGCCGGGGCATGCACCAAAACCTGGAAGGAGCGAGTAGCCAGGGTACACCATAAACTGAGCATGCGGGAGCAGCGATCTCTCTCCATTATGGGTAAGAACCTGGTCATCAGGTGCGAGGCACTCACGTTGCTCTATGTGGCGCAGGTCTGGCCCATACCCCACTCCTGCTCCGTGGCGGTCATCCGA
The DNA here is from genome assembly GCF_036365525.1 of Heterodontus francisci. Taxonomy (NCBI): domain Eukaryota; kingdom Metazoa; phylum Chordata; class Chondrichthyes; order Heterodontiformes; family Heterodontidae; genus Heterodontus; species Heterodontus francisci. The sequence continues at coordinate 37,804,219 of NC_090405.1, read as the reverse complement.
GCCATTTTCCACTTTATCTGGAGATCCAAAATACACCAGGTCCAGAGGGGCACTATGTTCAAACCTCTGAATAAGGGCGGGAAAAATGTACCCAACGTCGCCCTCATCCCGATGACCACCTTCGCGTGCGGCTGAATCAAGCTGTGCGTATAGCCCCAGTACGCAAACACCAAGTGTCACTACGTGCTGAGGTTCTATCGGTCCCCGGTGTGAAGGATGAGTCTGGTCACATTGCCGCGGAACGCTCCATCCAGTTGGACCGTGCCATCCAGTTGGTCCGTGCCGTACCACCTATGCTTCGTGGGAAAGTTTCTGCGGGAAAACACCTTTGACCACCAATTCATCAAGCAGTGGTCTGCACGGAATGCCCTCAAGGTCCTACGGGAAAAGGTGGATCCTGTCGGATAGTTGCCCGAGCAGACTTCCAAAGTCATTTGGCAGAATGCCTCAACACCAGAACTTTCAAACAAGCACCAAGACGTAGCTTGGGCTCTCTCCATCAGATCCTTCCTGCATGCCCGGAGTTTTGCGCCCTCCACACGCTGCCCTCGAGGTGGCTGTGGTAGGGAAGAGACAGTTGCCCACCTCTTTCTGGAATGTGTCTTTGCAAGGCAGGTGTGGAAAGAGATGCAGTGGTTTTTGTCAAGGTTCATCCCAAGAAGCTCTGTAACAGAAGTCTGTACTCTACGGGCTGTTCCCAGGGATGCACACAGAGATAAACATCAACTGCTGCTGGAGGACTATCAATTCAGTGGATGGCACACCTTGCTCTGCCCGAAGCTTGCTGGTCTTCCAGCGCAAAGAGTTGTCCACGACCGAGTGTTGCAGACTGGCACATTCCAAGGTCCAGGACTACGTGCTGAGGGATGCACTAAAGCTTGGGGCAGCCGCTGCAAAGGCTCAATGGGGAAAGACCACTGTGTAAGGTCCTCCCACCATAATGAACCGAGGTGCTGGATTCATGGGAAACCCCTCGGGCTGTATGCACCAAATATGGGTTTGCTGTAAAATGTACATGGCATGTAAAATGGAATGGAAGGGTTGTGAGGCAACTCACTCCTGTATCGAAGAAAACGGATTTCCTTTGCACTTTTTGGAATGTCAACTCGGTACTGTTTTAAACAGATTTTCTATGAATAAAGTATATTTTTGGGGAAAAAAATCTTGTTATTGGAATTAAAAACAAATGCTGGTAATAAAAAAAGTCCATCAGTACCTGAAAAGAAAGGATAATATTTCAGCTGTAGAACCTTGTTTAGGATAGATGATTAGTTTGGAGATCAAGTAAAATGCATTAGAGGGCTTCCCAATTATTTAGTGAAATTCCACTTGCTGCTTCTGAGCACTTTGCAGTGATCCCTGCTGGAAATACAGGTGTGAACAATTGACTCAGCTGTGATGCCCCCCCCCCAAGGTGAAATAGTTCAACGTTTATTAGGAAAACTTAAACATAAAGACAGTTAAATATGTACTAGAGGGCAACCATCCCACATGGCACTCGGAGTGACTTTAAATCAATGCCCAAGGGGAGAAAAGAAAATCAAAGGAGAAAATGCTTCAATCGATCTGGTTTTGCAAGGCAATAAACTGGAATTTCCACAGTTTTTCCATCCAACTACACAGTACTTCTTCTGCCCTGTTTTGCATGCGAGACATCAGGGTACAAGCATGTGGTCGGGCATGATTTTACGCAATGTCTTTCATTCAACAAGCTGGGCAGGAAATGGAATGGTGCAGTCAATTAGCATACAGTCCCTTCACCTCTAGATCACAAGTTGAAGCCGAGCTAAGACCGGTGGGAGGAAGGCTTTCTGCAGGTGCGGAGGTGGTAACTGAAATGAGCACAGAGTAATCTCAGTCTGGCTAATAGGCTTTGGCTCAGTCGTAACAGTCTCGCCTTGGAGACAGCTGTCCGCAGGTTCAAGCCCCACACAGGACTGGAGTGTGTAATCGAAGCTGCTACCGCTTCAGTGAAGCATGGAGGAAGTGCTGCTCCGGTAGGAGAGGCATTAAATACTGCTCAATGATACCTTGCTTACAGCACCTCTGAGGGTGGTATAAAAATTCCATTAGCGTTATTACAAACGTGTGGAGGCTCACATTGGCAAATCGTTGAAGGTGCGAGGCCAAGTCGAGAACAGAGGATTACATATGCCACAGGAACAGGCCATTTGGCCCAACCAGTCCATGCTGGCATTTTTATGCCACTCGAGCCTCCCCCCATTTTTCATCTGTTTAAAAGCATTCAGGATCCTCAAGACAGAGTGCAGACATGATGGGCCGAATGACCTCCTTCAGTTGCTATACAATTCTACAATTCAAAGAGGAGCTGGGAAGCTCCGCCAATATACTGGCCTATAATTACCCCTCAACCAGCACGATATTGCTGTACATGGGACATTACTGTGTACAAAATGGCCACCGTGTCTACCTATAAAAATAGTGATAACATTTCTAACTAGTGATTCATAAACTGCAAAGCGCAGAGGAAGTGAAATCTGTATAAAAATTCTTCCCTTGTAAGGGATAGTAACTGAAGTCTGGATTGGCCTCAACCTGTAGCCTCATAGGCTTAAATCCAAAAGCACAAGAATGCCCATGCTTTACAATGGAAGCCGGAATTTCACTCAATGAGGCACAGGGATAGTGATGGTCACAATGGGTATAGTGGCAGGGGGTGGGGGAGGAGCCACACGGTGGTTAAGATGATGAGGCAGCTTAGAGAGTCTTATGTTGTATGTAAGATTACCATTTCCACTCAAATGGCTACAATTTCGAGGCCAGTGCATCCATAAGGAATACAAATGTTTCACTTTGTAGCAATGTACCAATAACCAAAGAACAAAATACATTGAAAATAATGCATTTAATCCTTTAAAGATTTGTTGCTTTTTTCCATAAAACTGAACCAAAGCCAGGTGGAACCTGCTAGTTTTAAAAGGCAAGGTACTGCGGATCCGAGAAATCCGAAACTCAGAGAAAATGCTGGAAATACGCAGCAGACCAGACAGCATCTGCGGAGAGCGAAACAGAGCCAAGTCTGTGACCTTCCATCAGAACTCCGAGGATACGTCACAGGCCTGAAATGTTAACTCTGTTTCTCTCTCCACAGATTTGGCCTGGCCTGCTCAGTGTTTCCAGCATTTCCTGTTCATGAACCAACATTTTAATTGATTTTGTATTCTCTCCTACACAAAGGTCTAAAATAAATTTTTATTTCCCTAGATGCATCGAGAAGCGCTACAAAAATTAACACATGCAGCAATTCACTTTTTTCCCCCCATAGTTAAAATGGAATATGATTAACAGAGCAGTACAGCAAGCAGCACCATCCTGCAGGTATTCCATTTCACTGTTAATCCTGCATTTTAGTTGACAACATAGGAGAAAATGATGGAGTCTCCTCAGTTCCCAACAAATTTCAATTACCCATTAGGATTATTTTTCAATCCTAATCACACCTTGGCGCAGTGGTTAGCACCGCAGCCTCACAGCTCCAGGGACCCGGGTTCGATTCCGGGTACTGCCTGTGTGGAGTTTACAAGTTCTCCCTGTGTCTGCGTGGGTTTTCTCCGGGTGCTCCGGTTTCCTCCCACAAGCCAAAAGACTTGCAGGTTGATAGGTAAATTGGCCATTATAAATTGTCACTAGTGTAGGTAGGTGGTAGGGAAATATAGGGACAGGTGGGGATGTTTGGTAGGAATATGGGGTTAGTGTAGGATTAGTATAAAATGGGTGGTTGATGTTCGGCACAGACTCGGTGGGCCGAAGGGCCTGTTTCAGTGCTGTATCTCTAATCTATGTGGAATACACATTCCTCATCGTCTATGCCCTGACTGAGCACACATTTTTGTAACTCTCCGCCTTCCCTTCACCAGTGCGACTTCCTTTCCATGCACAACCTGCTTCAATCTCCCTCACTTCCATAATCTTCATTAACCCTCTGAACAGACATCTGTGATATACACACATCCCTGTGCATCTAACAGTCCCTGACTCCATCAGCTCTCAGTCTCCACTGCCCTCTCAATTCCCCTGCACTCAAGAGTATCCACCATATGTACTGCAGAAGCTGGTTTATAAGTCAGTTCTTACAAACACACTGTATATCATAAAGTACAGCAATGTATAAACCATTGCCATTTAGAAGGTCTTTGCAGAAAAGATTTACACATTTTAGATTTAAACATAGACTTTGTAGCTTCAGGGTTCATTTTTATCCTGATATTGGCAAGTTTTTGTTTGGATGTCAAGGAATCCACAGTTCCTGGACTTGAATGAGGCAATATCCAGCAATAGAGCAATGTAGCAGCTTCCAATACTGAAAGCAGCATCACTGAAGAGTTCCTTTCCAAGTACAAGCCAGAGGGAAGTCCGTACCTCAATGGCCAAGACAACCACAACATAGGGTTTTAATGGACCAACTGAACCCGCCTTGGTTCGTTTAGGCTTAACACCCTTACCCAATAAAAGCCTCTCCCAGTTTTGAAATTTTCAATTAATCCTCAGCCTGAACATTCTTTTGAGAGAGAGAGTTTGAGATTTCTACTGGCCTTTACGCATGAGATTTGAACACACGACTACAGAGCTTGTATGTTTCATACCATCACATTATTGTATACTGGGCTAATTCCCCAACATCTAAACCATCGTCAATTAGAAGGTCTTTTCTGAAAAGATTTACAGATTTAAATAACTGGTTCTGGATCAGTAACTTGCTCAGCCTGCCTCCCACAATAGGCTTGAACACAAACACACCCACAGGGTAGTGGAAATTTGAACTCTTTCCCTCAAAAGGCCATTGAGGCTGGGAGGTAACTGAAAATTTCAAAACTGAGATCGATCGATTTTTGTTAGGGAAGGGCATTATTAAGGGTTTCAGAGCCAAGGTGTGTAGATGGAGTTAAAGGTACAGATCAGCTATGATCTAACTGAATGGCGGAACCAGCTCAAGGGGTGAATGGCCCCCCCGTTCCTTTAGTCCTACACCTATCTGAAAAATAGACTTCTCATTGAAGGACAAAATATTGCCCATTTCTCTTTACAGATGTGATTAGGCTATTCTGCATTTCCTGAATTTCTTTTCATTCATGGGGTGTGGGTGCCACTGGCAAGGCCAGCATTTATTGCCCACCCCTAATTGCCCTCGACAAGGTGGCGGTGAGCGCCTTTGTGAACTGCAGTCCAGGTGCTGTTTGGGAGCAGGGGAGGGCGTTCCAAGATTTTCACCCAGTGATAGTGAAGGAACAATGATATAGTTCCAAGTCAGGATAGTGCATAACTTGGGAGGGGAACTTGCAGGTGGTGTTGTTTCCATGCGCCTTCTGTCCTTGGTCTTCTGGGTGGTAGAGGTAGAGTTTGGAAGGTGCCTTGGCAAATTGCTGCAGTGCATCTTGCAGATGGTACATACTGTTGCCATGGTGTGCTGGTGGTGCAGGAAGTGAATGTTTAAAGTGGTGGAGTGTCAATCAAGTGGGCTAATTTGTCCTGGATGGTGTTGATCTTATTTCAGATTTCTTGCATTCGCATTTTTGTTCACCTTCATTTAGCTGGAAAGGGAATTTGTTTGTATTACACCTCTTCAGAGATGCTGTGTTTTATAATACTTTTCCTCTCTTCACTGCCTGAAGAATGTTAAGGCTGTCAGGATTTGTTTTCAGTCACATTGATCATTGTTGCTGCTGACAGTCAGTGCCTTGGTGACTGCAGTGTGCTAACAGCTCCAGTACACATCAGGAACTTAAGAGGCTTTAGTGTTGAGGAAAAGTCTTTTCAATTTGGGGTCTGGTGGTTCGTCTAAATAAGAGGGGCAGCCTGCAATAGCCTGAACAAGACCTTAGTAGACAGCTGTAAATAGGTATAACAGCAATGTGGGTGAGGAAAGACCTTAATGTTGTAGATAAGTTGTCACAATTGGTCAAGTTTCAACCAGCGTGTGGCACTTCCAGCAATGTCAAATTTGACAGCATAAGTTCTCCTTACACAGAGTGTAGCGAGAATATGGAGCTTGTTACCACATGGGGTGGTTGAGGCAAACAGCATAGATGCATTTAAAGAGAAAGCTAGATAAGCCCTTTGAGAAAGGAATAGAAGGATATAGTGTACAAAAGTAGGATGGGAGGAGGTTCTTGTGGAGCATCAACACCAGAGGGGACCTGTTGGACCAAATGGCTAGTTCCTGCACTGTAGATTCTACGTAAAAAGACATACTATGAAAAAAACATTACTCTAAACAATTCAGGATTCAGATTCAAACTGCTCACAGGCAATGAGTAACAGACATTACAGAACAGCTCGGCAGCTCAAGATTGGTTAGGAAAACACCTCAGGCAAATAACCTTTCATTGACATTTAGGGTGATAGAAAGGCATAGCATACCACAGCCCTTGCCAGGTGGAAAGCAGAAGCGACTCCATATTACCCTTGTTGGACGGGTTGGTCAATTAAATAGTTGCAACAAAAGTGCAGGATATAGCATTTGGCAGAACGCCTAAACACCAAATGTATTTGATCGGGTTATTAAATAGTCACACAGGATGGAGAGAGAGCTGGACGCTGGCAAGTTTGGGACCAACTGAAAAGCTGCACCACCAGTTAATGCTATGCATTAACAATGAAATAACACTAGATGCAATCAGAAAGCCATATTTTTTGTAAATTTAATGAGTCCCTGAGCATCAAGACAGCCAACCGTCTAAAGGAAGGTCTCTAAACAGGGATATGCAATACAATATTCTAATTACAATGTAAAACTAACATCGGTGCATGTAAACTGGGGTAACTGCGTGTCAGATATGGAGTATAGAACAGCTACTGAAAGCAGTGTGAAACAAGGAACCTGTCACCACATACACTTAGTCATAAAACACGATGAGCAACAGTCAATACATCAGCGTAATTATGCTGTTGCTTTCTTGGGTACATTTTGTGCTCCTCGTGACCGTTAACTGTGGAAAAGGCATTTTCTAATTTCTCACATCAAGCATTAGGAACAGCACAGGCTAAATCGTGAGTAAAACCTTCGCGTTGCCTAAACCAAGCACACCTTGGAAACCTTTAACATGTATGGGTGAAGCTAGAGTATCAGGGAAGGGATCCCAGGTTTAACCACAGCTAGCTCTCTCTCAACACCTCCTCCCAATGATTTACACAAAAGGGTTCTGGTGGGGACTTAATCTATCCTTTCAGTTCATGCTGCCAAAAAGGTTTGAAGACAATCAGAAGGTCTTCTGCCACTGGAGGTTTAGTAAGTATTATGAACTTATGTTGTACTCCTGAGTCTGTTCATGCAGCCAGAAGGTGGAAGGTCAAACACAGCAGCAGATGCACAAGTGAAAACCTGGGGTTTACTCAGCACTTTATAAGTAACAAGTATCCAACGGTACTCTCATAACCCCCAAAAAATTCAACATGCATATTTGATCCAATGCTTGTGTGCAAATTACAAGCTGCTCCCAGCAATACATAGGGTGTTTGTTTTGCCACCTTCACTCCTGGAACCTGCTGAGCTATTACATGCTTTCTGAAAGTACCAGATGGGGAAACCAAAGGAGTATAACACAATTAGAAAGATGTTCCATTAACTTGCATCGAGAGAGTGAAAACAGGAGGGGCACGTATACAGACCTTTCAGGCACCCCTCCTAATCTCTCCTCCTTTGGTTCTGTTTTCCTCACACCCTGAAGCACTTTGAGGCGTTTTCTATGTTAGAGATGCTGTTATTGTTATTTTTCTGTAATGCACAGACACCCCCGCATGTGAGTCAAGGGATAAAATAATGGTTTTGATAGCTGATACCCAGCCCATTAAAAGATCAGCTGGTACATATTTACTGACTTTTTAAATTTTCACCTGGATTTTTTTTCTGCATCCAAAAGGCTTTCCACAGACCTTCAAAAAAAATCCCAATGGAAACTTTATTGCCTCTCTGAGTCGGGAGAGTTTCCATGGTGCAGCTGGAAATATATCTTAAAATTAAAGGCTCAACAAAGGCACCCTACTGTTTGTGTCAGATGTTGCCCTCTTATAAATGCAGCCTGTGTAAAGCTTGTGGTACTTCAAAGATTCAAAACATTCTCAGCTGGAAGGATGATTCTGGATTGTACTTTACTGATCAAAGTGCTGACACCATCCCTCTCAGTTAGCACTACACACTTGCCCAATGGACAGGTGGTAGCCACAGCTAATGGTGTCAGCAGCTATTTCACGTGAATGTTTTCCCCCCTTCCCATGGTCAAAGTAAAGCTACAGAAGATGTAAATAAATATAGCGCACTGCATGCCAGCTTTCTGAAATCAATTTAAGCCCCATGTGGTGACTGGCACACCATTTAACTGCAATTCAACTATGTACGTGTGAAATAAACTTACAGCTCATCACGCCCCCACAGCCCACATAACACTACATCTGCTACCACATGACAATTAGTAGGGCACAACTGGGGGAAGAGATGAGGAAGAAAACTGCGAGGCCTCTGTGACTATGTGAAGTGGAAGACGATCAGCATCTTCGCTTGCCTCCTCCCTCCTTTAAAGCGATTGGCAAAAGAACGAGCGAAAGGCGATATTAGGGGAAACTTTTTTTTTTTACACAGTGGGTGGTTACAATCTGGAATATACTGCCTGAGTGTGGAGCAGATTCAATTGTGGCTTTCAAAGGGGAATTGGATAAGCAGCTAAAGCGAAAAAAAAATTGCAGGGCTACAGGGAAAGGACGGGGGAGTGGGACTAGCTAAATTACTCTTGCAGAGAGCCAGCAAAGGCTCGATGGGCTGAATGGTCTTCTGTAACCATTTTTTTTTCCTTTCGCCAACCTTGCTTTCTCAAGTTACAAGCAATTTGTCAAATCAGATCAGAAGCTCACAAACAGTCTTCTGTATCAGGTGCAAACTTCAAGTCTTCAGTCTAACATTTGAATGTTCACATTCTTACTTTCTCCATTTCTTCCTCTCCAATTCCATTTCTACCATAGTTTTGCTTATGACATGTATCCTTTATGCCACATTCTCTCAGTCTTCAACGTCATTCATTTGTCCCTCTCAACTCTCAGGCTGTTTCTTCCCTCTCCCTCAAGTACTGGCCACTTTTGGATTGTCACCAAAGTCAATTCCTTGGGCCCCTATACAATCTCTGCACCCTTTCACCACAGATTCCAGCCCCCTCCTCAGCCATTGCCTGGTTCAACTCAATCTTGGCATCCTATTGGACCCAGAGCTGAATTTCCTACTCCGTACCCTCTCCATCATAAAGACCACTTACTTCCACCTCCACAATATCACCCACCTGCTGCTGAGTCCCGCATCCATGCAGTGGGTGCTACAGCTAACCTCAGCACCCTGGGGTGGGAGGAGGTGTGTTTAAAGGTGGGGTAGTGTTGTGGAAGGAGAAGAAAACCGGCCTGGGGCAAGACTGTATATGGACATCAGGGGAGGACTTGAATACCCAGTCATAGCTACAGATGAATAACGGGCACTTTGATAATCACTGCCTTAGAAATGTACTCAAGGAAAGAGTCTCAGTCTGTGGGAGAGTACAGAATACTGACTAGTACCAAAAATAAATGTATGCACAATATTTACATAGAAGTTTAAAGTATCACCAGTGCACTATAGCTATTAGAATTACATAGGTTTACAACATAGGAAGAGACCATTCAGCCTAAGAGGTTCATGCGGATGTTTATGCTCTAGAAGAGCCCCCTCCTAAACAACTTCATCTAATCCTATCATTTCCTCCTGTTCCTTTCTGCCTCATGTGTTTATCTAGTTTTCCCTTATATGTGTCTATGCTGTTCACCTCAACAACTTCATGTGGTAGCAACTTCCACATTCTCACCATCCTCTGGGTAAAGAAGTTTCACCTGAAATCCTGATTGGATTTATTAGTGACCTTGTATTTGTGTCCTCGAGTTTTGGACTTCCTCATCCCCCACCAACCCACACCACAAGTGGAAACACTTTCTATATATTTACCCTTTCAAACCATTTCTTATTTTCAGGACATCTATTGGGTCACCCTCAGCATTCTCTTTTCAAGTATATTTTCACTACAGGACTGAAGCAACTCACCATGCTCACTTCTACAGAATCTCCTAAAGCCATGACTGTGAAGCACAAGAATGTGGTAACACCATTAGCTTCAGGTTTCCTTCCAAGTACATAGCATCCTGACCTGAGTATATACAAAGTTCCTGAAATTGCCTACTTAAGACTATCGTGGGAACATCTTCACCACAAAGACTACAGTGATTCAAGGAGAAAGCCTGCCACCAGCTCTTCGGGAAAACCCGGAATGAATAATAGCAGCCTTGCTAAATGGCCTCCTTCTGTGCCATGCATTTTTTATGTTTCTAACATCACCTGCATCCTAAGGACAAAGAAATGGAGGAAGACTGTACAGCAAATTTCAAATTAACTGTACTTAACATACAAAAAAAGTTCAAAAACAGAATGCTTGATTTGTACAACATAGAATCATAGAAGGGCTACAGCACAGGTGACCATTCAGCCCCCATCACCCGTGCCAGCTCTCTGCAAAACCAACTCAGCTAGTCCCACTCCCAGATAAGACGCAGTTTTGCAAATAATCTTTAGTCATTCCCACTTCTACAAAAATCTAGAATGTGTGTTCCTCTACGTTTTATAGATATGAAACTATTCTCAATTCTTCTCGATGTTGGGCTGACTCATTCATACAGATCCCTTCCCCCTCCCGTCTGCCTGTTCACGACTTTCCCTAGCTTCCCCTTAATTGCTCAACAGTGCTCTTTCCAAAACAGTGCAAAGGCCACAGACAGGAACAAATTAAACACAATTAACTCAGATTTCCATAGAAGTAAATAATTGAATATTCAGTATCAAGATGAAATGCAAAAAAAAAAAAATCGCTACATCTCTACATTACAGATATGACTGAGCAACCATTTTAGATACAAGCAAAGCAACAATAACTTGCATTTGTATAGTATATTTAAGGTAGTAAAGTGTCCCAAGGCGTTTCATAGGTGCATTATCAAACCTAATTTGACACTGACCCACATAAAGAGATATTAGGGAAGCTGACCAAAAGCTTGGTCAGAGGTCGGCTTCAGTGAGAAACAGTCCACTGCACTTCACATCTGTTAATGTCATTGCTTTCCAGTAACACAAGTAACTAGTGGCAGCTTCTGTACAGTACTTAACAGGATGTTTTTGATAGGAGTGGGGTAGAATAAAGTGACCTGAAAGTGGAAACGTCATCTGCGTGTCCTCTTCTTCAGAACTGAGGAAGATTTTAAAGTAAGAACCCTTACACAGCACTAAATTTCCCCAGCTCTAATTCATACATCACACACATCTGAGATAAGTATGACTCTTTAAAATCACTGATGCTGACAGTATCCTGCTGCATAATCACAGCAATTAAAAGTTTCCACCCTGCTTATACTTATTGTGTGTATGGGTTTGTACGTATAAACTTATCCAAAGAAGCTATCAGGAGTGGAATTAGGAATACAGAGCGGATGTTAAGTCCAGGAAGGAGGTAATTGCTTTGCAGCTGTTAAAAAGAAAAAATGATGTATTTATATAATGCTTTTATACAACCACAATGTCCCAAAGTGCTTCATAGCTTTGAGTATTTTTGAAGTGTAGTCACTTGTTCTGCAGGAAACACAACAGCCAATTTGCACACAGCAAGATCCCACAAACAGCACTGAGATAATGAGCAGATAGGTTGTTTTTTGTGATGTTGATCGAGGGATAAATATTGGCTCGGACACTGGAGGTAACTCCTCTGCTCTCCTTCGAAATATTGCCATGGGATCTTTCACATCCACCTGAGGGGGCAAGACAGGGCCTCTGTTTAATGTCTCATTCAAAAGACGGCACCTCTGACAGTGCAGTACTCCCTCAGTACTACACTGGAGTGTCAGCCTTGACTTTTGTTCTCAATTCCTGGAGCGAGACTTGAACCCACAACCTTTTGACTCAGAGGCGAGTGCACTACCAAGTGAGTAATACATGACACAGTTGTTCTATTGGCATTGGAAAAATATCTTGATAGGTTCCCAATATCTATTTCTTTGGTTCAGTGTCAATTTTTAGTCTGATTGCACCCTTGTGAAGCACCTCGGGATATTTTTCCATGTTAAAGGCACTATATAAATGCAAGTTGTTATTTTTCCAGGGCCTAGAAAGACTCGAGTTGCATTTATATAGTGCGTCTCAAGATCTCAGGATGTTCCAAAGCGCATTCCAGCCAATGAAGTACTTCCAAAGCGTAGTCACCGTTGTAATATAGGAAATGCAGCTGGCAATTTGTGCACAGCAAGATCCCACAAATAGCAACGTGATAAGGACTACAGATAATTATTTTTCAAGACGTACTGCACTGGAGCATCACCTTAGATTTCTATGCTCGAGTCTCGGGAGTGAGATTTGAACACACTACCTTCTGACTCAGAGGTGAAAGTTATAGCAGAAGCAAAAACCAAGTCCAAAAAAACAAACTTTAAAAGGGAACTGGCATTCAACAGCAACACGACACAGCTGCTGGTTCCAGTCTTTATCCAAACATATACAGATTTATGACTTTAAAAACTGGGAGTGCCACCTAATTACTGTACAGGGTCCAAACCTCCCTCCAACACAGACTCTGTGGCATCAATAGGAACAGGAGTCAAAAGTAGTTGTCGTCCACTTTTTATTGAAGTTTTTTTTTTAAAGAGAAGTTTGGGGGAAGATAAAAATATTTGCATTGAGTTACATGTAATGCACAACATAGAAAAAGGCCACATGGCCCAACAGCCCAGTATTTATGCTCCACATGAGCCTCCTACCACTCCTTTGTCTAACTCTTATCAGCATAACCTGTTCCATTTTCCCTTGCGTGTTTATTCAGCTTCCCCGCAAATCCATCTTTTTTAAACTTCATTCTTGGGACGCGAGAGTCACTAGCGAGGTTGGCATTTATTGCCCCCCCAGTAATTACAGAGGTGGTGTGTGAGTGGGCCACCTCAAAGTGTTGAAAACAACGTTGCAAGATAAAAGCACCATCACAGAGAGCACTGTGGCAGTGCCACATGCACTGGAGCTACATCACAGAGCAGCAGCACACGGTCACGCCTGAAACTACCCATACACCAAAGTCCCTTTGCTTTCATATGGTTCCTATCTGGTATCAGTCAGAAGCAGAGGTCGAGATCTGGTCGTCAGCCAAGCTTCACAGTCAAGAGCAGTTGAGAGGTCAAAAACGAGAGGCCACAGATACAAGCATAAATGCAAGAGATTTAGAACAGAGCTGGGAGGCATTGTAATTCACTTCCAACTTTGAGGCACAAACAATGTCAACATTCACGTTCGGATTAGATTGAATAGGTGGATGAAGGAAATGAAAGGGTGATTCTGGAGTCGGACTTGAACCCCCCACCTTCTGACTCAGACATTAGTGTTACCCACTGAGCCATGCCCGACACGGTAACCAAAATGCTAATTTCGTTTAAATATCCCCTTTAAACATAAAGGACACAGAAGGATGTGGCAAACGGGACAGCAAGCTAACAGGTTAGGAAAGGGTGAAATAGGTTCTGAAAAGGTTCTTAAATAGATGGAAAGTTTGAGGAAGGAACTCCAGAGAATAGGGCCAAGGTAGGTAAACCCTCCACCCCCTTGGTAGGGTATAGGAGAGACATAAAGCAGGTCAGAAGAATGAAGCGCGTAATATGGGTTCAAGGGCTGGAGGAGCTTAGTGAGGAACATTTTCAAAAGTAGGCACACATGCCAGTCTCGCACACTTCCTAGGATGTCACTGGCAGAGGCCCACATTTCCAACCCTTTCTCCCCTCAGTAGTAGAAATTATCATTTCTGTAAATTTTCTATCATGCACAAAGAAAATCAAAGTGTAAGTTTCTCAAAAATAAATCATAATGGCTTAATGCCAAGACAAATATTCCCATTCACCAAGTGGCTGAAGTTCCTATGAAGAGGGTTGTGCTACATGGCCAAGCTAGTCAATGGCCCAAGGACACAGCTGGCAGCCTATCTGGATTCTTGCCAGTAATTTTCTAATTAGCTGTCAGAAAGTTGGTTGTAAAGGTGAAATAGCCAAGAAAATATCTAAACACGCGTTGAAGGGGCTGCACTTACCTAACCGAAGTTCCCCAAAGTTTCCACATCCAATCTTCTTGCCAACCCTGAAGTTTGGTCCAACCATGAGAACCCCAGTTGTCTGGTTTGAGCCGGGACGAGCGCCATGAGGACTCCGCGCTGTCTGCTTGTTAGATCGTCGCACATCTTCCACTTTCTCCTTCTCTCGGTCTCTGCTTGCACGACTAGATTCCATAGCAGGCAGCTGCTCACTGCTGGTCGAAGTAAGTCCAGAGCTCTTGCGTTAAAGCCGCCAACCTGGTGGGCAATGCTGAGTCCGTAAGTCCAGTCAAAGATGGTCATTGAAAAGCATTGCTCTCTTCAGATCTGATAGCCATCCATCCCCTTATCGCCAGGAAAACAAATTAATTGCTTCTGTCCTCATGGATGCTTCTCATTCACATTGGCTATGTACTATGAACCCTGAAAGACAAAAATGAAATTGATTTTATAATTCCTTATTCAAGTATTGAATTGAAACCACATTTAAAACATTCTATTTGGTCCATCTACTTTGTTCAAACAACATTTTCACATTCCTTATACGTCCAGACCAATTAATATTAGTTAGCCAAGTGTCGATGCATGTTAAGCAAGCTTGCAGTGATTACGTCAGGACCTCAAAGTTTCAATGCCCACTGGTAGATCTCCTGTGGTGTTGCTCAGGATGAGAGAGAGGATATGGTATACCTGTACCATCTAAATTGTGCCATCTGAAGTGTGACAGGAAGTAAAACGATCAGAAAAGACTAAACGTGCTGGGGCTCTTTTCTGCAGCAGAGAGAGGACTGAGGGGTGACCTGATAGAGGTCTTTAAAAATTGTGAAGGGTTTGTTGGAATGTACGCAGGGAAGATGTCTTCCCTTGTGGGGAATCCAAAAATAGGGATATAAATGCAAGATAATCACTAATAAATCCAATAAGGAATGCAGAAGAAACCTCTTTACTCAGAGTGGCTAGAATGTGAAACAAGCTATCGCATGTACTGGCTGAGGTAACATAGATGCATTTAAGGGGAAGATAGATAAATACATGAGGAGAAAGGAATAGGATATATTGACAGGGTGAGACAAAGTAAGGCGAGAGGAGGCTCTTAGGAGCTTTAATACTGGCGTAGATCTGCTGGACCGAATGGCCTGTTTGTGCCCTTTAATATTCTATGCAAATTTGATGTTCACAGGAAGTAAATGCGATGCTCACAGGAAATGCAAGCTATAAGCAAGATTTAATGTATAATGGTTGTCAAACATCTCTGAAGTACACTGGTTATTGACATTCCCCACATAATCTACCACCAGGAAGAGAGTTCTTTAACCTGTCTCCTCCACCCAATCTACCAACTATAAGTGCAAGGCCCTTCAATCAGCCGCCTCTGCCGCATCCCTCCTTCCCATTAGCCCACCAGGCCAAACGTTCTATAATGCTTCCCCCTGCCCTAGCCCTGAACTCGCATCTTTCTCTAGTTTCTCTCCTATCTCCCCTCATGCCCTCTCTGAGCTCATCTTGTCCACGAGACCCACCTACAGTTTCCTTGATCCTATTCCCACTATACTGATCATCCAACTTCCCCTCCTTGTCCCCATGTTAGCCGATATTGTAAACGGCTCTCTCTCTTCAGATGTTGTCCTTCTCTCCTTCAAATCTGCCGTCATCACCCCGCTCCTCCAAAAGAAAACAACCCTTGAACCAACCGTCCTTGTGAACTATCATTCCATCTCCAGCCTCGATTTCCTCTCCAAAATCCTTGAAGGTGCTGTCTCCTTCCAAATCCATTCCAATGGCTTCTCTTCCCACTCCCACACCGTTACCTCTGGTGCCCCCCAAGGATCTATCCTTGGTGCCCCTATTTCTCATCTACATGCTGCCCCTCGGCAACATCATCCGAAAGCAGAGCATTAGTTTTCACATGAATGCTGGTGACACTCAGCTCTACCTCACCACCACTTCTCACGACTCCTCCACTGTTGCTAAATTATCAGGCTGCTTATCAGACATCCAGTACTGGATGAGCAGAGATTTCCTGCAACTAAATATTAAGAGTAAAGCCATTATTTTATGTCCCCGCTCCAAACTCCATTACCTAGCTACGGATTCCAACCCTCTCTTTGGTTACCGTCTGAGATTAAGCCAGTCTGTTTGCAACCTAGGTGTCACATTTGACAGAGATGAGCTCCCGACCTCATCCGTGCCATCACTGAGACGGCCTATTTCCACCTCCGTGACACCACCCGACTTTGTCCCCGTCTCAGCTCATCTACTGCTGAAACCCTCATTCGGGCCTTTGTTACCTCTAGACTTGGCTCTTCCAATGCACTCCTGGCTGGTCTCCCACATTCTATTTTCTTTAAACTTTAGGCCATCCAAAACTCTTGTCTTAACTGCAACAAGCCCATAAAACTGCAAGGGGGTGGAAGGTTATCAGGGGTAGGTGGAAATGTGGAGTAATCAGTTCAGCCATGAACTTACTGAATGGCGGAGCAGGCTCAAGGGGTTGAGTGACCTACTCCTGCTCTTAATTCGTAGGTTCGCATGTTCGTGTGCAAATCCTGTTCCCCGAACACCCCTCTACTTGCTGACATACTCTGGCTCCCAGTCAAGCAACGTCTTGATTTTAAAATTCTCCTCATTTTCAAAACCCTGCATAGCCTCATCCCTCCATATCTCTAATTTCCGCCAGCCCCCACAACCCTCCAAGATATCTGTGCTCCTCTAATTCTGGCCTCTTGTGCATCCCTGATTTTAATCGCTCCACCATTGGTGGCCACACCTTCAGTGGCCGAGGTCCCAAGCTCTGGAATACCCTCCCTATGCCACTCTGTTTTGCTTTCCTCCTTTAAGACACTCCTTAATACCTACATCTTTGACCAAGTTTTTGGTCATCTGACCTAACAGCTCCTTTTGTGGCTCAGTGTCATTCTTTGTTTTATAGTGCTCATGTGAAGCATCTTGAGCCGTTTTAGTACATTAAAGGCACTATAAAAATGCGTTGTTGTTGGCAAGATGGGTTTCAAACCAGAAAAGTCTTTCAGTGGCAAGGTGCTTTTATTTATAATAGGCTTTTATCACTATAGTAGGAGCAAGCCTTTGATGTAGTGGTGGCATTTCCCTCAGTCAGAGGGTTTAATCCCTGCTCCCGACAGTCTCAGCAATTGGAGACCAAAATTCTACCTCCGAATTCTGGGCCAACACGCAACAGAATACTCTTGTCCGATGGGTGCCTCATCGTATGGGTTGCGAAAGCCCATAAAAGCTGCCCTCCATATAGCGATAATCACCCTATGGCCTGGTATAAAGATGATCACAGCTGTAGGAGGAGTGTTTATGTCACAGCTTAATGATCAGCCTGCGAATCCTTCCACTACTGCAAATTATTCTTCATGGGAAGAGCATGAATATACAAAAATAGCTTATGATCTCATGCAGGTAGCTTAGATGATTGTTCACTCAATTTTCTCCAAGGTATTCATTATTCTCTCTAAACGCCTCAATGTTTCTAATGGGACTGAGTGGTAAGGTGGATTTGCTGTAGGATACCTTTCGCCACTCTCAATCTGGTCCACAATACCATCCAAATGAACTTCAGCCATCAGAACTGTGGAGCAATCATGAACCCCTTTTTTAAAAAATTCTTTCATGGGATGTGGACGTTGCTGGCAAGGCCAGCATTTGTCGCCCATCCCTAATTGCCCTTAACAACTGAGTGGCTTGCTAGGCCATTTCAGAGGGCAGTTAAGTGTCAACCACATTGCTGTGGGTCTGGAGTCACATGTAGGCCAGACCAGGTAAAGATGGCAGATTTCCTTCCCTAAAAGGACATTAATGAACAAGATGAGTTTTTACAACAATCGATGGTGGTTTCATGTCACCATTACTGAGACCAGCTTTTAATTTACGATTTTTATTAATTGTATTTAAATTCCACCAGCTGCCATGATGAGATTTGAACCAGTGTCCCCAAGACATTATCCCAGGAGTTTGGATTATTAATGCAGTGACATTACCACTACACCACCACCTCTGTGATAACCTCAGTCCATCGTGAAGGAGAGTCAGTGACCAAAAACAATAGGAGTTAAGATTATAAATGAACCCAGTAAAAGGAGATTCTGTTCCCAAGATAAAGTAATGGGTACAAGCACAGTATCTGCAACATTGCAATGACTGACATAATGGCTTGTGTTCTCAATGGTCTCGATACAAATCAGGATGAAACATTGCCAGCTAATTGCCACTGAAAAATAATGGGCCATTCTTCACAACAGAAATGTTAAATACTGCCAGAAATCAGCCAACGACAGCACCGTCCCATCTGGAAGGAAGCCTCCCCTAAAGTAACAAGGAACAACACTGACCACATTCTGTCAACCCTATCAGTAAAACTGAGGCTGTCTGTGATAATGTAATATAATGTCTCAACTCGGATGGTCTGCCTTGGAAAGGGAAGGATTTGTCAGTTAATAAGTGGCTGCACTGCAAGTTTCTGGACATGAGAAAGGAAGTTTCAGAAAGCTCAGCTTCCAGTGACATTTCCAAAACAGCACCCGACTTAAACAGCAACGTGCTCCACATCTGTGACGTTTAATTATAATGTGAGAGAGAGAAATGACAGGGTTCAAAATTGATCAATAAAATGGGCAGTCTCCCATCCCTTCCCACCCAAGTCATCCTCACCTGGCTCATCTGCATTTACATAGCGCCCTTCACAACATCAGGGTGTCCCAAAGCACTTTACAGTCAATGAAGTACTTTTGAAATGCAGTCAATGTTGTAATGCAGGAGACATGGCAACCAATTCATACATAGTAAGTTTCTGCTTCTGCTTTCATTGTGTCAGCATCACATTCTGCCAACAGGGACAAGGTGAAGAGGCAAGTCCCCCAGTACTCTTCAGCCAGAACGGGAATTGAACCCACACTGTTAGCAGTGTTCTGAACAACATGCTAGCCATCTAGCCAACTGAGCTAACCAGCTCCTTGTTCTCACAAACTGCAATGTGCTAAAGACTAGATAAACTGCTTTGGATGTTGGTTGAGGTACAGCCATTGGCCAGGACACCGAGAGAACTCCCCTGCTCTTCTTTGACATAGTGCCAAGGGATCTTTACATCCAACTGAGAGAGCAGACAAAGACAGCATGCCCTACAGAACGGCACTCCCTCATCACTGCACTCACTGAACTGCCAGCCTAGAATAGGTGATCAAATCTTTGGAGTGGGATAACCCACAACCACCGACTCAAAGGCAAGAATGCTCCACACAGAGCCACAGCTGACACTCAGGATATAAAGCAGCATTCAGAGTTATCTGCAGTTCAGCAGTTTAATACTGGAGAAAAAAACTTTCTTAACGACAGATACCCTCAAGTAGGACTGGATTAGATTATAGTCTACTATTAATTCAAAGTTGCTCAGTTCAAATTATCTGGTAATTCCAATTTATTTCAGCACTGAATTCCCATTATCCCATGTTATTTACTGATTAAATTATTAGACCATTCAAATTTCAGCACAATAATTCAATCAGTAGACAGTATATAAAAATACTCCAATATCTGCTTTCTTTTGTACCAGATTTATAACAATTTCAATGCACTGTGATCTTATACTAACTGCAACGTGCAATTCATCCCAATAAATGTAGAGAGCGCAGTTATGTTTTTCAACAAATATAGTGGGTCATCTCAGACTTGCTGCTGCTTCAACCTTTTCAGTGACTTGTTAACTGTACTCTCAAATGATTAAAACTGAACTATATGTAATACTGTAGCTCAGTGCCATTAAGATGTGCGCTTTACTCCAAGACAGCAGCTGATGCCACCACAGCCAGATAAGGGGCAATATTTTAGAATGATGCACTGTAGGAAACAGAGCACAAAAAAGAATTTTGTACCCTCCAAAATTCACCATCACCCAAAGGCACAGACTCAGACTGGGGTACAGGTGCTAACAGTTCTCTGGTAACAGACCCAAATGCTTACTTTTTAATGTGGGAACCTAAACATTGCATCAGTCAACTCTTTAACCTGGCGAGGAAGCAGTTTTTGAGCCACATTCACTTTACAGCAGTAGTCCCGTAGCAGTGCTTTAGAGTAGGGAATGCTGGCCTGCACTCCCACCCTCGCCCAGATTAAGTGGTAACATCCCATTGCCATCCCAGCTGCGAGACCTTCACACTGAACGCCATCTTCCCCATGTGTGGATGGGTTCTCTCAGAAGTGCATGGGACCCAAAATAACAGGCTGGAAGTAAAATGTTTCCTAAAGCAGACTTCAGAAATTGAACTTTGATAATCCAAACAGCAAGTTCTGACTTTTTGAATGCCACAGACTGAGTTTTGGACAGACAACAGTTTAGTGCTCAACTAGCATACTTCTAAACAGTAACAGAAACTTCTAAACAGTAACAGAATTGTGTTAGGTGTGTGCAGCTTAACTGCAATTCAACTGAGGGTTCAGAAGACATAAGCCACTGGTACAAAGAAAGAATGTTTTGGGACTTCATATGAACCAGAAATATAATTACCTTATTAGGAAATTACAGGAACAGGTAAAACACATAAGGATATATAAAGTAAGGCTAATGACAGGTAAAATTAATCCTGAAATTATGGAGACCACAGAGAGGGATCTGTAAGTCAGACAATCACCACAGGATACATGGAGGGTCTAACAAGAGCATTCGTGGCTCCGAGCTACAGTAATGAAACCAGTGCGTGGTTTCCGAATTTTGAAAGCAATCAAGCATTTTCATTGCGATGACACTTTCGCACATCCAATGACATCAAAGGGCAATGGCTACTTTACAGGTGGCGTCAGCAAATTGACAACAAAGGACAAAAGAATGAAAGGACTCACATTCACACAGGTTTCATGACCTCAGGTAGTCCCAAAGAGCTTCACAGCCACTGAAAAACATTTGAAGCGCAGTCACTGTTGTAACATAGGAGGGGAGGCGGTGGCGTAGTGGTAATGTTGCTG
This sequence comes from Heterodontus francisci, assembly GCF_036365525.1. Lineage (NCBI taxonomy): Eukaryota > Metazoa > Chordata > Chondrichthyes > Heterodontiformes > Heterodontidae > Heterodontus > Heterodontus francisci. The sequence continues at coordinate 37,783,121 of NC_090405.1, read as the reverse complement.
GACTAGTAATCCAGACCCCCAGGCTAATGTTCTGGGGACATGGGTTCGAATCCCACCATGGAAGATGGTGAAATTTGAATTCAATTAATAAATCTGGAATTAAAAGCTAGTCTAATGGTGACATGAAACCATTATCTGTTGTTCTAACAGCCCATCTCGTTCACTAATGTCCTTTAGGGAAGGAAATCTGCCATCCTCACCTATGTGTGACTCCAGATCCATAGCAATGTGGTTGACTCTTAAATGCCCTCTGAAATGGCCCAGTAAGCCACTCAGTTCAAGGGCAATTAGGGATGGGCAACAAATGCTGGCCAATCTCAGCGACGCCCACATCTCATGAAAGAATAAAAAGACCCAGTGCATTAGTTTGTGTACAGCAAGCTCCCACAAATAGCAATGTGACAATGACCAGATAATCTGTTTTAGTGATGTTGGTTGAGGGATAAATCTGACACCAGGGAGAACTCCCCTGCTCTTCTTTTACATCCAGACAGTGAAGGGACCTTGGTTTAACGTCTCAAATGTAAGATGGCACCTCTGACGTTGCAGCACCCCCTCAGTACTGCACTGAAGTGTCAGCCCTAGAACGTGCTTAAGTCTTTGGAGTGGAACTTGAAAAACTTGCTGGCTCAAAAGGTGAGCGCACCAAAACTAACATCTGAAAACACATTACTACTATCACCACAACTAACATGCTTTTGTATCTCATTTTAACACCCAAAGACATCCTAGAGCACTTCAGAGGTGTCAGGAAAATATGATACGCCAAAGCTTGATTTAGGAAAGATTTAGGGGCGGCACAGTGGCTAGCACTCCAGGGAACCGGGTTCGATTCTGGGTACTGCCTGTGCGGAGTTTGCAAGTTCTCCCTGTGACCGCGTGGGTTTCCGCCGGGTGCTCCGGTTTCCTCCCACAGCCAAAGACTTGCAGGTTGATAGGTAAATTGGCCCCTAGTGTAGGTAGGTGATAGGGAATATGGGATTACTGTAGGGTTAGTATAAATGGGTGGTTGTTGGTCGGCACAGACTCGGTGGGCCGAAGGGCCTGTTTCAGTGCTGTATCTATAAATAAAAATAAAAAATAAAATGACCAAATGTTTGGTCAAAGAGATTAGCTTTAAGGATGGAGGGAGGTGGAGAGGGGTTTGAAAGGGGAATTGTTGAGCGTGAAACTCAAACAACTGAAGGCACATCCAGAATCATCGTGCATTATATCCAACAGTTTGATATCAGGTGGATACAGCTGCCAGCTTAGCACTTTGGGGAGGCCAATGGTTAGTTTACAGCTCCCACTAGCCAGTGAATTTGTTCCTTACTACAGTTCAGCTGCTTTAACAGCATCCGAATGAGTGACAGCTTCAGTAACATACTTGGTCGCGACCCAAAAGTTAGCAAGTGTTTTCACAATTAATTCATGATTCCCACACGACCTCTCAGTCTGGGGTGGGTGGGGGTGGAAAATTACTGAATAAAAATCTAACGAGACATTAGAAAGGAGGAATATGAGGGCAAAACAGTTGCTCGAGCACTGGGACCTAAAGCAGATGGTTGGGCATGCAGTTCCCAGACTTGGTTGTTGTTGAAATGCCACTTCCCTTACAAGCTGGCAAGCTTCACCGCATCACAACTGGGTAGGAGACAGAAGGAACGCTACAGAAACCTTGCACACCCTGCAGGCGACCTGCCCATCAACACCACGGACTGCGACCTTGGGAGAAAGACGCAGGTCAGCGCAACCCACTCAGAAATGAAAAGATGGTATCAACCCAGTAACAGGCAACAGAGAAGTACAGAGAATGAATCCAAGTGATCCAGAAGAAAAAGAAAACAAAAAATCGAGCATGCAATACACTTAAACATCATTGCTATTCAGAAGCAGCCACACACACACACTGCTGTGCAGCAAGTGTCAAAATGACCATCCAACATTTTGAGGGAAAGTCCATATTGTCTAGTTTTGACAGCCAGGCTTACAAGGTTATATGCAACACTGATACAAGATGACTCACAGAACATTCATGGATTCAACTTTTGCCCTTTTTGCTGGGGCAATGGAATGCACAGATATTAACATACCTCAAGGCCATTATAGGGAAAATCAAACTTTTTTTTTCTTTCAACACAATAATCAGCAGCAAAAGTGAAGCGATGTATAAGCACCTCCTCCTCTCGGCCCTCAACAGAAGCACTAATATTCACAAGACATCACAAAATAATTACAGATCAGATAAGGCCATTGTGCCCGCTTGAGCTCATCCTTCCAGAATGACTAGAGTCCCCTTGTTGATCCTTAAATGATTCCAAGGTTTTTGGGTCCACCACTCTATCTGGGACTCCATTCCATCACTTGTACCAATCTGCAGTACAAGCCAGGATTCAGCGCAGTAATTTGAGTTCTGTCCTAAAACAAGTTAAATACTCTTTCATTGTACTAGGTTGCGTAACTAACTGCAACACAGAGAAGCAGCCAACTGTTATTGTGTTCACTGATTAAAATGAGATTATTCTATTCCACCAGCAAAATTAAAACTAAAATTTACGTTGAAAACTAAAAATGACAAATTCAAGGTAAGACAACTGCACTAAAACTGAAAGCAACATTATGTTACGAGGATTTCCTTTTTTTTTTGTTAAAAATTGAGAATTTGTATTTTAAAACTGAAAAGGAATGCTGGAACTGTAAAGAGTTACTGGAAGGTTTGGACTGAGCGTGAAACTGTAAAGAGTTACTGGAAGGCATCTGCTTTCAAATAAAAACCCAGCAGGGGTTGCTTTGGCTTGGAGAGATGTTTGCAGAGAAGTGACAAGCCAAGATTTATAGATATCATCAGACTTCTGGAAGGTTTGGGTTTCAATTTGAACTGTTAAAGGACAGTTGGTATTTCTGCCTAGACAGAAGTAAAACAGCTCATCTTTCTCTTGAAAAGAAATCCTGCATCAAGAGATTCCTACCTCCTCCTGCATTTGAAGAAATCCTGCATGTTTGCAGAAACGTTTGCATGTTGAATGTGTGGAACTGAAGCCTTTTTGCTGCGCTCTTACTGTAAGATATTGTTTGGAGTCTTCCGTAGCTGCATCGCTTGGAAAGCCTACCCGAACTGATCAACCACCTCGCTGGGAAAGACCTGTTCTAGGAAGATCCCATTGACAGCCGCTGAAGCCTTTGGGACACCTCACCAAAACAAGAGATTGCCATACCTTCATTTCAGCCTAAGTGGTTTTGTATTATTCCTTCCATTTCTTTGTAACAGCTGCAAACAAAAATCCCTTTATTTTATATTTTTCCCAGTTAACCAGTTGTGTATGTATGTGTGTGTGTGTGAGGGCTAGGATAAATAAGGGGCTTTAATATTCCAATTTGTGTGCATGTTTTATGTAGTAATTGGTTAAAACTTGGTTTATAATAAACTGATAATTTTGCTGCTTATTAAAGAAACCTGGTTAGTGTGTTTAATTCTGGGAAAAGAGAGTATATGATTGACCGTATCGGTAAGTGGGAAAATTTAAATATATGTTGTGATCTGTGGAGAAGTGGGACTGAATTAACAGTGCACTCTTCCAGCCTTGTTCCTAACAATTATTTCAACAACCGAATCAATCAGCAGTACAACTCTTGGAAAGATATTGGCGCAGTGGTTAGCACCGCAGTCTCTCAGCTCCAGCGACCCGGGTTCAATTCTGGGTACTGCCTGTGTGGAGTTTGCAAGTTCTCCCTGTGTCTGCGTGGGTTTCCTCCGGGTGCTCCGGTTTCCTCCCACATGCCAAAGACTTGCAGGTTGATAGGTTAATTGGCCATTATACATTGCCCCTAGTATAGGTAGGTGGTAGGGAAATATAGGGACAGGTGGGGATGTGGTAGGAATATGGGATTAGTGTAGGATTAGTATAGATGGGTGGTTGATGGTTGGCACAGACTTGGTGGGCCTAAGGGCCTGTTTCAGTGCTGTATCTCTAAACTAAACTAAAACAGGCAAATAAAACCTCTGTTCCCATTCAAGCCAACGCTTCTTACAGCCTGCAGTTGTGCAAGAGGAACAATATTAAAATAAATTCTAGTTGGAAAAAAACTAAAAAGACAAGAATGGAACATAAAATGCCACTTTCATAGCATAATTTTCATCTTGGGAGAAATTTTTAGTGCGAGTAAAATTTGGGAGCAATCATAGATCTTACACAAAAGGAGGCCATTTAGCCCATTGTGCCTATGTTGTCTCTTTGAAAGAGACATGCAATTAGTCCCACTCCTCTGCTCTTTCCTCAATGGCCCTGTAATGTTTTTGTTCCTTTTCAAGTATTTATCCAATTCCCTTTTGAAAGTTACGATTGAATCTGCTTCCGCCACTCTTTCAAACAGTGCATTCCAGATCACAGCTCACTGGGTAAAAACAATTCTCAACTCCCTACTGGTTCTTTTGCCAATTATTTTAAATCTGTCTCCTCTGGTTACCAACTCATCAGCAAGACAAAACCATTTCTCCCTATTTATCAGAGCCATTCATAATTTTGAACACCTCCATTAAATCTCCTCTTAACTTTCTCTGTCCCTTAGGACCAAGTTCATGGTTTATAAGGCCTGTGTTCTCAGCACCTTGCTGTCTGGCTGTGAAACATGGGCGACTTACAGCTACCAGGAAAAGTAGCTCAATAGTTTCCATCTTTGCTGTCTGTGGCGCATTATGGGTATATCCTGGCAGGACAAAATCACAAATGTGCAGTTATCTCAAAGGCAGAGCTCCCAAGTGTGCTGGCAATAATCAAACAGAGGCAGCTTCGGTGGATCAGACACGTCTGCAAGACGGAAGACGGTCACATACACAAGGACCTTCTGTATGGTGAGGTAGCCAGGGCTAGACGATCAGTGGGGCACTCAAAGTTCTGCTTCAAGGATGCTTGCAAGCGTGACATGAAGGCTCTAAATGTCGACTAGCGCACCTGGAGGTCATGAGCTGGCGCAAGAGGAAAATGCCGACACATCCTGTGGATTGGTGTACACTACTACCATGACCAGTTGCTACAGCAGCTTGGCAACAGGTGCTAATGTTAAAAACAACTCACAGCATCACTTGGCAGCTTCACGTGCAGCACTTGTGGCAGAACCTGCATCTCAAGAATTGGCCTTCACAGCCATCAACAAAGGTGCACCAAGAGAAGACACCCCATGTAAACAGATTGCTTGCTGCGTGTCCACCTTTCGTAGATGGAAGGACGTCAGCCAACCAACCTTCTCTGCTCTAAGGAGATCAATCCCACCTTCTCTAGTCTCACCACGTAACTGAAGTCCCTCATTCCTGGTACCATTCTAGCAAATCTCCTCTGCATCCTCGCCTAATGCCTTAACATCCTTCCTGAAGTGTGGTGCCCAGAATTGGACACCTTATTTCAGTTGAAGCCTAACTAGTGATTTATAGATTTAGCATAACTTTCATGCTTTTGTACTTTATTTATAAACCCAAGGATCGCATTTGCTTTTTTTCAGTCTTTTAAAGGAAGGGCAGGAAGAGCAAGTTGAAGAGTCAATTTTTTCTGAAGAATACAACTGAAAGACTATACCTCCAGCTCCACAGACACTACAAACAAATAAATTGGAGTAAAATGCTGGAACTCAATTTTGGTACACACATCATACCCAATGCATCAATCAAATTTCACAATAGTTTCTGAACTTTGATGCAACAGACATAATTTAATTTTCACAGGCTGTATTTAAGAGCCTGTTTTTAAACTTCTCAACCAATCAGAATATACCAAAGATTGACGCCAATTTCACAGCTACAAAGCAGCATTCAAATTCTTGCCAGCAGACTAAGCAGTCGACCCCAAAAAGTGTCAGAAACATGGCACTTAACAGCTAACAACACTTCAGAAGCTAAATATTGAATTTATATCTTGGCGTCACTTATTAACACTTCTTGTTGATTTACTTAAATTTTTTTTTTTAAGAGGTTTTTTGGGGGGAGTGTGGGTGCGGAGAAGAGGTTGGCAGGTTTCTTCTCTCATGCACAATTTTGCAGATCCTCAATTCTGACAACCCCACCTCACCCTGCTTCGAGATCCCACCTAGGTGCCCATTACTCATGTAAGGAACGTTGTCAGGCTATTTGTGGGTCTCACATAGAATGGTTACAGTACAGAAGGAGGCTATTCAATCCATCATGTCCGTGCCAGCTCTCTGCAAGAGCAATTCACCTAGTCCCACTCCCTTGCCTTCTCCCCGTACCCCTGTAAATTTTCTCTTGATAATTATCCAATTCGCTTTTGAAAGCCACAACTGAATTCGCCTCCATTACACACTCAGACAGTGCATTCCAGATCCTAAACATTCGCTGCATAAAAAAGTTTTTCCTCATGTCGCCTCTGCCTTCTTTTGCCATTTACCTTAAATCGGTGTCCTCTGGTTCTTGACCCTTCTGTCAATGGGAACAGTTTCTCCTTATCTACCCTGACCAAAACTCTCATGATTTTGAGCACCTCTATCAAATATCCTCTTAATCTTTTCTTCTCTAGGGAGAACAGCCCCAGCATCCAATGCCTAGGCACATGTACACCCTTAAGTCGCTGGGTAGGGAGTCACACAGAAGTTATACCTTTAAAGCAAGCCACAAGTCATTAGCAGAACTCACCAAGAATGTTGTCCATCATTCCCCAATGTATCCTGACTGATGGTTTTTACATAAGTTGTTTGGATGACCCTTCACCATTACACAGGGGTACATCAACTACCCCAGTTTACCTACCTATTAGTACAGCCAACTTGTGGGATTAGCAGAGTTGACACCTTAAATTATGTCTCATCCAATAACTTGAAGTAATGAAACATTTCAGATATACATCACCTTGAATGATAAAATCTGAATGCTTAAAAACTAAACCGACAAAATTTTCAGGTAAAAATGGCTTTAAAAACAAAAATCTTTATTCTTAGGATGTGAGCAAAGCTGGCACACTTGTCTTTGTTGCCCATCCCTGAGAAGATGCTGATCGTGTGGCAACCAAGTGTCTGGCTAGGCCACTTCAAAGGGCATTAAGAGTTGAGCACATAGTGGAGGACTGGAGTCACGTGTAGGCCAGACTGGGTAGGAATGGACAGCAAAGACATGCTTGCATTTATATAACGCCTTTCACGACCTCAGGATGTCCCAGAGAGCTTCAGAGCCAATGAAATACTTTGTGTCGTCACTGTTGTAAATGTGGCAGCCATTTGCCCGCAGCAAGCTCCCATAATCAGTAATGTAACAATCCCCCGACAATCTGTTTCAGGGATATTGGTTGAGGGATAAATAGTGGCCTTTTTTACAACAATCCGGCACCTTTGATTTTCTGGTGCCAACTCACAAATTACCAGATTTATTGGATTCAGTATCTCTCAGCTTGCCGTAGCAGCATTTGAACTCTTAGCAGCTGGGTTGTTAGTCCAGTATCATAACCAGTATGCTACTGCATCGTTTTAGCTCACATTGAATTAAAAAGTCAAAAACATTGCAATCAACGGCAAATGCATAAAAGGATCAGTGAGCAAAACACTGCTTAAATAATGTAAACTAGCAAAGAGGTCTGAGACTTGCAATTACCTGGTGTTGCTGGTGCTACAGGTGATCAAGAGACCACTTGGAGGGACAATCAGCCACAAGATTTAGGATCATCATTCACAAGCAGGACAAAATCTTCAAACTCCAGTGTTTACTGAAAACAGAAAAATGGAAGAAATATTGTGCTGGGACGGTGGGAGTCTTTCAGAGATTTCACACATGCAAATGGAGTTTTGTATTCAGCACCGCATCTCAACTTACATTCACCAACCACTAACACGGTACTGCCTGCAGAGGTTCAAACACTGACGGATACATCTGATCTTTAAAGTACTGCTCCTGGACCATATATTTCACGAGGATAGACTGCATTTAAAAATCCACAAATTAACTATTGCTGAACCACTCAATTGTGGGGGAGGGAGAGGGGGGGGAGGAAGAGAAGAAAGGAGAGGGGGGGGGAGGAAGAGAAGAAAGGAGAGGGGGGGGGAGGAAGAGAAGAAAGGAGAGGGGGGGGGAGGAAGAGAAGAAAGGAGAGGGGGGGGGGAGGAAGAGAAGAAAGGAGAGGGGGGGGGGAGGAAGAGAAGAAAGGAGAGGGGGGGGGAGGAAGAGAAGAAAGGAGAGGGGGGGGGAGGAAGAGAAGAAAGGAGAGGGGGGGGGAGGAAGAGAAGAAAGGAGAGGGGGGGGGAGGAAGAGAAGAAAGGAGAGGGGGGGGGAGGAAGAGAAGAAAGGAGAGGGGGGGGAGGAAGAGAAGAAAGGAGAGGGGGGGGAGGAAGAGAAGAAAGGAGAGGGGGGGGAGGAAGAGAAGAAAGGAGAGGGGGGGGAGGAAGAGAAGAAAGGAGAGGGGGGGGAGGAAGAGAAGAAAGGAGAGGGGGGGGAGGAAGAGAAGAAAGGAGAGGGGGGGGGAGGAAGAGAAGAAAGGAGAGGGGGGGGGGGAAGAGAAGAAAGGAGAGGGGGGGGGGAAGAGAAGAAAGGAGAGGGGGGGGGGAAGAGAAGAAAGGAGAGGGGGGGGAAGAGAAGAAAGGAGAGGGGGGGGGAAGAGAAGAAAGGAGAGGGGGGGAAGAGAAGAAAGGAGAGGGGGGGAAGAGAAGAAAGGAGAGGGGGAAGAGAAGAAAGGAGAGGGGGAAGAGAAGAAAGGAGAGGGGGAAGAGAAGAAAGGAGAGGGGGAAGAGAAGAAAGGAGAGGGGGAAGAGAAGAAAGGAGAGGGGGAAGAGAAGAAAGGAGAGGGGGAAGAGAAGAAAGGAGAGGGGGAAGAGAAGAAAGGAGAGGGGGAAGAGAAGAAAGGAGAGGGGGAAGAGAAGAAAGGAGAGGGGGAAGAGAAGAAAGGAGAGGGGGAAGAGAAGAAAGGAGAGGGGGAAGAGAAGAAAGGAGAGGGGGAAGAGAAGAAAGGAGAGGGGGAAGAGAAGAAAGGAGAGGGGGAAGAGAAGAAAGGAGAGGGGGAAGAGAAGAAAGGAGAGGGGGAAGAGAAGAAAGGAGAGGGGGAAGAGAAGAAAGGAGAGGGGGAAGAGAAGAAAGGAGAGGGGGAAGAGAAGAAAGGAGAGGGGGAAGAGAAGAAAGGAGAGGGGGAAGAGAAGAAAGGAGAGGGGGAAGAGAAGAAAGGAGAGGGGGAAGAGAAGAAAGGAGAGGGGGAAGAGAAGAAAGGAGAGGGGGAAGAGAAGAAAGGAGAGGGGGGAAAAAATCATCCTATACTGTCCTTGTGCACCTCTCAACAACCAGTTTCAGAGCTCAGCAGAGCATGGCAAGAGCTAACAGACACATCCTTTAGGGCTGGGATCATGCATGGCACAAGAGGAGAAACAGCTTTGATAATAATGAAGAAAAATGGAAGGGTTCTGCTGCTATAAGCAGAGCTCCTTGACTGCTGTTTGCCCCGAGAGTGCAGTTGTGAGACACTCGATTCTAAAGCCAGTGCCATGCTCTCCCAGGAGCAGGGTCAGATTTTTAGCTGGCCCAAACGCCACTTACAAGCAATTCACCAGACGCCCCCGTCTGTCATGGCACCAGCACTGTCTGGCCGCCAGACGAAAGCGATTGGCTCACGTTGGACCAATGTCCAACTGCAGCTCGAGTATCCAAGGTTTCTAATCTTTATCACTTTCCCAACATCTCAGTACTAGAATAAATGAAAGATACATTCCAAGCTGAACATTTTCAAGATTCACTGCCTGTTTAGACAATGCACTGCATGATCAGGATGTCTGTGTATGCCGATACATATATCACACATAGGCACATGCAGATTGGTGTAATAGTTTACACTTACTGTGAGGTGACTCTGCCACTCTTCTTTTTTTTTGGAATGACGCACACACAGATATCAATCATTTCATAAACTTGACCTCGCCACATAAGTTACTCTGCATCTTACTTGTATCAGGGAACAAGTTTGCTTTTAAACTACAGAGACAGAGACAGAGACAGAGATTCAGGTGTTACTTACAGCAAAGTAGGGCTCTTTCTCCATTAAAAAATGCTATTCACCAGGATGATATTAAGGTTAAGTTTTCAATGGAGCTCCACAAACAACATTTCTCGGTCTATAGAAGAACAGGACAAGACTGGAGTCAGCTGCACAATCTGTCTTTTAAACAGACAAGCCACCAAAACAAGGTCGCTTGATCTGGACCCTACAAAGATCTGAGAAATATGCAAGGGAATCAGCAACCTTTTTATTTCAGTAATATTGTAAGTATATGTCCCGTATCCATCATTTGAACCAGCTCAGTTTGAAACAGCATCATTTTCACAACACCTCTTAGTCTCAGAATATCAGAGCACTACTGAAGCCCTATATCGAATGTACTAGTGTTGTTTCTTAAATGCAGGGGGAGTCAGAGAAGCTCCCTGCTACTCCCTCATCGATCACCATCCCTCTTTTATCATCATACTGTCAAAAGGCTCTCTATCAGTGCCTCTTCCCACAAGTAAAAGACTGCTATGCTGGACTTGAGAAGAAGACACAAGCGTCACAGCATTCAGCTGCAAGACAGGTGTCTCAGTCGGCGAGCACATCAAAGGGAATTCTTTTGGTTGCTGAATTAAACAAGCTTGAATCTCACTGGTATACACCTAGATTGAAATATTGCGATGGAGAAACAAGAAAGCCAAATACCAACAGCTCCTGTTGCAGGATGGAGGGAAAAGAAAAGACAACATGTACAGAGCTCCCTTGATAAAACACGCCATCTCCAACCTTTGAAGTAAATTTCTTACTGCAAGATTTCTTGTCCCCGTGCATTACAGAATCAAACTGAAACCTAGAACTTCTCCCCCAGCGTCGCAATTGGTACAACACAACCAAACACCACAGGCCAAATCTCCCTGGAAAATTATCGACGAGTTCACGACGCACCCAGTTATCAATGCGGAACCCATCCATTAAGCTTGGGAGATGAGGAGCAAAGCTGAGTGTTACAAATCTCCAGAACAAATTGGTTGATTTCCACCACTCTGCCATATGCCTCACTCAAACAGCAGCACACCCTCTATCTCCCCATTATTTTGCAAAGACTTCAAAAGCAGTGCTGCAGTACTACTTCAGGGTCCCACAATTACAAAGACAATTCTGCAGGACAGCAACTGGAACATGAAAACACAGACCGGTTGGGCCATTCCTGTTCCTGCATTGTAACTTCTATGTATTTGCATCACCGATTATTTTATCTGGCTATTTGAGACCACTGTACTTCAGACTCCATCCCCCTCCTAACAAATAACTGGGGAAGGTCTGTACAGACTGTACAAAACTGCTCTCCTATGCTGTAATGTTTGGCATCTGCCAGAAAATATGGGGCATAGGTTAAACTTAGTTTCACACAGCCTTATGCAGGGGGGGTTATTAAACAAAATTAGACAGCAAACAACATAGCAGTTATCAGGACAGATGGCCAAAAGCTTGGTCAAAAAGGTAGATTTTAAAGAAGGAAAGCGATGCAGAGAGGCAGGGAGGTTTAGGGAGGGAATTCCCGAGCTTAGGGTCCAGGCAGCTGAAGGCACGGCCGCTAACTGTGGAGCGATTAAAATCGGGGATGCGCTAGAGGCCAGAATTAGAGGAGCTCAGATATCTAGGAGAGTTTTTGGGACAGCAGGACGTCACAGAGATATGGATGGGTGTGGCCTTGGAGCAACTTGAAAACAAGGATGAGAACATCTGAATCGAAGGCGTTGAAGGAGAATATAGGTCAGCAGGTACAGGGGCAATGGCTAAACTGGACTTGGCATGAATTAGGATACCAACAGAATTTTGGATGACCTCAAGTGATAAGTGTGAGCTAAAGCATTTTGGGAGGACTTACAAGGCAAGGGAATATACAATGGATGGTTGGACCCTAGGAAGTACAGAAGGTCAGAAGTACTTGCCCATAGATCACTGAAGCACAGGCAGATACGGTGGTTACAAAAGCATATGGGATACTTGCCTTTATCAGCCGAGGCATAGAATATAAGAGCAGGGAGGTTATGATGGAGCTGTAAAAAACACTAGTTAGGCCACAGCTGGAGTACTGTGTACAGTTCTGGTCACCACACTATAGGAAGGATGTGATTGCACTGGAGAGGGTGCAGAGGAGACTCACCAGGATGTTGCCTGGGCTGGAGCATTTCAGCTATGAAGAGAGACTGAAAAGGCTAGGGTTGTTTTCCTTAGAGCAGAGCAGGCTGAGGGGGAACATGATTGAGGTGTACAAGATTATGAGGGGCATTGACAGGTTAGATAGGAAGAAACTTTTTCCCTTAGCGGAGGGGTCAATAACCAGGGGGCATAGATTTAGAGTAAGGGGCAGGAGGTTTAGAGGGGATTTGAGGAAAAAAAATTTCACCCAGAGGTTGGTTGGAATCTGGAATACATTGCCTGAAGGGGTGGTAGAGGCAGGAACCCTCAACATTTGAGTCGTATTTATATGAGCACTTGAAACGCCACAGCATACAAGGCCTCAGGCCAAGTGCAGGAATACGGGATTAGAATAGTTGAGTGCTGGATGGCCGGCACAGACACGATGGGCCGAAGGGCCCGTTTCTGTGCTGTACGACTGTTTATGGAAGGCAGAAGATAGGCGGCCAGCCCAGGGAAGCACTGGAATAGGCGCGTCTGGAGGTAATGGAGGCAACAAAAGCATGGTGAGGGTCTCAGCAGCAACTGAAAGCTGGAAAGTCTGCTAGCTGTGAGTTCTAGCCCACAGTACACAACTCCTCAACCAACACAAACTGGCAACCTCGTTCAGAAAAGGGCAGACAAACAGCTGGGGTGGGAAGTGGAAACATTCACACTCGCTCCTGATATTGTAGCTGACAGATGTTGCCTGGGGGGGCGGGGGGCAGAATAGAAAACTTTATTCTCAATCCGAACACCATGATCAAAGTGAGACAAAACGATCTGCGCGCCAACATTCCTCAGCTCAATAAGTGCAAAGATTCAGGCAAAGACAAAGTTAAAGAAGGTGTTGCTGAATCTGCAACTTCCATCTGATGCCATTTTTTTCTTTACTGCCTTCCAATGAATGAAATCTCAGCAGTGATAAGCTGAGTGTTAATGGAAGCAGTTTCTATTTATGAAAGTAGACACCAGCCTCTGAAGCAATTTTATTTTAGCACAAAGTGGTTTTTTTTTTAAATGCATCGCGTTTCCTTGGCCTTTGCAGCTTCAGTGGTAAAGGAAGTGGCGACAACAGCTTAAACTGCCAGAGGGAAAGTGCCTGCCACATCAAAATCAACAGTGATCCCACACCCAATGCATTATAACAAGGGAGAAGAGAAATGCACAACACATGACAAGCTGAGACACCTATATACCTACAATATGCACCTATTGCTTGAGCTGGCATCAAAAATATCCTATTGTGGACTTGAAGCTGGAACTAATGCAAGCATTAGCACCTGCCTAACCACAAATACCAGATACATGGCCACGTTCAGATTTCAATGCTTTTAAAGATATTAACGCGATGGTTTTAGATGTGAAAGTATCTCAAGACTTCTTCACCCAAAAGCACACAATAGCCACCACTAACCTTCCTCCAGCCACTCCTCAGCCTGGGCAGAGAATCACTTTGCAAAGGAAGGTGTTGGGCTTAGATGCACGATACAGAAAAGGTAAGAGATATCCTAGCCTGATTCACTGTTACAAGATAATTAGGAATGAGGAAGATCAAAATGACCTTAACTTCCCCCCACCCCACTTCCTCTCCCAATGCATCTAACTGCTTCTTAAACAATTCCAAGATTTTCACCATCACTACTCCATCAGGGAATCTACTGCACACTTTGACCATTCCTCACGCAGAAGAATTACCTGGCAATAGTCCTAAATTTTATCTTTTTCTGGTGTGAACATTTGGCCTCCTCTCGCAATTTATTTTCCAGTACTTTCTTGGAACGTACTTTTCCATCACGTTTACAGCCTTGTATAGCTCAGTAAATCAGCTCGCAAGCACATCCTTTCAAGTAGAACAGCCTACGTCCTTCCTCATAGCTCAGAAATCTAAAACTAGGGATCAGTCTTGTGACATAAGAAAAGCAGTGAGCTGGTGAACGGAACCAGACACAGTAGTCTAAGGTTCTCAGATGGAGTGCAAGCAAATTAAGGGGCCGAGTGGCCTTTACTTATTCTATGCTTGGGGCATCCTCAGTTACCTTTACAACACCATTTCTCAACACCAGATTCCTGTCTTCCAAAGATGGCACCTCCTTTGCAGCAACACCAGAAGCATCATGCGCTAGGTTTGCACTTTTCACGGGAAAGGGATGTGATTCCAAAAATGTATCAGTACGAATCCCAGCATCCCACGCAAATAACAGAAATTTACTTCCTCCGTTATCCAATACTAATGGCTTCTAAAGTAGTTCACTATCTCTGTTCCTCCTTACAGCTTTCAAACCTATTCTCATTTTTCTCTATCAGAAACTCACGGATTATGTTCTTGCTAACGGATTGTTCCATATATCCATTTTCCAGTGGGATATTTCTATAAAGCTAGCCTTGCTTGAAGCTGAATTGTCTACTTGCAACCACAAGTTCTTCATTTGCAGTACAGGTTAAATTGAGTTATGATGAATTTTCCATGATCTGGGCTGCTAGCAAAAAGTTAAGCTTTGTGCCAAGGTACTTTCTTCCCTGCTATTCCGACTCACGCTCCCAATGGGACTCAGTCCCAACTGAGTTCACAGAGAGTTTGGAGCACACCACCTTGGTTCACCCAAGGAAGGAAAGAAAAGAATGCTTACAATCTCGGTGCAGTAAAGAGACTCTTGCACATGCACAATGTGCATTTCTATAGTGCCTTTCACGACTTCAAGACATCACCAAGTGCTTTAAAACCAACGAATTTCTTAGAAAGTGTAGTCACTGTTGCAATGTCAGAAACTCGGCAGCCGAATTTGCACACAGCAAGCTCACAGTAACATTATGCGATAACGATCAGATCATCTGTTTTTAGTGATGTTGACAAGGGAAGCACATTGGTCAGGACACCAGCGATAACTCCCCCATTCTTCTTCTAAATAGTAATATGGGATCTTTTATGTCCACCTATGTGGGCAGACGGAGCCTCGGTTTAACGCCTCATCCGAAAGACAGCACCTCCAACAATGCAGCACTCCCTCAGTACTGTACTGGAGCTTCGGCCTAGAATTTTGTGCTCAAGCTTCTGGAGTGGAACTTGAACCCGGAACCTTCCATTTCAGAGGCGTGAGTGCTACCCACTGATTGTAATGAAACGCTGGCATTTCTGAATGGATTGTGATTTCCCCTTGTGGGAGAATCTAGAACTAGGGATCACTGTATAAAAATAAGGGGTAGCCCATTTAAGACAGAGATGAGGAGAAATTTTCTCTCAGAGGGTTGCAAGTCTTTGGAACTCTCTTCCTCAAAAGGCGGTGGAAGCAGAGGCTTTGAACATTTTTAAGGTAGAGGTAAATAGATTCTTGATAAGCAAGGTTATCGGGGGTAGGTGGAAATGTGGAGTAATCAGTTCAGCCATGAACTTATTGAATGGCTGAGCAGGCTCGAGGGCTGAGTGGCCTTTTCCTGCTCCTAGTTCGTATGTTCTTGCCCTAGTTCCCACCAGGACTCGACAACCTGTTTCTTACAATATAGTAGCTCTTAAAGACACGAGACTTTGGACTCGGGAGAGACACTAAAGTCTGTCGCAAAAGATCCATTTGCTCTTCCAACGATGACATCTTCTGCTAAAACAACCCAAAATTCACATCCGAGAAAAATACTTACTTAAATTCCTCCCCCCCCCCCCCCAACCACCTATGTATCAGTGCAGACTCGATGGGCCGAAGGGCCTCTTCTGCACTGTATTATTCTGTGATTCTATCCTGTGTACCCATCTTTGGCCAAACACGCTGGGCAGTGCAGTGATCCCAGGAGACTGGCAGTGCCCATTTAGAATCGCTCACCAATCTTGTGCAAGAGCAGCTCAGTGAACTGCCCTCTCTTCAGGGAAAAATTCCTTGGCTTTGGCTGTTAACAGCCCATCATAAACCGTAAACCCATCCTGGCAGCTGGCATCAGAGCACTCCATGTTTCACCACCGGCGGAATGGCTGGCATATGCAACCCGTTAACATTCGAGTAACTGTTGTAATGGTTCAGAGGTGGCCATGCCTAACTATTTATGATAATGAATGTGCTTCACACTCCCTATTGGATTCAATCAATACACGTTGTAGCAAGAAACCTTAGACACACATCAGGCACACAGATAAGGCCTGGCTACATAAAGAAGAAATAGTGACAGAGGTCCACTGTTTGCTGGATAGGTGGAAACTCTGTCAGACCAGTGCACAGAACATGCCCACTACGTAGACTGGAGTGAATGCCCAGGGTCACAAAGTTAAAGATAATAGCAGTGGCTTCACTTGACTGGAATTAATGCTGCTCTACTTCCTGCTTTAATAACAGTGCACTTTTTTGAGAGATTTTGTTGAGAAGATCAGAGAAGGAGGATCCTGAAACTGATCTTTGGGATGCCCTACTTACACTCTGTTCCTGCTGTTTTAAAACCAAACTTCCATCTAGCACCACAATTTAACCCCTCCTCTGCGACACTTTATTTTAGCCATTAACCATCAAGGTGGAACCTTGCCAAAAGCTTTCTCAAATTCATGTATTAACTGCATTTCCCTGCCCGATATGTCTAACATCTTCAAAGAAACATGCTCACAGAGTTAAATGTGACCTTTCTTGTACAAAAGATGTTGGCAAACCCTCGTAAAGTGGGCATCAATTTAATAGAAAGCCATGCATCAGACCCCTGGGAGGCTGAGCCATACTCCTCAACTAGGGGATTATTCGCCAGAGAAGAGTGCTTGACGACAAAGACCTCAAAGCTGGCACCAAGCTCATGGTCTACAGGGCATCAGTGTTACCTGCCCTCCTGTATGCATCCGAAACATGGACACTGTACAGCAGACATCTCAAAGCCCTGGAGAGATATCACCAGCGGTGCCTCCGCAAGATCCTGCAAATTCAGTGGGAGGACAGACATTCCAATATCAGCGTCCTCTCTCAGGCCAACATCCCCAGTATCGAGACACAGGTCATCACTACTCAGCTACGTTGGCCGGGCCACATCAGCTGCATGCCTGACACAAGACTCGTAAAACAAGCTTTCTACTCCGAGCTCCGTCACGGCAAGAGGCTACCAGGAGGGCAGAGGAAACGCTACAAGGATGTCCTTAAAGCCTCCCTGAAAAAATGTGACATCTCCACTGATTCGTGGGAATCTCTTGCCCGAGACCACCCAAAATGGAGGAGCATTTGCGAAGGTGCCAGCCAGTTCGATCAAGGTCAACATGCCCAGGCAGCGACCAAGTGCAAACAGTGGAAGGAGCGTTCGGAAATTCAAGCATTCCATCCACTCGTCTCAGCAAACACCACCTGCCCCACCTGTGGCAGAGTGTGCAGATCCAGAACTGGACTATTCAGTCACCTAAGGACCCACAGGAGTGGAAGAAAGTCATCCTCATTCTGGAGGGAGTGCCTGAGAGAGAGAGAATCCCTGGCCAGAAACAACTATCACTCAGTGTTGCCAACCCTCCCCAGACTGTCCAAGTCTCCCAGAATGGAACATGTATCTCTGGGCGCAGCTGCCAGCAACCTAGGAAAGCAGAGTTTGCAGCTTGTACCTGTGGTTGGCATCCGTGTGTTTCCTTCATCTTCTCGTGGACAGCCTCAGAACCTCTCGCATGACAACTGCAGGCAAGAAACCATGAGTGAAGATACTCAGCTATAGGGGACCCAACACTTACAGTGTAAATCCAGTAACATTCTCTAACTGCAGGGCAACACAAACAAGCGTCACGCCTGTACAGGTACCGTGGCATAGCGGTAATGTTGCT
The DNA here is from genome assembly GCF_036365525.1 of Heterodontus francisci. Lineage (NCBI taxonomy): Eukaryota > Metazoa > Chordata > Chondrichthyes > Heterodontiformes > Heterodontidae > Heterodontus > Heterodontus francisci. The sequence goes on along the minus strand of NC_090405.1, from coordinate 37,765,253 downwards.
GGACCAGTAAACTAGAGGCCTGGACTAATGATGCAGAGACATGAGTTCAAATCCCAGCACGGAGGCTGAAGAGGTTAAATTTAGTTAGGATTATTGCAAAAACCCATCTGGTTCACTACTGTCCTCTAGGGAAGGAAATCTGCTGCCCTTACCCAGCCTGGCCTATGTGTAACTCCAGACCCACAATGTGGTTGATTCTTAATTGCCCTCTGAAATGGCCTAGAAAGCCATTCAAGAAGGTGGCTCACTGCCACCTTCAAGGTAATAAGGGATGGGCAATAAACAAACATTGGCCTTGCCAGTGATGCCCACACCAACGAATAAAAAAAACAGGCAACAAGCCAAGAAACCTCCAGGAATACCTTCAACTAGTTCCAGCAACCGTACAAGCCCATAAAACAGGGCAGTCTTGATATTTGCATAATCACTCAGCTAGAATTAATCCACAAGTAAACTCTGCAATGTAAATAAAAGTCCTGCACATACAAAATAAAACCTGTCACTGATGTACTCGTGGAAAATTTAGGAGAAAACCTGAAATTATGCCTCGTTTTAAAATTGCTTCTTTGGTGAATTTCAGTGACACTTTGAAGATACAATGCAGGAACACCTCTCTAAGCTAGACCAGGGGCACAATGCCTAGTTTGGCTTTTCTGACGCTCCCAAATTTATTAGATTCCACATCCCTCCCATTTCTTATAAGATGCGGTTACAGCAGATTCTTTTTTTATTCTTTTATGGGATATGGGCATTGCTGGCCTTTATTGGCATTTCCTTTATTGGCCGAGGTATAGAATACAAAAGCAGGGATGTAATGCTGTAACTGTATAAAACGCTGGTTAGGCCACAGTTGGAGTATTGCGTATAGTACCGGTCACCACATTACAGGAAGGACATAATTGCTCTGGAGAGTGTACAGAGGAGATTTACAAGAATGTTGCCAGGGTTTGAAAGTTGCAGCTATGAGGAAAGATTAGATATGCGAGGGTTATTTTCCTTAGAAGAGGAGGCTGAGGGATGACTTAATTGAGGTGTACAAAATTATGAGGGGCCTAGATAGAGTAGACAGGAAGGACCTGTTTCCCCTGGCAGGGGGGGTCAGTTACCAGGGGACACAGATTTAAGGTGATTGGTAGAAGGATTAGAGGGGACATGAGGAAAAGCTTTTTCACCCAGAGGGTGGTGGGTGTCTGAAATTCACTGCCAGGAACGATGGTGGAGGCAGAAACCCTCAATACTTTTAAAAGGTACCTGGACATGCACCTGAAGTGCTGTAGTTGGCAAGGCCATGGACCAGGTGCTGGAAAGTGGGATTAGATTGGGCAAGTTTTTACAGCCAGCACAGAAACGACGGGCTGAATGGCCTCCTTCTGTGCCGTAATTTTTCTATGGTACTGGAGTCACACATAGGCCAGATCAGGTAAGGATGGCAGATTTCCTTCCCTAAAAGACATTAGTGAACCAGATGGGTTTTTACAACAAATCGATGATAGTTTGTGGCACCATTACTGAGACTAGCTGTCAATTCCAGAATTTTATTAATTGACCAGTGCTGTGGGGAGCAATCACTGAGAGTCCATAGAAAATCAACTGATTATTCCTGAGCTATGATACCAGTGCATTACAAAGGCCCCCTGACTTTGTGAGCAAGCTCTCACCTAAACCCAGCCATCAAGAGACAGATACACAAGCACGCACACAGCAAATGGTATGGCGATATCTCCACAGCCTCTAAAAAACATTTACAATAACTTGCATTTATATATCATCTTTAATGTGGTAAGATATCCCAAGATGCTTCACCGGAGCATTATCAAACAAAATTTGACATTAATCCAACTAAGATACAAGGGTATTTGTTTATGCGCTCTCGTCAACTCCAGATTCTCTTACTCCAACACTGCCCTAGCCAGTCGGACAGTCACTGTAAACTCCAGCTGGTCTAAAATCTGTGTGTATTTTCACCCATGTCAGCACCCAGTCACCCATCACCTGTGCACATTCAAGCTTATACAGGCACTGGGTCCCCACTGCTTCATGAAGATCTCCTCTGCAGGCTCACCTCACCTCTCGCTATCTTTGCAAATTCCCCAGTCCTTTCTGCCCCACAAAGCTATCCAGCTCCTCGACTTCTGCCTCATGTGCACCCTACCCTCCTCACTTCATTCCACCAATGGCGGCTGCCCAATCTGCCACTCGTGTCCCATGCTTAATTCTCTTGATCTTGTCCTTTAAACACGGTCTGAAACCTCATTCTTCTCACTCTCTCCTGCTTTGGTTCAGCAGCCATTTGCCTCACACCTCTGAAGCGCCTCTAGGCAGTTTTCTTCCCCCTTAACTAGGCGTTACATAAATGCAAGTTATGTCAGAACAGTTAGAGGCCATTCAGCCCCTTCAAGCCTATTCCGCCATTTAATTAGATCACTGTTGATCTGTATCTTAACTCCATCCATGGTTCACTGAACAAAGGTAATGTCTTATATTCCACCATCAACTAGACATTCTAACTGAAGTTGCAAGAGGAAATGAAGGTTAAGGCAGACAAGTTGAGTGACAGGCAGGCTTACGATTCCAAGCTATAACTAGGAACTCGGGCTGCTGCTATCTCTGCCAGGAGATCCTGGTGAATCCCAACATAATTATCAAGGGAAATGCCCAGGAGGACACACGGAGCCAAAGGTTCCGAGAGAACGGAATTATCTGTAATTAGTCACAATTCATTATGATTCCAGCAGTCGATATTAACTGCCGTCCACGTCAGACACAATAAACCCTCACCAAAACTCACCGCACAATAACAGCCAGACACACAAGAACACTAACACTCCTGCTGCAATGTAGCTTCGCAGCATCAAAAAACAATATTGAGAACATGTACTTCACATTCATCCAGCCGGCATCAAATCAATATTGTGCTCCATTTCTAAACATGCTGCAGTTTTATATATGGGCTTTTAAAAAACAGATACTTCTGAAGCCTTTTTGAGAGAAGCTGCATTACAAGATACCTAGCATCAAGCTGAATCATCACTGCCATGCTCATACCATTTATTCCCTCTTACTGTAACTCTTTCCATTCCTATTCCATCCCCCTCGCTCTCTGTGCCACCTGCTCCCTCTCATCAGCCAACTCTCTGTTCCGATGTGATTCAACCTCTCACTCACTCCTTCCTCCTTCCCTACATTGCCACACTACACCCTGCCCCACCCCATTTCCACTTACCCATCCAACCCACCTAATGCCAACTTTCCATCTCTGCGCCCACATATTGCCAGCTCTCCACTGGAGCCTCATTTTCCCACCCCTCCTTCATATTCACATCCCGCTCCTCCCCCCATTTCTCCATCCACATCGTGCTCCATATCCAAACATGCCAGTTGGAAAAGTAGAGTGTTTTTTAAAAAAAACATTTCCAGAGAAGCCGATAGATAGAAGCTGCATTGTGGGATTTCCAGGTCCAAGCTACATCAACATGTTGCCCAATGCCTTCTCTCTGACCCCTACTCCCAGCCACATTACCCCCTCTGCACAACCCTGCTGTGGTCCTGCTTGTTCCCCACACCCCATGTTATAACCTGCCATTTCCACTCTCTCCCCCTTCCCTCTCCCCCACTCGCCCCCTCCTCCTCTTCTCTCCCCCCGCTTGCCCCCTCCTCCTCTTCTCTCCCCGCACCTCCGCTCGCCCCCTTCTCCCCTCGCCTCCTCGTCTCTCCGTCCCATCACCCACTCCTCATCTCTCCCTCCGCTCGCCGCCTCTTCTCTCCCCAGCTCATCCCTCCTCCTCTTGTTGCTCCCTCCAATCACCCCGCCTCATCTCTCCCTGCGCTCACCCCCTCCTTCTAGTCTCTCCCTCCACTCGCCTATCTCCACTCCCCCTTGCCCCCTCCTCTTCTCTCTTCCCCACCCCCCACTCACTCCTCTTCTCTCTTCCCCACCCCCCACTCACTCCTCTTCTCTCTTCCCCACCCCCCACTCACTCCTCTTCTCTCTTCCCCACCCCCCACTCACTCCTCTTCTCTCTTCCCCACCCCCCACTCACTCCTCTTCTCTCTTCCCCACCCCCCACTCACTCCTCTTCTCTCTTCCCCACCCCCCACTCACTCCTCTTCTCTCTTCCCCACCCCCCACTCACTCCTCTTCTCTCTTCCCCACCCCCCACTCACTCCTCTTCTCTCTTCCCCACCCCCCACTTGCCCCCTCCTCCTCTCTCTTCCTATTCCCCTCTTCCTCAACTTCTCTCTCCCCTCATTCACCCCCTCATCTTCTCCCCCCCACATTCGCCCTTCCTCCTCTTCTCCCCCACATTCATCCCTCCTCCCACCTCCTCCGTTACACTCCCATTCTCCCTCCTCTTGCTCCTCCCCCTCCTCTCCCCTTCCCCCATCCTCCCCCCCCTTGCCCTCCCCTTCCTCCCTTCTCTTCCCCTTCCTCCCTTCTCCCTTGCCCCCCCTTCCTCCCTTCTCCTCCCTTGCCCCCCCTCCTCCCTTCTCTTCTCCCTTGCCCCCCCTCCTCCCTTCTCTTCTCCCTTGCCCCCCCTCCTCCCTTCTCTTCTCCCTTGCCCCCCCTCCTCCCTTCTCTTCTCCCTTGCCCCCCCTCCTCCCTTCTCTTCTCCCTTGCCCCCCCTCCTCCCTTCTCTTCGCCCTTGCCCCCCTCCTCCCTTCTCTTCGCCCTTGCCCCCCCTCTCCCTTCTCTTCGCCCTTGCCCCCCCCTCCTCCCTTCTCTTCGCCCTTGCCCCCCCCTCCTCCCTTCTCTTCGCCCTTGCCCCCCCTCCTCCCTTCTCTTCTCCCTTGCCCCCCCTCCTCCCTTCTCTTCTCCCTTGCCCCCCCTCCTCCCTTCTCTTCTCCCTTGCCCCCCCCTCCTCCCTTCTCTTCTCCCTTGCCCCCCCCTCCTCCCTTCTCTTCTCCCTTGCCCCCCCTCCTCCCTTCTCTTCTCCCTTGCCCCCCCCTCCTCCCTTCTCTTCTCCCTTGCCCCCCCCTCCTCCCTTCTCTTCTCCCTTGCCCCCCCCTCCTCCCTTCTCTTCTCCCTTGCCCCCCCCTCCTCCCTTCTCTTCTCCCTTGCCCCCCCCTCCTCCCTTCTCTTCTCCCTTGCCCCCCCCTCCTCCCTTCTCCTCCCTTGCCCCCCCTCCTCCCTTCTCTTCTCCCTTGCCCCCCCCTCCTCCCTTCTCTTCTCCCTTGCCCCCCCCTTCCCCCTCTTCTCCCTTGCCCCTTCCTCCTTTCCCCCTTCCCGTTCCCCTCTTACTCTCCCCCCTCACTCCCCCTCTTCTTCCTCACTCTCCCCCCTCACTCCCCCTCTTCTTCCTCTTTCCCCCCCTCACTCCCCCTCTTCTTCCTCTTTCCCCCCCTCACTCCCCCTCTTCTTCCTCTTCCCCCCCTCACTCCCCCTCTTCTTCCTCTTTCCCCCCCTCACTCCCCCTCTTCTTCCTCTTTCCCCCCCTCACTCCCCCTCTTCTTCCTCTTTCCCCCCCTCACTCCCCTCTTCTTCCTCTTTCCCCCCTCACTCCCCCTCTTCCTCTTTCCCCCCCTCACTCCCCCTCTTCTTCCTCTTTCCCCCCCTCACTCCCCCTCTTCTTCCTCTTTCCCCCCTCACTCCCCCTCTTCTTCCTCTTTCCCCCCCTCACTCCCCCTCTTCTTCCTCTTTCCCCCCCTCACTCCCCCTCTTCTTCCTCTTTCCCCCCTCACTCCCCCTCTTCTTCCTCTTTCCCCCCCTCACTCCCCCTCTTCTTCCTCTTTCCCCCCCTCACTCCCCCTCTTCGTCTCTTTCCCCCCCTCACTCCCCCTCTTCGTCCTCTTTCCCCCCCTCACTCCCCCTCTTCTTCCTCTTTCCCCCCCTCACTCCCCCTCTTCTTCCTCTTTCCCCCCCTCACTCCCCCTCTTCTTCCTCTTTCCCCCCCTCACTCCCCCTCTTCTTCCTCTTTCCCCCCCTCACTCCCCCTCTTCTTCCTCTTTCCCCCCCTCACTCCCCCTCTTCTTCCTCTTTCCCCCCCTCACTCCCCCTCTTCTTCCTCTTTCCCCCCCTCACTCCCCCTCTTCTTCCTCTTTCCCCCCCTCACTCCCCCTCTTCTTCCTCTTTCCCCCCCTCACTCCCCCTCTTCTTCCTCTTTCCCCCCCTCACTCCCCCTCTTCTTCCTCTTTCCCCCCCTCACTCCCCCTCTTCTTCCTCTTTCCCCCCCTCACTCCCCCTCTTCTTCCTCTTTCCCCCCCTCACTCCCCCTCTTCTTCCTCTTTCCCCCCCTCACTCCCCCTCTTCTTCCTCTTTCCCCCCCTCACTCCCCCTCTTCTTCCTCTTTCCCCCCCTCACTCCCCCTCTTCTTCCTCTTTCCCCCCCTCACTCCCCCTCTCTCTTCTCTCCTCTTCTCCCCCCTCACTCACCCTCTTCTTCCTCTTTCCCCCCCTCACTCACCCTCTTCTTCCTCTTTCCCCCCCCTCACTCCCCCTCTTCTTCCTCTTTCCCCCCCCTCACTCCCCCTCTTCTTCCTCTTTCCCCCCCTCACTCCCCCTCTTCTTCCTCTTTCCCCCCCTCACTCCCCCTCTTCTTCCTCTTTCCCCCCCTCACTCCCCCTCTTCTTCCTCTTTCCCCCCCTCACTCCCCCTCTTCTTCCTCTTTCCCCCCCTCACTCCCCCTCTTCTTCCTCTTTCCCCCCCTCACTCCCCCTCTTCTTCCTCTTTCCCCCCCTCACTCCCCCTCTTCTTCCTCTTTCCCCCCCTCACTCCCCCTCTTCTTCCTCTTTCCCCCCTCACTCACCCTCTTCTTCCTCTTTCCCCCCTCACTCACCCTCTTCTTCCTCTTTCCCCCCCCTCACTCCCCCTCTTCTTCCTCTTTCCCCCCCTCACTCCCCCTCTTCTTCCTCTTTCTCCCCCCTCACTCCCCCTCTTCTTCCTCTTTCCCCCCCTCACTCCCCCTCTTCTTCCTCTTTCCCCCCCTCACTCCCCCTCTTCTTCCTCTTTCCCCCCCTCACTCCCCCTCTTCTTCCTCTTTCCCCCCTTCACTCCCCCTCTTCTTCCTCTTTCCCCCCCTCACTCCCCCTCTTCTTCCTCTTTCCCCCCTCACTCCCCCTCTTCTTCCTCTTTCCCCCCCTCACTCCCCCTCTTCTTCCTCTTTCCCCCCTCACTCCCCCTCTTCTTCCTCTTTCCCCCCCTCACTCCCCCTCTTCTTCCTCTTTCCCCCCCTCACTCCCCCTCTTCTTCCTCTTTCCCCCCCTCACTCCCCCTCTTCTTCCTCTTTTCCCCCCTCACTCCCCCTCTTCTTCCTCTTTTCCCCCCTCACTCCCCCTCTTCTTCCTCTTTCCCCCCCTCACTCCCCCTCTTCTTCCTCTTTTCCCCCCTCACTCCCCCTCTTCTTCCTCTTTCCCCCCCTCACCTTCCTCTTTCCCCCCCTCACCTTCCTCTTTCCCCCCCTTTACTCCCCCTCTTCTTCCCCCCCCTTTACTCCCCCTCTTCTTCCCCCCCCCTTTACTCCCCCTCTTCTTCCCCCCCCCTTTACTCCCCCTCTTCTTCCCCCCCCCTTTACTCCCCCTCTTCTTCCCCCCCCCTTTACTCCCCCTCTTCTTCCCCCCCCCTTTACTCCCCCTCTTCTTCCCCCCCCCTTTACTCCCCCTCTTCTTCCCCCCCCCTTTACTCCCCCTCTTCTTCCCCCCCCCTTTACTCCCCCTCTTCTTCCCCCCCCTTTACTCCCCCTCTTCTTCCCCCCCCTTTACTCCCCCTCTTCTTCCCCCCCCCTTTACTCCCCCTCTTCTTCCCCCCCCTTTACTCCCCCTCTTCTTCCCCCCCCTTTACTCCCCCTCTTCTTCCCCCCCCTTTACTCCCCCTCTTCTTCCCCCCCCTTTACTCCCCCTCTTCTTCTCCCCCCCCTTCCTTTACTCCCCCTCTTCTTCCTCTTCCCCCCCCACCTTACTCCCCCTCTTCTTCCTCCTCCCCGCTCCCCCGGACACTCACTGTGTATCGGCCGCTGCTTCTCCCTCGCTCGCTGCCGGCCTTTTCTCCGTCTTTTCTGGGATTTTTTTTTTCCTCCTCCGGAAGAAAAGGAAAAAGCCAAAGAAACAAAACCGGAAACACTGCAACGTCACCGACCGCCAGGCCGGATCCGATTCCGGGTCAGTGACCTCTGAGCGCCATGACGTCATTGAACAGCTTGAGGCCCAATGATATTTAACCCTTTCCAAGGCCATGGCTCTGCTGTCAATGGATCATTGTCAATCTGTTCAAAATGTTTTCCCACAGTCAGAAAGTCTGCATTTCTACCTTACACAATCATTTTCAATTTAAACAAATATTCTTAGGAAGCTAGAATCTTTTTATTAAAAACTCATTCAAGCTCCGATCTTTGTCAAATGCCCCGCTGATCCAATTCCTGCTTGTGTTTCTGGTGAAAAATAGTCACCTTATGGTATTCTTCACCAGAAACAGAGAACAAGATGAGGTCGTTCAGCCCCTCGGGCCTGTTCCATCATTCCATTAACTGATCTTCAACTCTGTTTACCTGCCTTAACTCCATATCCCTTGATACCCTGACCGATCAAAAATCTATCAATCTCAGTCTCAAACGCTCCAATTGTCACCTCATCGACAGCAATTTTGGGAAGCGATTTCCATGCTCCTGAATTCCTTCTTTAATTGCATAGCTCTAATTGTGAGATTATGTTCCCTAGTACTTCTTTCCTCATCAGAGGAAATAGTTCCTCTGCTCCTACCCTAACACATTCATTAAGCATTTTAAACACCTTCATCAGGTCACCTGCAATCATTTCTATGTGCAAACGAAATCAAGCCAAGTTTATGCAATCTATCTTCATAATTTAACTTGGTAAGCCTTGGCATCATTCTGGTGAAACTACATTGCACACTTCCAAGGCTAATATCATGAATATAAAGCCAAATCGGCTAATTGGAGTTAGGATGCAGATTGGCCGTGATCTAATTAAATGGTGGAACAGGCTTGGGGGACTGAATGTTCTCCTCCTGTTCCTATGTTGCTTCAAGGTGTGGTGTCTAAAACTGAATGCGGTGCTTTTCCCCAACACTTGTACCCATATTCACTGCTAGGCACATTTCCATTAGAGGACTGAGGCACTTACGAACAGAAACCAGCCACTCCAATCACCTAGCTGTACAAGCTCGCGTTCCTTTGTAAATTGCTTAATGGAGAAGATGGGAGTTGTTCAACTGCTCCTGTCACCTTCAAAGGCAGGAAAATAACATATCTGATCGATAAGTACAGGATAAAAGTACTCAGTCAGAATTATTTACAGCTGAAATAAGTTTGTAATGACCAGATGGGTGATGGCGAGGCTCGTTCCCACTGTTCACCTCCCAACTGACCACAGCAAGTGTTTTTGTTACTAGGGTTTTAACTCCTTGTGTTTTATTTGTCAAATAAACAGACAGTGACAGGTTTTCTCGAAGATTTCTTGCACAATATTCATTCCTGAAATGGTCGCAACCGCACCCACTCACGCATTCCTCATACACATAAGATTAGATAGGTAGTGAGGAAAAGAGTAAGTGATTTGAAGCGAGGTAGGTGTTCGGGGTTCACAGTAAAACTGTTGAATCTTCTCAGTGGACAGTTTCTTTTTAAAGTTGCAGGCCTGGGTGTTTGTAGTTTTCTGATGGTTAAGACTTCAGTCTGGAGGCGATGGTCACTTTCAGTTCTCTGATGCACCAAGCTGAAGTGTAGAATTCACAGCAGGGCTCCTTTCTGGTTTTGGCTGGCCTTTCCATAACCGCTGGCTGGATTTCCCTTCTGTGATGTGCTTGTGATCTCTCTCTCTCTCAATCTCCAGAGAGATACCTTTTAAGGTAAAAACCTCTCACGTGAGCCTCTGTTAGGAGACACATGGTCCCCTCCCTGTGTCGACCACATAATGGACCAGGATGTGGCAACTTCACACCTTTTTTGTTTCAGAAGAACCCATTCAATTCAGGAATGTTTCTTGACACCTCATTGCCTGGTATGTGTCCTTTTGTCCTTAACAGACAGTGAGACTGTTTGAATATACAGGGCCAAGTCAGCCCAACCTTCAGTGGCCATTTTGCAGCAGACTTTCCACTTTTTAAAGGAAAAGTCAATTTTTTTATAACTCTTCAGTTTGGTTCTGTATTTTCATTGCTGCACTTCTCATGAGCTTACAGAATCAAAAATACACATTAAGCTGTTAAAACATCACAATATTGAAAAACAATAGAACAGAGACAACAACAATATAATGTTTACATAGTGCCTTTAAGGTAGTAAAATATCTCAAGGTATCACAGGACCATCATCAAACAAAATTTGTCACCGAGCCACATTGAAACAGGTAACCAAAAGCTTGGTCAAAGCAGTAGCTTTTAAGCAGTCCATTGAAGGAGGAGTGAGGGAGGGTAGCAGAAAAGTTTAGGGTGGGAATTTCAGAGCAGAGGGCTCAGACAGCTGAAGGCACAGTCACCAATGATAGGATGAAATAAATTGGAGGAAAGTGCTGTGGGATGTCCTTTATTGCGAGGGGAACTGACTATAAAAGTAGGGAGATTATGCTTCAGCTATATTCCTATACTCCTAATTCCTATGTTCGTATGTTCTACATTGTGAAAGGCACTATAAAAATGCAAATTTGTTTGTTCAAGTATCTATTTGTTTCTCCTATAACTAACGGTGTTGTTTTGCATTTAGACATATAAATATAGGAATTAGGAGCAGAAATAGGCTATTCAGCCCCTCAAGTCTGCTCCACCTTCAATAAGAGTGGGTGCGGTTGCAACCATTTCAGGAATGAATATGATCTGTTTGTGTCTTGAATTCCACACTCCCATCTACCCCCGATAACCTTTGATTCCCTTGTCTAACAAGAACCTATCTCCCTCTCCCTTCAAATATTCAGTAACCCCGCCTCCACCACCTTCTGAGGCAGAGAGTTCCAAAATCGTACAACCCTCTGAGAGAAAAAATTCTCCTCATCTCTGTCCTCTAAGGGCGACACCTAATTTTAAAACAGTGCTCCCTAGTTCTGGACTCACCTACAAGAAGAAACATCCTTTCCACATCCAATTTGTCAAGACCGTTCAGGATCTTATATACTTCAATCAGGTCTCCCCTCATTCTTTTAAACTCCAGTGAAAACAAGCGAAGTCTGTCCAACCTTTCCTCATAAGACAACCCGCTAATTCCAGGTATCAATCTAGTAAACGTCCTCTGAACCACCTCCAATGCATTTACATCCTTCCTTAAATAAGGCATACTGCACACAGTATTTGAGAGGTGGTCTCACCAATGCCCTGTATAACTGAAGCATAACATCCTTACTTTTATTTTCAATTCATCTCGTAATAAAGGGTAGCATTCCATTAGCCTTCTTTATTACTTGCTGTAGCTGCATACTAACATTTTGTGACTCATGCACTAGAACACCTAGATCCCTCTGCAGCTCAGAATTCTGCAATCATTCTTCATTTAAGTAACACTCTCCTTTTTTATTCTTCCTGCCAAAGTGAACAACTTCACATTTTCCCACTTTATACTCCATCTGCCAGATTTTTGCCCACTCACTCAACCAATCTATGTCGGTCTGCAACTTCCTTATGTCCTCTTCACAACATACTTTCCTACTTATCTTTGAATCATCTGCAAGTTTAGCTACCACGCCATCGTTTCCCTCATCTACGTCATTGATATAAGTTGTAAAAAGTTGAGGCCCCAGCACAGACCCATACGGGACTCCACTCATCACACCCTGCCACTCAGAAAAGGATCCATTTATGCATACTCTGTTTTCTGCCAGCCAGCCAATCTTCTATCCATGCTAACATGTTACCCCCTACACCATGAGCTCCTACTTTGTGCAACAACCTTTTATTTGGCACCTTGTCAAATGCCTTCTGGAAATCCAAGTATAGAACGTCAACAGGCTCCCCGTTATCAATAGTGCATGTTACTCCTTGAAAGAACTCCAATAAATTGGTCAAACGTGATTTCTCTTTCACAAAACCATGCTGACTATTCCCGATTACCTTGAGTTTTTCAAAATGCCCAGCTATAGCCTCCTTAATGATCGATTCTAACACCTTCCCCGTGACAGACGTCAACCTGCTTTCTACCTCTCACCTTCTTGAATAGAAGGGTTATATTTGTTATTTTCCAGTCTGATGGAACCTTTCCAGAATCTAGCAAATTTTGAAAAATTAATACCAATGCATCTTCTACCTCATTAGCCACCTCTTTTAAGACCCTAGGATGAAGTCCATCAGGACCTGGGGACTTGTCAGCCCGCAGCTCCATCAGTTTGATCAGTACCACAACCCTGGTGATTGTAGTTTCACCAAGTTGTTCTCTTCCTTCCACTTCCTGTTTTACAGCTATTACTGGAATGATTTTGTATCCTCTATAGTGAAGACAGAAGCAAAATATTTGTTCATTTAATTCGTCATTTCCTTATTATCTACTATTAACTCCCCATTCTCACTCTCTAGAGGACCAACACTCACTTTACTTACTCTTTTCCTTTTTAAATACCCGTAGAAACTCTTGCTAAGTGTTTTTACATTTCTAGATACCCCTTCAACTAACAAAGAATAAATGCACAAACTGCTTTAAAGGAAGAAAGCACTTTGTGTTTATTCAGCACCTTTCACCACCTCAAGGCACCCCAAAGCGCTTTACAGCCAATAAGCTACTTTAGAAGTGGAGTCACTGTTGTATAATGTCAGAAACGTGGCAGCCAAAAACTCTCACAGCAAGGTCTCACAAACCGCAATGAAGTACATAACCTGTTATAGGTTTTGATAAGAGATCATCGATCTGTAACATTAGCTCTGTTTCTCTCTCCACAGATGCTGTGGATGCTCTCCACAAATACCTGTTGCGTATTTCCCACACTTGCTGTTTCTATTTCAGATTTCCAGCATTCGCAGAGTTTAATCCGTTATCGGTGTTGATTGAGGGGTAAATGCTGCCTAGAATATCAGAAGGGCTCCTGCTCTTCAAATAATGCAGTGGGATTTGAGACAGGTTTAATGCCTCATCCAAAGGCAGAACATCCAACAGCAGCGCACTCCCTCACTACTGCACCAGGAGTGTTAGCCTGGATACTTACAAACATTATATGCTGGAGTATCTTGGATGAGACATGAACCCACAACCTTTTGGCTCAGACACAAGAGTGCTACCACCAACCAAGTCTCATATTTGAATGTATTTTGGACTGAATTTATGGTGTGCAGACCATTGCATGATTATTGACTGAGATTGATAGATTTTTATACAGAACCAAGCCAAGTAGGTGCAGTTAAGACACAGATCAGCCATGTATCTCAGTGAATGGCAGAAGAGGCTCGAGCAGCTGAATGGATTCCTACATTTCTATTGCATTTTTCTTTGGTTGGGAGAAGTTAGCTATTGTGTCTGAGGTTCAGCTACAGCTTCCTGGTCCTTCCTGACACTGAAGTTGCTGAGAATAATACTGAACCTTCGAACAGCCACTTGTTCATTCATTCTTGCTACAATCACTTCAGTATCTTTTCATTCAGAAGAACCCATTCTCCCACCCCAGGAGCACAGTTCAGTTTAGGAGCTCCTCACATGCAGAACGGTTATTATTTAGTTTAGTTTAGTTTAGTTTAGAGATACAGCACTGAAACAGGCCCTTCGGCCCACCGAGTCTGTGCCGACCATCAACCACCCATTTATACTAATCCTACACTAATCCCATATTCCTACCACATCCCCACCTGTCCCTATATTTCCCTACCACCTACCTATACTAGGGGCAATTTATAATGGCCAATTTACCTACCAACCTGCAAGTCTTTTGGCTTGTGGGAGGAAACCGGAGCACCCGGAGAAAACCCACGCAGACACAGGGAGAACTTGCAAACTCCACACAGGCAGTACCCAGAATTGAACCCGGGTCGCTGGAGCTGTGAGGCTGCAGTGCTAACCACTGCGCCACTGTGCCGCCCGGCACAGCATGGATTATTTTCAGAACAGGAAAGCATTAATGTGGGAAAGTTAGTTCCAATCTACTTGGCTAGGATTTCACTTGAGTTTTTTTCGTTCACTTATCCGCATTGGTGAAAAGATTCAAATCCATTACATTAGATTAAATTACTTTTGAAATCATTCTACACCTACGCTGCCTAATAGAGGCAATCACGATCCAGAATATCATGTTCATTTTTCTTTCAAACGAGGTAAAAGCATTCTGCTCCTCTGCCTAAAGTGAGCACCTGAATCACGACTGACTAATTTCAGGTAGGCACCGTAGTGTGTGTCAGAGTTATAATGTAACCTCTGAAAACAACAGCCAGAAGTATAAAATAAAAACTGCAATCATTGTCAAGTCTAAGATGATTCTTCAGTCTTTTACATTAAACCCCACCTACGTGCTAATGCAAACCCACGCAAAATCGTACTCCTTCTGCCAATATAACATCCTTCATTCCTGAAGCACCACATGCTGACACAAGAAATGCAAGAAACATTGCAGAGCAGCAAGTGTCAGAAGTTCTTCCAGAGGTATATTGGCCCGAATTTTGCGACAGGAATAACAGTCAGGGCATCAGTTGTTCATCGTTATTACGGAGTAATTCAGGCGACAAATTCCTGCACCCGCACATGCACAGTTGAATGCGGAAATCTGAAAGTTGCTGCCTGATTTGCCCTGCTTCTCCACAAACTTCACCACACTGGTACCTCGCCAAGAGACTTGGCATTAAAATACATAAAGGGCATGAAGTTGTGGTACTTGCCCACTAAACATGCCTGGAAATGTTAGGGACGGTGCACTCAGGTCTAAGCATGAGAAGACTTAGGGAGTGAAATTGGTCTACGCCAGCAGCACAAAATGGACTCATAGCCAATTTTCACCCCCCCCCCCCCCCCCTTCTGTCCACTGAGGTTCACAGAGTGATAGTTCAAACTCTCCTTGGAGATTTGTTTCCTAGTCTCACTGTCGTTTTTACTCGACAATATTTTCCAAGTCAATGGGTATAAAAGCTGGCATGGTGAAAAATCAGCTGCCGACTTGTACTGCTGGCGTACACTAATTTCAACCTCACAACTACTGAGAAACAACCTCTCTGGCCCTGAAAATATGCTTTTACAAGTGTGAGGTCTCATTCCTTCGGAATTTAATTATCGTTGGAGATTTTAAAAAATGTTACGTTAATTTTTAACTTTCTATTTCTGCCTCTTTAATTTCCCTTAATCCCCCCTTTTCTTTATTTTGCTTTCTGTACATTATTTAACATTGAATGAAATATTCTAATTTAGATTTCCTGGTTTAGCTCCTGAGGGCTGGATTTTGCCATGGATGCAGGCATGCTGACAATTTGGCGCAGGAGTGCAGTGTGCTGTTTTCCCGCATCTCAGGGAGGAGGGCTCAATGGAAAGTGGCGGGACATCAATTAGGCACATTATTAATCCAATTGTGTGGTGTATTTTTCACATCTACAATTTTTCCAATGGCACATGGGCCTCCCACTGAAGCCAAAGCTCGCCTGTTGCCTGGAGGCAACCTTCTGGTGGCAGGCCAGAGGTGTGGGGGGGTGGGGGGGGGATGGGCTAGCAAGGCCTCCTTTAGATCTCCCCCTCATGGAGGTAGGGAGATCAGCAAGCCACAGCCAGCGCCGCAGGCCCTTCAATGGGAGATGGCCTATCAACTGTGGACTCACTTATTTTTACAAATTTTAGAAGTCTCCAGAGGGAACCTCCATTTTGGGGCTCCCTCACGGTCCCCTACATGCATCAGCAGTGGCCGCCTCCCCCAGGCTGGGGAGGAGGCTGATAGTCACCCACAGCATCGGGCATTCCAGTTGGCCCTCTCACCTATGCAGCCTGCCCACCTTCCCTAATTGGATGGGGCTTCCAGGCGCCGCCCGTCAATTGGCCGCCTCCGGGTAAATCACGCAGGCTGGCGGGGCTCGTACACCAACGGGGCCGGGACCCCCCCCCCATGATCCCAGCGTTGGGGTCACGACACCCGTGGGAAAATCCAGCCCCACATGCCTCAATGAGGATTCTTCAATCTGATTGGTTGAGGAGACACGCTGTTGTTTCCCCCTGCTCAGACACTACCCCAGATCCCCTGTAGAGGGTGTCGCACTGAAAATGATCCCCAGTAAACCATAAGCTGCCCCTCTGGAGCCCACAAACAGTCTGTGGGCAAAATCCGGGACATTATGAATTATCTTCAAGCCTATTTATAACGTATATTATGTGCACATGTCAGAACATGTAGAGTCAGGGGCAGTAGCAGAATGGATAGCAAACCAGCTACAAAACAGAAAACTGAGAGTATTTTTATGTAGTTACTCAGACTGACAAAAAGTGGGAAGTGGTGTTCCACAAGGATTGTTGTCAGGATCACTGTTGTTCACCATTCACATAAACAATTTGGATTCGGGAATCGGAGGTACAATTTCAAAATTTGCAGACAACACCGAATTGAGGGGATGGGTGCAGTTAACAGAGAGGAAGACTGCGACAGAATGCAGAAAGACATCACGAAACTTGCAGAATGGCAGCATAATTAGCAAACAAACATCAATGCCGATCAACGTGAGGTGATTGGAAGTTTGTTCGGAAGAATAAGAAGGACACATACTTCTTGGATAATAGGGGCAGGATTTTCAGAGGCCGATGGGGCCGGGAACTGAGGCGAATGGGTGCGTAATTTCATGCCGCCGGCCGGCTTGTTGGTTTGCCAGCACCATCCCCCGCCCTGCATCCCCCTCCCCCCACACCTCCCCTGAGCCATTTTCGGGAAGGCTGGCCGCAAGCTTTGGTAGTTTGTTACGATAGTTAAAAGGCCAATTAAGGCCCATTGATCGGAGGCTGACTGGAGGCGACCTCCCAGTGGCAGACTGGGGTGGGGCCAGCACTCCAGGATGGCCTTTAAGGCCCCCCCCCCCACCACCACCACGAAGCCAGCCACAGCTGTGGCCACAGGCCGCCCCGTGGAGGCGGTTTCTCCTCCACGATGGTGATCCAGCAGCTGCGGCCATATTTTATTCCAAATATTTTAAAAATGCTGAGAGTGCACCTCAAAATGGAGGACTGCGCTCTCTCCCTCACCTGCAATGGCAGGCTGCATCTCCTTCTGCGCTGGAGGGCCCTCCTATGGATGTCCACCTTCGAGAGCCCTCTTGTCATTCTTAATTGGTTGACAAGCGCGCCTCCGGGCCACTAATTAGCCATTCCAGGCCAAATCTATGTCAGGTGACAGCTCCCAACATGGTGCGGGGCTGGGACCCGCACTTGACCCAGAACGGGAAATCCTGCCCTAAGTGTCTAAATGGTCTTCTCCCAAACCGTAAGCAAATTGACCTGTCCCCTCACACATGCTGTGCCTGGGGTTGCATGCCTTAGATAGTAACAAAATACTTACATTTATATTGTGCATTTTCAAACATGAGAACTCCCTGGCTCTTCTACAAATCTGTCACAGCCGCCTGAGAAGGCAGGCAGGGCATCGACTTCATGCTTTTCAGTGTTAAAATTCATCCTCATCCCCCACCCCACCCCTCCCCCACCTCCAACCCCAGTCTTCAGTCCTCCATGTTAAACTTGGGTAAGGAAAGGCAATTTGCATCTTGCGTCTGGCTATTTGGAATACACTGAAGTAAAGTAAGAAATGCCACTAGTTGGCACAACAAATAATATAAGAATATAAAATATAAGAATTTAAGAGCAGGCAGGTTATGATGGAGCTGTATAAAACGCTAGTTAGGCCACAGCTGGAGTACTGTGTACAGTTCTGGTTGCCACACTATAGGAAGCATGTGATTGCACTGGAGAGGGTGCAGAGGAGATTCACCAGGATGTTGCCTGGGCTGGAACATTTCAGCTATGAAGAGAGACTGAAAAGGCTAGGGTTGTTTTCCTTAGAGCAGAGAAGGCTGAGGGGGGACCTGATTGAGGTATACAAAATTATAAGGGGCTTTGATAGGTTAGATAGGAAGAAACTTTTTCCCTTAGCGAAGGGGTCAATAACCAAGGGGCATAGATTTAAGGGAAGGGGCAGGAGATTTAGAGGGAACCTAAGGAAAAAAATTTCACCCAGAGGGTGGTTGGAATCTGGAATGCACTGCCTGAAGAGGTGATAGAGGCAGGAACCCTCACAACATTTAAGAAGTATTTAGATGAGCACTTGAAACGCCATAGCATACAAGGCTACGGCCAAGTGCTGGAAAATTGGATTAGAATAGTTAGGTGCTTGATGGCCGGCACAGACACGATGGGCTGAAGGGCCTGTTTCGGTGCTGTATAACTCCATGACTCTAACAAGAATTCAAATGCCGAGATCTCCAGAAAGACGGACCTGAATTAATCAATTGCAGTCAGAATTTAGTATTCAGAAATATTCAGTATTGCATATTTGGTGCAAAAAGGCATAATGAGGGAGGTATAATTAACATCC
Organism: Heterodontus francisci; assembly: GCF_036365525.1. Taxonomy (NCBI): domain Eukaryota; kingdom Metazoa; phylum Chordata; class Chondrichthyes; order Heterodontiformes; family Heterodontidae; genus Heterodontus; species Heterodontus francisci. Next base: position 37,746,864 of record NC_090405.1, on the reverse strand, counting down.
TGGGGGTTACCATTGACCAGAAACTGAACTGGACCAGCCATATTAATACTGTGGCTACAAGAGCAGGTCAGAGGCTGGGAATCCTGTGGCGAGTAACTCACCTCCTGACTTCCCGAAGCCTGTCCACCATCTACAAGGCACAGGTCAGGAGTGTGATGGAATACTCTCCACTTGCCTGGATGGGTGCAGCTCCAGCAACACTCAAGGAGCTCGACGCCAACTGGAACAAGCAGCCCGCTTGATCAGCAACCCATCCACCATCTTAAACATTCACTGTTAATTGTGTACCAATTGTTTAATTATATGCAGGTGGAGGGTGTTAATTGGGGTCTTACTTGAGCACTTATTGAGACTGGTGAATGTTTTGAGCAATGAGTTAAATGTAAATCCTTTTACTCTTGTCAATAAATGTAACACTGAGTAAAGATTGGCTCCAGCATCATCCTTCAACAACAAGCTTTCTGGAATTTGACATTCACTCCCTCCATCACTGACATACAGTGGTAGCAGTTGTTTATCATCTACAACAAGGTTGTCCAACCTTTTCGGGCAGAGGGCCACATTATGAATTTTGCTCAGCCCAAAGGGCCGGTGAGCAAATTTAGAATGATAGAGGCGTTAGAAATTTATCTTACTAATAAAAACAACAACAAATGTGCATTTTTATGAAGAAGCTTTAATTGAGAAGACTAATTTATTAACTTACTTTCTCGTCACTATATTGAAATTGATTTAGTGACATACCTGGCATTGTTTTTGCTTGCATGAGTAGTCAATCTCTGCCCGCACACTTGATGTAGCGATGTAGAGTATTCTGAAAATTTTGTGCAAAAGATGCAGGGGGAAGATGAGGAAGCACTTTTTTACCCGGCAGGTGGCAATGACCTGGACCTCGCTGCCCATAAGGATGGTGGAAGTGGAGACGATCAATGACTTCGAGAGGAAGTCGGATGGGCACCTGAGAAAGATATACTTGCAGGGCTACGGGGATTGAGCCAGGGAGTGGGACTGACTGCATAGCTCCATGGAGAGCCGGCATGGGCTCAATGGACAGAATGGCCTCCTTCTGTGCCGTAAGTAAATGACTCTTTGACTCTCTCACCCCACTCTCTCCTTTCTATGTCTCTCTCCCCTTCTTTGTCTGTCCTCTCTGTCTCCCTCTACCCCCCCCCCCCATTGCCCTTCCCCCCTCTCTCTGTCTCCTTCTCCCCACTCTCTGTATTTTTCTCCCTCTCTCTCTGTCCCTCTCCATCCCCTCTCTCTGTATCTCTCCCCCCCCCCTCCCCCCCTTGCCACCCCCAGTGTCTTCGGTGTGCCTGGCTCCGTGTTCCCCACTCCCTGCTCAGTCTTCCCGGTTCTCCGCTCAGTGTTCCCTGCTCTCTCTGTCCTCCCTCGCTCTCACTGTTCCCCTCTCTCTCTCTGCCTCTCCCCCCTCCCCCTTTCTCTCTCTCTCTCTCTGTCACCCTTTTTCTCTCTCACTCTGTCCCCCCCCTCTCTCCCTCTGTCCCCACCTCTCTCTCTGTCCCCCTTTCTCGCTCCCTCTAGCCCCCTTTCTCTCTCTCTTTAGTTCCTGTCTCCCTCTCTCTGTTCCCCCCTCTCTCGCTCTCCCTCTCTCTCTCACAGAGTGGAACGCTCAGCAGATGGTTGGTCAGTTCTTTTAAAAAAGATTCCTGTCAGTTGCACAGCTGACAGTTGCTCACATCGGGAACAGCCATTTCCCAACAGACTTGGGGTTTTTTAATTTTATTTTTTTATTATTTTTTTTAAATTTAGAGATACAGCACTGAAACAGGCCCTTCGGCCCACCGAGTCTGTGCCGACCAACAACCACCCATTTATACTAACCCTACATTAATCCCATATTCCCTACTACATCCCCACCATTCTCCTACCACCTACCTACACTAGGGGCAATTTACAATGGCCAATTTACTTATCAACCTGTAAGTCTTTGGCTGTGGGAGGAAACTTAAAAAAAAAGTCAGAACCCGCCGGAAAACCCCAAGTCTATTGGGAAAAGGCCGTTCCCAATGTCAGCAGCTGTCAGCTGTGAAACTGACAGCACAATAGTTTAAAAGCCTGTTTGACAAAGGGAAATTTCTCATCTCCAGTCACGGTGAGGATGAACAACGGCCCCGGGAACAATTTACATTCGCAGGCCGGATGGAAACATTTGGCGGGCTGGAAGCTGGCTCGCAGGCTGTATGTTGGACAACTCGGATCTACAAGATGCACTGCAGCAACTCGCCAAGGCTCCTTTGACAGCACCTCTACCACCTAGAAGGACAAGGGCAGCAGATGTATGGGAACATCACCACCTGCAAGTTCCCTTCCAAGCCACACACCATCCTGACTTGGAACTATATTGCCGTTCCTTCACTGTCACTGGGTCAAAATCCTGGAACTCCCTTCCTAACAGCACTATGGGTCTACCTACATCCCAAGGACTGCAGCAGTTCAAGAAGGCGGCTCAGCACCACCTTCTCAAGGGCAATTAGGGATGGGCAATAAATACTGGCCTAGGCAGTGATGCCCACATCCCATGAACGAATAAAAAAAAAAGTTACAAAGCAAGTGCGCGGGTCTGGCTGCAGAAGTAGGATGAATGCAAGCTTTCTCTCTATTATCTTCATCTAAGGTGGATCATAGTAATTACCCTGCTCCCTGTCCCCTACTAATTCTGTTCATAAGTTGGTTGCTGGGAAATGCACGTGGCTGGGTTGACTTCCTCTGACTTTTCCCATCATCCCTCTGGAGAAGCATCTGATTGCTGCTTGGCAACTTTCAACTGCAGCACTGTTGAGATGAGGAAGGCAAACTGTGGAAGGCTATAGCCATGATGCCAAATGGTACAACTTTATGGCTCAACATGGTGTTATGATCCTGTAGTTTTTTTCCAGGAAGAATGCAGTGTGCCTTTAAGGCTGGAAAAGGAGCAGTACTGCTTTAAGGCAACAAGCTCCAGAGACTGAGTCAAAGGATGCATTCTCATTGCCATTGGATACAGCCAGCTTCAAATATGCACCTTGTTGCCATAGGATACAGCCACTCAGGACCAAGGACACGAGATACAATGTTGCCGATTGACATTTGAAACTCGCTGAAAAACTGACTTTTACGACCAGTTAACAGATACACACACAGACTGTCTGCCAGCATATACTGAAGGAAAAGAGAGCTCTCTATCAGTTTATTTAAACCCTATTTATTACACTCTCAGAATTCTGATGTCAAGCCAGATCAATTTCTTAAGAGAAAATAACCAAATTCCTTTATCTACTGAACTGTAATTGCTGAAATTCATTGCTGGAAAAGAAGAACATCAATTCAACTGCTGAATTAGACTATGGTCTGTTCTACTGTTGAAGAACCTTTTTTTCCCCATCGGACTTCAAGCAACCTTGGACTGTTCCACATTGGAAGATTTCACTTCGGCAGGAGCGTAAATATGCAAGGAAGCTAATTTTTCAGTTTTAAATGTTGTTTGTATCTTAGTAGTGTTTAAGAATTTAGATTTTCTAATTAAACAGTTAATTTGATGATCTAAAGACACCTGGTTGATTAGCCTCATTCGGGGGTTAATAGATGGTACAATTTGCTGGGTCTTTCTTTAATTTGGAAAGTTTAAAATGATATGTTAGGCAATCTGTGGAGGGCTGGGGCTGAATCAACAGTGCATTTCTCCCACCACAATCAGAATTGTATATTTTGATTGGGGGCTTTATCTTGAGCGGTCGTTCGTAACATGTTAATTGGGGGTTCACTCGTGGGTGAATCATTTTTATTAATCGGCTCGGGTCTGGGATCAGAATCAGACTAATTTGGAGGGCTCGCATTTGGGATCATATTAATTACTCATCTCTGGGATAATATTTAAATTGGGGTCTTGCATTTGGCGTCATATTTAATTGCTATTGCGTCTGGGATCATAGTAATTGGAAACTCAATTGTTGGGATTTAAATCCAACACCAATTATAAAGAAATAAAAGAACCAGCTCTCTTGTATAATAGGGTACAGTCTATACCATTGTAATAGCATTAGTGGTTGCAGCAGAATATTTGGGAAAGCAAAATGTTTCCCTGAGTGACTTGATAACTTTAACAAAGAACAAATTAAAAGTATTGGCAGCTAAATTGGGGTTAGAATTGAAATCAGGTGCCAAAAAAGCAGAGATGATTGACATAATAGCCGAACATCTGGAATTAGTAGAAGAAGGTGATGATGATGAAGATGATGATGAAGGGGAATACGAGGAACAAAAAAGTAGTAGGTCCGGGAGTGATGCAGTGGTATTGGCTAGGATTCAGTCAGAAAAACTTGAGGCTGAAAAAGAATTAAGAAAACTTGAATTGGAAGATAGGGAGAAAGAGAGGGAATTTAAGCTAAAAGAGATGGAACTAAGACAAAAGGGTCAGGAAGAATTTGAATTTAGATCAGAACCCAGCGAGAAGTTGTTTAAATTTATAAAGGCTCTTCCTAAGTTCGAGGAAAGAGACATCGAGGCATTTTTCATATCTTTTGAAAAAATAACCAAACAGATGAAATGGCCTAAAGAAAGCTGGACATTGCTTATACAGGGCAGATTGATAGGCAGAGCTCATGAAGTTTATGTCATGCTTCCTGAAGAGGCTTCTGCAGATTATGAGATGGCAGAGAAGGCTATTGTCGCTGCGTATGAGTTAGTCCCTGAAGCTTACCGTCAGAAGTTTAGGAACTTATGGAGATTGGCTGGGCAGACGTATTTAGAATTTGAGAGGGTGAAGCAAATGAATTTTGACCGTTGGATACGGGCATTAAAGATAGAAACCACATATGAGAACCTTTGAGAATTGATTCTCTTAGAAGAATTTAAAAACTCCATTAAGAGGGATTAAGAGGGCTAAAAGGGGTCATGAAATATCTTTAGCAAACAGGGTTAAGGAAAACCCAAAGCCTTTTATTCATATATAAGGAGCAAGAGGGTAACTAGAGAAAGGATTGGCCCACTCAAGGACAAAGGAGGAAAGTTATGCGTGGAGTCAGAGAAAATGGGTGAGATTCTAAACGAGTACTTTGCATCGGTATTCACCGAGGAGAGGGACTTGACGGATGTTGAGGTTAGGAACGGATGTTTGATTACTCTAGGTCAAGTCGGCATAAGGATGGAGGAAGTGTTGGGTATTCTAAAAGGTATTAAGGTGGACAAGTCCCCAGGTCCGGATGGGATCTATCCCAGGTTACTGTGGGAAGCGAGAGAGGAAATAGCTGGGGCCTTAACAGATATCTTTGCAGCATCCTTAAACACGGGTGAGGTCCCGGAGGACTGGAGAATTGCTAATGTTGTCCCCTTGTTTAAGAAGGGTAGCAGGGATAATCCAGGTAAGTATAGACCGGTGAGCCTGACGTCAGTGGTAGGGAAGCTGCTGGAGAAGTTACTGAGGGATAGGATCTATTCCCATTTGGAAGAAAATGGGCTTATCAGTGATAGGCAACATGGTTTTGTGCAGGGAAGGTCATGTCTTACCAACTTAATAGAATTCTTTGAGGAAGTGACAAAGTTGATTGATGAGGGAAGGGCTGTAGATGTCATATACATGGACTTCAGTAAGGCGTTTGATAAGGTTCCCCATGGTAGGCTGATGGAGAAAGTGAAGGCGCATGGGGTCCAAGATGTACTAGCTAGATGGATAAAGAACTGGCTGGGCAACAGGAGACAGAGAGTAGCAGTGGAAGGGAGTTTCTCAAAATGGAGACGTGTGACCAGTGGTGTTCCACAGGGATCCATGCTGGGACCACAGTTGTTTGTGATATACATAAATGATTTGGAGGAAAGTATAGGTGGGCTGATTAGCAAGTTTGCAGACGACACTAAGATTGGTGGAGTAGCAGATAGTGAAGGGGACTGTCAGAGAATACAGCAGAATATAGATAGACTGGAGAATTGGGCAGAGAAATGGCAGATGGAGTTCAATCAGGGTAAATGCGAGGTGATGCAGTTTGGAAGATCCAATTCAAGAGTGAACTATACAGTAAATGGAAAAGTCCTGGGGAAAATTGATGTACAGAGAGATTTGGGTGTTCAGGTCCATTGTTCCCTGAAGGTGGCAACGCAGGTCAATAGAGTGGTCAAGAAGGCATACGGCATGCTTTCCTTCATCAGACGGGGTATTGAGTACAAGAGTTGGCAGGTCATGTTACAGTTGTATAGGACTTTGGTTCGGCCACATTTGGAATACTGCGTGCAGTTCTGGTCGCCACATTACCAAAAGGATGTGGATGGTTTGGAGAGGGTGCAGAGGAGGTTCACCAGGATGTTGCCTGGTATGGAGGGCGCTAGCTATGAAGAGAGGTTGAGTAGATTAGGATTATTTTCATTAGAAAGACGGAGGTTGAGGGGGGACCTGATTGAGGTGTACAAAATCATGAGAGGTATAAACAGGTTGGATAGCAAGAAGCTTTTTCCCAGGGTGGGGGATTCAATTACTAGGGGTCACGAGTTCAAAGTGAGAGGGGAAAAGTTTAGGGGGGATATGCGTGGAAAGTTCTTTACGCAGAGGGTGGTGGGTGCCTGGAACGCGTTGCCAGCGGAGGTGGTAGATGCGGGCACGATAGCGTCTTTTAAGATGTATCTAGACAGATACATGAACGGGCATGAAGTAAAGAGATACAGACCCTTAGAAAATAGGCGCCATGTTTAGATAGAGGATCTGGATCGGCGCAGGCTTGGAGGGCCGAAGGGCCTGTTCCTGTGCTGTAATTTCCTTTGTTCTTTGTTCAGTAGTGAGAACTCATATAGATAACCTGAAAGTTTTGAAAGCGAGGCAAGCAGCAGAAATTGCTGATGACTTTGAGCTTGTGAATAAGCCAACCTATTTTGTCCGTCACCTCTATAAACCTGAGAAGGGATAGAAAGTGGGGAGAGTGAAAGGACGGCAAGTAGCCGGGGACAAGAAGGAACAGCTGGGAATGCCCCAGGATCACCTTCTCAGGTAAGAAAGGAAGGTGCTGAGGGGAGAAATGAGGTTCGAAAGCCAAAGTGTTATCATTGCAGCAAAATGGGTCATCTTCGTTCAGAGTGCTGGAAATTGCGAGGTCTTGTTGGGGTATGCAAAGCTAGTGCAGAGGAAAAGACACTGACTGAGAGTATAGCAGACCAGGCTATAGCTTTAACAACAGCTGTGAAACCAGATACTAAAACTAAAAGGAGTGCAGTGGTTAAAAATAAAATACCTGAGAGTTATAATGAATTTTTGTCAAAGGAGAGAGTAACTCCGTATCCTGTTAGTGAGGCAGGAAAACCTATCATTATACTCAGGGACACAGGAGCAACCCAAACACTCTTGCTGGGGGAAGATATGAGGTTTCCAACAGAAAGCGCCTTGAACGCTAAAGTTTTAGTTAAAGGAATTGGCGGGGAGAATATACCCGTACCTTTGTATAAAGTACGCCTAGAGAGTGACTTCATATCTGGGATAGTAACTGTAGGTGTTGTCCACAGTTTACCAGTAAAGGGAATTGATCTACTCCTAGGAAATAATTTGGCTGGATCAAAAGCATCAGTTTCTCCTATAGTTACAGAGGAACCAAGTGAAACTAAGGAAACGGAGCAATTACAGGAACAAGTTCCGGGAATGTTTCCTGCATGTGTATCCAGCCGAGCAATGGCTAAACAGGATCCATTGTCGGAGGTAAAAGGGGCACCACAAATAGAGAGCCACATATCTGAAACCTTATTTGGGGACTTAGATAATCCAAATGAGATGTTTAACAGATCATCTATCATTGCAGCACAGCAAGCTGATCCAGCGATATACCGAATAGCACAGATGGCGCTGTCAGAAGCTGAGGCGAAAGGAGTTTCAGAAGGCTATTATTATGTGGCAAATGGGGTTTTGAGGAGGAAACGGAGACCGCCTCATAGACCTGCCGACAAAGACTGGACAGTTGTTGAACAGATAGTGGTACCACCTAAATATCGACAAGGATTATTAAGGTTATCCCATGTCATTCCTTTAGCAGGATATAGGGGAATCCAGAAGACCAAATCATGCATAAGCTAACATTATTACTGGCCAGGTCTTACAAAGGATGTGAGACAATTTTGTAGGGCATGCCAACACCTGTCAAATGGTGGGAAAACCACACCCTATCATAAAACCGGGGGATGAAGTATTAGTGTTGTTACCGTCACAGGGAGAACCATTAAAAGCAGTGACCCATATAGAGTGATCAAAACAGTGGGTTAGGTAGATTACTTAATTGACACCCCTGATCGCTGGAAGAAGAACCGGTTGTGTCACATTAATTTGCTGAAGCAATATTACCGCAGGGAGGAGGATAAGCCAGTACAGGTATGTCAGGTGATTGGGACTGTGGAGAAGGAAAAGGATAGTGAGGAAGAGGCAGAAGTAGGCTTAGGAAATTCTCAGATTGAAACTCCAACTATGTGATTGGCGAATACAGAATGGCTAGGAAAATTAAACAATAGGCTTTTACACTTAGAGGCAAAACAGCGTGCAGTCCTAACCAGCGTTTTCACAACGTTTCAAAACGTTTGTTGGGATAAGCCAGGATGTACAACCTTAGCCACACATGATGTGGGTACAGGGGGAACCATTCCTTTAAAACAACATCCTTGCCACTTAGATCCAGACAGACAGGCCCAAGTGGAAGCAGAGGTACAATGTATGCTGAAGGGCAGCTTAGTTGAACCTAGTCAAGACAGCTGGAATTCGCAGGTGGTCTTGATCCTTAAACCTGGTGGGTCGACTCAAACTTGCATAGACTATAGAAAAGTCTCTGTGGTAAAGAAGGCAGACTCCTACCCAAATTCTCATTTAAAGGACTGTATGGACAGAGTGGGCAACACCAAGTGTCTTAAAGAGACAGATGTGTTGGAGGGATACTGTCAAATTTCTTTGACACCCCAGGGTAAGACAAAATCAGCTTCTGTTACACCGGACAGGGTTTTCCAGTGTCAAGTGATGACACACAGGTTAAGGGATACTCGAGAAACCTCTCAGAGAATAGTGAACCCAGTAGGGGTCAGTCCTTCGAGCTGTGCAGCTCACCTGGCTGAGGTGATGGACAATACGAAACAAGTGGAAGACAATCCTTGGAAATTTGAAATGGGCTAATTGGGACAACATTTTTAGCAAATTTAAAGCTGCAAATGTTCTGGCGGAACTTGTTGCTGTAATCTTACCATTTTAGAAGACTGTATATCTAAATGCTGGAAAAAATGTGCTTGCGTTTTTTTCCAAATTGTGTTTTTTATACATTGTAATGAAACGCATTTCATTCCAACATTAGACCAGCATTTTTGAATTCCAAATTTATTAATTGAATTCAAATTTCACCATCTGCTGTGGTGGGATTCGAACCCATGTCCCCAGAGCATTAGCCTGGGCTCTGGATTACTAGCCCAGTGACATTATCACTATGTCACCACCTCCCCTGCTTTTGACTAAGCTTTAAAAAACAGATTATCTGGTCATCATCACATTGCCTTTCATGGGACCTTCCGCTGTGTAAATTGGCTGGCACACCAATTTTGACCGAGTATGGCATCAAGGAGCCCTAGCAAAACTGGAGTCAATGGGTTCAGGGGGAAAACTCTCTGCTGGTTGGAGTCATACCTAACGCAAAGGAAGATGGCTGTGGTTGTTGGAGGTCAATCGTCTGAGCTCCAGGGCATCACTGCAGGAGTTCCTCAGGGTAGAGTCCGAGGCCCAATCATCTTCAGCTGCTTCATCAATGACCTTCCTACAATCATAAGGTCAGGAGTGGGGATGTTCGCTGATGATTGTACAATGTTTGTTTATTTATTTATTTATTTAGAGATACAGCACTGAAACAGGCCCTTCGGCCTACCGAGTCTGTGCCGACGATCAACCACCCATTTATACTAATCCTACATTAATCCCATATTCTCTACCACATCCCCACCATTCCCCTACCACATACCTATACTAGGGGCAATTTATAATGGCCAATTTACCTATTAACCTGCAAGTCTTTGGCTGTGGGAGGAAACTGGAGCACCCGGCAAAAACCCACGCGGTCACAGGGAGAACTTGCAAACTCCGCACAGGCAGTACCCAGAATCGAACCTGGGTCGCTGGAGCTGTGAGGCTGCAGTGCTAACCACCATGCCACTGTGCCGCCCTAAGACTCCTCAGATACTGAAGCAGTCCGTGTAGAAATGCAGCAAGACTTGGACAATATCCAGGCTTGGGCTGCTAAGTGGCAAGTAACATTCGTGCCACACAAGTGCCAGGCAATGACCATCTCCAACAAGAGAGAATCTAACCATCTCCCCTCGACATTCAATGGCATTACCATCGCTGAATACCCTACTATCAACATCCTAGGGGCTACCATTGACCAGAAACTGAACTGGAGTAGCCATATAAATACCGTGGCTACAAGAGCAGGTCAGAGGCGAATAACTCACCTCCTGACTCGCCAAAGCCTGTCCACCATCTACAAGGCACAAGTCAGGAGTGTGATGGAATACTCTCCACTTGCCTGGATGGGTGCAGCTCCAACAACACTCAAGAAGCTCGATACCACCCAGGACAAAGTAGCCCACTTGATTGGCACCCCATCTACAAACATTCACTCCCTCCACCACCGACGCACAGTGGCAGCAGTGTGTACCATATACAAGATGCACTGCAGCAACGCACCAAGGCTCCTTAGACTGCACCTTCCAAACCCGTGACCTCTACCAACTAGAAGGACAAGGGCAGCAAACGCATGGGAACACCACCACCTGCAAGTTCCCCTCCAAGTCACACACCATCCTGACTTGGAACTATATCGCCGTTCCTTCACTGTCGCTGGGTCAAAATCCTGGAACTCCCTTCCTAACAGAACTGTGGGTGTACCTACCCCACATGGACTGCAGCGGTTCAAGAAGGCAGCTCACCACCACCTTCTCAAGGGCAATTAGGGACGGGCAATAAATGCTGGCCTGGCCAGCGACACCCACATCCCATGAATGAATAAAAGAAAACGCTTCCTAAATTACAACAGTGACTGCACTTCAAAAGTACTTAATTGGCTGCAAAGCAACTTGGGACATCCTGAGGTCATGAAAGGTGCTATATAAATGCATGTCTTTTCTTTTCTTTCAACTGTCCAAATCTCTGGCTTAGCATCTGTTCCTCTGCCTTTTCCATTCTGTATAGGATGGCTGTTTTGAGATGATATAAGTTGTGTTGGGTTCGTAGTTGGTGAAAACATTTACCCAAGAAGCCACTTTATAATTGGTTGATGTTTTTGTGAATGTACGTTGAACATGCTCATTAGAGTTAACTTGTAGAATAGACTGCGACCGACATTAATAAATGCAAACAGTGAAGAAAACAGGGCCCGACGTCAAAGGGAGGAAAGGGTTGGTTACCAAGGTAGGAAGTGGATGAAAACTGGATACGTTGGTACTATGATGAGATGTGGGTCATATGCCCGTTCTCAGTTGTGTTGTTGTGGAGATGAGCTGAACAGGGGCCTAATGACACCTGTCTGATACATATGGGACTGTCGGAGGTACCGGATGAGTGAACTACGTACGATAACAGTTAGTGGCTGTTTCTGCATGTGATTAACTGGCTCATTAAATATGACAAATTCTGATCATCAACCATAGCAAACAATAATTTGGATTGCCATTTCAGGAAAGCTCCTAAAACTAAGGGTCAAATCAGGAAACAGTCAGGCTATGAAGCAGGGCCTTGACAGATCTGATGGCCTTTTGCCGCCTGATTTTTGTACGTTCGTAAGCCTTTTACACTTCAGCCGAGCAGTGTTACACAGAGTCACAAAGTAGTACAAGTCTCACCCAGCTTGTTCCTTCTAAACTTACAACACAATACAAACAGTGCTTAATAATTAAACATCCAGTCACAACACATAATATAGAGTGATCTGGACACACTTTCCTGATAATAGCTGAAGTGCGAAATCCATTGGGGACACTTGATTCGGAGTTAATGGGAACGCAGAATTAAATGGTTGCAAGCAGAGATTTCCAGTCAATTATGGAAAGTCTGATTCCATGGGAGAAAGACACAGGTTTGTTGACACAGAAAATGACTCCCGGCTTCGAGACACCATCATTACAAATACTATATGTAGGACCCTGCACAACAGCAAAGAGGTATGTGGCTGAGTGAAGCTGATCCTGTTTCTCTGTATAAGAGGGTAGAGTAATAATTAATTTCATATTTTAGATGTTTAACCACACTCACGAGCAACGTACCTTGTTTAAGAATGCATGAATTGCGATAAAATACTGTTATATTCAGTGTGACATTACCCTGCTGCTCTACTTTGGAATTGGCACTGAAGTATGGTGCAGAGAAGGACTTTGTAGTGGAGTTAAAGTAATTCAGCACCATCCTGAGGAAGGTGTGTGTGCGTTTGTGTTTGTGTGTATGTGTGTATGGTTTGTGTTTGTGTGTAGGGTAGATTTTGACCTTGTGTGGAAGTGTAAAGTAGGTGATAGCGAATGGACAGCCCATTTGTCACCTCTCCGCATATTTCATGTAACATTTTTCACTGTCGCTGGGTCAAAATCCTGGAACTCCCTCCCTAACAGTGTCATGAGATTCTTTGTGTTATCTTAAGCAACACAATGAGGTACATGGACTCCAGTTCTTTGAAGATCTCTAGAAGGTTTATTAACAGCTAAACTAGTACATATAATATGGAGCAAACTATATACAGAGCCTTTGTCCAGGGTGTTACAGTTGCAGAGTGACTATGGCTTCTAATCACATGACTACATCGTGGTACTTAGTTCATTAGCATACTGAGTTCTTTAAGGGACACCACTCTTAATACAATCATACAACATCCCCTTCCTTTTCAAAGATAAGTCTTGTACGCTATAAGTAAAAACACATAAAATTGGATATCAAAATTAGTTATACAGGGATAGACATTATAAAATTTACAAGTATAAGGATACGGATTGTGAAATTTACAAGTGCAGAAGCTTAAGAATCCATATATCGTTTCAGTGGTTTGACAACTCTTCCAGATCTCGTTACGCTATAACCTTCTGGAGATGTGGATTTTACCTTGTTTTTCGAGCAGTGTCTCCTGCACCTCAGAGAATTTTTGTGTTCTTTCTCAAGTTTCTCCCTCTCTGCATTCAGTTTCTGTTGCTCTGCCTTCAGCCTGCTAAGCTACTCTGTTGCTTTTCTCAGAACGACCCGTTGTGGTGCTGGCAGCTCTCTAGAGAGCAGAGGTGAGGGCACGGCATAGTTGTGCTGTTGCTGGATTTCCAGACTGCACGTTTGATGCTGGCCAGAGTCTGCGAGTGGGTTCCGGTCCTTGAAGACTTTCCCTTGGGAATCCTCCCCACTGCCAGCCTTTGCTTCTCAGTAGTGACAACGTCAATCTCTTCTTCTGAGTCGCTGGAGCCCGAGGAAACACTGCCTATTGGCAAAGAACTTTCACCATCTGAGTTTGGATCTTCATTCTCTTGGTGTGGCGTCTCTGAGAAGGGGCTGATAATCTCCAAACCAGAACCACTGAGATTCTGGAGAAACTGTGACTCAATCTCAGACATCAGGGGGCTGGACACAGGGAGTGCATCCTCTCTGCGGTGCAGTACGGCATCGCCTTTGAAATCTCCTATGGTATCGAACCTGTCTGGATACATTTGTTGTAAGTCCTGGACTGACTCAATGTGGTTACCCTTGGTCACTTCTGCTCTAATGAGTACCTTGGTGATCTCATGGGTAGTCACAATGTTGAGGTCCTTACACACTGATAGTCCTGCCACTGCTAGTTCCCTCATGTCTACAGGTAAAATATTTGAGGTTTCCATGCTGGCTTGCCATAGCTGCTTTGCATTGTTAGTGTGCAACTGCAATGTTAAACTGGAGTGTTCTGAACAATATTCATTCCTCAACCAACATCACAAAAACAAACAGATTATCTGGGCAATTATTTCATTGCTGTTTCCCTCCCTAATGTCACTGTGGGTGTATCAACACCACATGGACTGCAGCGGTTCAAGAAGGCAGCTCACCACCACCTTCTCAAGGGCGATTAGGGATGGGCAGTAAATGCTGCCAGTGATGCCTATATCCCAAGCATGAATTTCAAAAAATTTGAGGGACAGTGAGAGCAATTTTAACTCTACCCTCACAGAGGAAACTGGGCAGGTGGGTAGTTAGAATGTCCCTGGGGCCTGTGGGGGAGATGCCCCTGGGGCCTGTGGGGGAGATGCTCCTGGGGCCTGTGGCGGAGATGCGCCTGGGGCCTGTGGCAGAGATACCCCTAGGTCCTGTGGTGGAGACACCCCTGGGTCCATGTTATTGGCCTGGGAGCAGAAATTCCAGCGCATTGGGGCCTCAACAGCACCAAGGACGGGGGTGCAAGAAAATTGGCTCCATTATCACTTTACCACAGAAAGGAAAGTGTGTGGGGGAGGGGTGGGAGTGGGGTGTGGGGGAGAGAAAGTTACTGCCCAGAAATCCAAATTACTCCAGGTGTTTCACCTGGGCTGAAGTTGGGTTTGGGACCAGTTCCTGAAATAGGTACTGACTTTGGCTGGGTTAGTTTGTCAATAGGTTGACTATTTGCCCCCGGCACTGACACCAACAAGAACGGACGATCTTTGCTCACCCCACACGTGTTTCTCGGAAGTCGGCCATAGATCAGGCCTTGCTGCAGGGCCCTCAGGTTAGACTCCAACTCCAGTAGAGTGAAGAAAACAGTTGTGTGGTCAGGGGGCTTTTTGAGTGGGTCCATCAATCTCCATTCCGTAACACGATGCTGTGTCTTCAACTCCTGCTGTGAGAAAAGCAGGTTAAAGAGCCAAATGAGGAACAACACACTCATCATCCCTTCGATACCGCCCTAAATCTGCTGATCGCTCACTGAAGCTGCACCTGAACAGTGAGATTATCAGGGACAGGGGGAGGCCATTCAGCCCCTCTGGCCTGAGATTATCAGGGACAGAGGGAGGCCATTTAACCCCTCAGGGCTGTTCTGGTATGCAATTAGATCATGGCTGACCTGTAACTCAACCCCATTTACCCCCCTTTTCTCCATATCCTTGCCCAACAAACATCTATCAACCTCAGTCCTTAAAGCACCAATTGACCCCCAACATTCACGGCCTTTTGCGGGAGAGAGTTCCAGATTTTCACGACCCTTCGTGAAAGAAAGTGCTTCCTGATTTCACATGTAAATTTTAATTTTAGGATTTTAAGATTATGTCCCCTTGTTTTTGATTGCCCCGCCAGAAAAAATGAGAATCCTCTCTCTCGCTGCCCTGTTGAATTCTTTTAACATTTTAAACACTGGTGTTAACTACCAGGTCAACTGGAGGGTTGCATTCCCAACAGGACAAGTGCAGCAGGCACCTGGAAACACCATCACCTCCAAGTCACACACCTCTCTGACTTGGACATATATCCCTGTTCGTTCATTCATGGGTCAAAATTCTGGAACTCCTGGACCGAACAGTACTTTCGAAGGTGGGGCCCCTTAAACAGGTGAACTGCACCAGGTGAACAGATTGTCCTGATGCAGTGCACCAGCTCCGTCCAGTTTATATCGGGTAGTCCCGGGACTGATGACCAGCAGACAGCCAGGTTGTGCGGGGTGGTTCAGGGTGGAGGGTGGTTTCTGGGCCAGCAGTGGGGCCCAGGGGAGGGCCTCTCCTTCTTCACTCAGCCCCTCTTTACTGAGCAGTGCATCCAAGGCCCAACAGGCCCTCAAAATGACCTTGGAGACCGTACATCGTAGGCCTCTGACTTGCATAGACTAACGAGGCTGGATTTGGTGCAAACCAATAGTCACCGAAAATAAGTGTCCAACCAGTAAATAATCGGTTTCCTGATTAGAAATAAATCTGTTCCTTTGATTTTACCATCACCCTCTGTACTCTTCTTCCTATTCCTGGGTCAGAGTTTGTTTCCCATCAATCTTCCTGTTGGTATCCAGCTCTTGCTGCTTTCGTTCTTGATAGGGCCTACATGAAACAGCGCATTGCACCATTGTTTATAACTGAGGGAGATACACACTAAGTCTGTTCTGAAGGGGCAGGGAGTTGGATAATAACAGTTAGAATTGAGGGGTGAGGCAGCAGGAGTGTCACCTGCCTTTTGAATGAGATGTCAAAGGTGAGGCCCAGTCTAGCAACTCACGTGAACATGGCACTATTTGAAGGAGAGCTGGGGAGCTCCCCCCACTCCCCACCACCGTGTCCCGACCAACATTCATCCCCCAACCCAACACACTCGTGTTGGAGTTGCCTGTTGGAGTGTGGGAGAGCAGAATTTATTTCTTGCTTTGGTACTCCATGCTTCTGTTTGTTAAACCAATGATCCTGTATGTTTTTTTCTCAGCTTGTCCTGCAGCCTTCAAAGCATCTATTTCACTGTAGAGAAAATAATAATTATTTTTGAATAAATATTGGGGCTCTGGCCCCATCTAGTGGAGGCTCTGAACATTACTCCTACATTACCATCACGATCCAGGTTAATCACCTTTCCAAAGTCCTACATTCAAAGTGCTCGCCCTGGGTTCTCCACCACGGTGAGACACTGGAGCTCATGCAACAGGACCGTGTTACCGATTCCACAATCCAATTTAGCTAACTCCGTGCTAACCGTGTTCCAATGGAGAGCTGAAGTCAGTTAACGCAAACAAAATCACGTAGAGAAGTGACGAATCCACTTTTACACAGTCAAGGCCACACAAATTTCACAAACCTTCAGACACACCTTGCTGTGGATTACTGTGGTCAAATGGAATTCCCCACTTCCCGGGGACTTGATTTATCATTTTCAGTTTGCGCACTGCATGCCTGCCCTGAGTCTCTGCTTATAGACAGCCAGTGTCAAGAGCATCGCCAGTCTCCGAGGTCTGCACTCCAGTGCTGGAGTTGTAAATGGCGCAAGGTCTCAATTTAATCTTTGGACCTTACTGCCCGCAGCCTACTCCTCAGCCGCCAGCGGGAACTAAATCAGTATCAATTATGACAAAAATGAAGCGAGTTTGTCTTTTGCTAGATCATTAATTGGGCAACTTACTGTTGAACACAGTTCCCACACAGAGCTGTAGCCAGATACTGCTCACAATCTCTGCAAGATGATGGCATTCACATTAGCTAATATCCAGCTAATATTTGCACCTCAGGATGAAGCAGAAGAAGCCCTTATTATGTTCACCAATAACTACAAACCCCTTCCCGTATGTGAGTCTCTTATGTCCTTAATTATTTCTATCTATTTAAGAGAATATATGTTGCTGAATTTCTGAGACAAAGGTTTGCCCGGGATTCGAACTGACCGTCATTTCCCCTGAGCTGCATTACTAGCAGGTGGGGTCTATTTTTTATTTTTATTTTAGAGATACAGCACTGAAACAGGCCCTTCGGCCCACCGAGTCTGTGCCGACCATCAACCACCCATTTTATACTAATCCTACATTAATCCCATATTCCTACCACATCCCCACCTTCCCTCAATTCCCTACCACCTACCTATACTAGGGGTAATTTATAATGGCCAATTTACCCATCAACCTGCTGTGGGAGGAAACCGGACCACCCGGCGAAAACCCAGGCGGTCACAGGGAGAACTTGCAAACTCCGCACAGGCAGTACCCAGCATCGAACCCGGGTCGCTGGAGCTGTGAGGCTGCGATGCTAACCACTGCGCCACTGTGCCGCCTGGGTTGGCAGAAAGCGGCACGTTCTCTGCTTGGCACTGGCCAACCGCGACGTCTGAATTCACCAACAGTGCCAGTCTCAGGTGGGGCACATCGAGTTGTGGCGCAAACCGGCACAGGACCGGGAACACTCGGATCGATGAGAAGCAGAAAAAAAATGCTGCTCTTTTCTGATTCATGCTGTGAGTTCCAGCCGATCTGCCACTCAACTTCATTTAACCACCTTTGCTCCAGATCCCTTAATACCCTTAGCTAATAAAAATCTATCAATCCCAGGCTCGAAAGCTCAAATTGCCCCCCCACCATCCATAGACCTTTGGTAGGGGGAGCGTTCCAAATTTCTACCAGCCTTTGTGTGAAGAATTGCTTCCTGACATCACCCCTGAAGGGCCTGGCCCTAATTTTGAGATTGTGAAAGGAACAACTTAAACACAATTTATTTTCTATCATGGGAATGCAATATGTGAGTCATTGTGGGAGAGATGTATAACAGGCAGGTAAATCAATATGATCCGTTCTATATTTTCACCCAAAGTCAAAATGACGGCCAAGGTGGTTATCTGTATTTTTATTCCATATTTTTAAATATTTTGCTCCCCATTTCTTCATTTCCCCCTCCAGCACCGTCAGGTAGAATTGGTCTCCAGGCCTTTGTCAATGTCCCAATGTAACTGATGGACAGGTTCCAAGGTAACCCAGAGTCTCCTTTCCCTCCAGTTCATTATGACACAGAAGGAGGCAATTCGGCCCATTGAGTCCATGACAGCCCTCTGTAGAGCAAATCAGTCAGTCCCAGTTTGTCCTCAGTCTTGTAGAGTGGGGTCTCACTTCATGCCATTGGAAAGCCAGATTGCAAGACCAAGGCATAAGTACACTCGAAGGATGGGGGAAGAGGGGATGCAGAAGGCTTTCCAAGATAAGATTGTTCTGAATACTTTGTGATGTCTATTAACTGCTGTGTGATGCATAGGAAGTTTCTAGTGTTTCGGTCACTGTTGTTTCTCTGACGCTACGGGAGAGGTTTCTCCCGGGTCTGAGCCCAGGTGCATCGGAAGGCGTGGGAACATCAAACATCAGAAAGCCCAGTTCCTCGCGGATTGGAAGTTAGCAAATGTAACACTACTATTCAAGAAAAGAGGGAGAGAGATAAAAGGGAACTATAGGCCAGTTAGCCTAATATCAGTCATTGGGAAAATGCAGCAATCTATTATTAAGGATGACTTAACAATGCACTTAGAAAATCACAGTACGATCAGACAAAGTCAACATGGTTTTCGAAAGGAAAATTGTGTTGAACAAACTTAGAGTTTTTTTGAGGATGTAGATAGATAAAGGGGAACCAGTTGATGCAGTATACTTGGATTTCCGAAAGGCATTTTAATAAGGTGCCACACAGAAGTTTAATACACAAGATAAGGGCTCATGGAGTTGGGAGTGATATATTAGTATGGATAGAGGATTGGTTAACTGACAGGAAACTAAGAGTAGGGATAAATGGGGCATTTTCAAGTTGGCAGGTTGTGACCAGTGGAGTGCTGCAAGGATCAGTGCTGAGGCCTCAGCTATTTATAATCTATATTAATGACTTAGACGAAGAGACCGAGTAATGTATCTAAATTTGCTCAGTGGGAATGTAAGCTGGGAGGAAGACACAAAGAGGCAGCACAGAGTTAGAAACAGGTTAAGTGAGTGGGCAACAAGGTGGCAGGTGGAGTATAATGTGGGAAAGTGTGAGGTTATTCAGTTTGGTAACAAGAATAGAAAAGCAGAATGTTTTTTTTAAAAAGGCGTGGGACTTATAAATGTTGATGATGTTCAGAGAAACTTGGCTGTACTTATATAAGGAGCACAAAAAGTTAGCATGCAGGTACAGCAAGCAATTAGGAAGGCAAATGACATGTTGGCCTTTACTGCAAGGAGTTTGGAGTACAAGAATAAGGAAGTCTTTGTTACAATTGTACAGGGCTTTGGTGAGACCACACCTGGAGTGCTGTGTGCAGTTTTGGTCTCCATATCGAAGGAGAGATACTTGCCTTGGAGGTGGCTGAGTGAAAGTTCACTAGATTGGTTCCTGGGATGAGAGGCTGAATAAATCAAGTCTTTGCTCTCTGGAATTAAGAATGAGGAGTGATTTCATTGAAAATTCAAGCTTCTGAAGGGACTTGACAGACTGCATCAACTGAGAGGTTGTTTCACCTGGCTGGCGAATCTAGAACACGGGAGCACAGAGTTAGGATAAGGGGCTGATCATTTAGGACTGAGATGAGGAGAAATTACTTCACTCAAAGTGTTGTGAATCTTTGGAATTCTCGACCCCAGAGGGTAGTGGATGCTCCATCGTTGAATATATTTTAAGTCTGAGAGAGATTTTTGGTCTCTCTGGGAATCAAGGAATATGGGGAGCGGGCGGGAAAGTGGAGTTGAGGCCAAGGATCAGCCATGATCGTATTGAATGGCGAAGCAGGGGGCCATATAGTCTACTCCTGCTCTTATTTCTTAGGTTTATTATTTATTTATTTATAGACACAGCACTGAAACAGGCCCTTCGGCCCACCGAGTCTGTGCCGACCAACAACGACCCATTTATACTAACCCTACAGTAGTCCCATATTCCCTACCACCTACCTACACTAGGGGCAATTTACAACGGCCAATTTACCTATCAACCTGCAAGTCTTTGGCTGTGGGAGGAAACCGGAGCACCCAGCAAAAACCCACGGAGTCACAGGGAGAACTTGCAAACTCCGCACAGGCAGCACCCAGAATCGAACCCGGGTCCCTGGAGCTGTGAGGCTGAGTGACAAAAAAAATGAGGTCAGTTTCCAGGAAAGGGTCACCACCATGATCTCAATGAACGGTGGAACAGGTTCAAGGGGCTGAATGGTCTCCTCCTGTTCCTATGGCCTCAGCCGCGTGACTTGTTTTTTTTTAAAAGCCTTCCACTCTCTGTAATTTACACCATCGTGTAAGTTTTCATTTTTCACACGTGAGACTAGACAGAGAGTCAGCCAGTTGGAGGCTTATCAACCAGGAGCAGCGTCACAACCAAGAGCACATCGGCAAACCCATTCTCAGCTGCCAGCAGGGAATTGCCAGAGCAAACAGGATGGGGCGCCATGACCCACCAGACAGGTGACCGAAAGCTCGGTCAGAAAGATGGCTCTGATCAGCTGACACTTTCAGTAATCCATTTACTGCCCCTGCTCGACTAGGGGGAATGAAATAGATTAAAGCAACCAAGTGCTGACCACCTTTTAAAACACAAACGTCAGATCTACTCTGGGCCTTGTGTTCCGCATCACAATCAGCAGATCCAATGTCGCTTAGGAATGGAAATTTACCTTTATTGCCCAACATCTAGTAAGAGTTATAGAGAGAGACAGCACTGAAACAGGCCCTTCGGCCCACCGAGTCTGAGCCGACCATCAACCACCCATTTATACTAATCCTACATTAATCCCATACTCCCTACCACAACCCCACCTTCCCCCAATTCTCCTACCACCTACCTAGACTAGGAGCAATTTACAATGGCCAATTTACCTATCAACCTGCAAGTCTTTGGCTGTGGGAGGAAACCGGAGCACCCGGCAGAAGCCCACGCAGTCACAGGGAGAACTTGCAAACTCCGCACAGGCAGTACCCAGAACCGAACCCGGGTTGCTGGAGTTGTGAGGCTGCAGTGCTAACCACTGCGCCACTGTACCGCCCCTGGGTCATATGATTATATGCACTAATCTCACAGGTGATTCCATGTGCATTTCTCCAATCTTTTGTAGAATCACTCTTTAAAGAAAAGTTGGACAGACAGTGACCTCAGATCTTCTTGCTGACTTGGGAGTTTATCATTCAGACTGCCAACGCACCAGCTACCAATCCCACCCCTCGCCTCACTCAACTTTATTCTGTGTACGGATGAATGCAGTGCCTCCCAGCATGCAGAGTATGAAAGCCTGCTGGAAGCATCTGAAAGTTGTAAGAATCCATCTGTAGTCCCTGCTCACGAACTTCCAGGAAAATCCATTAACCTCTCGACTCTCGATCCCTCCTTTGTCCCCATAAATCCAGCCTGCCTTCCCCTGTCAAGATATCAGTGTTAAGCTGTGACTCAATGTAGCACCCTTGCCTCCGAGTCAGAAGGTTGTGGGTTCAAACCCCACTAGAGACTTGAGTGCAAAATCCAGGCTGACACTCCCAGTGCAATATTGAGGGAGTGCTGCACTGTCAGAGGTGACGTCTGTCCAAAGAGATGTTAAACAGGTCTCATCTGCACTCTCAGGTGGATATAAAAGATCCCACAGTGCTATTTTGAAGAGCAGGGGAGTTCTCCCTGGTGTCCTGGTAAATATTTAATCCTAAAACCAACACCTAGAACCGATTATCTGGTGATTGATTACATTGCTGTTTGTGGGACCTTATCGTGCACAAATTGGCTGCGTGTTTCCTACCTTACAGCGGTGACTATACTTCCAAAACACTTTGGTTGTAAAGTGCCTTAGGACATCATGAAGTCATGAAAGGCGCTATACAAATGCAAGTTTTTTTCCCCCCAACAGAAATTAACCTTTAGGATTCGGAGTCTGACTTCAGAATCAAAAATATCTCAAAGCTTAAACCACAAATTCTTGTTCGATCATGGAAACATGACAGTGCACATAAAGAAAAATATATCGTAGAATCATGAGTTTGCAGAACAGGAGGCCATTTGGCCCATTATAGCTGTGCTGGCTCTCAGAGTTCCCCAATCCCCTGCCAATATACCAATTGCCATATTCAGTTAAGAGTTAACAGGAATACATAAGCTAACAATAAATTACACACAATAAACATGCAAGACATATCAAAATTAACATTTACGTAGACAAGGTACAGAACGTTCCCTCCTGGCAATATTCGCCAGTAAGCACAAACCACAAGCTCACTTAATGCTGTGGAAGAAAGTGATAACTTCATAGCGACAGTTGGAACCAATAATTCACACCAGCAAAATTATATTTCAATCATGAAGTGCACAGAAAGACCAGCAGGAGATAATTTGAAAGCCACTCATTAAATCAGAAATCATCCAAGATCGCTGACTACATTGAATAATTCACGAGAGCTGTAAAAGCAGCTTATATCGTTATTTGTTTTTATACTTAATGCAGGAAGTGCTGGAATCAATCACAGGCATGCCACCCTGCACATAAGATGGTACAGAACAGGCCATTCAGCCAATTGTGCTTCTGCTAGCCCTCTGAGTCATCCAATTAGTCCCACTCTCCTGTTCTTTTCCCATAACACTACAAATTTTTCCTTTTGAAAGTTCCTACTGAATCTGCTTTCACCCAGCCTGTCATATTTTACTTTGGAGATCAAACTGGTCCCTTGATCATCAATGGGTAAATTATACCTTAATGGCAAAATGAGCTGATGCCACTCAGCGCACTGCTCTCTTCACAGACTGTGTCCTGTGCACCCACTCCTGTCCCAGGGCTGGGAGGTTATTATGGGACAGGCTGACCTGTTTCGGTGCAGGAAGTTCTCATAAACAGGTCCCAGTAACTCCATCTCTTCCTAAGAAAATTGAGCAAATAGTGCCTCGCACCGAGGTCACGCCCTGGTTATTTGGTGCTGCCAAAACAAATCTCCTCCTACCCAGTTTCTACACAACTTCAAACCTGCAGCTACGCACACTCAGGGCAACAGGGACAAATGCAGTACAGGCATAGAGCAATGCAGAAGTTACTTAGAGCAATGCAGTTTTAGAAGTAGCACCACACAGAATGGTATAAGAAATGCATTATCCCATGTCTGGAATAAAATGCTAGTCTCATAAATATTGATCATGAAACTATTGGATTGTCAGTTCACTAATGCCCAAGGGAGGAAATCTGCTGTCCTTACCTGGTCTAGCTTACATGTGACTCCAGACTCTCAGCAATGTGGCTGACTCTTAACTGCCTTCTAGCAAGCCACTCAATTGCATCAAACTGCTACAGAATTACCTACACCACTTGGACTGCAGCGATTCAAGAAGGTGGCTCACCACCACCTTCTAAAAGGCAATTTGGGATAGGTAATAAATACTGGCCCCAAGAATGAATAAAAACTAATCTGTATTTACTTAGTGAACCAAGAGGGAGAGATCCATGGATGTTCTTTACACAGTCCAACATAAAACCATCAGCTCCGTAGAATTGTACAATATGAACCAGTGGGAGCAGGGCTGAATCACCGGTTTACTCCAGCTTGTTAACCAAGGCCACTTCTAACGGAGATGCTTTAGCCCACATACTCACCGTCAACACGGGCGGCACAATGGCTAGCAACGCAGCCTCACAGCTCCAGTTCTGGGTACTGCCTGTGCGGAGTTTGCAAGTTCTCCCTGTGACCGCGTGGGTTTCCCTGGATGCTCCGGTTTCCTCCCACAGCCAAAGACTTGCAGGTTGATAGGTAAATTGGCCATTGTAAATTGCCCCTAGTGTAGGTAGGTGGTAGGAGAATGGTGGGGATGTGGTAGGGAATATGGGATTAATGTAGGATTAGTATAAATGGGTGGTTGTTGGTCGGCACAGACGCAGTGGGCCGAAGGACCTGTTTCAGTGCTGTATCTCTAAATAAAGTAAATAAACTAACTCAGTGTCTAGCCAAGATAAACAACCAGTGGGTCAAAGCACCAGACAGTGGTCTGCACTTGTAGAACTGGAGGTATCAGCCACCATCTCCTGAAGTGAAGGGGTGAGGATTAGAAGTGACTGAGTTTCCTTCACCCACACCACCTCTTCAAAGAACGAGTATCTGTCTTGCTAAGCAAGATCTGCCTTTCTAAAATCTAATTCAACTGCTTATAATTCTTCACTCTTATAACTCTTCACGATATTCAGCAATTTCATCATTTAAAGACTGTAATATTTTCTCTACCAGCAATGATGAACTATATGGCCTGTCATTTCCCAGTTTAGCAATCTCCCTTTTCAACATGGACTTTACAGGCTCTAGCACACACCAATCTAAACAAAATCTTCAGCCATATCCTTTCTGCAATCTCTTCCATTCCTCCATTTCCCTCAGGATCCTCGCCCCGTCAGGCATTTTGGCCTCCTTTAGTTTTACTAACTTCTCTAATACTTTCCTTTTCTTTATTCACTCATCTAGCTTTTAACCAACTAGGGATCACCTCCCCAATAATCTCTTTTATAAACTAAGTACTCAAGCATCCCAACCAATTTCCATTTACCGACTGGTAACCCACAAACCACACATTTAATAAGTGTTCTTATTGAGATATTTGTACAATACTGCAGTTTTTTTTTTTAGAATCCATGCTTTCCTGGGTTAAGGGGGTTGCCCTATGAGCAGAGACTGAGTAGACCAAACATATATTTGAGAATTTAGAAGAATGAATGGTGACCTAATTGAACCATATAAAATTCGTAAGGGGCTTGACAGGGTTGGGGAGACTAGAACAAGGGCCAGTGTCAGAATAAGTGGTTGGCCATTTCAGACTGAGATGAGGAGAAATTTCTTCAGTGTTGCAGATCTTTGGAATTCTCTATTTCAGGAAACTGTGGATGTTCATTCATTGAATATATTCAAGACAGATCAATAGATTTTTAGATACTAAGGGAATTACGAACATATGAATTAGGAGGAGTAGGCCACTCAGCCCTTCGAGCCTGCTCCGCTATTCAATAAGTTCATGGCTGAACTGATTATTCCACATTTCTACCTACCCGATAAGCAAGGGAGTGAAAGGTTATCAAGAATCTATCTACCTCTGCCTTTAAAATATTCAAAGACTGCTTCCACCTCCCTGTGAGGAAGAGAATTCCAAAGACTCACGACCTTCAGAGAAAAAATTTCTCTGTCTTAAATGGGTGACCCCTAGTTCTAGATTCTCCCAGAAGGGGAAACATCCTTTCCACATCCACCCTCTCAAGACCCCTCAGGATCTTATATGTTTCAAGCGCACAGAAGTGGAGTAAGGTCAGCGATGATCTTAATGAATGGGAGAGCAGCTGGAAAGACCATCTGACCCACTCCTACTTCTATGAACTAGGAGCCGGAGTAGGCTGTTCGGCCCCTTGAGCAGGCTCCATTTTTTTTTTTAAAATCTCTCCCCAGGCTACATCATCCCTTTTCCCATGGACTCGCCCCTGGCTCCAATCATTTTCCCATAGACTGCCCCTCTATTTATGTTTTCCTTATCCTATTTTTAATCTCATTACTTATTTACCTCTTTTAAAAACAAAATCATGCTCATACACCCCCCTCTTCAATTTTAGTTTTGAGGGCAGTAAGCAGTGGCACTAGTGCAGCAGCTTGTCACTGCTTACTTCGCTATTCTCAGTTTATAAAACGTGTGAAATTTTAGTCAAAGCTGTGCCTGAAACACTGGGACAGCACAAAGAATCTGGACTCGGCCAAAAACAGGCTTTGTGATGGATTAAATTCAGCTCAAGTCTGTAAGCAAGAGATGGAACTAGCAGTAACCAGGGTGATTTAAGTTAAATTTGGAAGCATTAATGAAGCAATTGTTACAGGATATAAACAGATCTCAGGTCAAGTAACAGAGATAATTCTATCCTGGTGCTTGATGCACTGAAGGTCAGAACTCAAATTTAATCACATTGTCACTCACCACCAGAGGCTCCTCTGCTCTCCAATTGTATATGCCTTCCCAATTGTTTGTACCAAGTCTACGTGGGCTTCCTCTAGTGAAATCCATAACATTTGTCTCAAAGAAGCAGTCCTGTACTTGTGCCAATTCAGATCGTCACCCCACTTCCCCGAGCAATCTCGGGATCCACTACCGGGATTGTAGTGGATACCACCACCAATTACAATATTAGCTGTACAAACCTTTCTAACCTCACCATGCAAGACAGAGCTGTCCAAAGCATTTGGTTCCATGAGCTGCAGACTTGTGTACCATGGAACCTGAGGGACCACATGTAAGGGTTAAATCCACATCACAATTTGCAATCCACACTGCAGCTTAGTACAGGAATCTGATTCAACAGTCCCCTAATAAGAATTCCTCACCTCAGTTACTAAGCAACAAGAACCTGACTGATGCACAGGATAAAAGGAATGTTAAATCCCTTAGTATGAAGGTTAAAGATTTAGAAATCAGAGATCTGGATAACTTATCAAAAAACATTAAGTAATCAGTTTACAACATTTCATGCCAACCCTGTATAAACTCCATTAATCGCTTGAGAGGAATAAAAGTGGGTCACTCATGCTGTCCCCACACTGGAGCCGAGGAGAAAATTGCAAAGATCAATGTAGTGGAACATAAATAAAGAGACATCAACCAGCAATGTCCTTTTGTCTTTTTTTTAATGATAGAGCAATACGGTACAAATAATTTTAGATTCTTGGAGCCCTGAAGGCCATTCCTACCGAAGGCTGTGTGACCTGCAGATTGGACAAGCTGCCAAAGTCCTGCAAAAGAGGGAAGGAAATACATTAACTACAAAGCAGACAAAATCAATTTAACAAAAAATACTGCTAGACCAGCAGAAGTCTTTAAAGGATCCTGCAGCCAACAATGCTATACAGCAAGGGGTAGAATTCAATTAACAGTCCTGCCAGTGAACAGTTACAAAATAGACAAGTCATAGCAGCAAGAATGAAGTTTTAAAAACTCCAATTAATTTGCTCCACTCCACTAGTCCCAGAGAACTCCCAAGACATCCGAGGACAGTGGTATGTTTTCACCTCACGCTTTATGTACACACTGGCTGCCCTATTCATTCTACTTTCCACCAGCCGTTTGAGTTGGCAGCAAATTTTAAAAAACTCAGCCTCTGACTGAAAAGGATCGAAAAACTACTGCGCCGTCATAGCCCAGATTTAAATGTGATGCATGACTTAATCTAAACTGTAATGAACCTGGAGATCCATGTCGGACAAGTTAACATGATGCATGGATTGGGGACAAAACTAGACGGTAAAGCTTGTGGAACAGGATCCAGCCAGATTAAGGAATAAAATCAATAAGCACTGCCTCCAGTCCAGGCACAACACATCAACAAGCCTATACACAATATTCAGATTTGGACAAGTACATGAACAGTTATTATAACTAATGTAGATTTTTATTCTCACACGATGCATTAGTCTTAACTCAATTTAAAATATTAATGAACCTATCCATTCTGCTTAAAACTAATTGTGTACAAGTTACAAATGGGCCAGGTCCCCTTGCTTTGGATAAGAAATTCTCCCCTGTGCTGCAGCAGACCAGGTGCATCCCGCCAACCACAAGAGCAAACAGTGATAATTAGTTACATCCCTGTTCACAGGAAGCAAAAATTTATCATACACCCCAAGCTCCAATGTAGGCATGAGATCTACCAGGAGCCCAATACACATTGGATGGGCAGCAGCAATCTTGAACGTCCATACGGGGATCACATTGATTAGGAGAATCAAGGCATTCACTGGAATCTTGCCCCACTTCACTCCAACTTAGGATGGGATGAATACTGAACCACCTGCCCCTCACTGCGCTACGCCCCAGAATAAAACTCAGAAATATGGCTAGATCTGCCAATATGCCCAATCTGAAAAAATAAATCATCCTTTAATGTGTTCCTGAAAATAGTATTCCGGGAAGGGGGAAAGACACCATCAAAGGCAAAACTAGATTTTAAGATTTACTTCAGTAGGGGTGGGGGTAGAGATGGGGGTAAGGGACAGAGAAAGAAGTTAGCACCTTCTGCTAACTTCAACACAGAAGCCTTTAAGCAACTTCTTCCCACCTGGAAGAGTCATGCTGTTGTAGGGAAGGAGACAGCAAGCTGCTCCTCAATGACTACTGCCCCTTTATAAAAATGTAAGGACTCCCACGATGATACCATAATAATCTGCCAGTGTTGCCTGATGATTGTATAATGTACGCGGTTACAGTTATGCAGTCACTCGGCTTCTTTTTAAAACTTGGTGAGACACAAGAACATTATATTTGACAGGTCCAAGAGCTGTGAAATGCCAGATGCATTCTTGATATGCAAGCATCAAGTAATATGCTTCAGTGCAGTGATGGGATTGTAGACACACTAAAAATTTGACTCCTGCTGTATGGCCTGCTCAATACTTCCCTTTTATCACCCAACAGGGTCAACTGGTAAAAACTAAGTCACAAATGTGCTGAACCAGTACGATTTTGTCTGGCTGCTCCCATCGAAATGGTTCTAAATAGTCACATAGCAAAACTAAGAGAATGTGAAGAGAGGACCCTAGGCCTATTATATAAATTCATAAAGTAAAGCAGGAGTCTCTTCCTTGGACAAGAGCCCAAAATCCCAACAGAGGTCTTCCTCTTTGTAGGCCACATTATATTAAGTGGAGCATCACACTGAGGGTTCACAGTTACTTCCTGCCCCATCACCCTCCCATAAGCAACAGCCCCAGCTTCAACCAATGCCACTGGGTTGACTTGTCTTCTGCTCCTTTCCTTCAGACGACATTTCATTTGCATGTGATAGATCAAACAAGGAATTTCCTCCACAAGACTGATGCAGCAGTTGGAACATCAACATACAACATCTTTTGGAGAGTTTTCAGTCACCCCAGAATCGATGACAAATTCTTGGCATGGTGAAGCAGCAACCTCCCATTACTCACCAGCAACTTCAGCATCTCCTTAGTATCTGGGTCCACCTCAATCATCTCCTGATCCAGGGCAGAGACCTGGAAAACAGATGCAGAGACAAAATCAGGAATCAGACTTCACTCGGTCATACCAAAGAACACAATTTTACCAATTATTCCCCAATGTTCAGCTTGATCTGGTGAGTAACACTCACACTAGTTTGAGAGCTCAGGCCCCACTACAAACGTGAGCAGCCAATTTAGGCCCACGCAGCAGTTTTTCCCTTTACATACTAACATACGAATTAGGAGGAGGCGGCCACGCGGCCCTTTGAGCCTGCTCCGCCATTAAATAAAGTTCATGCTTGAACTGAGATGAGACTTTAAACCAAAGCTCTGTTAGCTCAAGTTCAGATGGACATAAAAGTTCCCATGGTACGACATGAAAACAGGGAAGTTCTCTGACAAACATTCACTCCTTTGACGACAAACAGATTATCTAATCATTCATTCATTAATTTCTTGACTGTGGGATCTTCCTGTGCACTGTAGCTAGCACATTTACTGACAGAACAGTAGCTGCACTACAAAAGCAAGCTGTTGAAAGCAAACACCTTGGAACAACCTGTAGACGGGAAAGGAAATAGATAAATATTTCTTCCTAAAGGGAAACCTGGTTTTAATGCAACCTCATTTACTGGAGACACTAGAAGCACTATTCTCATTAGCGCAGTGCCCTAGGAAAGTACCAGGCACTAACTAAAATTACGTATTCCTTTAGTCATCGGTAGCAACTCAATTAAGGGATCTAAACCCAGTTAGGCTTTAATCAGTCACATAAACTCAATAAGCCTAAATCATTGCCAAAGATGAATGCTTTTAAAGAATGAAATTTGCACAAAGCAATCAACAGTTCTATAAACTGTGGTCATTTGCATAAGAAATATGTATACATGGAGTGCAACAATCAGGCCAATAAAGTTGTAAATACTAAAAAAGGGAAACTTTTACTTTAATCACAAATCATGAATGCATTAAGCACAATGTCCAGAGAAAAACTCAACAGCATTTAAGGTTTAATAGTTCCACATATGCAGTTAAGTGTGGGCTGTGGTGGACAAGTCGTTATTAATGAGGTATAATACAACATTGAGTACAAGAGACGTAGGGGCATCAAGCTAGAACATATCTCAAGAGGTGCTGTTCTTTGATTCAGGCTAAACCTTCAGTGTTCAAAGTCCTGTAACAATGCTAAAGATCTAATCAATGTTTCCGATTAGGACTTGTAATTGAGCAGCACTGTGTTTTGCCATTCCAGGTACAAGATATGGACACTGCCTGTACTTAAATTGTCTATAGGGCTAAAAAAACAGTTCTGCATAACAAAAAAAACAAAGTTATGTATCATATGATTGTCACACACAAGTGCGAACTATATATCCAGGCTCAAATATTTAAGTCATACTGATATGGTACCTGTACTTACTTGTGGAGATTGTACGTACTTTACCAGCAAACAAACATCAGCTCAACATAGGCCTGAAACAAGCGTGACTTTTGAAGCATCGACATTCAATCTGAAAACTGGGGAGGTTCCAACAGACATGGAACAGACAGTGTCTACTGACCAACCTCCAATTGTAATAAGGTGCCGGCTCAAAGAGGCTGCAGAATTGGAAGGGAGAGAGTGCGGGACAGAACAGCAATCTGATCTTGTGCACCCAAACATCCAAGACCTTTGATGGAAGGACAGTAATCTAATTTATTCTCCATGGTACAACTCACTTCATAAAGAAACCGCTGGATGCCATGGCAAGACAGCAGAGCTGGTATATCTGGAAGGAGGAGGAGCACAAATTCGGCTGAAGGGCCTTCCAAATCTGAAATGTGACTCAAGTTCAGACACTGAACGCTTATTCCAAATGGATATGAATCTTGTTCACTAACCTGGTAATTTAGAGGTAAGTTGCAGTATTTTGCCTAAAGACTTCAAACTTCTGAGTCATGCTACTTAAAATACAATGCCCAAGTTTCCAAGCAAGTACACAAATGTGATGAGAGCTAGTACTCAATAAATAGTGTGTGATCTTGACTGAAGGGAAACCCACCTCTGGGACATAGTTGTCCCTCCTCTCTCGCTCTTCTTCTTGCAGTTTGATGGAGATGCCTCTGACAGGCCCACGCTGGATACGCTTCATTAAGTGCGTCACGTACCTGAGTAAATTAGGCACCAATTATTGTACATTTTAATTGCTATGTCCTACTCTACTCAACTGCTGTACTGCACAGAGGACAAAGTGGTTACAAAGCAGCTCTACACCCACTCCCAAACAAGACAGTAATTATAATTTGAAGACACCTCAACTAAACTTTTATGTAGCGAATGAACTGAAAGTGAACTCCTCTTTGGGGTGGCAACCAAAGCGGAAATTTCCAACACTTTGTAGATTCAGATTTTTCAAATTCGCGTTGTTTTCCCTGGTAGTGCTCGTAATTGACATCAGTAGATGGTGAAAATTCCTCAGGTATCATTATTAACACACGGTAAGGCTCCCCATAACCATTGAAGATGGGCTGCGCACAAATCAAAGTGATTCCACACAACTGATCCCTCTTAAAACTGCCTCATTCTTGCTTCGAGATATCAATACAACCAGCCGTATAATTAAATGGAGATCAGGACAAGCACACAGGCACCACCCCACCCCCAGAAATTTTCCTCAGAGCAGCTTCCACTCCACCGCCCAAACTAGGCCCGAGAATGCAGTGGAAATCCCATCGCCATGCGTTAAACAGGGTTCGTGTCCCACGTCCGGCAAGTGCACAGCGACAGAGCAGGAGCCATTCCAAAGAAATTGTCAGCTTTGGTTTTAATTAATTTGGAATGGATGAGAAGGGTCTTTGCCTAGTGGAGAGTTATCGGCGGGCCAGCTTTTATACTGAACAAATAGAAAATATCTCCTCCAAGGGGAGAATTAAACGAGAGCAGGGCTATGAGGAAAGAGCCTGGGAGTGAGAATAATTGTATAGCTCTTTCAAAGAGCCAGCACAACAGGCACAAGGGGGCGGGGGGGGGGGGCAGTAATGGTAGTGGCACTGGACTACTAATCCAGAGGCCCAGGCTAATGTTTGAGACTCAGGGTTGAATCCCACCATGGTAGATGGTGAAATCTGAATTCAATTAATAAATCTGGAATTAAAAGCTAGTCGAATGGTGATCATGAACCCATTGTTGATTGTTGCAAAAACCCATCTGGTTCATTAATGTTTAGGGAAGGAAATCTCCAGTCTGGCTTCCAGACCCACAGCAACGTGGTTGACTCTTAAACACCCTTGCAAGCCATTCAGCTGTAACAAACCAAGGGCAATTCGGGATGGGCAAGAAATGCTGGCCTAGCCAACAACGCCCGCATCCCATAACGAATAATAAAAAAGGGCCAAGCGGCCTCCTTCCGTGTTGCACAACTGACCAAATAACACATTCAATGTTCAACTAGGATTGCGTACTACAATGAACAGAGGGACTAAGAGACACAATCACAGCTGTGACTGCGCAAGGACAGGGAGGGAGAAACGAAAATCAAAGCCATCAGTTCTAGAAAGCAGTTTCCTCCAATTTGGCCTCAAATAATGAGGGAATCCCACATCCAATTCCTGGTTTGTTTTGGTTACCTGCACTTGGCAGGATAGAAAATGATGATGCTACAACTGGCTTTAACACTCCCCATTACCATGGTTCATACATCAATAGAAGCTACTGTGTGCAAATCAACAGAAGGCACTAGAAGAACAGTATTCAAGGAAACAGAAAGCCGATCAGCTCCTCGAGCCTGTGCCATCGTTCATTATATCCAACTAGGGATCAGCACGCCTCAGGAGAACACTTCTTACCCTGCAATCTTGTTGCGGAGTTTCTTGCTGGGGATGATGGCGATCTCCTCGCAAACCCTCTTGTTTGTGTGGAAGTCATTGCCAAGGCGGGTGTAGTATTTCTCAATGATCACTCGAGCGGCTTTCTTGACCGTCTTAGTCCGGACACGACCCTGACCAGAAGAGAGACAGTTATAATAAGCATCCTCATTTTACAACCCTCATGCCCCCACCCCCCAGACTAACAGCTATTGAACAATTATAATTTAAAGACAATATATTGG
This sequence comes from Heterodontus francisci, assembly GCF_036365525.1. Lineage (NCBI taxonomy): Eukaryota > Metazoa > Chordata > Chondrichthyes > Heterodontiformes > Heterodontidae > Heterodontus > Heterodontus francisci. The sequence goes on along the minus strand of NC_090405.1, from coordinate 37,713,440 downwards.
CTTCAAAGGAGTTGGGCATCAGAGCCCTGAATACATAATCCTTCTAGCATCGGCCGCACATTAGTTTTCATACTGAATACCTTCTGAAGGCAGTAAAAGTACTGACACACACATTGTTGCGAACAGGCGTTAAGCAGAGATCAATAAACACAAACTACTGCATAGAATGATACAGCACATAGAGGCTGTTCAGCTCATCGTACCTGCGCTAGCTCTTTGAAAAAGTTATCAAATTAGTTCCACTCTTACTCCATATCCCTGCAAATATCTCCTTTCGAATGCATATCCAATTCCCTTTTAAAATTACCAGTGAATCTGCTTCCACCACCCTTTCAGGCAGTGCATTCCAGATCACATCAACTCTCAGCATTCAAAAAATTATTCTATCTTTCCCCCTCTGGCTCTTTTGCCAATTATGTTAAATCTGGATACTGACCCTCTTGCCCCTGGATCGAGTCTCTCATTATTCACTCCTTCAAAACCTCATTTAATTTTGAACACCTCTATCAAAATCCCTTTAACTTTCTCTGCTCCAAGGGGAATCCCATGATCTCCACCCTACTGGATGTACAAACTGATCTAAAGCTTCTCCCAGTCTGAACTCTCCAGCAGCCACGGTCTCAAATTAAGCCTTGACACTGAGTCTAGCCTCAGCTGGGACCCAGGCTCCAGGTTCGGCCTCCACCGCACCCGCAAGGTCGGACAGTAACTTGGGTGGGGTGGGGGGGGGGGAAGCCCGAATCCCCGCTCACAGGTACCACCTGATTTCAAGGGTTGTCCTCTTCCCCCCCTTCAACCGAACACATTGAACCCGGTGACGGGAAGCCTGCAGAAAAGCGCTAGCAGCCCGATCCACTTCCCGGCGCTCATCGCCTGCTTCCTTATCAGTTCCCCCCTCCACCCCACTAATGATGGCGAATAAAGATGGCCGGGCGAGTTATTAACGTGCCCGCACGGCTGCGAGAAGCCCTGCTGCCCGATTTGCAAACGGATGGCAGCAGATTGTCCCGCAGCAACAGATCATTAAACCCACCATCTTGGATTCCGGCCGATGGAAGAGAGCAAAGGTTGCTGGGAGCTGGAGGATGAGGACCCCAAGACCAGGCTGTCTAACGCGCTGCCTGAACCCAACCTCCACCAAACACCTGGACCTGAGACTGCAGGTTGATGCTGTGTTTTTAGACCTGCTTTACAACTAATGTATTTCCCTTTACAAAATAGTCGATAACCCCTCTCTACAGCAGAGTTGCAAAGTAGATACACAGGATTCTTTTTGGGCCTCCTTATCTCGAGAGACAATGGATACGCGCCTGGAGGTGGTCAGTGGTTTGTGAAGCAGCGCCTGGAGTGGCTATAAAGGCCAATTCTGGAGTGACAGGCTCTTCCACAGGTGCTGCAGAGAAATTTGTTTGTTGGGGCTGTTGCACAGTTGGCTCTCCCCTTGCGCCTCTGTCTTTTTTCCTGCCAACTACTAAGTCTCTTCGACTCGCCACAATTTAGCCCTGTCTTTATGGCTGCCCGCCAGCTCTGGCGAATGCTGGCAACTGACTCCCACGACTTGTGATCAATGTCACACGATTTCATGTCGCGTTTGCAGACGTCTTTATAACGGAGACATGGACGGCCGATGGGTCTGATACCAGTGGCGAGCTCGCTGTACAATGTGTCTTTGGGGATCCTGCCATCTTCCATGCGGCTCACATGGCCAAGCCATCTCAAGCGCCGCTGACTCAGTAGTGTGTATAAGCTGGGGATGTTGGCCGCTTCAAGGACTTCTGTGTTGGAGATATAGTCCTGCCACCTGATGCCAAGTATTCTCCGAAGGCAGCGAAGATGGAATGAATTGAGACGTCGCTCTTGGCTGGCATACGTTGTCCAGGCCTCGCTGCCGTAGAGCAAGGTACTGAGGACACAGGCCTGATACACTCGGACTTTTGTGTTCCGTGTCAGTGCGCCATTTTCCCACACTCTCTTGGCCAGTCTGAACATAGCAGTGGAAGCCTTACCCATGCGCTTGTTGGATTATTTTTCTAAAAAGAACAATCAACAGTTGTGAATGTGCACATCAACATGCACTTTCAAATGATGCAGAAGAAAAGTGCAATTTTTATCCACAATGTAGGAAGACCTTATTTCATCTGTGATGAGCTTCAAACTTATGCATGCAATTTAGGTGTTGGGGTCGGCAGTGTGTAACAGCACTGGCTTTTCTCTTCTGGGACCTGATTGGAATCTAACCAAGACTAAAGTAAAAGACTTACATTTATATAGCACCTTTCACGACCACAGGATATTCCAAGGCACTTTGCAGCCAATTAAGTACTTTTGAGAAGTGTAGTCACTGTTATAATGTAGGAAATATGGCAGCCAATTTGTGCACAGCAAGATCTCATAAACAGCAATGCCAGATAATCTGTTTTTGTGATGTTGATTGAGGGATAAACATTGGCCAGGAGACTATGGAGAACTCCCCTGCTTTTCTTCAAAACAGTACCATGGGATCTTTTACACCCACCTGAAAGAGCAGACACGACCTTGATTTAACATCTCACCTGAAAGATGATTCCTCTGATAGTACAGTCTGACAGTGCAGCACTCCCTCAGTACTGGACCAGAGTGTCAGCCTTGACTTTTATGCTCCATCCTGGTGTGGAATTTAAACACACAACCTTCTGACTTAGAGTCAAGACTGCTATCAAGTGAGCAGCAGCTGACACTTAAATTGTGACTATTTAATCTCTATTCTAAATTGTCCCCTCTGTCTTGCTGGCTGTAAGGGTTCTATAATAAATGTGTTTAGTAAAGCTGTATCCAATTGTTGCTACGGGCCCACCGAATAAAAATGGCCTCTAACCTGGCACTAATTGTCCATTAGCCAATCTCATTACATAGAATCTAAACTACAGAAACATTGTCACTTGGCCCAACTGGTCTATGCCAGTGTTTATACTTCACACAAATCTCCTCCCACTCGAATTTTTTTTTTATTCATTCATGGGATGTGGGCATCGCTGGCTATGCCAGCATTTATTGCCCATCCCTAATTGCCCTTGAGAAGGTGGTGATGAGCTGCCTTCTTGAACTGCTGCAGTCCATGTGAGGTAGGTACACCCACAGTGCTGTTAGGAAGGGAGTTCCAGGATTTTGACCCAGCGACAGTGAAGGAACGGCGATATAGTTCCAAGTCAGGATGGTGTGTGGCTTGGAGGGGAATTTGCAGGTGGTGATGTTCCCATGCATCTGCTGCCCTTGTCCTTCTAGTTGGTAGAGGTCGTGGGTTTGGAAGCTGCTGTCTAAGGAGCCTTGGTGTGTTGCTGCAGTGCATCTTGTAGATGGTACACACTGCTGCCACTGTGCGTCGGTGGTGGAGGGAGTGAATGTTTGTGGATGGTGTGCCAATCAAGTGGGCTGCTTTGTCCTGGATGGTGTCGAGCTTCTTGAGTGTTGTTGGAGCTGCACCCATCCAGGCTAGTGGAGATTGTTCCATCACACTCCTGACTTGTGCCTTGTTGATGATGGACATGCTTTGGGGAGTCAGGAGTTGAGTTACTTGCCGCAGGATTCCTAGCCTCTGACCTGCTCTTGTAGCCACAGTATTTATATGGCTACTCCAGTTAAGTTTCTGGTCAATGGTAGCCCCTAGAATGTTGATAGTAGGGGATTCAGCAATGGTAATGCCATTGAATGTCAAGGGGAGATGGTTGGATTCTCTCTTGTTGGAGATGGTCATTGCCTGGCACTTGTGTGGCGCGAATGTTACTTGCCACTTATCAGTCCAAGCCTGGATATTGTCCAGGTCTTGCTGCATTTCTACACGGACTGCTTCAGTATTTGAGGAGTCGCGAATGGTGCTGAACATTGTGCAATCATCAGTGAACATCCCCACTTCTGACCTTATGATTGAAGGAAGGTCATTGATGAAGCAACTGAAGATGGTTGGGCATAGGGCACTACCATGAGGAACCCCTGCAGTGATGTTCTGGAGCTCAGACGATTGACCTCCAACAACCACAGCCATCTTCCTTTGCGTTAGGTATGACTCGAACCAGCAGAGAGTTTTCCCCCTGTTTCCCATTGACTCCAGTTTTGCTGGGGCTCCTTGATGCCATACTCGGTCAAATGCTACCTTGATGTCAAGGGCAGTCACTCTCACCTCACCTCTGGAGTTGAGCTCTTCTGTCCTTGTTTGGACCAAGGCTGCAATGAGGTCAGTAGCTGAGTGGCACAGGAGGAACCCAAACTGGTTATCACTGAGCAGGTTATTGCTAAGCAAGTGCTGCTTGATGGAACTGTTGATGACACCTTCCATCACTTTGCTGATGATTGAGAGTAGACTGATGGGGCGGTAATTGGCCGGGTTGGACGTCCTGCTTTTTGTGTACAGGACATACCTGGGCAATTTTCCACATTGCTGGGTAGATGTCACTGCCGAAGCTGTACTGGAGCAGCTTGGTTAGCGATGTGGCAAGTTCTGGACCACAGGTCTTCAGTACTATTGCCGCAATATTGTCAGGACCCATAGCCTTTGCAGTATCCAGTGCCTTCAGTCGTTTCTTGATATCACGCGGAGTGAATCGAATTGGCTGAAGTCTGGCATCTGTGATGCTGGGGACTTCAGGAGGGGGCTGAGATGGATCATCAACTCGGCACTTCTGGCTGAAGATTGTTGCTTCTGCCTTATCTTTCGCACTGATGTGCTGGGCTCCCCCATCATTGAGGATGGGGATATTTGTGGAGCCACCTCCTCCAGTTAGTTGTTTAATTGTCCACCACCATTCACGGCTGGGTGTGGTAGGACTGCAGAGCTTAGATCTGATCCATTGGTTATGGGATCGCTTAGCTCTGTCTATTGCATGCTGCTTATGCAGTTTGGCATGCAAGCAGTCCTGGTTATAGATTCACCAGGTTGACACCTCATTTTGAGGTATGCCTGGTGCTGCTCCTGGCATGCCCTCCTGCACTCTTCATTGATCCAGGGTTGGTCTCCTGGCTTGATGGTAATGGTAGAGTGGGGGATATGCCGGGCCATGAGGTTACAGATTGTGGTTGAGTACAATTCTGCTGCTGCTGATGGCCCACAGCGTCTCATGGATGCCCACTTTTGCATTGCTAGATCTGTTCGAAATCTATCCCATTTAGCAGTGTGGTAGTGCCACACAACATGATGGACAGTTTCCTCAATGTGAAGGCGGGACTTTGTCTCCACAAGGACTGTGCGGTGGTCACTCCTACCAATACTGTCATGGACAGATGCATCTGCGGCAGGCAGATTGGTGAGGACAAGGTCAAGTATGTTTTTCCCTCGTGTTGGTTCCCTCACCACCTGCCGCAGTCCCAGTCTAGCAGCTATGTCCTTCAGGACTTGGCCAGCTCGATCAGTAGTGGTGCTACCGAGCCACTCTTGGTGATGGACATTGAAGTCCCCCACCCAGAGTACATTTTGTGCCCTTGCCATCCTCAGTGCTTCCTCCAAGTGCTGTTCAACATGGAGGAGTACTGACTCATCAGCTGAGGGAGGGCGGTAGGTGGTAATCAGTAAGAGGTTACCTTGCCCATGTTTGACCTGATGTCATGAGATTTCATGGGGTCCGGAGTCGATGTTGAGGACTCCCAGGGCAACTCCCTCCCTACTGTAGACCACTGTCCCGCCACCTCTGCTGGGTCTGTCCTGCCGGTGGGACAGGACATACCCAGGGATAGTGATTGCAGTGTCTGGGACATTGTAAGTGATTCCGTGAGTATGACTATGTCAGGCTGTTGCTAGACTAGTCTGTGGGACAGCTCTCCCAACTTTGGCACAAGCTCCCAGATGTTAGTAAGGAGGACTTTGTAGGGTCGACAGGGCTGTGTTTGCCGTTGTCGTTTCCGGTGCCTAGGTCGATGCCGGGTGGTCCGTCCAGTTTCATTCCTTTTTATTGACTTCGTAGCGGTTAGGTACAACTGAGTGACTTGCTAGGCCATTTCAGAGGGCCTGTAAGAGTTAACCACATTGCTGTAGGTCTGGAGTCACATGTAGGCCAGACCAGGTAAGGACAGCAGATTTCCTTCCCTAAAGGACATTAGTGAACCAGATGGGTTTTTACAACAATCAACGATGGTTTCATGGCCATCATTAGACTAGCTTTTCAATCCAGATTTATTAATTAAATTCAAATTCCACCTTCTACTGTCGTGGGATTCGAACCCATGTCTCCAGATCAATACCCTGGGTCTCTGGGTAGTCCAGTGATAATACCACGACGCCCCTGCCTCCCCTATTACTTCTTCCCGTCTCTCTATTCCCTTTCCCCTCATATATGCATCAAGCTTCCTCTTAACTGTATCAATGTTGTTTGCTTTAACCAATCCATGTAGCAGCGAGTTCCACATCCTCACACTACAGTTTGGGCAAAGAAATTCCTCCTATATTCTATATTTGATCTTACATTTATGTCCTCTTGTTCTAAAATACCCACAAGTGGAATCAGTTTCTCCACATACAGCAATCATTTTAAAGACTTCCATCAGGTGTCTGCTGAGTCTTATCTTTTCCAGGGAAAAGATCCCAACCTGCTTAACCTTTCCCTATAGTTATATGCTCTGAATTCTTATGACATCCTTGTAATATTTTTTCTCCAGTTCTTCAACACCCTCTCTAGTATGGCAGACTGTACACGGTACTCCAAGTATAATCTAACCGCAATGTTCTACATAAATTTAACTTTACCTTCCTGGTTTTGTATTCTTATATTAAGCACCTTGGGACACTTTACTATGTTAAATATGCTATATACTTAAAGTAGCCAGAAGCACTGCACAAAGAACAGCCAGGCGCTGTGCAAATGACTACTGGCAACACCTATACAGTCGTATTCAGCTGGCCTCCGACACCGGAAACATCAGAGGAATGTATGATGGCATTAAGAGAACTTTTGGGCCAACCATCAAGAAGATCGCCCCCCCTCAAGTCTAAATCAGGGGACACGATGACTGACCAATGCAAGCAAATGGACCGCTGGGTGGAGCACTACCTAGAACTGTAGTCCAGGGAAAATGTTGTCGCTGATGCCGCCCTCAATGCAGCCCAGTCTCTGCCAGTCATGGATGAGCTGGACGAACAGCCAACAAAATTGGAACTCAGTGATGCCATTGATTCTCTAGCCAGTGGAAAAGCCCCTGGGAAGGACGGCATTACCCCGAAATAACGAAGCCTGCTATACTCTCAGCACTCCATGAACTGCTTTGCCTGTGCTGGGATGAGGGAGCAGTACCACAGGACATGCGCGATGCCAATATCATCACCCTCTATCAGAACAAGGGTGACTGCGGTGACTGCAACAACTACAGTGGAATCTCCCTGCTCAGCATAGTGGGGAAAGTCTTCGCTCGAGTCGTTTTAAACAGGGTCCAGAAGCTGGCTGAGGGTGTCTACCCTGAGGCACAGTGTGGTTTTCGAGCATAGAGATCCACCAGTGACATGCTGTTCTCCCTTCGCCAGCTACAGGAGAAATGCCGTGAACAACAGATGCCCCTCTATGTTGCTTTCATAGATCTCACCAAAGCCTTTGACCTCGTCAGCAGACGTGGTCTCTTCAGACTACTAGCAAAGATCGGATGTCCACCAAAGCTACTAAGTATCATCACCTCATTCCATGACAATACGAAAGGCACAATTCAGCATAGTGGTGCCTCATCAGACCCCTTTCCCATCCTGAGTGGCGTGAAACAGCGCTGTGTTCTTGAACCTACACTGTTTGGGATCTTCTTCTCCCTGCTGCTCTCACATGCGTTCAAGTCTTCAGAAGAAGGAATTATTTTCGACACAAGATCAGATGGCAGGTTGTTCAACCTTGCCCGTCTTAGAGTGAAGACCAAAGTATGGAAGGTCCTCATCAGGGAACTCCACTTTGCTGATGATGCTGCATTAACATCTCACACTGAAGAGTGTCTGCAGAGACTCATCGACAGGATTGTGGCTGCCCGCAACGAATTTGGCCTAACCATCAGCCTCAAGAAAACGAACATCATGGGACAGGACGTCAGAAATGCTCCATCCATCAATATCGGCGACCACGTTCTGGAAGTGGTTCAAGAGTTCACCTACCTAGGCTCAACTATCACCAGTAACCTGTCTCTCGATGCAGAAATCAACAAGCGCATGGGAAAGGCGTCTGCTGCTATGTCCAGACTGGCCAAGAGAGTGTGGGAAAATGGCACACTGACACGGAACACAAAAGTCCGAGTGTATCAAGCCTATGTCCTCAGTACTTGCTCTACGGCAGCGAGGCCTGGACAACGTATGTCAGCCAAGAGCGATGTCTCAATTCATTCCATCTTCGCTGTCTCCGGAGAATCCTTGGCATCAGGTGGCAGGACCTTATCTCCAAAGCAGAGTTCCTCGAGGCAGCCAACATCTCCAGTATATACATCCTACTGAGTCAGCGGCGCTTGAGATGGCTTGGCCATGTGAGCCGCATGGAAATGGGCAGGATCCCCAAGGACACATTGTACAGCGAGCTCATCACTGGTATAAGACCCACCGACCGTCCATGTCTCCGCCTTAAAGAAGTCTGCAAACGCGACATGAAGTCCTGTGACATTGATCACAAGTCATGGGAGTCAGTTGCCAGTGATCGCCAGAGCTGACGGAAAGCTATAAAGGGGGGGTGCTAAAGAGTGGCGAGTCGAAGAGACTTAGCTGTTGGCAGGAAAAAAGACAGAAGCGCAAGGGGAGAGCTAACTGTGTAACAGCCCCGCCAACCAATTTTATCTGCAGCGCCTGTGGAAGAGCCTGTCACTCTAGAATTGGCCTTTATAGCCACTCCAGGCGCTGCTTCACAAACCACTGACCACCTCCAGGCGCTTATCCATTGTCTCTCGAGACAAGGAGGCCAAAGAAGGATTAAGCACCTTGGGACATTTTACTATGTTAAATTTGCTATATAAATGCAAGTTGTTGTTATTCGTCAAGAAGTGAACTCCAGCACTTTGCATTCTTTCTGGCCTTATCACCTTGTGTTGCTCCTTTAGTAATTTCTGTATCTGTATCCCCAGAGATCCTTGCTCTTTGACCTTAGGTAGTTTCTTACCTTCCAAAGAATAAATGGCATCCTCATTCCTCCTCCCAAAATCAACCACCTCACACTTTGCTAGATTGAATTGAATTTGCCATAATTCCAGCCATTCTGCAAGGGTCTTTATGTCTGCCTGTGCAGTGTTCCACATTATTAGATATATTCTCCAAATTTGGTATCATCTGCAAATTTTGACACCATACCTCCAATTTCTGAATCCTAACCATTTTTGTATATGGTGAACGACAGTGTTCCCAGCACAGATCCCTGAGGGACACACCGTCCCACTTGTCACTCCTTCCTCAGTTCTCTGTTTGGAGTCACTTTTCAATCCATTCTACTATCTGGCCCCTGACTCCTCACGCCCTGCCCTTTGTCATAAGTCTCTCATATGCCACCTTATTCAAAGGCTTTCTGAAAGTCCATATATCCCACATCCGGTGCATTATCCTTGTCTACTCTTTCTGTTGCTTCTTCAAATGAGTAAGTTTGGGTAAACATGATCATTCTTTTAGAAATATGTGGGGGCTGCTCAATTTTATATTCTCTATCTCTGGATGTTTTGTTCACTGGTCTTTTGAAAGTTGATGCTGGAAACAGAAAATTCAAACACCAGTAAACACTAGCTGCAGAATGTGATCTTCTGGGGTTAACACTGAGGCACATGGTTGATCCGGATTAGAGTAATCTATCACGGAGCGATTCGGGACTTCGACTTTCCAGTATGAATCCAGATCTAATAGCTGTTGTGTTCTGTTTCGATATTCTATATAGGGTAGACAAAAAGAAATAGTTTCCCACGGTGGGGAGTCTAGAACAAGGGGGCATAATATTAAAATTAGAGTTAACTGATGAAGGGTGATGTCAGGAAGCACGACTTGACACAAAAGGTTGTGGAAATCCAGAACTTTCTCCCCCAAAAGGCTGTTGAGGCTGGTGGGGGTGGGGGGCTAATTCAAAATTTCAAAAGTGTGATTGATTGATTTTAGTTAGGCAAGGATGTTAATGGTTACGAAATCAAGGCGGGTAGATGGAGAGAAGATACAGATCAACCTCATTGAATGGCAGAACTGGCTTGAGGGGCTGAATGGCCTCCTCCTTCCTCTATGCACTCTGTCTCTCCCTATTGCAAATAGGCACAGACATCAATCAATTATGCTTGAAAAGAACTTTTATTTGCCACTGAGATCATTTCGTGGATTTGATCAAACTAAAAAACTGAATATACGGATAGAAAATACACATTTCTTCATTGGAAGAAATTTCAAAATTGGAAGTCACAAATATTTTGCCTGGATCTAATCCCACACCATGTCCTACACATCCATCACCTGTCTTTGCTGACCTAGATTGCATCCTGATCGCCTAACACCTCCACATTTAAAATTCAAATTATCATTAGAAACCCAAAGCAGTTTTACTAATGACCCACATCAGTGTAGCTGACTCCTGAGAAAGTGCCCACTGAAGTAGCCGAACCAGTTGTCACTCAGTTGTATCAAACCTCAGGACAATTGGGAATTGGACAATAAATTCCGGCTTTTCCAGCAATGCCGAAACCCCAAGAATGGTTTTCTTATTAAAATCCCAAGCATGAGTCAGCATCTCATGGAAAAGAAATCAGTCATTAAAAAACATTGCTAAAAGACATGTTTCAGAAATCCTGTTCAGGTTATTGAGTGATGCGAGTCAAGCTCCCAAAGATGCTTCAATCAAATCTTTTGTGCTTTCTGAAGTGATTTCTGCACTGAAGTAGCTGAATTTTACGAAGGTTTAAGATGTAATATGGAGAACATTAGATTACAGCACAAGATCATATACTCAAACACATGCTTGAATATTGGGGGTATTTATATATACATACACTCACCGGGAAAGGCTAAATAAGCTGGAGCTCATTTCTCCAGAAGAGAGAAGGTTGATGGGTGACCTAATACAGGTCTTTACAATTATGAAGGAGTTTGTTAGGATGGACGTAGAGAAGATAAATTATGGGAGAGACCAAAATCAGGGGCCATAAACAATGTTCCCTCTAAGTCACAACCCAACAATTCCTACACAGGCCGCGCACAAGTTAGTGCCTTTAAGTTACCACACGTGTGCAATGGTGCAAGAAAAGTTTTAAGGGAGCGCACACTTAATCGAATCGCCCATGCACTACAAGATAAATTAGAAGGTATATCGGCCATAAATAGAAGATAGTCACTCATAAATCCAATAAAGAATTCAGGGGAAACTTCTTTACCCAGAGGGTAGTGCGAATGTGGAACTCGCTACCACATGGCGTAGTTGAGGCGAATAGCATAGATGTATTTAAGGGGAAGTTAGATAAACACATGAGGGAGAAAGGAATAGAAGATTATTCTGATAGGGTGAGATGAAGTAAGGTGGGAGGGAGCTCATGTGGAGCATACACACCAGTAGGGACCTGATGGGCCGACTGGTCTGTTCTTTGCGCAGTAAATTCTATGTAAGTTTGAGTTTGAAATATGGAGCCTTTTGCAGCTTGGATTTCTCCGAATATTTCTGCTCATTGTAAGAAAGACCTTCTTAACCAGACAGAGTCTCGTGCAATCTGAAACCTGCATCTTTATTCATGCCATGAGTGGCATAGCATTCTCCAAATTAGCATTCACCTCCAGTGAAATTATGTGTGATGTCGGCCATATTTCCCTGGTTCCATCAGAAGGTGGAAAATATTATGCCGTTATACCATTATACTGTATATAGTGCTGGGGAAACTATGAGGTGTGTTTCAGATATATACCAAGCAGCAATAAGGCATACAACAAGATTGACTGAACAATCCTGAAACACAACGAGGATAGAGTCAATCCACAGGGGGTTAAATACACTGTTTGAGGAATAGTGTCATGCCCAAATGATCACAATCAGCCTTTGCTTCCTATAATACAGCACTGACCACTCCCAAAACACTTCATTGGCTGTAAAGCACTTTGGGATGTCCTGAGGTTGTGAAAAGCGCTATGTAAATGCAAGCTATTTCTTTACAGAGCGGGTGTATTTTCCCCTGGATCTTCTGTTTTCAATTTGGGAGATAAATATCCGTTTTCATCTAGTTTTTTATTTTTTATTTATGTTTGGTGACAGGGGACTTTTGGATGAAAGCATACTGTAAAGAGTCATGACACCAAATTGTGCAGGGATGAGATGAATTTCCAGTCCTTGGAATTTGGATCTTATTAAACCGTGACCCCATTTGCCTGTTCCAGTGGCTCAGGCGGTTGTTAAAGACGTCACATTGAGAAAAGCAGTTTACTTCTCCAGTAGCAGAAAGTGAAAATGCTGGAAATACTCAGCAGGTCAGGCAGCATCTGTGCAGAAACCGGTCAGCCAGTCGGCATTTCAACAACCAGGCATTTTCCTTTAACATAACAAAACATCCCAAGTTGTTTAACTGCAGACTTGGAATGACTTAACTTTTGTTTGCACCACAGATGATGCCTGACTGGCTGAGTATTTTCAGTTTTTTCTCTTAATCTGATTTTGATTTCGGAGTTGGCAAGGCCATGCATTCCACTGAACTTTTCCCTCTAGTTATTAAATTAAAATTGATCAATTAATGTGGTAAAAACATCCCAAGGTGATTCATGTAAATCAGACAAGAAAAGTTGAAAACAAGTCAAAGGAGATATTAGGACAGGTGACCAAAAGCTTGGTCAAAGTGGTAGGTTTTAAGAAGCGTCTTAGAGGAGGAGAGACAGAGGTGGAGAAGCAGGGAGCTTTAAGAAGGAAATTCAAGAGCTTAGTGTCTAGACAGCGGAAGGCATGGCTGCCAATGGTGGAGTAAAGGAATTCTGAGATGCACAAGAGCCCAGAAATGGAGGAAGGTTGTGGGGCTGGACGAGGTTACAGAGATAGGGAGGGGTGAGGCCATGGTCGGATTTGAATACTGGATGAAAATTTTAAATTCAAAGCATTAGTGAACTGAGATCCAATGTAGATCAGGGAGCACAGGGTGATGGGTATTGGGACTTGGTGTGAGTTAGGTTATGGGTAGCAAACTGCAAGGGGTTCACAAGCATTTCAGTTTGTGCCTATTTTTGAAGGAACCACTAAAGGTCACTAACTGGGAAAAATGGCCCTTAAGTATAATTGAACACAAATATAACATTGTGACCATGAAGTCCAATCGAAACTAAAGAAGCTTAAAGCTAAACGATAATATTGTCATCACTGTTGATTAATCAGCGTAGGTCGCCTAGTGTCCAAGAGTCAGGCAAAGTCTTGCACCATATTTTCCCTCTCCAGGACCACCCGGACACGGACAACATTATGGAAGAGAGGCAGACGTACAGAGTGAAGTGTTTCAGGTTGTGTTTCAGCGGGGAGGGATTTGGTGACATTCACTCAATTTGACCCTACAAAACGTGGCAACAAATTCTTTAGGAAATGTGAGAGCAGTCCAATGGGACAGTGCCACTGTTGCATGATGTTGTGAGGTTAAAACAAGGAGCATCATGAACCTCACCCACAGCAGGTTCATTCATCCACTGTTGGGCTGAGTGTAGATCAGCATTCGTCAATGTGGATTAGCCTCGGGGACTGAGCATCCCCTTCAACCCAATTCAGGACTAACGCAGAGAGAGAGAGAAAATCAAAAATGTGCCCCAGGTTATTTGTGTGGTATCGGTGGGATAGATATGGGTGAATAGCAGGTGAGATATCTGGATGGAGATGGTGCCTGTTCACTGGTCACCCTAGTGTTGACTTCTCTCCTCACTGCCGCGATCTCCTCTGTTCTTGGACTTCATCGGAGCTTTCACCAGTCATCGAGCCTCCGACTTCTCTGCTGTGTACTTTCTTTCTACTTTTCTGTGGAAAACAGCAAAGATTTCACTTTATAATACAAATTCATACCAAATATTTTTGTAACTACATTGTATTCCAGGTGGTTACGCAGTTTGTTGCTGGAGTAATTGTGTAATTTAATTCCATACAATTATATCATAGAATCATAGAATAATAATAACACAGAAGGAGGCCATTCAGCCCATCATGCCTGTGCCAGCTCTTTGAAAGCGCCATCCAATTGGTCCCACTCCCCTGCTGTTTCCCCACTGCCCTGCAAATAGGTGATTAGATTGTCAATTATGATTATAAAAGTAAAATTGTTATAAATTGTATAATATATGAAATACATCTTTTCAAAAACTTGCTACAAAATGCTACTTTGGCCTAGCTCTGTTTATAGCACCCTTGTCTCTTCAGTCATAAGGGCCATGGGTTCAAGTTCACTTGAGCACTCAAATTTAGGCTAACACTTCAGTGCTGCTGTGTTAGAGGTGCCTCTTTCAGATGGGGACGTTAAACCCGCCTGACTGTTTATCAAAGATTCAATGGCTCTATTCCACAAAGAACGGGGGATCTCCCAGTCTCAACCAGAACCACCAATACGGCTTGACTGCTCACTGCTCAGTTCGGCTCTTCTCTCTGATGTCTTTAATTTACTGTCACTTCTCTTCCAGGAATTCCCACCTTGAAGAAATTATGCTCCTCACTCCCACATTACCTTTTTTTTAACCATTTACTTACACCCTGTCATGTATTCTTTATGTTATCTTATGCAACATAATGAGGTGCATGGATTCCAGTTCGTTGAAGATCTCTAACAGGTTTATTAACAGCTAAACTAGTATATACACTACAGAGCAGACTATATACAGAACCTTCATCTGGGTGTTACAGTTGCAGAGTGAGTATGGCTTCTGGTCACATGATGACAACCTGGTACTTAGCTCATTAGCATATTGAGTTCTTAAAGGGGCATCACTCTTAAGGCGATCATACAACACCCCCCCTCTGGACTGTAATTGGACATATTCTTGGAGGTATCATCACATGACCCTCTCACTGTCCTGCCATTGGTTGTCCGACACAAACCGTTCTCACATCACACATACCAAAGTAAACTGCTGCAGTAACTGGAGATCGGAAATAAAAACAGAAAATGCTGGAAATGCTCAGCAGGCCAGGCAGCATTTATGGAGAGAGAAACAGAGTTAACTTTTCAGGTCAGTGACCTTCTGTCTGATGAGAAAGAATTTTTTTTAATGCCCTGAATTATTTTGATCCAGGGTTGCTGGAAGAGGAGTCCAAGAGATTAATCTTTAATTCCAGACTCCAGAACAATTCTGTTCAGGACCCTTCTTTATTTCTTTGTCCAATTATCACTGCACATTTTGTCTTGCCTCATTGTCACTTTTGTCATTTAATCTCTCCTGCCCTCTAGACCTTTAAAGCCCTTATCTTCCTTTCCTGCCCCCTCTTTTCCCTGGCTCTGTATTTGTTTAAAAGCTACGCATCTCAAACATCTTACAGCTCTGATGAAAGGCCACCCACATAGGTAATGTTAACTCTGTTTCTCTCTCCACAGATGCTGCCTGACCTATTGACTATTTCCAGCACTTTCTACTTTCACTTACCACTGTTACGACCACATGGTATGGGGTTTAGGTAATTCCTGCTGTTCAGTTCCCACCTGACCGCAGAAAATGAGTTTTGCTATTAGGGTTTTAACCCCTTTGTGGTTTATTTGTCAAATAAACAGACAGTGACAGGTTTAAAACAGAAAATCAATTATTTATTGAGTAATTTGCCTTATCCTGCAATTGTCACAACCGTATCACTCACGCATGCACTTGCACACACACAGACACAAGAGACAGATGGACAGGAAAAGTGGTAAGCAGTTTTCAGGTGAGGTAGGGTTTCGGGGTTCATGGTAAACCTGTTGAGTTCTCTCAGAAGTCAAGTTCTCGTTAGTTGCAGGCCTAAGGCGTTTGTAGATTTCTCTCGTGGTTGGAAGTTCAGTTTGAAGACAGAAGATCACTTTCAATTTCACTGCTGCATAAGTTAAAAATGTAGAATTTTACAGCAGGGCAGCTCCCTTATGGCTTGCTGGATTTTTCCCAGCCCTTAGCTGGACAAGGTGTTTGGTGCTGTTTCTTTTTGGATGTCTCTCTGTCTCTCCAGGGTTGCCTTTTAAAGGTAAAAGTTTGTTACATCTCGCCTCTGCTGTGAGACAGGGATTTTCCTTCCTGTAGTGACCGATAATAGCCCATGATGTGGCTACTGCATATCTTCTTTGTTTCAGAAGAACCCATTCAATTCAGGAATGTTTCAGGATGGGTGCAATTGACGCCTCTCAAACTGGTTAGGCATCCTTTGTTCTAAATAGTGTGGCAATGTTTGAATGCACATCCAGCCATCTTTTGCAGCATTGTCCATTTTCTTAAAAAGTCAAAGTCAATTTTTATAACTCTTCAGTTTTAGTCTGTAATTTTTCATTGTTGCACTTCTCGTAAGTGTGACACCACTCAGTTGCTCTGTGTGGGATCTTCCAGAAGGGGGAGCAGTTATAATGATCAGCAAAGTCTGAGCAGTCTGGGACTATTTTCTCTAGAGAAGAGAAGGAAGGGGTGATCTAATTGAGGTACGTAAGATTATGAGGGAGTTTAATAGGGTAGACATGAAGAGGTTGTTCCCATTTGTATTGGAGTTCAAAACTATGGATCATAAATATAAGATAGTCACTATTAAATCTAATAAGGGATTCAGGAGAAACTTCTTTACTCAGAGTGTGATTAGAATGTGGAACTTGCTACCACATGGAATACTTGAAGCAAATAGCATAGATGCCTTTAAGCTGAATAAGCTCCGATTCTGGCCTCTTGAGCACCCCTGGTTTTAATTGCTCCACAGTTGGTGGCTGTGCCTTCAGCTACCAAGGTCCTAAGCTCTGGAATTCCCTCCCTAGACATCTCCAGCTCTTTACCTCTCTCTTCTCCTTTAAAACGCTCTTCAAAATCTACTTCTTTGACCAAGCTTTTAGTCATCTGTTCTAATATTGTCTTATGAGGCTCGGTGTCAAATTTTTACTTTATAATGCTCTTGAGAAGCATCTTGAATTGTTTTATTATGGTAAAGGTGCTATATAAATGGAAATCATTGTTATTATGGAGAAAGGAATAGATGGTTATGCTGGCTGTCAGAGTTAGATGAAGTAGAGTGGGAGGAGGCTTGTGTGGAGCATAAGTGCTGGTACAGAGCAGTTGGGCAGAATGGCCTGTTTCTTTTTTTTATTTGTTCATGGGATGTGGGTGTCGCTGGCTAGGCCAGCATTTACTGCCCATCCCTAATTGCCCTTGAGAAGATGGTGGTGAGCCATCTTCTTGACCTGCTGCAGTCCTTGGGGTGTAGGTACACCAACAGTGCTGTTCGGAAGGAAGTTCCAAAAGTTTGACCCAGAGACAGTGAAGGAATGGCGATATAGTTCCAAGTCAGGATGGCATGTGGCTTGGAGGGGAACTTGCAGATGGTGGTGTTCCCATGCATCTGCTGCCCTTGCCTTTCTCGGTGGTAGAGGTCATGGGTTTGGAAGGTGCTGTTGAAGGATCCTTGGTGAGTTGCCGCCATGCATCTTGTAGATGGTACACACTGCTGCCACTGTGCATCGGTGGCAGAGGGAGTGAATGTTGAAGGTGGTGGATGTGGTGCCAATCAAGAGGGCTACTTTGTCCTGGATGGTGTTGAGCTTCTTGAGTGTTGTTGGAGCTGCACCCATCCACGCAAGTGGAGAATATTTCATCACACTCCTGACATGTGCCTTATAGATGGTGGACAGGCATTGGGGAGTCAGGAGGTGAGTTACTCGCCACAGAATTCCCAGCCTCTGACTTGCTCTTGTAGCCAGGCTGGTCCAGTTCAGTTTCTGGTCAATGGTAACCCCCAGGTTGTCGATAGTGGGGGATTCAGCGATGGTAATGCCATTGAACATCAGGGGAAATGGTTAGATTCTCTCTTGTTTGAGATGGTCATTGCCTGGCACTTGTGTGGCAAGAATGTTACTTGCCACTTATCAACCAAGCCTGGATGTTGTACAGGTCTTGCTGCATCTGGACATGGCTGCTTCAGTATCCGAGGAGTTGTGAATGGTGCTGAACATTATGCAATCATCAGCGAGCATCCCCACTTCTGACTTTATGATGGAGGGAAGATCATTGATGAAGCAGCTGAAGATGGTTGGGCCTAGGACACTACCCTGAGGAACTCCTGCAGTGACATTCTGGGACTAAGACGATTGACCTCCAACAACTATAAGCATCTTCCTTTGTGCTGGGTATGACTCCAACCGGCAGAGTGTTTCCCCCCTGATTCCCATTGACTCCAGTTTTGCTAGGGCTCCTTAATGCCATACTCGGTAAAATTCTGCCTTGATGTCACTCTCACCTCAACTCTGGAGTTCAGATCTTTTGTTTGAACCAAGACTGTAATGAGGTCAGGAGCTGAGTGGCCCTGGTGGAACCCAAACTGAGCATCAGTGAACAAGTTATTGCTGAGTGTTATGACCAGCTGAGAAAGATGTCTAGGGTTCCCTTTCAGCCTTCACCTAGTCTTATGGTAATAGGGTTCAATTTTAAACACACCATGTTTTAGCTCCCCCTTGGTGAATCCTTGTTCACTGCTTTCCAATTATAAGGCAAAGAAACCAGCACAAACAGGCTTTCTTAGGTGTAAAGAAGAAAAGTTGAAATTTATTAAACTTAAGCTCTAATTTGGTTGACGCCTACGGATACATGACATGCCCACACTAGCATGCATATGCGATATGCACATGCAGATAGAGACAGAAAAGAGCATAAGAAAAATAAAGTGGAAAAGTTTGAAGCAATATCTGAAGAGTTTTTGTTACGGTTCTTTGAGTTCACTGTAGAGTCCTTGATTGTAGATAGATCTGGATTTTCATTGGGGCCCAGTATTCTTCTTGTGCGCTGTAGGAGACTTTTCTCTCTTGGGGTTCATGTGTCTTCAGTGGATTCAGAGGCTTGTGAGAAAGAGATGGGAGCAGACAGGAGAGATGTTCTCTGTCCAGGAGCAAACAGACACTCTGCCTTCAAACGCTCTGTGGCCAGTTCAAAAGAAAACGCTGGAATAGCCAGGTAGTCATGTGACCAGCTGGTCTAACCAGTCCTGGCCCTTGTGGATTGTATCCTCCATAGCAGGCCCTGGAATTCCTCACCTTCGATGTTTGTTAGTATATAAATATTTTTTTCCAGCCATGGCTGAACTGTTTAACAAGTCATTTCCTCGCTCCAACAACAGTTAAAAATCAGTGTTTATGACAAAATTGATGTGCATCATTCTTGGCAGGTGGGGGCCTAGCATGACACTGAGCAAGTGCCTCTTGATAGCACTGTCGGCAACCCCTTCCATCACTTAGCTGATGATCGAGAGTAGACTGATAGGGCGGTAATTGGCCGGGTTGGATTTGTCCTGCCTTTTGTGTACAGGACATACTTGGGCAATTTTCCACATTGCTGGGTAGATGCCAGTGTTGTAGCTGTACTGGAACAATTTGGTTAGGGGGTGTGGCTAGTTCTGGAGCCCAAGTAAGTATTCAGTACTATTGCTGGAATTTTGTCAGGGCCCATAGCCTTTGCAGTATCCAGTGCCTTCAGCCATTTCTTAATATCACATGAAGTGAATCAGATTGGCTGAAGTCTGGCATCTGTGATGCTGGGAACCTCAGGAGGAAGCTGAGATGGATCATCCACTCAGCACTTCTGGCTGAAGATGGACACAAATGCTTCAGTCTTGACTTTTGCACTAAAAACAAGAAATGCTGGAAATACTCAGCAGGTCTGGCAGCATCTGTGGGGAGAGAACTTTTGCACTGATGTGCTGGGCTCCCCCATCATTGAGGATGGGGATATTTGTGGAGCCTCCTCCTGCAGTAAGTTGTTGAATTGTCCACCACCATTCACGACTGGATGTGGCAGGACTGCAGAGCATTGATCTGATCCATTGGTTATGGGATCACTTAGCCCTGTCTATTGCATGCTGCTTCCGCTGTTTGGCATGCAAGTCTTGTGTTGTAGCTTCACCAGACTGAAACCTCATTTTTAGGTATGCCTGGTGCTGCTCCTGCACTCTTCACTGAACCAGGGTTGGTCCCCCGGCTTGATGGTAATGGTAGAGTGGGGGATATGCCGAGCCATGAGGTTACAGATTGTGGTTGAATACAGTTTTGCTGATGGCCCACAGTGCCTCTTGGATGCCCAGTTTTGAGTTGCTAGATCTGTTCGAAATCTATCCCATTTAGCACAGTGATAGTGCCACACAACACGATGATGGGTATCCTCAATGTGAAGATGGGACTTCATCTCCACAAGGACTGCGCAGTGGTCACTCCTACCAATACTGTCATGGACAAATACATCATGACAGGTAGATTGGTGAGGACAAGGTCAAGTAGGTTTTTCCCTCACCACCTGCCGCAGACCCAGTCTAACAGCAATGTCCTTTAGGACTCAGCCAGCTCGGTCAGTAGTAGTGCTACCGAGCCACTTTTGGTGATGGACATTGTAGTCCCCCACCTAGACTATATTCTGAGCCCTAGCTACTTTCAGTGCTTCTTCCAATTGCTGTTCAACATGGAAGAGTACTGATTCATCAGCCGAGGGGGGGCAGTAGATGGTAATCAGCAGGAGGTTTCCTTGCCCCATGTTTGACCTGATGCCATGAGAATTCATGGGGTCTAGAGTCAATAGTGAGGACTCCCAGGGCAACTCCCTTCTGACTGAATACCACTGTGCCGCCACCTCTGGTGGG
The DNA here is from genome assembly GCF_036365525.1 of Heterodontus francisci. Classification (NCBI taxonomy): domain Eukaryota; kingdom Metazoa; phylum Chordata; class Chondrichthyes; order Heterodontiformes; family Heterodontidae; genus Heterodontus; species Heterodontus francisci. The sequence goes on along the minus strand of NC_090405.1, from coordinate 37,692,753 downwards.
TCTGTCCTGCCAGTGGGACAGGACATATTCAGGGATGGTGATGGTGGTGTCTGGGACGTTGTCTGCAAGGTATGATTCTGTGAGTATGACTATGTCAGGCTGTTGCTTGACTAGTCTGTGGGACAGCTCTCCCAATTTTGGCACAAGCCCCCAGATGTTAGTAAGGAGGACTTTGCAGGGCTGTGTTTGCCATTGTCACTTCTGGGTGGTCCGTCTGGTTTCATTCCTTTTCTTAGGCTTTGTAGCCATTTGATACTACATTGTCACTTGTAGGCCAGATCAGGTAAAGGTGGCAGATTTATTTCCCTCAAGAACATTAGTGAACCAGATGGGTTCTTACAACAATGAACAATGGTTTCATGGTCACCATTAGACCATTACAGATTTATTAATTGAATTCAAATTTCACCATCTGCCATGGTGGAATTTGAACCCATGTCCCCAGAGTATTTACTAGTCCAATAACATTACCACTACACCATCACTTCCCCTAAATGATGTCGTTTCTTTGTGAAATTGGATTTGTGCATTTCCAAAACAAATGACTTGATTTATATGTAATGCCTGAGTTACCAAGAGCTCTGGTGCTACCTGATAAGGTGCTTATCATAAATGCAAGTATTTTCGGCAGGAGGGTCACCAGCTGCTGGACACAGGTGCACTTTAACAGGTTATTTAACGGGCTGCATTGTTCCATCAAGATTATCTCAGGCATAACAGATTTATAAATTCCCAGTCCAGCCCCTCTCATGTGCTGCCCGATGGTTCCACCACTCGGGTTCTGCACCTGCCAGAACTTTTGAAACTTTCCCTGCACTTTCCTTGGCTGACTGCACACTTGTACACATGTGTAAGGGGCATTTTTTCCCATAAGGCAGAGTGACGCGTGCAATCGCTATGGCTATTTCAGTCTTGCTGTGCACTGTGGGAAATCCGGCTGCCATTAACAGAAGTGCACAAATCTGTGGAGGTTCCACTAAAGAGGAGAACTGTTGGTAAATGTGTAAATGATCGAATGAGAGTTTAAAGATGAGCGTAATTTGAATTGTACCCATGTATGTAGAGCACAATTGGTGGCGGTTTACATGCATGTGGAGCACCATGACATCTCACTATCTCTGATACAAAGCAGAAGCCATTCAATGGGAATTGTTTTCTTGATCATTGCTCCTTTCCTTTTTGGCCTCCATGTCTCGAGAGACAATAGGTAAGTGCCTAGAGATGGTCAATGGTTTGTGGAGCAGCGCCTGGAGTGGCTACAAAGGCCAATTCTAGAGTGACAGACTCTTCCACAGGTGCTGCAGGTAAAGTTGGTTGTCGGGGTTGTTACACAGTTGGCTCTCTCCTTACACTTCTGTCTCTTTTCCTGCCAACTGCTGAGTCTTTTCAACTTGCCTCTCTTCAGCCCCGCCTTTGTAGCTGCCCACCAGCTCTGGTGATCACTGGCAACTGGCTCCCACAACTTGTGGTCAATGTCGCAAGACTTCATGTTGTGTCTGCAAAAGTCTATAAAGCGGAGACATGGACGGCCGGTGGGTCTGATATCAGTGATGAGCTCGCTGTACAATACGTCCTTGGGGATCCTGCCATCTTCCATGCGGCTCACATGGCCAAGCCATCTCAAATGCCGCTGGCTCAGTAGGGCGTACAGTGGGGATGTTGGCTGCCTTGAGGACTTCTGTGTTGGAGATACAGTCCTGCCACCTGATGCCAAGGATTCTCTGGAGACAACGCGTTGAGACGTTGGTCCCGGCTGACATACGTTGTCCAGACCTCGCTGCCGTACAGCAAGGTGCTGAGGACACAGGCTTGAAACACTTGGACTTTTGTGTTCCGTGTCAGTGCGCCATTTTCCCACACCCTCCTGGCCAGTCTGGACACAGCAGCGGACGCCTTTCCCATGCATTTGTTGATTTCTGCATCGAGAGACAGGTTACTGGTAGGTGAACTCTTGAACCACTTCCAGAGCGTGGTCACCGATATTGACTGTCCCATGATGTTCATTTTCTTGAGGCTGATGGTTATGCCAAATTCATTGCAGGCAGCCGCAAACCTGTCGATGAGTCTCTGCAGACGCTCTTCCGTGTGGGATGTTAATGCAGCATCGTCAGCAAAGAGGAGTTCCCTGATGAGGACTTTCCGTACTTTGGTCTTTGCTCTAAGACAGGCAAGGTTGAACAACCTGCCCCCTGATCTTGTGTGGAGGAAAATTCCTTCTTTGTTAAAGGCCTGTACACTGTTCCTGTCCAGGGCTCTAGTCATTACCTGTCTCTAAAATAAACCTTGCAGTTTTCAGAGGATATATTAGAATTGCATATGTAGAATCTACAGCACAGAAAGGGGTCACACGAGCCTCTTCCACTCTAAATTTCCCTTCCCATCCTATCCCCATTTCTTTCTATTTCCTTCTCCCTCATTTATTAATCAAACCTCCCCTTAAATGCATCAATGCAATCTGCTTTGACCACTCCAGTTGGATGTGAGGAGCTTCAGTAGCAATTACCTGCCATCAGCTTAGTCAAGGAAGGACTGAACCATGATTATATAAATATGGGGCCATATCTAGCTAACACTTTCCAGTAACTGTTGTTAAAACATCAGACTTTCTACATCAGCTACAAATGAGCATCTTCCTTCAGTGAACCACTTTGAGTTTCTAAATGTCCATGTCCAAGGCTACGTAGCAAACGTGTTCATCTTCAACCACTTAATCTAGGTCCTCATTTTAACAGTTTTGGCAAGGAGAGATGTCAGTATCTGTATAACACCCTCTCCAGTATTATAAATGACTAGAGTTCACTCTCTCATTCGTTGCTGGACATGTCACGCAATCTCAGGCTTTTTCTCTCCCTCCTCTCTAAAACTGCCGTGCGATCTTAGATCTCAGGATCTCACTCTCTCAACCTGCTGGAGGATCTCAGAGTCTCACAGTTGCTTAGAATTTGCAGCACAGAAACAGACCATTTGGCCCAACTGGTGCTCCACATGAGTCTCCGCCCACCCTATTTCATCTAACCCTATCAGCATATCCTCTCCCTCCCTCCCTCATGGAGTCATCTAGCTTCCCCTTAAGTGCATCATTCCTTTTTAAAAATTCTTTTATGGGATATGGCCGCCACTGGCAAGGCCAGCATTTGTTGCCCATCCCTAATTGCCCTTGACAACTGAGTGGCTTGCTAGGCCATTTCAGAGGGCAGTTAAGCGTCAACCACATTGCTGTGGGTCTGGAGTCACATGTAGGCCAGACCAGGTAAGGACAGCAGATTTCCTTCCCTAAAGGCCATTAGTGAACCAGATGGGTCTTTACAGCAATCAATGATAGTTTCACAGCACCATTACTGAGACTAGCTTTCAATTCCAGATTTTTATTAATTAGAGTCATAGAGCTATACAGCACAGAAACAGGGGCCTTCGGCCCATCGTGCCTGTGCTGGCCATCAAGTACCTACCTATTCTAATCCCATTTTCCAGCACTTGGCCCGTAGCCTTGTATGCTATGGTGTTTCAAGTGCTCATCTAAATACTTCTTAAATGTTGTGATGGTTCCTGCCTCTACCACTCCTTCAGGCAGTGTGTTCCAGATTCCAATCACCCGTTGGGTGAAAAAAAATTTCCTCAAATCCCCTCTAAACCTCCTGCCCCTTACCTTAAATCTATGCCCCCTGGTTATTGACCCCTCCACTAAGGGAAAAAGTTTCTTCCTATCTAATCTATCAATGCCCCTCATAATCTTGTATACCTCAATCATGTCCTCCCTCAGCTTTCTCTGTTCTAAGGAAAACAACCCTAGCCTTTTCAGTCTCTCTTCATAGCTGAAATGCTCCATCCCAGGCAACATCCTGGTGAATCTCCTCTGTACCCTCTCCAGTGCAATCACATCCTTCCTGTAGTGTGGTGCCCAGAACTGTACACAGTACTCCAGCTGTGGCCTAACTAGTGTTTTATACAGCTCCATCATAACCTCCCTGCTCTTATATTCTATGCCTCGGCTAATAAAGGCAAGTATCCCATATTCCTTCCTAACCACCTTATCTACCTGTGCTGCTGCCTTCAGTGATCTATGGACAAGTACACCAAGGTCCCTGTGACCTTCTGTACTTCATAGGGTCCTATCATCCATTGTATATTCCCTTGCCTTGTTAGTCCTCCCAAAATGCATCACCTCACACTTCTCAGGATTAAATTCCATTTGCCACTGCTCCGCCCATCTTACCAGCCCATCTATATCGTCCTGTAATCTAAGGCTTTCATCCTCACTATTTACGACACCACCAATTTTCGTGTCATCTGTGAACTTAATTAATTACACCTATTAATGAATTCAATTTGAATGCCACGGTGGGATTTGAACCCGTGTCCCCAGGGCATTAGCCTGGTCTCTGGATTACTAGTCCAGTAACATTACCATTACGCCACCGTCTCCCCCCAAAGCATGCCACGTAGTAGCACATTTCACAATCTAACCCAGTGTCTTTATTACTTGCCCAGTTTTTAGCCCACGTGGATAACGTGCGATATCTTTTTGCACTCTCTCCACTTTCTCCCATGCCTCTTTGAGTCTGCTGCGGCTGTATTCCGATTCACAATGCATGATGCGGTGTAGAATGGCTTGGTTCTCATGTGATATCTGCATGAGCTCCCTCTGACGCTTCTCTGCATTCAAACTGTGTGGAAGGATACTAAAAGATATCAGTTCAGGGATGACATCAAAACAGCCCAAGGAAAAGAAAATCAAATAAGAAGGTAGCAACATGCAGGATGCATTGCAGAAACTCACTAAAGCTTCTTCAGCAGCATCTCAAACCTGCCACCACCACCATCTAGAAGGACCAGGGCAGCAGGTGCATGGGAACACCAGCACCTCCCAGATAAGTCACCCACCATCCTGACTTGGACATATATCACCAATCCAGCTCGGCGGTGGGTCAAATTCCTGTCTCTCCCTGGCTTACAGCACTGTGGGAGCATTTTCACCATACGAGTCTCCGTGGTTCAAGAACCATAGAACCATCGAAAGGTTACAGCACAGAAAGAGACCATTCAGCCCATCGTGTCTGCGCCGGCTGAAAAAACTAGCCGCCCAATCTAATCCCACCTTCCAGCACCTAGTCCGTAGCTTTGCAGGTTACAGCACTTCAGGTGCATGTCCAGGTACCTTTTAAAAGTATTGAGGGTTTCTGCCTCCACCATCGTTCCTGGCAGTGAATTCCAGACACCCACCACCCTCTGGGTGAAAAAGTTTTTCCTCATGTCCCCTCTAATCCTTCTACCAATCACATTAAATCTGTGCCCCTTGGTAATTGACCTCTCTGCCAGAGTAAACAGGTCCTTCCTGTCTACTCTATCCAGGCCCCTCATAACTTTGTACACCTCTATTAAGTCACCCCTCAGCCTCCTCTGTTCCAAGGGAATCAACCCTAGCCTATTCAAACTTTCCTCACAACTGCAACTTTCAAGCCCTGGCAACATTCTTGTAAATCTCCTCTGTACTCTCTCCACAGCAATTATGTCCTTTCTGTACTGTGACCAGAACTGTACGCAATACTCCAAGTGTGGCCTAACCAGGGTTTTATACAGTTCCAGCATTACATCCCTGCTTTTGTACTCCACCACCATCTCAAGGGCAACTAGGGATGGGCAATAACATCTGGCCTTGCCAGCAACACCCATATCCAGTGAATTAATTGAGCAAAATTATTTTAGGCCATCCATCTTGGCATTCTGGTCCTTTTACATTGCCCACATCAACCTTTGTCACTCAACTGTCTTATCATCATTCCATCAGGAGTCTGTTCAGTATCTTATGCTGAAATCTATAACTACCACATGAGCTGTTAACAATTGGTAAAGCTGACAGGTACCTGTTCATAGAATCATAGAATACTGCAGCATATAAAGAGGCCATTCAGGCCATTGTACCTGTGCTAGCTCTCTGAAAGAGCTGTCAATTAGTCCCACACCCTTTGCTCTTTCCCCATCACCCTGCAAAGGTTTTAAGTAGAGATCCAGTTTCCTTTGGGCAATTACTATTGAATTTGCTTCTACCACCTTTTTGGGTAGTGGTGTCTAGATCAGTAGTTTAAATAATCTTCAAGGAACTAAAGCCGATCCACTTTGTATAATCTATTTATCTACAAGTCTTATATCTAATGTCCATTCATCATACTTTAGAAACCCATCAGCTAACATCACAAAAACAAATTATCTGATCGTCATCACATTGCTGTTAGTGGCAGCTTGCTGTGCACAAACTGCCTGTTGTGTTTCCTAAATTGCAACTGTGACTACACTTCAAATGTGTCTATTTGGCTGTAAAGTGCTTTGGCTTGTGCTAAGATTGTGAAAGGCGCTATATAAAGTGTACGGAATTGGACGTTAGGGGTTGTCAGTGAACACTACTCAGTGCAAGCGTGCAGGCAAAAACTTTCTGACTACCTTAATAAGAACAACATCAACTTGCATTTATATAGCCCCTTTAATGCAATAAAAGTCTCAAAATTTTACACTGAGCCACATGAAGAGATTAGAGCAAATGACTAAAAGCTTGGTCAAAGAGGTAGATTTTAAGGAGGGTGCTCAAAGCAGAAATAGAGGTAGAGAGGTGGAAAGGTTTAGGGAGGGAGTTCCAGAGCTCAGAGCCCAGGCAGATGAAGGCATGGCCACCAGTGATAAAACAATTAAAATCAAGGATATTCAAGAGGCCAGATTGGTGGAGTGCAGAGATCTTGGAGGATTGTAGGGCTGGAGGAAATTACAGAAATAGGGAGGGGCGAGGCCATGGAAGAATTTGAAAGTAAGGGTGAGAATTTTGAAATTAAGGCGTTGCTTAACCAGGAGCCAGTATAAGTCAGCAAGCACAGGGGTGATAGGTGAACGGGACATGATACGAGTTGGGACACGGGCAGCAGAGTTTTGGATGACCTGAAATTTACGGAGGGTAGAATGTGGGAGACCAGGCAGGAGTGCGTTGGAATAGTCATTTAGAGGTAACGAAGGCAGGAATGAGGGCTTCAGCAGCAGATGAGCTGAGGTAGGGGCGGAGTCGGGCGACGGTGAAAATAGTGCGGATACTTGGTAGAAAGCTTAGCACAGGGTCAAATATAACTCCAAGCACCCAAATATTAAGCCTCTTCTGCCTCCCCTTAACTTCTGTACCTTTTATATGTGTAGTTATTCCAATTCTCCACCGTCCCGTTGGATCTCATGATGTCAGCTAATTTGGAGGAAAGGATCTGATTGTCTCTTGTTATAACGGCCAAACGCTCTTCCTGTAGCTGAGCAAAGGACAGTCAGTCATCAGCTGCAATTGGTGCATCTGTGGTCTCTATAGACTCTGGGCTAATTACCATTGAGTTCACCAACAAAATATACTAGTCAATCTGCAGCACTAGCTCGATAAGACTTTACTTCTGCGTTTGGAAATTGCTTCCTCCCCTGTTCTAGTCCCCCCACGTACTGACTGAGCAAACAGGCTCCCAGCTCCAAAGGCTTCTCTTTACTGTCTCCATAGGACAGCACAGTTAAGGATGGGAGTTCAACATATAGGATGCCCTGGGTGTGCACCTAGGTACTCCACTCCACGACATAACATGCTGGTACAGTATTTCACCGTCCTGTCCATGTTTATATTGAATTTTGCCTGACTTTTAATTCTGTCAACCGCAATCAGAAGAAACAGCCTAAGTTCCCAACTGGTCCACTCTGTGAGGCACCTTGCACTCTTAAAGTCACTTAGTTGGCCAATGCAGGGAGTAGTTAAGCCATACAACAACAAAAACAAAAACTCGCCTTTATATGGCATCCTTAGCATAGTGAAACATCCCAAGGCACTTTATAGGAGTGCAAGCAAAATTTGACACCAAGCCACATGAGGAGATATTTGGACAGGTGACCAAAAGCTCAGTCAAAGGAATGTCTTGAAGGAGGAGAGGGAGTCGGAGAGGTTTAGGGAAGGAATTCCAGGATTTAGGGTGTCGGCAGCTGAAGGCACCGCCGCTGATGCTGGAACGGAGAAAATTGGTGAGGCACAAAAGTCCAGGATTGGATGTGCACAGAGATCTTGGAGAGTTACAGGGCTGGAGGGGATTACAGAGCTAGGGAGGGGCGAGGCCATTAAGGGATTTGAAAACAAGGACAAGAATTTCAAAATTGAGGCCTTAAAATAGCTCAGGAAGATCCCAGTTACAGTCCCGTGTCTCTCAGACAGGGTGATAGCAGCAACACTGATATACAGCATAGTGCCCTGGCATTAAAGAAGGAAAAATCTGCTACCAGTGTGGAACCTCTCTAGATGGCAGGACAGGTCACAGACTGAGTCTTATTAGATTACAGCCCAATCTCCGACATGGATGATGCATTCCCTATTATGGCTCCACATTGATAGAAGAGCCTTTCAAAATGACTTCGAGGTCTGTTGTCTGTGACATTCGGAAATCTGTACTGGAGATGGGATGTGGTAATATTGTGATTATGTTACTGGACTAGCAATGCAGAGAATATGAGTTTAAATCCCACTATGACAGTTTGAGAATTTAAATTTAGTTAAAAATAACTGGAGAAATTTTTTTTTTAAATGCTGGTTACGGGAAAAGTGACCATGAAACTCTTGGATTATTGCAAAATCCCAACTGTTTCACTTTGCGGAATGAAACCTGCCGTCCTTACCTGGTTTGGGCCTATGTGTGGCTTCAGTCCCACGCCAAAATGGTTGAGTAATACTTTCCCTCTGAAGTAGCTAGCAAGTGACTCAGTTGTGTCAAATTAACCTCAGAGCAACTGCGGATGGGAGAATAAATGACGGTCTTGCTCGTGAAGCCCACAACCCGAGAATGAATTTAAAAAAAGATGACACACGGTTATACCTGTAGTTTTTTTAGCTTGACTTGAAGATGTGCCGGGGTCTGAGGTCCCTTTGTATCCACAACTGCTGAGGCCTTTTGCACCTATGGATGGAAGACACTTATAATATGGTGTTAGACATTTCATTTCGAAGAAAAGTTCACGTACAGCTTTAGTGTGGAGAATGTTCCTGCAGCTGAACTCGTTTGAGTGGAAGATTACACCTTTAGTGGAAAAAGAGTTTCTCCCGTAATCTTCCGCCAGCCAATGTTTGAGCTGTTGTGACCGGTTCACAGCCTCAGGATGCCAGTGTCAATATTTATGTGTTTATATGTTTTTTTAATATATTCTGACCATGAATGTATATTTGTGATTCTACTATCCTGCCTGCTTGTATGTATTTCTGTTCAAGTATGCAAATGCACAAGAATGCAGTATTTTCCCTGTAATTGTATGCGTATATGTATATAGACATATCTCTGTGGGATATGCATCAACGCTTTTCTGTCCATATATGTGTACTTGACTGTGTGAGCATGCATTTTTTTCTCTCTCAGAGTCTCCGTGTGCATAAGATTTGAATGGGAATGACCAGTCCCTTATCAATTTAAATATTAATTTTGTATTAAGAACCTTGCGTGGGGCACTCACTGCAATAAACTTTACTTCCTGCCGGGGACAATACAATAAATGGACAAGAGGTAAGCAGGGGGTTGGGGGGGGGGATGCAACAACAACAACTTGCATTGATGTAGCAGCTTTAACATAGTAAAATGTCCCAAGGTACTTCACAGCGGCGTTATCAAAACAAAATTTGACGACGAACCACATAATGAAATGTTTGGTGACCCAAAAGCTGGTCAAAGAGGTAGGTTTTAAGCAGTGCCTTAAAGGATCAGAGAGAGGCGGAGAGGTTAAGGGACAGAATTCCAGAGCTTAGGGCCTCGGTTACTGAAGGCATGGCCACCAATAGTGGAGCGATTAAACTCGGGGGATGCGGAACAGGCTAGAATTGGAGGAGCGCAGAGATCTGAGGAGAGGGCGCGGAAAAAAATTACTAGAATGATACCAGGGATGAGGGACAGAGTGGAGAAGGTGGGGTTGTTCTCCTTAGAGCAGAGAGTGTTAAGACGAAATTTGATAGAGGCGTTTAAAATCATCTGATAGAGTAAATAAGAAGAAACGGTTTCCAGTGACAGAAGGGGTCAATAACCAGAGGAAACAGATTTGAGGTGACTAGCAAAAGGACCGAGCGACATGAGGAACCATTTTTTTACATAGCAAGTTGGTGTGATCTGGAATGTGCTGCCTGAGAGGATGGTGGAAGCAGATTCAATAGTAACTTGCAAAAGGGAATTGGATAAATACTTGAAAAAATTGCAGGGATATGGGGGAAGAGCAGGGCAGTGAGATTAATTGGATAGCTCTACCAAACAGCTGACACAGGCACGATGGGCCGAATGGCCTCTTTCTGTGCTGTGTCATTCGATGATTCTAGGATCTCTGAGGGGTGCAGGGCTGGAGGAATGCAGCAATAGCTCAGGAAAAAGAGACAGGATTATGAGACAGTGAGGGAAGGACATGATGAGTGACAGAAGGTTTGGGAGGGGAAGGAGATGATTGTAACACAGCAGAGACTGACTGGGTAACATCATGGGAGATAGACTAATAGATAAAATGCAACAACATTCAGAGAGTTTAGAAACACACCAGTAATAAGACATTAAAGCTTTAAGATGAAATGTCTTTTTTAATATAGCATTTATATCTTCTACTATGTTCGACACCACCTGACCTTTGTCCTATGCCTTTGGTAATCATCCTTGTCCCATTTCTGCTGCAGGTACTTATTAGTGGTCGGAATGATGGGTTGGTAAGCTCGGTGCATCTTGAAATGTCCAGAGATGTGAATGTGATCCTGGAGTGTTGAGTTACTAAATAGATCAGAATGGATGCGCTGCCCAGTGAGTCAGAACATTACCACACACGGAGCTACTTCTCCTGGGTCCTAGTGCTGCGCTGTGCCCAGTTTAATATGCATAACAAATTCAATCAGCAATATCGCACAACAAAATCTCGTAGCATCCTGCCGCTCCAAGTGCGGGAGTCAGGACGAAGACAACAGGTAGACTAAAGCCGTTATTTTGATCCAAACGCAACAATGCAATGTCTACAGATTTCCCCAGGGATGAACTGCCATTTCTGCAGGTCACTGTGGTACCACTGGACCTATCGAAGACATATCTGGTGGGATTCCTAGGTGAATCAACCAGCCGCACTGCTAGCAACATGAGTCAGCCACTTAGCCCTTCAAGCCTGTTCCGCCATTCAATGAGATCATGGCTAATCCCATCAATATGCCCTCAAACTGCTACCAGGAGATAGAACAGATGCGCCAGATTCCCAAGTTGGAATATACTATACTTATTGTCAAACAGAAGATGTGAGTTTCCCTCCAACTTCTGGAAACTCTGCTGATTCTTCACTAGAATTCCGCCCCGGAAAGGCGTGGAATTTTTGCTTTTCGATCTGTGGTATACTGCTCTAAAGGCACACTGAGGAAACACAGTGGGTTACATCAGAAACACAAAGGGTACACCAAAAATCACCCACTTTGAATTTGAGAAAGACGGATTGGAACATTACCTTAATGGTGAGAGACAACAAGCTGTAGAGGTCCAAAGAGATTTAGGTGTCCATGTTCACAAATCACTAGAAGCTGGTACAAAAAGTAATCCAAAATTTCTGAAGAAAAGTTCAAATTGAGGGAGTGACATTTCAGTTGTACGAACTTAGTCGGACCCCACCTGGAGTACTGCATTCCGTTTTGGGCACCCCATCTCAGTCAAACTTTGGAGGAGGTGCATTGCAGTTTCATCAAAATAATACCAGGCCCTAAAGGGTTAAATTATCGGGACACGTTGCATAAAATTGGCTTGTATTCTCTTGAGTTTAAAAGGTTGAGGGGTGATCTAATTGAGATATTTAAATCGATTAAGAAATTCGATTGAGTAGGAAACAGAGAATATATTTCCTCTGGTGGGGACATCCAGAACAAGAGGGCATAACCTTAAATCAGAGCCAGGCTGTTCAGGAGTGAAATCAGGAAGCACTTTTTCACACGAACAGTGGAACTCTGGAACTTGCTCTCCCAAAAGGCTGTGGATGTGGAGGGTCAATTGAAATTGTCAAGACTCGGACACGTCCACAGGATGGAAGACAGTCGCCTACCCAAAGACCTTCTATATGGTGAGGTAGCCAGGGCCAGATGACCAGTGGGGCACCCAAAGCTCCACTTCAAGGATGCTTACAAGCATGACATGAAGGCCTTAAATGTCAACTTTTGCACCTGGGAGTCTCTAGCTGGTGAAGGAGGGAAATGGTGACACATCCTGTGGACTGGCATGCACTGCCACGATAACCAGTGGCTACAGCAGCTTGGCACGGGCTCCAACGTCAAAAACAACAACTCACCGTCACTTGGCAACTTCACGTGCGGCACCTGTGGCAGAACCTGCCTCTCAAGGATTGGCCTTAACAGCCATCAGCAAAGGTGCACCAAGAGAAGACACCCCACCGAAATGGATTGTTTACTGCATGTCCATCATCTTTCATAGATGGAAGGATGCCAACCAGATCAATTGATTTTTGTTATGTTAAGGTGCCACAGGATATGGAACAAATGCAGGTAAATGGAACTGAGGTACAGATCAGCCATGATCCAGTCGAATGGTGGAAATGGTGCATTGAGCTGAACGGCCTCTTTTTGCTCTTATATTTCACACACGCACACACTGGGTTCTGCCATAAATCTTGCTCATGTAGTTGAACTCTTGAATTCCAACTTTGAGCTACCTTTGTCTCAGGAATTGTGCCAGTTTTTGGCTGTCTTGATAGCCGAAACGCCATACAAAGGAATCCATCTCGGGCAAAGGGGACAAGAGGAAGAAATACTGACATCCCATTGACGCTAATGTATCCTGTGGTTGGTTCTTAAATTAAATTCATGGTTTCCCTCAGAGGATAATCAGTAATCAGGGGAAAATGGAGAGAACAAAGTCCAGGGATTGTAAATTAGCAGGGTGAAACGGAACATGGTTGCTATATTATGTGTGATTCCTTGCAGTAGGGCATGGAAATGGCCCCACCTATGTTAGGAGAGGTGAGAAGTGGAGACTGGGATATTGGACAGAAATGACAGTGAAATACTCTTATCACCCAAGTCTTTGGAACAAAGACCTTGCTGTTAAATGTAACAGCTTGGTGCAAACAACGCATTGTTTAATTTTGTTTTCTACTGTCTCTTCACCAAGCTTCCCTCCATCTGCTTTAAGTAGGAACATAAGAGCGGGAGTAGGCCATTCAGCCCGTCAAGACTGCTCTGCCATTCAATTAGATCATGGCTGATCATCTCCCTCAATGCCACTTTCCTGTGCTATCCCCATGTCCCTTGATGTCATTAGTATTCAGAAATCTATCGATTTGTCTTGAACATGCTCAATGATTGAGCTTCCATAGCTCTCTGGGGTAGAGAATTCCAAAGATTCACCACCCTCTGAGTGAAGAAATTCCTCCTCATCTCAGTCTTAAATGGCCTTCCCCTTATTTTCTGAGATTATGTCCCCTGGTTCTCACCAGCGAGGGGAAACATCCTGTCACACCCTGTAAGAATTTTGTACGTTTCAACGAGATCACCTCTCATTCTTTGAAATTCTATAGAATACAGGCCCAGTTTCTACAATCTCTCCACATAAGACAATCCCGCCATCCCAGGGATTAGTCTGATAAACCTTTGTTGCACTCCCTCTATGGCAAGTATATCCTTCCTTAAATGAAGAGACCAAAACTGTACACAATACTGCAGGTGCAGTCTCACCAAGGCTCTGTACAATTACAACAAGACATGTTTACTCCTGTTCTCAAAACCCTTTGTGATGAAGGCCAACATACCATTTGCCTTCTTTATTAATTGTTACACCTGCATGCTATCTTTTAGCGACTCATGAACAAGGACACCCAGGTCCCTTTGGACAACAGCACTTCCCAACCTCTCACCATTTAAGAAATATTCTGTCTTTCTGTTTTTTTCGACTAAAGTGGATAAGTTCACACTCATTCACATTATATTCCATCTGCCATGTTCTTGCCCATTCATTTAGCCTGTCCAAGTCCCCTTGAAGCCTCCTTGCATCTTCCCCACAACTTACATTCCCTCCTAGTTTTTTTGTCATCCACAAATTTGGAAATATTACATTTGGTCCCCACCTTGCGGTACCCTACTAGTAACAGCCTGCCAACCTGAGAATGACCCGTTTATTCCCACACTCTGCTTTCTGTCTGTTAACCACAGTGGCACAGTGGCGCGCACCGCAGCCTCACAGCTCCAGCGACCCGGGTTCAATTCTGGGTACTGCCTGTGTGGAGTTTGCAAGTTCTCCCTGTGACCGCGTGGGTTTTCTCCGGGTCCTCCGGTTTCCTCCCACAGCCAAAAGACTTGCAGGTTGGTAGGTAAATTGGCCATTATAAATTGCCCCTAGTATAGGTAGGTGGTAGGGAAATATAGGGACAGTTGGGAATGTGGTAGGAATATGGGATTAGTGTAGGATTAGTATAAAGTGGGTGGTTGATGGTCGGTACAGACTCGGTGGGCCGAAGGGCCTGTTTCAGTGCTGTATCTCTAAACTAAACTAAACTAAACCAATTCTCAATCCATACTAGTGTAATACCTCCAATCCCATGTACTCTAATTTTGTTTACTAACCTCCTGTGTGGGACCTTATCAAAAGTGTTAAATATCAGGGAAAGAGGGATGTTCCATCTGTTATGACCGCTCAGGACAAAGCCCCCTATCAAAATATATGATTCTGATTGCGGTGGGAGCAACGCACTGTCAATTCAGTTCCGTTACTCCACAGGTCGTCTCATATATCTTTAAGCTTTCCAAATCGGAGAAAGCAGCAGCCGAATTGAAACAATCTAGTAACCCCCGAATGAGGCGAAATAAAACCAGGTATCTTTAGATATCAACAAATTAACTATTTATTAAAAAAAACTAAAATCTTAAACACTACTAAGATAAACCAATATCCAAAGACCTTAAAACTTCCTATTTAAAAAAAAACAACTCCCGCACTCACATACATATACTCAAACTAACAGTAGTTTGGTTTTTAATTAGCTGCCCGAAAAAAAAAATAAAGTCTTCGCAGATCATGCTTCCGACGAATGGTCTTCTGATACAACACAGTCAAAGTTCACTTGCAGTCTTCCAAGGTCCGATGAGAAAAGGGTCCTTCTGATAACCGTTATCTCTGCTAGCCAGTTTCAAAGTCAAAATGGATATATTGAAGCCCTGTTCTCCCTCTCTGTGTGGTTGTTGCTGGGCAACTAGAATACACTTTGGCTTACAGTCTCTGGAGCTTGCTGCCTTAAAGAAGTACTGATCTTTTACAGCCTTAAAGACGCACCGCAATATTTCCTGAGGAGAAGAAAAAGCATAGGATTGTGACATATCTCACAGGAAACTCCATGAATCCTGCCATTGCTACCTCCTCTCCAATCCTTCTCCTGCCCACTCTAGAAGGTGCTTGATGTTCTGGAAATGGACCATTTACAGACCTCTGACTGCACCAGCCCAACTGACATGGTCCACCTCAACTGGTTGGGTAGGAGTGGTGATTAACTCAGGTCATGCTGAGAAGTTTCCGAGATTTCACATGGAAAATCTATATTGTTCCAGCACTTCTGCTTTCTGTCTTCACTGAACCTCGTCTACTGTATCAACAACAACAACATAACATTGTTATAGCATCTTCAATGTTGTAAAGTGACCCAAAGCACATTATAGGAATATTATTAAGCAAAACTTGAAGTTGAGCCGATATTAGGATCAGCACCCAAAAGCTTGGTGAAAGAGGTAAGTTTGATGGAGCATGTTAAAGGAGAAGAAAGAGCTAGCGAGGCAGAGAGCTGTGGGGGGGGAATTCCAGAGCTTAGGACCTAGGCAGCTGGAGGCACGGCCACCAATGGTGGAGTGATTAAAATCAGGAATGCGCAAGAGGCCAGAGATGGAGGTAAGCGGAGATCTTAAAGGGTTGTCAGGCTGAAGGAGGTTACAGAGATAAGAAAGGGGAGGCCGTGGAGGGGTCTGAACACTAGCATGAGAGTTTTAAATTTTGAGGCATTGCCGGACTGGAAGCCAATTTAGTTCAGCAAGCAGAGAGGTGATGGGTGAACGGGACTTAGTGCAAGTTAGAAAATGGGAATCAAGTTTTGGGTTAACTGAAGTTTACGGAGTGTGGAAACTGGGAGAAACTTAGAGGGTTGTAGGGCTGGAGGGGCATATATAGATATAGCGGGGAAAAGCCAATGGGAGCAATGGATGAAGAGGTAGGAATCCTAAAGAATATTCGTAGTGCCATTAATGAGGATGAAGGTAATAAAGTCAATACAATAAAGGATCCATTCTCGATGTATTCACTAGGAAGGACATCAGGGACTTAATCTCCATAATAACAATCCAATAAGATTTTAGAGGCAAATGAGATGCTAAACAGGCTAAAAGCCTCAGGGATAAATAGTATTTACTTTAAGAGACTAAGACAGACAATAAGTGAGATGAGTGAGCTGCATTATCAGGTTCAGTGGATGCTGGAGCGACCCCATAAATTGGAAACAACCTAACATGATGCACATTATCAGAAAAGTGACACACCAGACCCAGGCAAGAGCAGAGCCATCTGATTCACATCAATACCAGGTAAAGCAATGGAACTGATTATCAGCGTTCCCTGTGTGACCCAGTAATTAGCAGCCAACACAAATTTCGAAGGAAACGAACAACCAGTATAGCTGATTTTACAAAGAAGTGACATCCAAGTGGAAGTCCGATAATGTGGTCCATCAAAAGGCCTTTGACAAAGTTCCACACAAATGCCTAATTAAGGGTAGTAAAGAAAAAATAAAGACTTGCAATTATATAGCACCTTTCATGACCTCAAGACACCCCAAAGTGTTTTACAGCCAATCGTGTACTTTTGAAGTGTAGTAAGGTAGGAAACATGGCACCCAATTTGCACATAACAAGCTCCCACAAACAGCAATGTGATAACTAGAAAATCTATTTGAGTGATGTTGGTTAAGGAATAAGCATAGGATAGGAGAGCTCCCCTCCTCTTCAAATAGTGCCATGGGATCTTTTACATCCACCTAAGAAGGCAGATGGGGCCTCGGCTTAATGTCTCATCTGAAAGATGTCCCTTCCGACTGTGCAGCAATCCCTCAGTACTGCACTGGAGTGTCAGCTTAGATTTTTGTGCTCAGGTCCTGGAGTGGGACTCGAACCCACAACCTTTTGGCAAGAGTGCTACCCACTGAGTCATGGCTAACACAATAGGATAAAGTAGTGAAAGACTAATTTAGCAGCGATATCAGGAGGTTCTTCAAATAGCGTGACGGACACATGGAATAGGCTGTTGGCTAGGGCAGTGGAAATGAAAACCCTGGAATAACTTAAGAAACATCTGGATCATGTGATTGGGAGGGAAGCTCCCAAGACAAGTAAATATTAAGTATTGTTGAAAATGGAGACATGTTGTCGAAGCTTTTCGTCTTACACTCATCAGGACAATCCGCAAGAGTACCAACATAAGGGAAAACAATAACTTTATACTGTATGAGAAGAGTGCTGATTTGTTGACAAGTGAAATCTGATTGGTGGAGGCGTTGCCATGGGGAATGCACCAGTTTATGGTGACTGACAAGCTTTGTTTGAAATTTAAACCAGGCAGTTTGACTCTGATTAGTCAAGGCTTTGCCCTGAAGAATGAAACAGCTGTCACTTATTTTGTTTAGCTGAAACAGGCGCAATGTTTGTACATGCTCTTTCTGTCTGCAAAGGACAGGGCTCTGTGTATTAATATATGTAGCTTCCAGTACGCACAAATGCGCCACACTGCAAGCCCTACTGACAATCTTAAATTGGTTGTCATTGTAATTCTTAGCACACCGAGGATTATTTAGAAAATATTGTCCAATTGCAGAAGCACATCTAAAGTTGGACACTGTTTTGAGTTTTGCAAGCGCGGGCTGGTTGGGTACAGCCTGTGCCTTGCCCATTGCGAAGCTCGTAAATAGGGCCTGAGTCATTTGCTCACCATGCAAGCTTGATGCTGAAATAGGGCGAATCAAAGATACCCTGCATGACAATGGCTACTCTGATCAGATCATTTCTCGCTGTATGTCGCACAAACTTATGAACGGGCCTAAGGCCATCATTTTCGGCCCTGAAAAGTGCCCAGTGTACATCAAATTACCCTGGAAGGGTAATGTATCCCAAACATTTGAGCAACAGGTGAAGCTAGCTGTTTCTCGCTGCTACTATGCAGTAGCAACACGTGTGGTATTCGCCACTAACTGGATTCTGCCATTGAGCCAAAAAGACATTCTGCCGATCACAAAATGAGTAATGTGATATATGAATTTCAATGCCAGTGTGATGCTAGGTTTATAGGCCGTACATCCCAAAGACTGGCGGATCGTATCAAACAACATGTCCCTTCCGCTGTTTGCAACAGGCAAGGTATAGGCTGTACCCAATCAGCCCATGCTTGCAAAACTCAAAACACAGTGTCCAAGATTAGATGTGATTCCGCGATTGGACAACATTTGCTAAATAATCCTCAGTGTGCTAAAAATTACGATGAGAATCAATTTAAGATTGTCAGTAGTGCTCACAGTGTGGTGTATTTGTGCGTACTGGAAGCTACAGATATTAATACACAAGGCCCTGTTCTTTGCAGACAGAAAGAGCATGTACACACATTGCACCTGTTTCAGCTAAACAAAATAGCTGGTTCATTCTTCAGGGCAATGCCTTGACCAATCAGAGTCAAGCTGCCTGGTTTAAATTTCAAACAAAGCTTGGCAGTTAACTGTCAGTCACCATAAACTGGTGCATTCTTCATGGCAACGCCTCTACCAATCAGAGTTCACTTGCCAACCAATCAGCACTCTCTTCTCATACAGTATAAAATGGTTGTTTTCCCTTACATTGGTATTCTTGCGGATTGTCCTGATAAGTATAAGATGAAAAGCTTCGACAACATGTCAAGTTCTGTACTACCAAACAACTACAAGTAAATGTGTTAAATGAAGGGTCTCCACCTGAAACATAAAACTGTCTCTTATCTTTCCAGATCTGGTGATCTCCTCACCCTCAAGATCAAATCCCTCTTTGGTCTCACCTCTCCCTATTTCTCTAACCTCCTGCAGATCTATAAACCTCCTCGAAATCTGCGCTCCTCCAACTGTGGCCTCATGGTCATCCCTCACTTCCTTCGCCCCACCATTGGCATCTGTGCTCTAGCCCTAAGTTCTGGAATTCCCTCCCCAAAACTTCTTTGACTCTCCACCTCTTGTAAAACACTGTTTACAACCTACCTCTTTGACTAAGCATTTGGATGCGTGTCCGAAAGTCTGCTTGCTTGGCTTGGTGTCAATTTTTTGTCTGATTCCATTCCTTGGGATGTTCTTTACTATGTTAAAGGTGCTACATAAATGCAGTTTTTGTTTTATTCCAGATTTCCAATGTTCACAATTTCTGTGCTGTTCTCAGTACTCGGCAACATTGTCTGTGTGGCAGCCGAGTTTAGATGCTGCACACAGCCAGCACTAGGACACAGAGAAGATCGTCAACTGTTCCTGCTGGAGGTAAGATCGAGCCACTGTATTGGATTAAGTGTCAGTTTCTATGGTACCAGTTGTACATTTTTGCAATGGTTCCTAGTCTATTAAAATATTCCACGGTTTTAGAATATCGCTATAGCAACCAGGGCCCTCCAAGGGATTAAAAGTGAACAGGCATTGACCCAAGTCAAGAAGAGAGTCATTTGAGTCATTGGATTCACTTTCCTCTTTTGTTCTTTATTATTTATTTCTGGATGCGGCTACTTTATTTATTGTCCGTTCTCACATGCTCTTCAATAGTGGGTTTTCCTAGTGAGTAGCAAGCACTTCACAACTGTGTAACTTGCTGGGTCACTTCAGAGGGCGTTAAGTGTCAACCAAAAAGAAAGAAAGACTTGCATTTATATAGCACTTTTCGTGAAGTGCTTTGCGGCCAATGAAGGACTTGTGAGGTTCCTGTAGTGAAGGACACGTGGCAGCAAGATCCCACAGAGAGATCATCTGTTTTCTGTGATGTGATGTTGGTTGAGGGATAAATTTTGGCCAGGATACCGAGAAGAACACCCCTGCTCTTTTCTGAAATAGTGCCGAGGGATCCGTTAGGTCCATCTGAAAGGGAAGGCGGAGCAGACAGTTTAACATTTCTTCTCAAGTGCGGCATCTCCGACAGTGCGGTGCTCCCTCAGTACTGCACGGGGAGTTTCGGCCTCATGTGCTCAGGTCTCTGGAGCGGGACCTGGACGCACAGCTTTCTGACTCAGAGATGCGAGAGCTATGGCTGGCACCCTCCAGTATTGGGCTGCCAGACAAGGGAGGGGTGATAGGTTCCCCTCCCCGAGGGGCATTAGTGAATTAGTTGTGTTTCATACAATGGTTATCAATTTCCATGGTAATGATCTTTTCATGGCTCACAAATGACCGAATTTCATGTGGCAAACCCATGCACAGTTGAAGCCTAAGATCAGCCATGATCATTTTCAATGGCGAGGCAGGTTGGATTGGCCATATGGTCGACTCCTGCTCCTATTTCTTGTGTTCCTGCATGTGCCTGTTAATTCAATACACTAACCAGGCTAATAGCTCAGGCTGAGTTAAAGAGAGGGGAAGAAAATAAAAATATAAATTGCAGGAGGTGCAATGAGTTAGCAATGGCCTTTCACTTTGGAAACCTTGATTAAAATCCAATCCTCATCACCAACAATAAGCACAAGGAGCACATGAGCTTGTTCATCATTCAGATTGAAACCATCTGATCATCGGCCTCCGTCACTTCCCTCCCTTACCTGTGTCCACTGGGACAAACTCCCTCTAAATCTCCTCCCACCACAACACTGAGACAAACTCCCTCTAAATCTCCTCCCATCCCCCGACACTGAGACAAACTCCCTCTAATTCTCCCCCCATCCCCCCCGACACTGAGACAAACTCCATCTAAACCTCCTCCCACCCCGACACTGAGACAAACTCCCTCTAAATCTCCCCCCATCCCCCGACACTGAGACAAACTCCCTCTAATTCTCCCCGCATCCCCCGACACTGAGACAAACTCCCTCTAAATCTCCTCCCACCCCAACACTGAGACAAACTCCCTCT
The DNA here is from genome assembly GCF_036365525.1 of Heterodontus francisci. Taxonomy (NCBI): domain Eukaryota; kingdom Metazoa; phylum Chordata; class Chondrichthyes; order Heterodontiformes; family Heterodontidae; genus Heterodontus; species Heterodontus francisci. The sequence continues at coordinate 37,671,636 of NC_090405.1, read as the reverse complement.
AAACCTCCTCCCACCCCGACACTGAGGCAAACTCCCTCTAAATCTCCCCCCATCCCCCGACACTGAGACAAACTCCCTCTAATTCTCCCCCCATCCCCCGACACTGAGACAAACTCCCTCTAATTCTCCCCCCATCCCCCCCGACACTGACAAACTCCATCTAAACCTCCTCCCACCCCGACACTGAGACAAACTCCCTCTAAATCTCCCCCCATCCCCCGACACTGAGACAAACTCCCTCTAATTCTCCCCCCATCCCCCGACACTGAGACAAACTCCCTCTAATTCTCCCCCCATCCCCGACACTGAGACAAACTCCCTCTAAATCTCCCACCATCCCCCCCACACTGGAACAAATTACCTCTAAATTGCCCCAACCCCCCGACACTGAGACAAACTCCCTCTAAATCTCCCCCCATGCCCCCGACACTGGGACAAACTCCATCTAAATCTCCCCCCAATCCCCCCACGCTGGGACAAATTCCCTCTAAATGTCCCCACCCCCCGACACTGAGACAAATTCCCTCTAAATCTCCCCCCATCCCCCCCGCACTGGGGCAAACTCCCTCTAAATCTTCTCCCACCACGACACTGGGACAAACGCCCTCTAAATCTCCTCCCATCCCCCAACACTGAGACAAACGCCCTCTAAATCTCCTCCCATCCCCCAACACTGAGACAAACTCCCTCTAAATCTCCTCCCACCCCGACACTGAGACAAACTCCCTCTAAATCTCCGCCCCCCACCCCCCACCCCCTGCACTGAGACAAACTCCCGCTAAGTCTCCCCCCCACCGCACTGGGACAAATTCCCTCTAAATCTCCGCCCCCACCGCACTGAGACAAACTCCCTCTAAATCTCCCCCCCACCGCACTGGGACAAACTCCCTCTAAATCTCCGCCCCACCACACTGGGACAAATTCCCTCTAAATCTCCGCCCCCCCCCGCCCCCCCCGCACTGCGACAAACTCCCTCTAAATCTCCCCCCCACCGCACTGGGACAAACTCCCTCTAAATCTCCCCCTCCCCCCACCCCGCACTGAGACTAACTCCCTCTAAATCTCCCTCCCCCCCACCGCACTCGGTCAAACTCCCTCTAAATCTCCCCCCATCCCCCCGCACTGGGACAAACTTCCTCTAAATCTCCCTCCCCCGCCCTAGTCCTGAACTCACATCTTTCTCTAGTTTATCTCCGATCTCCCCTCATGCCCTCTCTGAGCTCACCTCGCTCCTGCTGTCTTCACCCCTCTTTCCCAAAATAAACATCCCTGACTCCTCCGCCCTTGCAAACTACCACCTCATCTCCAACCCCCTTTTCTTCTCCAAAGTCCCTAACTCCATGCCCAACTTCCCTGGAACTCCATGTTTGTATCCATCCAACCAGGTTTACACCCCTGCCACAGTACTGAAATGGCTCTTATCAAAGTCACAAATGGCATCCAATGTGATAGTGACAGAGCATACTATCCCTCCTTGTCCTTCTCGACCTGTCTGCAGCTTTTGACACAGTTGACCACACCGTCCTCCTCCAACGCCTCTCTACTGTCGTCCAGCTGGGTGGGACTGTTCTCACCTTGTTCTATTCTTATCTGTCTAATGGTAGCCAAAGAATCACTTGCAATGGCTTCTCTTTCCCGCGCTGTTACCACTGGTGACCCCAAGGATCTATCCTTGGACTCTCCTATCGGAAAACTCATCAGTTTCCACATGTATCTTGACGACACCCAGCTCTACTGCACCACCACCTCTCTCAATGCCTAAATTATCAGACTGCTTGTCCAATGTCCAGTACTGGATGAGCAGAAATTTCCTCCAATTAAGGATTGGGAAGACTGAAGCCATTGTCTTTGGTGCCCGCCACAAACTCCACTTCCTCGCCAACGATTCTATCCCTCTCCCTGGCAACTGTCTGAGGCTGAACCAGACTGTTCACAACCTTGGCATCATATTTGAACCCAAGATGAGTTTCCGACTGCACATCTGGGCCATCACTAAGACCACCTATTTCTTCCTCCGTAATAACGCCCAACTCTGCCCCAGTCTCAGCTCGTCTGCTGCTGAAACCCTCACCCATGCCTTTGTTAGCTCTACACTTGACTATTCCAACACACCCTGGCTGGTCTCCCACATTCTACCATCCATAAACTTGAGATTGTCCAAACATCTGCTGCCTGTGTCCTTACTCCCACCAAGTCCCAATCACCCATCACCCGTGTGCTTGCTGACTTACATCAGTTCCCGGTTAAGTGACACCTCAACTTTAAAAATTTCAATCCTGTTTCCAAATCCCTCCATGGCCTCACCCCTCCCTATCTCTAATCTCCTCCAGCCCCACAACCCTCTGAGATATCTGCGCTCCTCTAATTCTGGCCTCTTGAGCATGACTAATTTAAATTTCTCCACCATTGGTGGCCATGCCTTCAGGTACCTGGGCCCTAAGCTCTGGAACTCCCTCCCTAAACCTCCCCGCCTATCTACCGCACTTTCCCCCTTGAAGACGCTCCTTAAAACCTATCACTTTGACCAAGCTTTTGGTCACCTGACCTAATATCTCTTTATTGGCTCGGTGTTAAATTTTATTTTATAATGCTCTTATGAAGTGCATTGGGGTATTTAAATACATTAAAGGTGCTATACAATAGAAGTATTGTTGCTGACTAAGAAATGAGTTTTGGGCAGCTTTAATCTCATTCCGAGCAAAGGCTGGCTCCACAAAAATGTCCTTAATTCTGCACTAATAAGCAATCTCTTTCAGAGAGGCCGCGGGATGGGCAGCTAGTGTGGAAAATATGTTCTACTCTATGGTTAACTTTTGATGTTTGGGTGGTGGCTTGTTGCTAGGGCAGAGTAGAAGTGACTTTACTTTCCATCCAGCTGTGTTGTACCTCAGTGGTTAAAAGTTCCATTCTCCTTTACTAAGGCTTCACAAATTGGAGAATCATACAGCACAGTAGGAGGCCATTTGGCCCAACGTGCCTGTGCTGTCTCTATGAAAGAGCTATCCTATTACTCTCGCCTCCCCTGCTCTTTTCCCATAAAGTTGTATAACCTTTTGATCAATATGAGAAATCGATGAGTAGTTAGGCCACAGCTGGAGTATTGTGTACAGTTCTGGTCACCACATTAAGGGAAAGACATAATTGCTCTGGAGAGAGTACGGAGGAGATTGACAAGAATGTTGCCATGCAGCTATCAGGAAAGATTGGATAGGCTAGGGTTGTTTTCCTTAGAACAGAGGAGGCTGGGAGTGACTTAATAGAGGTGTACAAAATTGAGGGACCTAGATAGAGTAGATAGGAAGGACCTGTTTCCCCTAGCGGAGAGGTCAATTACCGGGGGCACAGGTGATTGGTAGAAGGATTAGAGGAGACATGAGGAAAAACTTTTTCACCCCAGAGGGTGGTTGGTATCTGGAATTCACTGCCAGATCGGTGGTGGAGGCAGAAACCCTCAACTCATTTAAAAGGTACCTGCACCTGCAAGGCTACGGACCTGGAACTAGATTGGGCAGCTAGTATTTTCAGCTGGCGCAGACACAATGGGCTGAATGGCCTCCTTCTGTGTCATAACTTTTCTATGGTTCTATGGCAGTAAAGATAGAACTTGCTGGTTGGAAGGCAATAACATCAAATCAACAATACTGGAAGCAAGTGAAACATGATTTACGAAAGAGGTATTCAATTAATATTCGTGCTGCTTTGGTGTATTTCTGACATTGGCTGATGCAGCTTTAGTAATTCCCTGTAGCTGTTTGACATTTAGCATTTGTGCTGCTTCTCTGCTGCTATTTATTTACATTGCTGTTACCCTGATATTGACTTGCTGTACCACCTGTACCCCTTTTGTCCCAGGTACTGCCCTGTTCTCCTGGGTGTTGTCCTGCTCCGGGTATTGCCCTGTCCCAAGTATTGTTCAGTCTCAGGTATTGCCCTGTCCTGACCTGCAATTCCAGGTGTTTCCCAATCCCAGAAGATGCCCTATCCAGCGTTTGCTGCTCCGTTCCCCTATCCCGGGTTATGTCATATTCCAGATTATTGCCCTATCATGGATTTGTTGTTCTGTTCCGGATTGTTGCTCTGTTCCTGGTTATGTCCTGTTGCCCTATCCCGGGTTTGTTGTCATGTTCTGGATTATTGCCCTATCCCGGGTTTGTTGGTCCATTCTGGATTGTTGCTCTGTTCCTGGTTATGTCCAGTTGCCCTATCCCGGGTTTGTTGTCATGTTCTGGATTGTTGCCCTATTCCAGGTTTGTTGCCCTATCCCAGATTTGTTGTTCTGTTCCAGATTGTTGCCTTATCCCGGGTTTGATGTCCTGTTCCGGATTGTTGCCCTATCCCGCGTTTGCTGCTCTGTTCCGGATTGTTGCCCTATCCCAGGTTTACATAGAAACATAGAGAGATACAGCACTGAAACAGGCTCTTCGGCCCACCAAATCTGTGCCGACCAACAACCACCCATTTATTCGAATCCTACATTAATCCCACATTCCCTACCACATCCCCACCATTCTCCTACCGCCCACCTACACGAGGGGCAATTTATAATGGCCAATTTACCGATCAACCTGCAAGTCTTTGGCTGTGGGAGGAAATCGGAGCACCCGGCGGAAAACCATGCGGTCACAGGGAGAACTTGCAAACTCCGCACAGGCAGTACCCAGAACCTAACCTGGGTCGCTGGAACAGTGAGGCTGCGGTGCTAATCACTGCACCACTCTGTTCTGGATTGTTGCCCTATCCCGGGTTTGTTGCCCTATCCCGGGTTTGTTGCTCTGTTCCGGATTGTTGCACTATCCCGGGTTTGTTGCTCTGTTCCGGATTGTTGTCCTATCCCGGGTTTGTTGCCCTGTTCCGCATTGTTGCCCTATCCCGGGTTTGTTGCCCTGTTGTGGATTGTTGCCCTATCCCGGGTTTGTTGCCCTGTTGTGGATTGTTGCCCTATCCCGGGTTTGTTGCCCTGTTGTGGATTGTTGCCCCATCCCGGGTTTGTTGCCCTGTTGTGGATTGTTGCCCTATCCCGGGTTTGTTGCCCTGTTGTGGATTGTTGCCACATCCCGGGTTTGTTGCCCTGTTGTGGATTGTTGCCCTATCCCGGGTTTGTTGCCCTGTTCCGCATTGTTGCACTATCCCGGGTTTGTTGCCCTGTTGTGGATTGTTGCCCTATCCCGGGTTTGTTGCCCTGTTGTGGATTGTTGCCCCATCCTGGGTTTGTTGCCCTGTTGTGGATTGTTGCCCTATCCCGGGTTTGTTGCCCTGTTGTGGATTGTTGCCCCATCCCGGGTTTGTTGCCCTGTTGTGGATTGTTGCCCTATCCCGGGTTTGTTGCCCTGTTCCGCATTGTTGCCCTACCCCGGGTTTGTTGCCCTGTTCCGGATTGTTGCACTATCCCGGGTTTGTTGCTCTGTTCCGGATTGTTGCACTATCCCGGGATTGTTGCTGTGTTCCGGATTGTTGCACTATCCCGGGTTTGTTGCTCTGTTCCGCATTGTTGCCCTACCCCGGGTTTGTTGCTCTGTTCCGGATTGTTGCCCTATCCCGGGTTTGTTGCTGTGTTCCGGATTGTTGCCCTATCCCAGGTTTGTTGCTCTGTTCCGGATTGTTGCCCTATCCCGGGTTTGTTGCTCTGTTCCGGATTGTTGCCCTATCCCAGGTTTGTTGCTCTGTTCCGGATTGTTGCCCTACCCCGGGATTGTTGCCCTATCCCAGGTTTGTTGCTCTGTTCCGGATTGTTGCCCTATCCCAGGTTTGTTGCCCTGTTGTGGATTGTTGCCCTATCCCGGGTTTGTTGCTCTGTTCCGGATTGTTGCCCTATCCCGGGTTTGTTGCTCTGTTCCGGATTGTTGCACTATCCCGGGTTTGTTGCTCTGTTGTGGATTGTTGCCCTATCCCGGGTTTGTTGCTCTGTTCCGGATTGTTGCCCTATCCCAGGTTTGTTGCCCTGTTGCAGATTGTTGCCCTATCCCGGGTTTGTTGCCCTGTTGTGGATAGTTGCCCTATCCTGGGTTTGTTGCTCTGTTCCGGATTGTTGCCCTATCCCGGGTTTGTTGCCCTGTTCCGGATTGTTGCCCTATCCCAGGTTTGTTGCCCTGTTGCAGATTGTTGCCCTATCCCAGGTTTGTTGCCCTGTTGTGGATTGTTGCCCTATCCCGGGTTTGTTACTCTGTTCCGGATTGTTGCCCTATCCCGGGTTTGTTGCTCTGTTCCGGATTGTTGCCCTATCCTGGGTTTGTTGCTCTGTTCCGGATTGTTGCCCTATCCCGGGTTTGTTGCCCTGTTCCGGATTGTTGCCCTATCCCGGGTTTGTTGCTCTGTTCCGAATTGTTGCACTATCCCGGGTTTGTTGCTCTGTTCCGGATTGTTGCCCTATCCCAGGTTTGTTGCTCTGTCCGGATTGTTGCCCTATCCCAGGTTTGCTGCCCTGTTGTGGATTGTTGCCCTATCCCGGGTTTGTTGCTCTGTTCCGGATTGTTGCCCTATCCCGGGTTTGTTGCTCTGTTCCGGATTGTTGCACTATCCCGGGTTTGTTGCTCTGTTCCGGATTGTTGCCCTATCCCGGGTTTGTTGCTCTGTTGTGGATTGTTGCCCTATCCCGGGTTTGTTGCTCTGTTCCGGATTGTTGCCCTATCCCGGGTTTGTTGCCCTGTTGCAGATTGTTGCCCTATCCCGGGTTTGTTGCCCTGTTGTGGATAGTTGCCCTATCCTGGGTTTGTTGCTCTGTTCCGGATTGTTGCCCTATCCCGGGTTTGTTGCCCTGTTCCGGATTGTTGCACTATCCCGGGTTTGTTGCTCTGTTCCGGATTGTTGCCCTATCCCGGGTTTGTTGCTCTGTTCCGGATTGTTGCCCTATCCCGGGTTTGTTGCTCTGTTCCGGATTGTTGCCCTATCCCAGGTTTGTTGCCCTGTTGTGGATTGTTGCCCTATCCCGGGTTTGTTGCCCTGTTGTGGATTGTTGCCCTATCCCGGGTTTGTTGCCCTGTTGTGGATTGTTGCCCTATCCCGGGTTTGTTGCTCTGTTCCAGATTATTGCCCTATCCCGGGTTTGTTGCTCTGTTGTGGATTGTTGCCCTATCCCGGGTTTGTTGCTCTGTTGTTGATTGTTGCCCTATCCCGGGTTTGTTGCTCTGTTCCGGATTGTTGCAGTATCCCGGGTTTGTTGCTCTGTTCCGGATTGTTGCACTATCCCGGGTTTGTTGCTCTGTTCCGGATTGTTGCCCTATCCTGGGTTTGTTGCTCTGTTCCGGATTGTTGCCCTATCCCGGGTTTGTTGCTCTGTTCCGGATTGTTGCCCTATCCCGGGTTTGTTTCCCTGTTGTGGAATGTTGCACTATCCTGGGTTTGTTGCTCTGTTCCGGATTGTTGCCCTATCCCGGGTTTGTTGCCCTGTTGTGGATTGTTGCCCTATCCCGGGTTTGTTGCTCTGTTGTGGATTGTTGCCCTATCCCGGGTTTGTTGCTGTGTTGTGTTGTTGCCCTATCCCGGGTTTGTTGCTCTGTTCCGGATTGTTGCCCTATCCCGGGTTTGTTGCTGTGTTCCGGATTGTTGCCCTATCCCGGGTTTGTTGCTGTGTTGTGTTGTTGCCCTATCCCGGGTTTGTTGCTCTGTTCCGGATTGTTGCCCTATCCCGGGTTTGTTGCTGTGTTCCGGATTGTTGCCCTATCCCGGGTTTGTTGCTCTGTTCCGGATTGTTGCCCTATCCCGGGTTTGTTTCCCTGTTCCGGATTGTTGCACTATCCCGGGTTGGTTGCTCTGTTCCGGATTGTTGCCCTATCCCGGGTTTGTTGCTGTGTTGTGGATTGTTGCCCTATCCCGGGTTTGTTGCTGTGTTGTGTTGTTGCCCTATCCCGGGTTTGTTGCTCTGTTCCGGATTGTTGCCCTATCCCGGGTTTGTTGCTCTGTTCCGGATTGTTGCCCTATCCCGGGTTTGTTGCCCTGTTGTGGATTGTTGCCCTATCCCGGGTTTGTTGCCCTGTTGTGGATTGTTGCCCTATCCCGGGTTTGTTGCTCTGTTGTGGATTGTTGCCCTATCCCGGGTTTGTTGCTCTGTTGTGGATTGTTGCCCTATCCCGGGTTTGTTGCTCTGTTCCGGATTGTTGCCCTATCCCGGGTTTGTTGCTCTGTTCCGGATTGTTGCCCTATCCCGGGTTTGTTGCTCTGTTCCGGATTGTTGCACTATCCCGGGTTTGTTGCTCTGTTCCGGATTGTTGCCCTGTCCTGGGTTTGTTGCTGTGTTCCGGATTGTTGCCCTATCCCGGGTTTGTTTCTCTGTTCCGGATTGTTGCACTATCCCGGGTTTGTTGCTCTGTTCCGGATTGTTGCACTATCCCGGGTTTGTTGCTCTATTCCGGATTGTTGCCCTATCCCGGGTTTGTTTCCCTGGTTGGATTGTTGCACTATTCCGGGTTTCTTGCTCTGTTCCGGATTGTTGCCCTATCCCGGGTTTGTTGCTCTGTTCCGGATTGTTGCCCTATCCCGGGTTTGTTGCTCTGTTCCGGATTGTTGCACTATCCCGGGTTTGTTGCTCTGTTCCGGATTGTTGCCCTATCCCGGGTTTGTTGCTCTGTTCCGGATTGTTGCACTATCCCGGGTTTGTTGCCAGGTTCCGGATTGTTGCCCTATCCCGGGTTTGTTGCTGTGTTCCGGATTGTTGCCCTATCCCGGGTTTGTTTCCCTGTTCCGGATTGTTGCACTATCCCGGGTTGGTTGCTCTGTTCCGGATTGTTGCACTATCCCGGGATTGTTGCTCTGTTCCGGATTGTTGCACTATCCCGGGTTTGTTGCTGTGTTCCGGATTGTTGCCCTGTCCCGGGTTTGTTGCTCTGTTCCGGATTGTTGCCCTCTCCTAGGTTTGTTTCTCTGTTCCGGATTGTTGCCCTATCCCGGGTTTGTTTCCCTGTTCCGGATTGTTGCCCTATCCCGGGTTTGTTTCCCTGTTCCGGATTGTTGCCCTGTCCCGGGTTTGTTGCTCTGTTCCGGATTGTTGCCCTATCCCGGGTTTGTTGCTGTGTTCCAGATTGTTGCCCTATCCCGGGTTTGTTTCTCTGTTCCGGATTGTTGCACTATCCCGGGTTTGTTGCTCTGTTCCGGATTGTTGCCCTATCCCGGGTTTGTTGCTGTGTTCCGGATTGTTGCCCTATCCCAGGTTTGTTGCTGTGTTCCGGATTGTTGCCCTATCCCGGGTTTGTTTCTCTGTTCCGGATTGTTGCCCTATCCCAGATTTGTTGCTGTGTTCCGGATTGTTGCCCTATCCCGGGTTTGTTGCTGTGTTCCGGATTGTTGCCCTGTCCCGGGTTTGTTGCTCTGTTCCGGATTGTTGCCCTATCCCGGGTTTGTTGCTGTGTTCCGGATTGTTGCCCTATCCCGGGTTTGTTGCTCTGTTCCGGATTGTTGCACTATCCCGGGTTTGTTGCTCTGTTCCGGATTGTTGCCCTATCCCGGGTTTGTTGCTGTGTTCCGGATTGTTGCCCTATCCCGGGTTTGTTGCTGTGTTCCGGATTGTTGCCCTATCCCGGGTTTGTTGCTGTGTTCCGGATTGTTGCCCTATCCCGGGTTTGTTGCTGTGTTCCGGATTGTTGCCCTATCCCGGGTTTGTTTCTCTGTTCCGGATTGTTGCCCTATCCCAGATTTGTTGCTGTGTTCCGGATTGTTGCCCTATCCCGGGTTTGTTGCTGTGTTCCGGATTGTTGCCCTGTCCCGGGTTTGTTGCTCTGTTCCGGATTGTTGCCCTATCCCGGGTTTGTTGCTGTGTTCCGGATTGTTGCCCTATCCCGGGTTTGTTGCTCTGTTCCGGATTGTTGCACTATCCCGGGTTTGTTGCTCTGTTCCGGATTGTTGTCCTATCCCGGGTTGGTTGCTCTGTTCCGGATTGTTGCACTATCCCGGGTTTGTTGCTCTGTTCCGGATTGTTGCCCTATCCCGGGTTTGTTGCTGTGTTCCGGATTGTTGCACTATCCCGGGTTTGTTGCCAGGTTCCGGATTGTTGCCCTATCCCGGGTTTGTTGCTGTGTTCCGGATTGTTGCCCTATCCCGGGTTTGTTTCCCTGTTCCGGATTGTTGCCCTATCCCGGGTTTGTTTCCCTGTTCCGGATTGTTTCCCTGTCCCGGGTTTGTTGCTCAGTTCCGGATTGTTGCCCTATCCCGGGTTTGTTGCTGTGTTCCGGATTGTTGCCCTATCCCGGGTTTGTTTCTCTGTTCCGGATTGTTGCCCTATCCCGGGTTTGTTTCTCTGTTCCGGATTGTTGCACTATCCCGGGTTTGTTGCTCTGTTCCGGATTGTTGCACTATCCCGGGTTTGTTGCTCTGTTCCGGATTGTTGCCCTATCCCAGGTTTGTTGCTGTGTTCCGGATTGTTGCCCTATCCCGGGTTTGTTTCTCTGTTCCGGATTGTTGCCCTATCCCGGGTTTGTTTCTCTGTTCCGGATTGTTGCCCTATCCCAGATTTGTTGCTGTGTTCCGGATTGTTGCCCTATCCCGGGTTTGTTGCTGTGTTCCGGATTGTTGCCCTGTCCCGGGTTTGTTGCTCTGTTCCGGATTGTTGCCCTATCCCGGGTTTGTTGCTGTGTTCCGGATTGTTGCCCTATCCCGGGTTTGTTGCTCTGTTCCGGATTGTTGCACTATCCCGGGTTTGTTGCTCTGTTCCGGATTGTTGCACTATCCCGGGTTGGTTGCTCTGTTCCGGATTGTTGCACTATCCCGGGTTTGTTGCTCTGTTCCGGATTGTTGCCCTATCCCGGGTTTGTTGCTGTGTTCCGGATTGTTGCACTATCCCGGGTTTGTTGCCAGGTTCCGGATTGTTGCCCTATCCCGGGTTTGTTGCTGTGTTCCGGATTGTTGCCCTATCCCGGGTTTGTTTCCCTGTTCCGGGTTGTTGCCCTATCCCGGGTTTGTTGCTGTGTTCCGGATTGTTGCCTTGTCCTGGGTTTGTTGCTGTGTTCCGGATTGTTGCCCTATCGCGGGTTTGTTTCTCTGTTCCGGATTGTTGCCCTATCCCGGGTTTGTTGCTCTGTTCCGGATTGTTGCACTATCCCGGGTTTGTTGCTCTGTTCCGGATTGTTGCCCTATCCCGGGTTTGTTGCTGTGTTCCGGATTGTTGCCCTATCCCAGGTTTGTTGCTCTGTTCCGGATTGTTGCCCTATCCCAGGTTTGTTGCCCTGTTGTGGATTGTTGCCCTATCCCGGGTTTGTTGCTCTGTTCCGGATTGTTGCCCTATCCCGGGTTTGTTGCTCTGTTCCGGATTGTTGCACTATCCCGGGTTTGTTGCTGTGTTCCGGATTGTTGCCCTATCCCAGGTTTGTTGCTCTGTTCCGGATTGTTGCCCTATCCCAGGTTTGTTGCCCTGTTGTGGATTGTTGCCCTATCCCGGGTTTGTTGCTCTGTTCCGGATTGTTGCCCTATCCCGGGTTTGTTGCTCTGTTGTGGATTGTTGCCCTATCCCGGGTTTGTTGCTCTGTTCCGGATTGTTGCACTATCCCGGGATTGTTGCTCTGTTCCGGATTGTTGCCCTATCCCGGGTTTGTTGCTCTGTTGTGGATTGTTGCCCTATCCCGGGTTTGTTGCCCTGTTGCAGATTGTTGCCCTATCCCGGGTTTGTTGCCCTGTTGTGGATAGTTGCCCTATCCTGGGTTTGTTGCTCTGTTCCGGATTGTTGCCCTATCCCGGGTTTGTTGCCCTGTTCCGGATTGTTGCCCTATCCCGGGTTTGTTGCTCTGTTCCGGATTGTTGCACTATCCCGGGTTTGTTGCTCTGTTGTGGATTGTTGCCCTATCCCAGGTTTGTTGCTCTGTTCCGGATTGTTGCCCTATCCCAGGTTTGTTGCCCTGTTGTGGATTGTTGCCCTATCCCGGGTTTGTTGCTCTGTTGTGGATTGTTGCCCTATCCCAGGTTTGTTGCTCTGTTCCGGATTGTTGCCCTACCCCAGGTTTGTTGCCCTGTTCCGGATTGTTGCACTATCCCGGGTTTGTTGCTCTGTTGTGGATTGTTGCCCTATCCCAGGTTTGTTGCTCTGTTCCGGATTGTTGCCCTATCCCAGGTTTGTTGCCCTGTTCCGGATTGTTGCACTATCCCGGGTTTGTTGCTCTGTTGTGGATTGTTGCCCTATCCCGGGTTTGTTGCTCTGTTCCGGATTGTTGCCCTGTCCCGGGTTTGTTGCTCTGTTCCGGATTGTTGCCCTATCCCAGGTTTGTTGCTCTGTTCCGGATTGTTGCCCTATCCCAGGTTTGTTGCCCTGTTGTGGATTGTTGCACTATCCTGGGTTTGTTGCTCTGTTCCGGATTGTTGCCCTATCCCGGGTTTGTTGCTCTGTTCCGGATTGTTGCCCTATCCCGGGTTTGTTGCTCTGTTCCGGATTGTTGCACTATCCCGGGTTTGTTGCTCTGTTCCGGATTGTTGCCCTATCCCGGGTTTGTTGCTCTGTTCCGGATTGTTGCCCTATCCCGGGTTTGTTGCTCTGTTCCGGATTGTTGCCCTATCCCAGGTTTGTTGCCCTGTTGTGGATTGTTGCCCTAACCCGGGTTTGTTGCTCTGTTCCGGATTGTTGCCCTATCCCAGGTTTGTTGCCCTGTTGTGGATTGTTGCCCTAACCCGGGTTTGTTGCTCTGTTGTGGATTGTTGCCCTATCCCGGGTTTGTTGCCCTGTTGTGGATTGTTGCCCTATCCCGGGTTTGTTGCCCTGTTGTGGATTGTTGCCCTATCCCGGGTTTGTTGCCCTGTTGTGGATTGTTGCACTATCCCGGGTTTGTTGCTCTGTTCCAGATTGTTGCCCTATCCCGGGTTTGTTGCTCTGTTGTGAATTGTTGCCCTATCCCGGGTTTGTTGCTCTGTTCCGGATTGTTGCCCTATCCCAGGTTTGTTGCCCTGTTGTGGATTGTTGCCCTATCCCGGGTTTGTTGCCCTGTTGTGGATTGTTGCCCTATCCCGGGTTTGTTGCTCTGTTCCAGATTGTTGCCCTATCCCGGGTTTGTTGCTCTGTTGTGAATTGTTGCCCTATCCCGGGTTTGTTGCTCTGTTCCGGATTGTTGCACTATCCCGGGTTTGTTGCTCTGTTCCGGATTGTTGCACTATCCCGGGTTTGTTGCTCTGTTCCGGATTGTTGCCCTATCCCGGGTTTGTTGCTCTGTTCCGGATTGTTGCCCCATCACGGGTTTGTTGCTCTGTTGTGGATTGTTGCCCTATCCCGGGTTTGTTTCTCTGTTCCGGATTGTTGCCCTATCCTGGGTTTGTTGCTCTGTTCCGGATTGTTGCCCTATCCCGGGTTTGTTGCTGTGTTCCGGATTGTTGCCCTATCCCGGGTTTGTTGCTGTGTTCCGGATTGTTGCCCTATCCCGGGTTTGTTGCTGTGTTCCGGATTGTTGCCCTATCCCGGGTTTGTTGCTCTGTTCCGGATTGTTGCCCTATCCCGGGTTTGTTGCTGTGTTCCGGATTGTTGCCCTATCCCGGGTTTGTTGCTGTGTTCCGGATTGTTGCCCTATCCCGGGTTTGTTGCTGTGTTCCGGATTGTTGCCCTATCCCGGGTTTGTTGCTGTGTTCCGGATTGTTGCCCAATCCCGGGTTTGTTTCTCTGTTCTGGATTGGTGCCCTATCCCGGGTTTGTTGCTCTGTTCCGGATTGTTGCCCTATCCCGGGTTTGTTTCTCTGTTCTGGATTGGTGCCCTATCCCGGGTTTGTTGCTGTGTTCCGGATTGTTGCCCTATCCCGGGTTTGTTGCTGTGTTCCGGATTGTTGCCCTATCCCGGGTTTGTTGCTCTGTTCCGGATTGTTGCCCTATCCCGGGTTTGTTGCTGTGTTCCGGATTGTTGCCCTATCCCGGGTTTGTTGCTGTGTTCCGGATTGTTGCCCTATCCCGGGTTTGTTGCTGTGTTCCGGATTGTTGCCCTATCCCGGGTTTGTTGCTGTGTTCCGGATTGTTGCCCAATCCCGGGTTTGTTTCTCTGTTCTGGATTGGTGCCCTATCCCGGGTTTGTTGCTCTGTTCCGGATTGTTGGCCTATCCCGGGTTTGTTTCTCTGTTCTGGATTGGTGCCCTATCCCGGGTTTGTTGCTGTGTTCCGGATTGTTGCACTATCCCGGGTTTGTTGCTCTGTTCCGGATTGTTGCCCTCTCCCGGGTTTGTTTCTCTGTTCTGGATTGTTGCCCTATCCCGGGTTTGTTGCACTGTTCCGGGTTCTGTCCTGTTGTCCGAGCCCGGGTTCGTTGTCATGCCAATCGCGGTGACGTCAGACGCAGCGTGCCCAATTGGGGATGGCCCCGCCCCCTGGTTCTGAGGTGACGGCCGTTGGGAAGCGGCAGCTGCGGAAGTCGGGCTGAGTGCAGGATGTCGCTTCGGGACCGGGAGCCGCTTTTGCGGCTCGAGGAGTCGGAGAGCGAAGGTAATCAGTCTGGGAGAGGGGGGAATGGAACCCAATCCATCGCCGATCTCTGATCCAGCTCTGGTCCTCCAGTCCACCGTCACCTGGGTCCTCCAGTCCACCATCACCCCCTGGGTCCCTCAGTCCACCGTCACCCGGGTCCCTCAGTCCACCATCACCCTGGGTCCTCCAGTCCACCATCACCCCCTGGGTCCCTCAGTCCACCGTCACCCGGGTCCTCCAGTCCACCGTCACCCGGGTCCTCCAGTCCACCGTCACCCGGGTCCTCCAGTCCACCATCACCCGGATCCTCCAGTCCACCATCACACCGTTGGTCCCTCAGTCCACTGTCACCCGGGTCCCTCAGTCCACCATCACCCTGGGTCCTCCAGTCCACCATCACCCCCTGGGTCCCTCAGTCCACCATCACCCTGGGTCCTCCAGTCCACCATCACCCCCTGGGTCCCTCAGTCCACCGTCACCCAGGTCCTCCAGTCCACCATCACCCAGGTCCTCCAGTCCACCATCACCAGGGTCCTCCAGTCCACCATCACCCTGGGTCCCTCAGTCCACCACCACCCCCTTGGTCCCTCAGTCCACCGTCACCCAGGGTCCTCAAGTCTACTGTTCGCCCCGCCGCTCTTATCCCTCTTCCCACTTGTCCCTATATCTCCCCTCTGTCATTCCCTTTACCCACTCTGCAGCCACCCACCGCCTCATCTCCAATCTAAATTATATGTGCATTTGTATCTACTTTTTCCAAACATTTTGGTTGTTGGACCCCTTTTCAAATGGAATGGTAATCGCAGACCCCTTTAAATGACAATACTCAAAATATGAAGGTGCTTCACGTAAAGAGTTTTTAAAAAATAATGTTTTTAAGAAAATAGGAATTTACTTACAGATATCATTGAGATGGGTTTGCCTGCTTCTCATGGCAGTTTGTCTATCCTTGGTGTGATGTTTGACATAGCTTGTATGTGAATATTTTTGAAAGAGCTCCCCTTTCTTGAACAAGGCTGAACTCACCAGGCACCCACCTTGGTAATTGCAGCTCTGCCTGTGATATTCAAACTGCTCTCAGTGATCCTCCATGCCTGCTCACCTTCTAGATGAGACAACCAACCAGCCTACACTGGACTTGCTGCACACAGAATCATTGAATGGTTACAACACAGAAGGAGGCCATTCAGCCTGTGTTGTGTCTGTGCTGGCTCTCTGCAAGAGCAACTCAGTGAATCCTGCTCTCCCGCTCTTTCTTTGCAGCCCTGCAAACTTTTTCTCTACGGGGGCTTATCTAATCCCCTTTTGAAAGTTATGATTGAATCTGCCTCCACCACACTCCCAAGCAGTGCATTCCAGATTCTAACCACTCGCTGTGTTTAAAAAGTTTTTCCTCTTGTTACTGTTGCTTCTTTTGCCAACCGGTCTTAAATCGGTGTCCTCTGGTTCTCGACCCTTCCGCCAAAAGGAACAGTTTCTCTCTATCTACTTTGTCTAGACCCCTGGTGATTTTGAACACTTCCAGCAAATTTCCTCTCAACCTTCCCTTCTCTAACAACAACTACTTACATTTAAATAGTGCATTTAATGTAATAAAACGTCCCAAGGCATTTCACAGGAGCATTATAAAACAAAATATGTCACCGAACCGCATAAGGAGACATCAGGTCAGATGACCAAAAGCTTAGTCAGTGTGGTAGGTTTTAAGGAGTGGGGACCGAAAATGATAGCTTCAGTCTTCCCAATATTTAATTGGAGGAAATTTATGCTAAACGTCATCCATCCATCCTCTTATTGCATGGGCTTTAACTTTGTTGACAAGTCTTTTTTGTGGCACTTTATCAAATGCCTTTTGGAAGTCCATTTACACCACACCAACCACATTACCCTCATCAATCCTCTTTGTTACCTCATCAAAAACTTGATCAAGCCAATTAAACAAGATTTGCCTTTAACAAATCCGTGCTGGCTTTCCCTAATTAATCTGCACTTGTCCAAGTGACGATTAATTTTGTCCTGGATTATTGTCTCCCAAAGTTTCCCCACCATTGAGGTTAAACTGACTGGCCTGTAGTTGTTGGCTTTATCTTTACACCCTTTTTTTGAACAAGGGTATAACATTTGTAATTTCCCAGTCATTTGACACCACCCCCAATTCCACGGAGGATTGGAAGATTATGGCCAGTACCTCCGCAATTTCCACCCTTACTTCCCTTAGCATCCTTGGATGCATCCCATATGGTCTTGGCGGCTTATCAACATGAAGTACAGCCAACCTTTCTAATCCATCCTCTTTATCAACATTTAGCCCATCCAGTGTCTCAACTACCTCCTCTTTCACCATGACTTTGTCAGTATTTTCTTCCTTGGTAAAGACAGATGCAAAGTATTCATTTAGCACTTCTGCCATGCGCTCTGCCTACAGGCACAGATCTCCTTTTTGGTCCCTATTCAGCCCCACCTCTTCTCTTACTACCCTTTTACTATTTGTATGCTTATCAAAGACTTCTGGATTCCCTTTTATGTTAGCTGCCAGTCTCTTCTCATATTCCTTCTTGCCTCTCATTTCCTTTTTCACTTCCCCTCTCAACTTTCTATAGTTAGCCTGGTTCTCACTTGTATTATCAACCTGACATCTGTCATACCCCTCCCCCCCGCTTTTTTCTGCTTCATCTTACTGTCTATTCCGTTTTTCATCTATGGAGCTCTGGCTTTGGTTGCCTTACATTTCCCCCTTGTGGGAATGTACCTTGACTGTACCTGAACCTCCTCTTTAAAGGCAGACCATTTTTCCATTACATCTGCAGTTGCATTCACATCTGGCAGCTACACTCCGCCACCGCCTCCTTGCTCGGACTAAATCCATGACCGTTATTTTGCGGACCCCCGGAAAGTTTCTGTGGACCCCCAGGGATCTGTGAGCCACAGTTTGAGAACCACTGGTCTCTATAATGGAAGTTGCCTATGTAAACTTTTCATTGCCATTGATGGATTTTTCTATTGAATTGTAAATAATATAAAATCAAATAGTCTATATTTTTTTGAAAAAAAGGTGCAGAAGGTATTACGTTGAACTTGTGACCTAACTGTGTGTCCTGTGACAGTTAAACTCTGACTCTAACCCAGCTCCACCTGAAAGCTACACTTGGTCGTAACCTCCTGTGTGCAGATGGATGTCCTTACCAAAAACTCCGATAGACCCAAGTGTTAAGCTCTCCCCTCCTACTCACTGTGAGGAATGCTATGGAAAGATGCCATATAGTGTCTTTCACCATGTTCCAAAGCGCTGTACAGCCAATTAAAACAATAAAACAATTAATTCCATCCTTCAGGATTTGATCTACATTATCTTGCACTTTTTCCTTCTCAGCCAGTTCAATTCCTGCAGCTTTTGTTGTTGCATCTACTCAGACACGAGAACCAACGACCTTAATTTTGTCTGCAAACACTAGTATAGATACAATCAGAGTTGTAATTAGTCACCATAGTAATGTAGAAAATGCAGCAGCTAATCTGAGCACAACAAGCTCCCACAAACACCAATGAGATAATGACCAGCACATCTGTTTTTGAGAGGTTGATTTGAGGGATACATGTTGGCCAGGATATCGGGGAGAAATCCCCTGCTCTACTTCAAAAATAATGCCATCAGATCTTTTATGTTCACCCGAGAGGGTTCGGTTTAATGTCTCATCCAAAAAATGGCACCTCCAACAGTGCGGCACTCCTTCAGTACTGCCCTGGCACGTCAGCCTCGAGTTTGTGCTCAACTCTCTGGCGTGGGACTTGAACCCACAACCTTTTTGACCTGGGTGACACTGAAGATCAGCTATTTGAATATTAAAATAAAAACTCCAGCGTTTAAAAAAAAAAACAAGCTGCTCGGTGATCAAATGGCATCTCCCATCATGACCTTGGGAAGGTTGAGGCCTCTTAATGAAACTTGCTTAAAAACAGGGAGTCGTGTTGCTAGGAAATGTCACATGAGGATCATTTAAACTGCTTTAGTCAGGCTTCTGAAATATGCCAAGTTGTGGTTTCAAATCATTTCACGCACGAGTCAAGTTTCAGTATGATTTTTTTTTGCTCTGATGATTCTCCAATGTGTTATGGATCCATGTCAAATTCTGCTCCCTATGTAGCCCTGGTTCTTCAGCTGGGATCTATCTTGATGCTAACCATCTCCTTGTATGTAATTCAGCCCTACCTCCCCCTCTTAACTCATGTATTTTTAAGATAAAATATTAAAATTGCTGCATGGGTCATGTGTTCCCTTGAAAGAACTTATATTGAAATTAACGTCTTTCACGGTCTCCAGGATGTCCCTCAGCACTTCACAGTCAGTGTATTTTTCAAATGTAGTCACAGTTATAATGTAGGACAGGGAGGCAGCTAGTTAGTGTACATTAAGCTTCCCCAAAGAGCAGTGATATAAATGACCATTATAAAATAGGTCACAGGAATGGTGGAGCAGACCTGAGGGTCAAAATGGCCTCCTCCAAAAATCTGTTTTGGTAATAGTTGAGGGATAAAGATTGGTCAGGGCACAGGGAGAACTCCACTGCTTCATTTTGAATAGGTCACATTTAGAACTGGACAAATGCTTGAAGGATAAAAGATTGCAGGGATATTGGGAAAGAGCAAGGGAGTAGGACTAACTGGATTGTTCTTCAAAAGAGCCAGCACAGACTTGATGGGCTGAATGGCATCCTTCTAGAACATTCAAACATAAGAAATAGGAGCAGGAGTAAGCCTTTGGGTCCTTCAAGCCTGCTCTGCCATTCAATATGTTCAAGACTGATGTACCTCAACTCCACCATCCCAGTATCCCTTAATATCCAAGAATCTATTGATCTCCATCTTGAATATGTTCCAACGATTGAGCATCCTAGGCTGTCTAGGGTAGCGGATTCCAAAGATCCACAATCCTCTGAGTGAATACATTTCTTCTCATCTCCTTTCTAAATGGCTGATGCCTTATTCTAAGGTTGTGACTTCTAGTTTGCGACACCCTCCCAGCATATTCCTAATCGAGCCCTTTAAGAATTTTATGTGTTTTAATCTGATCACCTATCATTCTTCTAAATTCCAGAGAATAGAGGCCCAGTCTACTCAATCTCTCCTTGTAGGACAATCCCCTCATCCTAGGAATCAATCTGGTGAACTTGTGCTGCACTCCATCTAAGGCAAATATATCCTTCCTTGGGTAAGGAGACCAAAACAGTCCCCATTACTCCAGGTGTGGTTTCACCAAGCTCCTATACAATTGCAGTAAGATTTCTTCACTCTTATATTCTATTTCCTTTTTAATAAAGGCTAATATACCATTTGCTTTCCTGGTTGCTTGCTGTACCCACATGTTAACCCTCTGTGATTTGTGTACAAGATCACCCAGGTCCCTCTGAATACCAACATTTCCTAGTCTCTCATCATTTAAAAAATATTTTGCGTTTCTAGTTTTCCGACCAAGCCAGCTGAACGTGAAGCCCTACATGGGACTGATGTCACCAAGCAGTGCTATTCTTCCTGTTAATTCTGATTAGTTTTCTTCGCGGTGGCAAGTGAAAGCGGGTGGGGTGAGACTGGTAGGTGCTCCGCGGAGTCTTTTGCCTTGGCTAAGTGGTCCACGGCTGAATAAGTTATTACTTTGTGGGTGTGGAGGATGTATGCAGAATTCTAGTCAAAGCAGCTTCACACCTGGACATTTCAAAAAATGAAAAATCTATGCAAATTAAATCTTTTCCTAACACTTTCCTCGCTCTAAAAGAAAAAGCACAGTTGTTTCAAGACCTTTCTGTTTAGTAGTGATGCGACACAGTGGTTATGTTTTGGTGAGTTTGTAACTAAAACACATTTTAAGAACATTTTCCCCTCAAACCAACTGCACACCCCATTAATTAATCTGCAGTTGTTCTTTGGTCTCCAGTCGTGCTTTGGTGGCCTTTAGTTCTCTTCTCCATCCCCCTTTCCAAAACCTCTAATTCTTCCCTGACGTTCTCTCCTGCCTTCATTATGGCTCAGTGGGTAGCACTCGCATCTCCAAGTCAGAAGGTTGAAGGTTCGTGTCCAACTCCAGGCTAACACTGCAGTGCAGTCCTGAGTACTGCACTGGCAGAGGTTCCATCTTTCAGATGAGACATTAAACTGTGGCTGCTCAGGCGGACGTAAGAGATCCAATGGCATTATTTCGAAGATGAACAGGGGAGTTATCCTCCGTGTCCTGGGCAATGTTCATCCCTCATCACTAAACACGGTAGGGGTAGGGTTAGGGTTAGGGTTAGGGTTAGGGTTGTGAGAACAGTGCTGAATGTGGAACCTTGCTGTGTACAAATGGGCTGCTGTGCTTCCCAGCATTACAACAGCGTCTACTCTTCATTGGCTGTAAAGTTCTTTGTGACGATCTGAGCTTGTGAAAAACGCTATATAAACGCCAGTTCTTCCTTTCTCTGCTCCAGCCGCTAACCCTGACTGCACTTGGTTTGAACTCCCAGTGAGCAACACCACAGAAAATTGTTTAGTGATATCTAAAATCATGTTTGTAATGTCGGGACACCCCCTGTAAGTACCTGCAACATGTGCTAAGACCCCTCAAAACTGGAAGTAATAAATAGATGTAATGGACCTGTTCCGAGTTCAATAATAGAGTTGATATTACTTCATGTGTAGGAAAGATTTTAAGAGCGGTTCAGATGGACCTTAATCTAGTTAACCTCATCCTTCCAGAATACTAACTGTTTTACCTCGCCTTTCCGCTGTTCCTTGCAACCAGTGGCCAACCTGACAATCAATAACTGCTGTTGTTCACTCTCTGTGTATGGTACTTACAAACACATCTTTTGCTCACAGTCCTAAACTTTTACCCTCGTCGAGCTGCCCTGGTAGATCTGAAAGTCCTATTAAGTATCCTATGTCCCCTCTGAAGTGTCTCCTTTCTGAGGCTGATTAAACCTGGTTTGACCAGTCATTCTTCATGGCTTATGCAGTCATTTCTTGCAGCTGATCGTTCCAACACAGGGCAACATTCTTACCACATTCCTCTGTACCACCTCTCAACTCTAGATCGTCCCCTTAAATGATGCTGATTGAATCAGAGAATCATAAGGCTGGATATTACGGGCACCCCCGAGGTGGGATCGGAGGCGGGGGGCATGGAGTGTTGTGGCGTGGCGGAGGGTGGAAGCGATCGTGCTTGGGGGGGTGTCCCTCCTCCTTGGGCAATTTGTGGCCCACGGAGGCGCTCCACTGGGACTCAATTCATCCCTTGGGATCCCCGTCTCCCAGAACCACAAGACCACCCCCCAGCACCCCCCTTGCTGGGGCTTTCCAGACCGACCCCAGCGACCTCGTGTCACCTACCTCTGGTTCCAGTGCTGGGTCCGAGGCCTCTGCAGTACTGGCAGTGGCCACTGCTCCCAGTGGCGCTGCTGATACTGCTGAGCTGCCAGCCCTCTGATTGGCCGACAACTCATGGAGGCGGGATCCATATCTTTAACGAGACAGGGAGCCTGCCTCCTTATACTTACATTTAAAAGTACCAGAGGATCGCTCTGGTGGTCGCAAAAATGCAAAGGCGTTAGGAGCCCTGCTTCTAACACAAAATTCAGCCATAGGATGGTTACATCACAGAAGGAGGCCATTTGGCCTGTCATGTCGATGCTGGCTCCCTGAGAGAGCAACTCAGCTAGTCCCACTCCCCCACCATTTCTCAGTCGCCCTGCAAATTTTTTCTCTT
Organism: Heterodontus francisci; assembly: GCF_036365525.1. NCBI lineage: Eukaryota > Metazoa > Chordata > Chondrichthyes > Heterodontiformes > Heterodontidae > Heterodontus > Heterodontus francisci. The sequence continues at coordinate 37,649,563 of NC_090405.1, read as the reverse complement.
CTGATAATTATCCAATTCTCTTTTGAAGGTCACGACTGAATCTGCTGCCTGCACTATGAGGAATATACCAGATTCAGACTGACCAGAACGCAACAACTTCAGCATGACTTCTGTCACTTTGAGCCATATGAATTTGGCTATTGTGGCTAAGAACTGTTTGTTTCGTTGTTGCATCACTCTGTTTACAGCTGGTGAATGATAACTAAAATAACATTTATAGCTTACTTTCAACTTCCCCCTTGTCAAGTGCTGTCTCACATGTGATTTACACATGCCTGCTTTTTTTCTACTTTCAGAGTGATGTACTTTGTATTTGATGTAACCACTGATCAGCCATGTCATGCTCTCTTTTTATTCATGCATGGGACTTGGGCATCACTGGCAAAGCCAGCATTTATTGCCTATTCCTAAATGCCCCTTGAGAACGTGGTGTTGAGCCACTTCCTTGAATTCAACTGAGTGGCTTGCTAGGACGTTTCAGAGGGCAGTTAAGAGTCAACCACATTGCTGTGGTTCTGAAATCACATGTAGGCCAGACCAGGTAAGGACGGCAGATTTCCTTCCCTAAAGGACATTCATGAACCAGTTAGGTTTTTACAATAATCTGGTAGTTTCATGGTCACCATTACTAACGTTAGCTTTTTATTTCAGATTTATTTAATTGAATTTAAATTCCTTAGCCAGCATTGTAGGATTTGAACTCATGTCCCTGGATCATTAGTCCAGGCCTCTGCATTGTTAGCCCAGTAAGATAAACACAATGCTACCATACCCTCCTGCCAGATGTTGGCTGTCGCCTGCAAGCCCACAATTCCAACTCCCCTCTCCACCTCCTCCATCTAGGTATCATCTGTGAATTTAATTAGCATGCAATGTGACTGAAAATTCAGGTCCTTTACGTATCTCAAAACAGCTGGTGACCTAGCATGACACCCTGGTGTGCTCCCTTAGTATTTCCCCTATTTCAGTGGAGATTCCTTTATAGCTACCCTTGGCTTCCTTTCCTTTATCCAATTACTAACCCAATGACCTTACAACAACACTAACAACCTGGATTTCTATGGTGATCCTGAGCAGCAGAAAGATATCAAGTGCTTTACAGGGCAGCACACAAAGAGTGCTCACTGACCAGGGAACAGCAAGGGTTGGATTGGAAAGGGTGGCAAGAGCACCATCAAAGAGAAGTGTTACAGACAGAATTGAGAGAGAACTGAAACTCCAGTTCCCTTCCCTTTACTGTCCGTAATCAGTGTGTTTTTGACAAGGGAATGTGCGCGTGTTTCTTAACCCCTGAGTGTGTGGCCAATCTGAATAACCAGCAGCATGCTTTTTGTGGGTTTAAATAAAGAGGATTATTTTTATTCACACGTTCATCCCAAAAGTTTAATGCTACATTACTCACTCACCACACACACACACACACGAGAAAGAAAGCCGTAAAAGAGGATAGTGCACTTTGTAGTATGTCTTCTCTATCTATTCATATCCTGTCCATAACTTCCCTTTCCTCTTTTAGTGTAACCTTCTTATCACCCCTTTCATTTGTGAAGACTGATGCAAAGTACTCATTTAATACTTTAGCCATATCTTCTGCCTTTACATGAAGATTTCCTGTTGGGTCTTTAATAGGTCCAATCTCTTCCCTAGCAAACTACTTATACTTTATATGTTTTAGGCTTCAATTTAATGTTGCCTGCTAATTATTTCTTGTAACCTCTCTTTGCTTCCTGTATTAACTTTATCAATTCCCTCCTGTACTTTGCATAATCTTACTGGTTATTAATTAAATCTTGCATTAAACAAGAAATTATTGGAACTTGTTAAAAACGCAATGTAATAATTGTGGGGGACTTTAATACTCCTATCAATCAAATTAGCAAGGGTGGTCTAGGAGATGAGTTTGTGGAATGTTTTCATGACAGTTTCCTGGAGTAATGTGTGCAGAAACAACTGAGGATAAAGCTATTCTAGATCTAGTATTATGTAATGAGGTAGGGTTAATTAGTAATCTTATAGCAAAGGATTCGCTGGGAAATAGTGATCATAATACAATTGAATTCCATGTTCATTTTGAAAGTGACATATTCCACGCACAAACAAGAATCTTAAAGCCAATTACATAGGAACGAGGAGAGAGCTGGCTAAGGTTAAATGGGTAAATAGACGAAAAGCTATGACAGTAAATAAACAGTGGGAAACATTTAAAGAAACAATTTAAAATATTCAACAAAAATACATTCCATTGAAAAATAAAAACTCAGCAAGAAATATCCATCCATGGCTTACTCAGGAAGTTAAGGATAGTATTAGATTAAAAGAAGAGGTTTATAATGTTGCAAATAATAAGTAACAAGCCTGAGGATTGAGAGTATTTTAGAAACCAGCAACGAGCCAACAAAAAGTTGATAAAAAGGGAAAAACAGAATACAAGAGTTAACTAGCTAGAAATATTAAAGCAGATTGTAAGAGCTTTTACAAGTATATAAAAAGGAAAGGAGTAGCTGAAGCAAACATTGGTCCCTTGGTAGCAGAGACAGGAGAAATGAGAAACAAGGAAATGGCAGAGACATTGAACAAATATTTTGTTTTTGTCTTCACAGTCGAAGTTGCATACCAGAAATATAGGGTAACCTAGTGGCTAAAAAGAGTGAGGAAATTAAGGTAGTTAATATTAGTAGAGAAGAAGTATTGGAGAAACTTAAGGGACTAAAATCCGGCAAATCCCAGGACCTAATGGCCTACATCCTAGGGTTCTAAAAGAGATTGCTGCAGTGATTGTGGATGCACTGGCCAAGATTTTCCAAAATTACCTGGATTCTGGAATGGTCCCAGCAGATTGGAAGTTAGCAAATATAACACTGCTATTCAAGAAAGGAGGGAGAGAGAAAAAAGGGAACTATAGGCCAGTTAGCCTGACATCAGTTGTCAGGAAAGTGCTGTAATCTATTATTAAGGAAGTCTTAATAATACACTTAGAAAATCATAGTATGATCAGGCAAAGTCAAATGGTTTTGCAAAAGGAAAATTGTGTTTGACCAACTTATTAGAGTCTTTTGAGGATGTAACTAGTCGGGTAGATAAAGGGGACCCAGTAGGTGTAGTTTACCTGGATTTCCAAAAAAGGTGCCACACAATAGGTTAAAAGGCAACATAAGAGCTCATGGAGTTGGGGGTAATATATTAGCATGGATAGAGGATTGGTTAATGGACAGAAAGCAAAGAGTGGGCTTAAATGGGGCATTTTCAAGTTGGCAGGCTGTGACCAGTGGAGTGCTGCAAGGATCAATACTGGGGCCTCAGCTATTTATAATCTATATTAATGACTTAGAGGAAGAGACAGAGAGTAATGTATCTAAGTTTGCTGATGATACAAAGGTGTGAGAAGGACACAGAGAGACTACAAAGAGATGTAGACTGGTTAAGTGAGTGGGCAACAAGGTGGAGTATAATGTGGGGAAGTGTGAAGTTATTCACTTTGGTCGTAAAGGCATGACATGTGTAAATGTTGATGTTCAGAGACACTTGGGTGTGCTGTACAAGGAACACAGAAAGTTAGCATGCAGGTACAGCAAGCAATTAGGAAGGCAAATGACATGTTCGCCTTTATTGCAGTACAAGAATAAAGAAGTCTTTCTACAATTGTACAGGGCTTTGGTGAGACTACATCTGGACTACTGTGTGCAGTTTTGGTCTACATACTTAAGGAAGGATATTATTACGGTCAAGTGAGGAGAGGTCGAAGGATTTCCCTCTTTTTCCTCTTCTTGTTTGGCCATAACAGGTTTCATTCTAAAATGGATTTACTAGCTAATTCAGTTGGTGTTTGATTACTTGCTTGTTTTGATCATAACAAAAACCAATCGGACAGGTTTCCTTGAGTTAACAAAGAAAGAGGTTAAACTACTAAAATAACAAACAATGTGCTAACTTTCATTCTCACACACACACACTGGAGATTTACACACATACAAATAGGTTACTGGTGAGGAAAGGTAGATTGGTTGAGTTAGAGTCCATAGGTAAAAAAGGGTATACAGTGTGTGAAGTTTGGTGACTTGGCTGGTTTCCAGCTGAATTCAGTGGTCCTAAGGCTTTTAGTTTGAAGAGGTAGATGACTGGTTTGGTGAGTCTCTTGGAGATAGTGATGCGGATGATTTCCACCAATGGAGTTTCTGGTTGTAGCTGGAATATGCAAAGGTGGTCGGTCAACAGCAGGATCTGAAAGCTTTCAATCTGGAATGGAGAGACAGAGAAAGAGGGACTTCCACTTAGTGTCTTCTCATGTCAGAGTCCAGTTGCTTCTCCTCTGCTGCAGAGAAAACACCATCTTAAAACCACAGATGGGGAGGAGCTTGTCACATGACCATCACTCAGTGATTCAAGCATAGCAATTAGCAATATTTCTTCCTCTTGCTGAAAGAACAGGTAGTTCCTTTAAATGTTGTTTCCGCTGAGTGGGGAATCTAAAACATGGCACAGTCTCATGATAAGGCGACTTTAGGACTGAGATGAGGAGAAATTTCTTCACTCAAAGGGTTGCAAATCTTTGGAATCCTCTACCCCAGAGGATTGTGAATGTATTTCAGGCTGAAGTAGATTTTTGGTCTCTCAGGGAATCAAGGGATAAGGGGAGCGGGCAGGAAAGTGAAATTGAAGCGCAAGATCAGCCGTTCTCCTGCACATCAGAAATTCCTTTCCTTTCCTACGCATATGTTTTTCATGATCTATGTTGGAGTAATTAAAGTCTAATGTTAATACTCTATTTTTGTTACACGCCTTTGAAATTTGCCGACAAACCTGTTCCTCTATCTCCTACTCACTATTTGTATCTCTATAAAATGCAACAGCTTCCCCTTTGTTCCTTAACCCAATTGATTCAGTTCTAGACGCATCTCGTAAATCCATCAACATTGAAGCCTAAAACATATAAAGTTTGTAACATCGTCCTTAATCTATACCTCCACACCTCCTTCTCTCTTTCCTTCTCTGTCATTTCTGAATACCATTATCTACTTGGTAACCAGAAATATTAACCCATTCCTAGCCTTGTTTGAGCTGTGTCTCTGTTAATGCAACCGCACCATAATTCCATGCAGTAATTTGTGACTGCAGCTCACCAACCTTATTAGTTACCTTACAGACACTGATGTACATACAATTCAATGATTCCTTTGTCACTTTTGCTATTTTCCTCAATCTGAACCCTGGAATTTTTGGGATATTTCTAATTTAGTTTTTATCTCTCTGTTTATCTCTCTGTCCTCTCTCATTGCTGCTGTTTTCTGTGATCTAATTCCTCACTGCCTAATTAGTTAAACCCTCAGTGAGAACATTGGTCCTGGCAACCTGTCCAACTTTTATAGGTGCCCCTTTCCCCAGAACTGATTCTAATGGACCAGGAATCTGAAACCCTCCCTCCAGCATCACTTCTTCAGCCCTTTAATACATTTATCTGTATTATCTTCCTGTTTCTATACTCACTGGCATGTGGTACTAGGAGTTATCTGGAGATCACTATCTTTTTAACCTTTTTCCTAGGCCTTGAATCTCTACCTGAAGGGCCACAACACTTTTTCTACCTAAGTCATTGATAATATGGACTACGAATTCAGGCTGTCCCCCTTTTCCTCACAGAATATCCTGCACCCTCTCCAGCACCAGGGAGGCAAGAGACCATCTGGAAATCATGTTAGTGGTTATAGAACTATTCCCCTAATTATCGATTTTGCTATGACTATAGCATTTCTATGTTTTCCCGTGTGCTGCCATACCTCCTGTGGTATCCCAGGTCTGAATCTTGCTGCATTCCTCCAAGGAATCATCACCCTACCCTGAAGGATTGGAAACTGGTTAGCGATTGTCACTGGCTTGGGGGATTCCTGCTCTACCCGTGTCTTCCTACTACCCTGTCTGGTGGTCACCCATTCACTCACCTCCTGAACCATCTCAAGCTGTGACCACATCCTGGAATGTATGTTCAGGGAAATTCTCGGACTCCTGGATGCACTGCAGTGACTCTAGCCACTCCTCAATCTCCGACCCTTGGAGCTTGAGCGCAAGCAACTGCTGACACTTCCTGGTTATCCAGGACAGATGACTTGCCCTGGAGTTCCCATATAGAACAGGATATGCATGCAATGAGTCCCAGCTAGCTTGCCATGGTAGTCAACTCAGTTTGCACTAGGACTCTCTCGCTGCATTCCTGCTGACTCTCTCTGCTGTTGCACTGTTGCCACTCTGGAGAACTCTCACTGCTCTCCCTCTCCATATTGAAATGTGTCACAAGCACTGATGGTGCTCTGGACCACTCCAGCTTCTGTTCAGAGACACGCAACTAGTTTATTTTGTTTGTACAATTATTTTCAAAATTAAAGAAAATTGTTATTTACAACTGAAGAATACTCTATACTGTTCTCTGGATCCATTCTCTAAAGGCCCATTGAAGGTTTATTTAGGAGACTTGCTCCCTGCTTTTTGAATGATCCCACCGAAGATCGATAGGTGATCAGGAGGAGCATATAAACATAGGAGAGCCATGCACTGAGGAAATGATAGTTTGCATAGGGCAAAGTTTTGGTTTGTGTAAAAAAACCTTTGAATTTGTTATGAAAGCACATCTAGTTATCCTAGAATAAAAGCAAAATACTGCAGATGCTGGAAATCTGAAATAAAAACAAGAAATGCTGGAAATACTCAGCAGGTCCGGCAGCATCTGTGGAGAGAGAAGCAGAGTTAACGTTTCGGGTCAGTGACCCTTCATCAGAACTGACAAATATTAGAAATGTAAAAGATTTTAAGCAAGTAAAGTGGGAGTGGGGCAAGAGATAACAAAAGAGAAGGTGTTGATAGGACAAGGTCAAAGAGAAGGTCATGGAACAAAGGCAAATGGTATGTTAATGGTGTGGTGAAAGACAAAGTATTAGTACAGAGAGGGCGTCAATTGACAGTAAAATGAACAGCCCTGGCCCCGAGCACAAACATGAAAAAAAAACAGTGGGTAGGCACAGTAGAAACAAACTAAATAAACAAATAAAAAATAAAAAATAACTAAAAATAAAAAGGGGGTGGCCCTTCATACTCTGAAATTATTGAACTCAATGTTCAGTCCGGCAGGCTGTAGTGTGCCTAATTGGTAAATGAGATGCTGTTCCTCGAGCTTGCGTTGATCACTGGAACACTGCAGCAATCCCAGGACAGAGATGTCAGCATGAGAGCCGGGGGTGGGGGGGGGATGCTGCAATGGCCAGCAACCGGAAGCTCGGGGTCATGCTTACGGGCTAAGCGGAGGTGTTCCGCAAAGCGGTCACCCAATCTGCGTTTGGTCTCCCCAATGTAGAGGAGACCACATTGTGAGCAGCGAGCACAGTATACTAAGTTGAAAGAAGTACAAGTAAATCACTGCTTCACCTGAAAGGAGGTCCTCCATTACCCCCACCACCTCTTCCCCTTCCCACGGCACCTTCCCCTGCAATCGCAGGAGGTGTAATACCGGCCATTTACCTCCCCTCTCCTCACTATCCAAGCTCCCAAACACTGCTTTGAGGTTGCTGCTGTTGATGCTGATCTGTGGTGGATTATAATTTCCTTGGGGCTGTGGTTGGCACAGCACTTCTGTTTTCTTTAGGCTAATAGTAAGGCCAAAGGCTTTTGCCAACTCAGAGAAACAGTTTACAATGAGCTGTATTGCCTCCTCAATGTGTGCCAGAAGGCTGCAATCGTCAGCAAACACAAGCTCTGCGATGAGCTTTTCTGTGGTTTTGGTATGTGCCAGTAGTCATCGCAGGCTGAAGAGACTGTTTAGAAGTGGATGTATTTGCCCTCTGTCAAGACTGTCTTTGCCTCTTGAAGCATCATACTGAAGAAAATAGAGAAAAGGGTTGGTGCCAGAACACACCCTTGCTTAACACCATTGGAGATAGGGAAGCTGTCTGACAGGGCTCCATTCTGCTTGACTTGACCTTTCTGGCTATTGAGCAGTTGACAGAGAATGATGGGGAAATTTGGAGAGCACCCCAATCTAGATAGTATCTTCCAAAGTCCGACCTGGCTGACTGCATCGAACACCTTTGTGAGATCTATAAAAGTCATGTACAGGCCCATGTTTTGTTCTCTACGCTTCTTCTGTATCTGTCTTGGCACCAAAATCATGTCTGTAGTTCCCCTGCTGAGTCTGAATTCATACTGACTTTCAGAGAGGCTTTCTTCAGCTATTGTCCGAACAAGTCTATTTAGAGGCATTCTGGCCAAGATTTTGCCTGCAATGGAGAGCAAGGTGATGCCTTTGTAATTTGAAAGTCAGACTTATCTCCCCTGTTTTTGTAGAGGGGCCCCTTTTTATTTTTAGTTCTTTTTTCTTTGTTTATTTTATTTTAGTTTGTTTCATCATTTTTTTTTTACCTTGTGCCTGCCCACTTTTTTTTCATGTTTGTGCTTTGGGCCAGGGCTGTTCATTTTTCTGCCAATTAACACCCTCTCTGCACTAACACTTTGTCTATCAGCACACCATTAACATACCGTTTGCCTTTGCTCCATGACTTTCTGGATAGTTATTCTCTGTGACCCTGCCCTATCAACACCTTCGTTTTTGTTATCACTTGCCCCACCCCCGCTTTGTTTGCTTAAAACCTATTACATTTCTAACCTTTGCCAGTTCCGATGAAAGGTCACTGACCTGAAGTGTTAAATTTGCTTCTATCTCCACAGATGCTGCCAAACCTGCTGTGTATTTCCAGCACTTCTTGTTTTTATTTCTAGTTATCCTGGCTTCGGGGTCGAGGTAGATTGCATTTAAATGTTTTGGGGCATGTGACCCATTTCAGCTCTTGCTTTATATCCTTCTTACAACACTTGGTGCCTCTCCTGATGTTTATCTCCTAACAGAACATTTCTGACTTTTAAATAAAATCAGAATGAGGTTCTAATTTTTCGATGTTATTTAGAAACTTGCCAATTTTGATTTCAGCTTCTTTATCATAGGATCCAGCTGGAATATTTGGTCCTAAGACAAACTGGATTTTCTTGTTGACTGAGTTTTATATCTTCTCAGTAACAGGCTGTTCCTCAACGCCTGTGTTGCTTGTGGTGCTCTCCGATATATCATGGACCTCAAACTGCAGTTTTGTGCCAACTTCCAATCAACTCAGGGTTCCTCCAGCCCTCCTTAGTTTGTCTCCACTTTGCACCACCTGTCCGGTAAACAGAATGACATCTTCTCTTGCAGGCGAAGTTATTTTTGAACGGAACAAAGCTGGGAAGTTTGCTGGAAAAGACAGTCACCAAGATGCATTAACCTTTGAAGAAGCTGTCGAAGAAGCAGGTAAAGATTTGTTTTCTGGAATCCTTCTGCGTTTTGGTGGTCGTTTGAAATCATTGTTGGCTCTACTATAACATTTTTCTCTCTCTCTCTCTCTCTCTCTCTGACTGTGGAGAGGTCCTTCACTTCAGTTTAGTGTCGCTCTCAGACTGAGATGGGGTTCTTGGTCTGTGGGGAGATTGCACAAATCAGTGGTCTATTAGTGCATCAGTTGGTAGCACTCTCGCTTCTGAGTCAGAAAGATTGTGGGTTCTGGTCCCGCTGCAGAGAGTTAAGCACAAAATCTAGGCTGACACACCCTGTCAGAGGTGCTGTCTTTTGGGTGAGACGTTAAACTGAAGCCTTGATTGCCCTCTTAGGTGCACATAATAGATCCCATGGCACTATTTTGAAGATCAGGGCAGTTCTTCCTGGTGTCCTGGCTGATATTTATCCCTCAACCAACACCTAAACCATGCTCCTACAAAAAGCCCCAGGGTGTTCTAACACATTAAAGGTATTATGTAAATGGATTGTTATGGCCATGTGGTGTGACATGGGTAGTTCTCACTGGTTCCCACACAAGAAGAAACCGATAGAGAAGGGAAAGAGGAAGTTTTTTAGTGTGGTGGGGTGGGGTGGGGGGGTGGGTGGAAGGTTACAATAAAGCTGTGAATTCTCTTGTGACTCAAGTTCTAGATGGATGCAGGCCTGATATGATTGTAGATTTCTCACTTGATTGAAGGTTCTGTTGAAGATGGTGGGTCACTCCAGCTCTGGGGCGGCACAGTGGCACCGCAGCCTCACAGCTCCAGCGACCCGGGTTCAATTCTGGGCACTGCCTGTGTGGAGTTTGCAAGTTCTCCCTGTGTCTGCGTGGGTTTTCTCCGGGTGCTCCGGTTTCCTCCCACAAGCCAAAAGACTTGCAGGTTGGTAGGTAAATTGGCCATTACAAATTGTCCCTAGTATAGGTAGGTGGTAGGGAAATATAAGGACAGGTGGGGGGGATGTGGTAGGAATATGGGATTAGTGTAGGATTAGTATAAATGGGTGGTTGATGGTCGGCACAGACTCGGTGGGCCGAAGGGCCTGTTTCAGTGCTGTATCTCTAAACTAAACTAAACTAAACTCTCTCTGCTGTATAATGCAGATGTCAGACTTTTGCAGCAGGACATGTGCTTGCTAGAATGTCAGCTGTTACAAGTAGCTTCACCTTCTGGGTCAGTCTTTCTGGCTGTCTTGTTTTAAGGTAAAATGTGTCACCTCTCCCCTCCTGTTAGGAGACACTTTGGCTTCTTCCCCATGATGATTACACAGTGGCACAGGACATGGCTACTTCACACTTCCCTTTGGTTTAGCAGAAGGCATTCAATTCTGGAATGTTTTTAGGATAGCTGTCAGATGGGTTTCATTAACACCTTTTGGCTTTGAAGATTTGTTCTTTGTCAGACTGTTTGAATACACAAAAGGCCAATCCCCTTTTTCTTTGGCAGCCATTTTGGAACATTGTTCACTTTTTAAAAAGATTTTTTTTTTTAAAGACAAAGTCCATTTTTTTTATAACTCTTCAGAGTTAGTCTGTGAATGTTGTATATCACACTTCTGATGTGTCTGACACCTCCCCCCAAAAGGGAAAAAAATTAATTTGGTTTAGAAAGGGGGAAAAAGAAACAGTAAGACAGTTTAGGGTGACACCACTGTACATAATCATTTCATTCACTTCTCAAGCTTCCAGTCTATGATTTTTGTCATCCTCCTTCCTTTGGATCAGGCACCATCAAAAAAATTGCACTTTGTTTTGGTTACATGTTGTCAAATGGGTTGCTGTTTCACACACCAGTGTGTGCTACTTTTGGACCATGTGATTGTTGGTGAAGTTTTTATTATGCACATTTTCATTTCTGCTTGTGGCAAGATTCACTCTATAAGCTTTAACCCATTGACTACAGCTTCCACAACACATGGCATTAACCATTCAAGTTCTGGTACATTGACAGTTCTTATTTCTAGGGTGATAGTGGGTGATACATTGTTTTTTAGTCCTTGCGAGCCATTGAGACTTCTTCCTGCCACTTGTTCTGGCTGGGTTCTGACTCTAAATTGTTGGGTTTGATTAGTTTTGGATTTGGAACTTGATTGCGTGATACCTCAGTGGGTAGTTTCATACTGACCTCACTTTTAGTTCTTTTGTGATTTTCACAAGTGTGTTTCACCTTAGGGTTTGTTACCTTCCCTTTTCCTTTTACTTCAGAGATAGGTGTTTCCCTAATCTGCCCCTTGTCCTCTAGGCTTGCAGGTGCTTGTCCAGCTTCCACTGCACTCCCCTGTGGCACTACAACTAGGTGAGGCACTCTTGGCTTTCCTGTTTGGGAATTTTCCTCGTCCCTATTGAAATCTTTAAAAAAAGGTTTCAGCTCAACATATCTCGGTTGCTTTTCTTTCAGTTTGTTGGCTTTTATCGTAGTTTCTTTAAATCTTTTTTGGCTCTATCTGGGCCCTTTTAAATTCTTCTGGCTCTATTGCCCTCTGTGGGATTTTTTGGACTTTCCCAGCCCTCTGCAGTTGTACAGAGTTTTGTTTTCTCCCCTCAGTTTCCATGACTATTCTGGACCCTCTGGGTACAATACTGTGCTTTCTGCCAAGTCATTGCCTAGCAATAGGTCTACCTCTTGCATGGGTAAGCTCGGAATGATTCCACCTGTCACTACCCCAGTGACCAACTTACTCTGTAGGTAAATTTTAACCAAGGGAATTTTCAAGCATTTTCTAGTAAGACCTTTTACTAATACCGTGGTATTTGTTCTGCTTTCCAGTGGCATTTCTGTCAGTTTGGCTGCCAGAAGGGTTTGAAAGCAACTGATATCCCTAAGGATGGTTATCTCCTTGTCTGGTGCCTGGGACACAAAAGTAGTAATTTTTCCTCTGTACAAAAAGTTCTGATCTGTGCTGTGCTCTTGCGTTATATTGGAACACAGGCTTATAACTTACAAAGCCACAGACACAGGCTTGACTGCAGCACCTCCTACTGATTTTTTGGCATACCAACTATTGGTCTGGACATGCCCAGATTTACCACACTGGAAACATGTCGGGCGGGCCTCTATTAGCTTCTCCCCTGGGTTCCTTCTTTTAAAAGTTGGAGACTGGTCGGATTTTCCTTCCCTGCTCTCCTTTTCTCTTGAGCCCATTTTTTCTTCCTCTACATCCCTGCTATCTCTCCCTAGTTTATATGAATTACTAGATACAAATGTGTTTGGTGTTTGGGATTTACATATTAATTCATAGTCGTTGGCCATGTTTGAAACTTCTCTTACTCTTGTGACTCTTTGTTCTTCGATGTGAGTTATTATGCTACTTGGGATGCTATTTTTAAACTCTTCCAGCATCATCACTTCTCTCAAATTTTCATATGAGGGTTCTAGCTTGAGAGACCATATCCTGCGATTAAAAGCCATATGTTTGATTCTTTTGAATTCACTGCAAGTCTGTGGGGGTCTTTTCCGGGTGTGTTGGTATTTCTGTCTATATGCTTCTGGTATCATATGCATTTAGAATTGCAGTTTCATTTTGTTCCTAATCAGAGAAACTTTGTTCTGATAACGGGGAAAAACTTATTGAGCCCTGCCACGAACTTGCCTTGTAAGTGGAGAATCTAGAATTCTTTCAGCCATTTTAGCCTGGTAGCTATTTTCTCAAATGAGATAAAATATGACTCAACCTCCTCATTAAATTTTGGAACTAGTCTTGAGTGTCTCAGCATATCAAAGTTTTGCTCTGAATGCGGGTAAGGTTTGTGTGACTAGCAGCATTTTCATTTTTGGTTTGCAGTCTCTAACTCAAACCTTCTCGCTGCTTCCTCTCTTTCCTTTTCAACTGCATCTCCCTTTTTTTCCTTTTGAAGCTGAAATTCTCTCTCTCCCTTTTTCATCTGTAACTGGATTCTAGTTAGAATCATTTTTTTCAGACTCTGATTGTAGGCTTTCTTCTTCCAGCTCAGGGTTAAATTTAAAATGGTTGGCTAGACTCTTCACCAGTTCAGGTTTCTTTGCTTTTTGTCTGAAAGTGTTTCCCACCTCTGTAGCTAAGCTTTCTATATCTTCAACACTTAATTTGTTTAACTTATCATGGGATATTCTCCCTGCTCTACAAACTCCTTAGCATTAACTGTGGTCATCTCTTTTGTTTCTAGCACCATAGAGAAAAAACAGAAGAATACAAGAAGACCTGTTAGTTTATTTTTCCACAATTTTTCCTCGTCTGGCTGGCAGTTCAGATCTTGGTTTCAAGCCCCCAATTTGTTATAGCCATGTGGTGTGGCGTGGGTGGTTCTCACTGTTCAACTCTCCACCTGACCGCAGCAAGTGCATTTGTATTAGAGATTAGCCCCTGGGTGTTTTATTTTTCCAATAACCAGACAGCGACAGGTTTTCTTGTAGGTTTTAAAAAACAAAGTAAATTGTTTATTGATCAATACGCCTTATCCCGAAATTGTCACAACTGCATCCACTCACATATTCACTCACACACACACACGCTCACACACACTCTCACACGAAGAAACAGAGAAGGGAAAGAGGAAGGTATTTTTTTAGTGGGGGTGAAAGGTTACGATAAAACTGTTGAATTCTCTTGAGATTCAAGTTTTAGATGGTTGCAGGCCTGATATGATTGTAGATTTCTCTCTTGATTGAAGGTTCCGTTGAAGATGTTGGGTCACTTCCAGTTCTCTGTACACACACACACACACACACACACACACAGACACACAGACACACAGACACACACACACACTTTGTCAACTCCCATCTCCTGTTAGGTCACAGTCTGGGTTCTTTCCCATACTGATCACACCATAGCCCAGTATGTGGCTACTTCAAACCTCCTTTGTTTTAGAAGTAGACAGATGCTCGACAGGAGCGACAGTAACAGGGTAGTGGTTATGGGGGACTTTAACTTTCCAAATATTGACTGGAAATACTATAGTTCGAGTACTTTACATGGGTCTGTTTTTGTCCAGTGTGTGCAGGAGGGTTTTCTGACACAGTATGTGGACAGGCCAACCAGGGGCGATGCCACATTGGATTTGGTACTGGGTAATGAACCCGGCCAGGTGTTCGATTTAGATGTAGGTGAGCACTTTGGCGATAGTGATCACAATTCGGTTAGGTTTACCTTAGCGATGGGCAGGGACAGGTATATACCGCAGGGCAAGAATTATAGCTGGGGGAAAGGAAATTATGACGCGATTAGGCAAGATTTAGGATGTGTAGGATGGGGAAGGAAACTGCAGGGGATGGGCACAAACGAAATGTGGAGCTTATTCAAGGAGCAGCTAATGCGTGTCCTTGATAAGTATGTACCTGTCAGGCAGGGAGGAAGTTGTCGAGCAAGGGAGCCGTGGTTTACTCAAGAAGTTGAAGCGCTTGTCAAGAGGAAGAGGGCGGCTTATGTTAGGATGAGACGTGAAGGCTCAGTTAGGGCGCTTGAGAGTTACAAGCTAGCCAGGAAGGATCTAAAGGGAGGGCTAAGAAGAGCAAGGAGAGGACACGAGAAGTCATTGGCGGATAGGATCAAAGAAAACCCTAAGGCTTTCTATAGGTATATCAGGAATAAACGAATGATAAGAGTTAGAACAGGGCCAATCAAGGATAGTAGTGGGAAGTTGTGTGCGGAATCAGAGGAGATAGGGGAAGCGTTAAATGAATATTTTTCGTCAGTATTTACAGTAGAGAAAGAAAATGTTGCCGAGGAGATTACTGAGATACAGCCTACTAGGCTAGATGGGATTGAGATTCACAAGGAGGAGGTGTTAGCAATTTTGGAAAGAGTGAAAATAGATAAGTCCCCTGGGCCAGATGGGATTTATCCTAGGATTCTCTGGGAAGCCAGGGAGGAGATTGCAGAGCCGTTGTTGTTGATCTTTAAGTCGTCATTGTCGACAGGAGTAGTGCCGGAGGACTGGAGGATAGCAAATGTTGTCCCCTTGTTCAAGAAGGGGAGTAGAGACAGCCCTGGTAATTATAGACCTGTGAGCCTTACTTCGGTTGTGGGTAAAATGTTGGAAAAGGTTATAAGAGACAGGATTTATAATCATCTTGAAAAGAATAAGTTCATTTGCGATAGTCAGCACGGTTTTGTGAAAGGTAGGTCGTGCCTCACAAACCTTATTGAGTTTTTCGAGAAGGTGACCAAACAGGTGGATGAGGGTAAAGCCGTGGATGTGGTGTATATGGATTTCAGTAAGGCGTTTGATAAGGTTCCCCACGGTAGGCTATTGCAGAAAATACGCAAGTATGGGGTTGAAGGTGATTTAGAGCTTTGGATCAGAAATTGGCTAGCTGAAAGAAGACAGAGGGTGGTGGTTGATGGCAAATGTTCATCCTGGAGTTTAGTTACTAGTGGTGTACCGCAAGGTTCTGTTTTGGGGCCACTGCTGTTTGTCATTTTTATAAACGACCTGGATGAGGGTGTAGAAGGGTGGGTTAGTAAATTTGCGGATGACACGAAGGTCGGTGGAGTTGTGGATAGTGTCGAAGGGTGTTGTAGGGTACAGAGGGACATAGATAGGCTGCAGAGCTGGGCTGAGAGATGGCAAATGGAGTTTAATGCGGAGAAGTGTGAGGTGATTCACTTTGGAAGGAGTAACAGCAATGCAGAGTACTGGGCTAATGGGAAGATTCTTGGTAGTGTAGATGAGCAGAGAGATCTTGGTATCCAGGTACATAAATCCCTGAAAGTTGCTACCCAGGTTAATAGGGCTGTTAAGAAGGCATATGGTGTGTTAGCCTTTATTAGTAGGGGGATCGAGTTTCAGAGCCACGGGGTCATGATGCAGCTGTACAAAACTCTGGTGAGGCCGCACCTGGAGTATTGCGTGCAGTTCTGGTCACCGCATTATAGGAAGGATGTCGAAGCTTTGGAAAGGGTGCAGAGGAGATTTACTAGGATGTTGCCTGGTATGGAAGGAAGGTCTTACGAGGAAAGGCTGAGGGACTTGGGGTTGTTTTCGTTAGAGAGAAGGAGGAGGAGAGGTGACTTAATAGAGACATATAAGATAATCAGAGGGTTAGATAGGGTGGATAGTGAGAGTCTTTTTCCTCGGATGAGGATGGCAAACACGAGGGGACATAGCTTTAAGTTGAGGGGTGAAAGATATAGGACAGATGTCAGAGGTAGTTTCTTTACGCAGAGAGTAGTAGGGGCGTGGAACGCCCTGCCTGCAACAGTAGTAGACTCGCCAACTTTAAGGGCATTTAAGTGGTCATTGGATAGACATATGGATGTAAATGGAATAGTGTAGGTCAGATGATCGGCGCAACATCGAGGGCCGAAGGGCCTGTACTGCGCTGTAATATTCTAATTCTAATTCTAATTCTAATTCTGGAATGTTGTTCAGCATAGGTGTAAGATAGGTTTCATTAACACCTTTTGGCTTTGAAGATTTGTCCTTTGTCTTTGTCAGACTGTTTGAATACACAAAAGGCTAATCCCCTTTTTCTTTGGCGGCCATTTGGACTATTGTTCACTTTTTAAAATAAAGATTAATTTTTCAAAGACAAAGTCTGTTTTTCATAACTCTTCAGAGTTTGTCTGTGAATGTTGTATCATCGCATTTCCGATGTGTGCGTAACTGGATGCTGTTGTAATAAAGCCCAAGTTCGTTGGAAACCTGAAGTATTCAGCCGCAAAGACAGCACTGTTTTCACTGCAGGCAACACTGCTCTGGAATGTTTCAGTGCAAGTTGTACTGTAGAGATAAATTCAGAGAGTTACGATAACTCTTGGCAAGCTCGCAGTGGTGTTTTTTTTTACCCTCAGTGGTTTATACTTTATTGCTGTTAAAAAGCCTCATTTTATTTTTTGTGTGTCTTTTCAGGTTTTGGCATTTTCCATGTGGTGCTGTTGGTTATCTGCGGGTGGGCGAATGCCAGCGACGCCGTTGAAATTCTGTGTGTGTCATTCCTCCTTCCCACTGCCCGGTGTGATCTTCATCTTAGCACAGCAGATATGGGTTGGCTTACAGCAAGTATCTTCCTAGGTACACCTTTCACAACCTCTGATGGCTATTCCTTGTGCCAACAACCGATGCCCACTTTAGTCTCAACTCCAGGCAGGAACAGGGATGGTAGAGGTGCCAAACTTGAGACTGAAAATGAAAAGACTAACGGGAAATGTTTCCCTGTGCCATTTCCACCCATCGTGCCCTTTTAAACAGGGGTGTGGTCTGATTAGTCTAAGGCATGTCTGATTTCCAAGAGCTTCTTTGCAGCAAGCCCAATGTTAGTTTGTGGATGGCTGATGGTACATGTTGTAGGAAGACACTGGGCCCATTGGTGGTTATGGCGGTGGCCTTGCAATCCAGAGGTTGCGCGATCAAATCCTACCATTGGAAGTTAAGAATTGGAATTCAGTAAAATCTGATCATTTCTAGGCCGCCAACAAATAAAGTAACCATGAAAGCTGCCGGATTGCTGTAAACTCTAATGTCCTGAGGGGAGCCCTATTCAATCTCACCTGCATTTGGCTCCAGCCCCATCTTTCATGATTGACTCAATGCCCTCATGAGTTAGGGATGGGTAATAAATGTGGCCTTGCCGGTGTCATTCTGAGAAAACATAGAATATAAAAAAAGAATCCTTCTGGCTGAGAGCTCAGATCTTTGGTAAGAGTCAGTGGGCTCCAAGAATTGGTCAACTCTTGGGTTGAAACTTGTAATCTTCAAGGTTTTGGCTGAAGGGATAGGGTGAGACAATACTGACTTAAAGGCACAGTTCTGAAGAGTGTGCAGGGACAGAGGGGCTTGGGGGTTCATGTGCATCAATCTTTGAAAGTGGCAGGACTATTGAGAGAGTGGTCAGCAAAGCATATGAGATCTTGGGCTTCATAAATAGAATAATTGAGTACAAAAGCAGGGAAGTTATGTTAAACTTGTATAAGGCTCTGGCTAGGCCCCAATGAGAGTATTGCATCCAGTTCTGGTCACCACACTTTAGGAAGGATGTGAGGGTCCTTGAGATGGTGAAGAGAATGATTCCAGGGATGGAGGATTTTAGTTACAAGGTTAGGTTGGAAAAACTGGGCTTGTTTTCATTGGAGCAGGACATTAATGGGAGATTTAATAGAGGGTATACAAGATTATGACAAGCTTAGATAAGTTAGACAAGGAAAAACTGTTCTCATTAACTGATGATACAAGAACTAGGGGACACAGATTGACGGTTTTGGGAAAGAGATGCAGGGGGAATATGAGGAAGAACTTTTTTACGCAGTGGGTGGTAATGACCTGGAACTCACTGCCCACAAGGGTGGTGGAAGCGGAGACAATCAATGATTTCAAAAGGAAATTGGATGGGCACTTGAAAGAAATAAACTTGCAGAGCTATGGGGATTGAACAGGGGAGTGGGACTGACTGAATTGCTCTGTGGAGCGCTGGCATGGACTTGATGGGCTGAATCATCATTTCTGTGCCGTGAGTGACTCTATGGGCTCGATTTTACCAAGCCCATGGCATCAGGCTCCGTGGTGGGGATGGGGGGAGCGGGGGGTGCGCCCGAATATGGATCTGGCAATGGCCTGCCATGGAGGTCCGGAGGGCCCAGCCCAATCCTGCCGGCGGTGGCAAGGCTCCGTGGCGGCCCCGCCCGCCTCTGGGAGACGGGACTCAAATTTCAATATTTAATCAATAAAATGAATACATTTAAATAAACCTACCTTCCATCTTCCGGGCCCACCACGATTTTCAGTATGGCGGCTATCACTCCCACACCTTCAAATGCCCATCTGGGGAAAGCTGGCGTGACACTGGTGGAGAGGGGGGAGGAGGTCAGACTTTCAGTGCCGGGTGGGGGAACGGGGTCAAATAAACATAATGGTTGTAGGGGATGCTGGGAAGGGGTGAACTTTAAACTTTGTGCAGTTTGTGGCGGGGGAAGGTCAGATTTAAAAGGTAAATGTTTTGGTGGGGGGAGAAGGGCAAATAGTTAATGTAATTGTTATTGGGGGATGGGAAAGGGGCATTAGAAATTTATTGGATAAATTTTGGGGTGGGGATACTGCTTTAAAAATTCAAATTTTTAGTCACCCTGACAGGGCCTGACCATGGCAAACAATTCCTATGCACTGTCAAATAAATCCTTGTGTCAGCGAGACTCAAACTCCAGCTTACAAAGAATGACACGTGTTTATCTAACACCTTTCATGACCTCAGGACATTTCAAAGCACTTTACAGCCAATGAAGTGCTTTTGAAGTGTAATCACTGTTGTAATGTCGGAAACGTGGCAGTCAATTTGCGCGCAGTAAGATCCCACAAACAGCAATGTGATAATGACCAGATAACCTATTTTCAGCAGTTGGTTGAGGGATAAATATTGGCCAGGACACTGGGGAGAGCTCCCCTGCTCTTCTTTGAAATAGTATCATGGGATCTTTTACGTCCACTGAGAGGGCCTTGGTTTAAAATCTCATCTGAAAGGCAGCACTTCCAACAGTGCAGCACCCCCTCAGTACTTGCACTGAAGTGTCAAAAAGATTTTGCACTCAGGTTCTTGAAGTGGGAACCCACAACCTTCTGACTCAGAGGCAAATGTGCTGTCACTGAGGCAGGTGCCTGCATGCAGGTGGGGAAGCCAAAATAAACAGTCTGTTTTTTCCCTGAAGGTGGCAGGACAGGTAGAAAAAGTGGTGAAGAAAGCATATGGAATGCTTTCCTTTATTGGCCG
The DNA here is from genome assembly GCF_036365525.1 of Heterodontus francisci. Lineage (NCBI taxonomy): Eukaryota > Metazoa > Chordata > Chondrichthyes > Heterodontiformes > Heterodontidae > Heterodontus > Heterodontus francisci. Next base: position 37,629,550 of record NC_090405.1, on the reverse strand, counting down.
AGGTGTAGATTACAAAAGCAGGTTATGAGGGGCCTAGATAGAGTAGACAGGAAGGACCTGTTTCCCCTAGCGGAGAGGTCAATTACCAGAGGCACAGATTTAAGGTGATTGGTAGAAGGATTAGAGGGGACATGAGGAAAGACTTTTTCACCCAGAGGGTGGTGGGTGTCTGGAATTCACTGCCCGGATCGGTGGTGGAAGCAGAAACCCTCAACTCATTTGAAAGGTACCTGGACCTGCACCTGAAGTGCTGTAACCTGCAAAGCTACGGACCAGATGCTGGAAGGTGGGATTAGATTGGGTGGCTAGTTTTCTCAGTCGGTGCAGACACGATAGGCTGAATGGCCTCTTTCTGTGCCGTAACTTTTCTATAGTTTGATGGTTGTTCATATTCTGCAAGTGTACATTGTTTTTATCTGCTACCTGTTGCCAGCTGCTGAGAAGATGAATCCTGTCCCTATCCTGGTCCTCCTTTCACATCACTCACAGCGTAGAAATGGATCTGGTTTTGATAATTCTAGGCAACCATTAAAATTAATTTCCTCGAATATTCAAATCAGTTTTTTGTACGATAGGCCACTAAAGTCAATGAAGTTTACAAATAATGGCCTGGAAAATCCTGGCAAGCTTGCCAAAATTTGCACTGATTTTCCCGCCAGTGAGAATCTAAAAGCCGGTGTAAAACAAGAGGAAATCAGTGTAAACAGTCAGAGGAAAGTGTTCAACTTACACCATGTTCCTTCTGTAGGATTCTCTCTCATGCATGAAAATTAGCCAACAAACCAGAATTGGTTTAAAAATCGAGGTAATTTAGGGGTTCATGTAAAAAAGCGTGTGTAAGTGACTTTCAATCGAATTTCCTCGACCTTTCGTGTCGACGAGCGGTATTGCACTGTACATACGCTGCAGGTTTTCAACACATTTGAGCCCAGTTAAACAATTAAAAAAAAATTTAGCACAATGATTACAGAGCCAGAATGTGTAAGATGTGAAATGTCCAAATTGATGCGGTTCATTGCTTGCCTAACGCACCAGCATAAAAATTCTATTAATTTACCCACTTTTAAGTTAGTGGATTTAGGGAACCATCCCACCTTTCCAGACGGATCAGCTTTGTCTCCAGCTTATTTCAAGTGACAGCTCAATATTGGTATTACAGTAATAAGCTGCTTATCTAGCTCGATTTGCATTTAGAATTGAGTAATGCTAAGTACAAACTCAAACATCCAGTTTTCCTTAATTTAAAACAAAAAATTTCCTCCTTTTTCCTCCCGTTCTCTTTTATTTTAGCTTGAATAATTAATTTTACTATCTCTTACTCCCTATTACTTATTTCCCATCTTTGCATGTTTTTTCATTGTTTAAAAAGGCTTGATATACCATTGTTCCTTTGCTTTCCTGCTCCCACTGTCTTGTTTTTAGATGGGAGTCATTTTCTTTTTGTAGAGAAAACTCTCAGATTTAAATATAATAACACAGCTACAGTTTCAGGCAGGAGGAAGCCTTTGATCTGGCAGACCCGCCTATTTACAGTATGCTCTTGCTACATTTTTAAGAACCAGTTTAGCAGCCAATAAGTAATCTCGAATATTGATGCGTTCAAATTATGGATGTGACTAAGTTAATTGTTGGTTGACAATTGAGCGCACTGCATATACTTAAATTAGTTCTGAATGTGGGTTGCAGCTCCACTCCAGGACCCGAGCACATAATCCAAGCATATAGTACTGAGGGAATGCTGCATTGCTGAAGGTGCCATATTCCAGATGAGATGTTAAACCAAGGCCCCCTCAACCTAGTGGGTGTCGAAGGTCCTGTGGCATAATTTGAAGAAGCTTGTGGGGGTGGGTGGTGTGGTTCCAGTCCTAAATTCCTCCTTCAGCCAGTACCTGAGGGAAAAAAGGGACAGATTAATGGTCATTCAGCTCTTTGCTATTTGTGGAATCTCGCTGTATGCAAATTGGCTGCTGCGTTACACTTCAAGAGTAATTTTCTGGATGTGAAGCACTTTGGGTCATCTTGGAAACGTCATAGGCACTGTATAGTTGTAAGTTCAGTTTTATTTTTAGACAGGTCACACCCCTGAGAAACGTGTTGGATCCAACCTTGCATTAACAGTGTTTCTCTCCATTTTGCGCAGGTATGATGGTTGGGGGATATGTGTGGGGGGTTCTGGCAGACCTGAGAGGCCGTCAGCGAATTCTCATCTTTTCATTGACGGTGAATGGTGTCTTTGGAGCTGTGTCTAGCCTGGCGTCTAATTATTGGCAGTTCCTACTGTTGCGATTCATTAGCGGAATCGGGTGAGTATCAAGTCAGCCTGCTGCTTTCCATCTTTCACCTCCTTCGGTTCCCTGTACCATCTGTGACCACTTGGCAATCCCGAGGCACAGAGCACCACCTGCTACTCTGTGTTGAAGCTTCACTGTATTGTCCCATAGCTTTGCTCCCCCTCCATCCCAGTCCCAAACACATCAGGCTGAGTTTGAGAAGGGGGTGGATTGGAGGCAGGAACTTAGTCCTTGCGTTGCCCTTCATCTGCCTCCCAAGTGGAGAGTTGCCATTCACTTTTCCCTGCCCTCTGTCGAAGGTGTCTGGCCTGAAATTGGATGGAATGTGGGGAGTGAGGGTTAAGACTTGCATGGCTGTAGTTTCTGGAATTGTGCATTGGTACCACAGGTGAGAACACCTTTCCCATCTTGGCGTACAGCTGAAAGTAAAGAGCTTGAGCTTTGTGCTGGAAGCAGATGCAATAGTACCTTTCAAAAGGGAATCAGACAAATACTTGAAAAGGAAATATTTGCAGAGCTATGGGGAATGAGCAGGGAAGTGGGACGAGTTGAATAACTTTCAAAGACCCACCACGGGCTTGATGGGCCAAATGGCCTCCTTCTGTGCTGTATTATTCTATGATTCTTTAATCTTGGGCTTTAGGGTACCACGTGAATCCTCCATCAGGTAATTTGTTTGAAAGCGCTCTGACACACCTATTCTTAGGTAACTCCCTGCCTTTTACATTGTGCGTAGTTTGGAATTAATTTTTTAATGGGTGTGTTCATTTCCTCACTAATTCAGGCCTCCATGGGGCTATAAATCAGCCAACAGTCTCATAAGGTAAAAAACTCAGATGATCTGGGGTTAGGGCACAGGGCAGTTTGCGGGAGTAGAGTTATCCTGTATGCTTTGGAACATAAGAATGTGAGGATACAAAGTGGGTAATCAGACTGTCCAAGTCAATCTATCCCTCTGGTGGAATATACATAGAATCCCAGTTACCTGAAGAATGTCATTTCAAAGATAAAGCAATGTAACATTGTGTAACAGTTTAAATTGACAGAACGAACAGAATGTTTTGTTAAATAATTAACTTTTACTTCAGCATTGGAGTCCTCTTTCACTGTATACACACTGTCCCAGTCATCTCACTATATACACTGCCTTTTGCCAGTCTCCGCTCGCACTATATACTTGCTGGCAGTGTCAATGGGCAACATTGCTGCAGATTCTCAGCATATAAAATGTTTTATTTCAAACATGGAATTACGCATCCTAGTGTTGCTCCATGTAAAACCATGTCACTTAATTTTCAATCTCGCTCCATCACACTTTTGCTAAAGGCTGCATTTGCTGACACCGCTACCGCTAGGTGGCGCTGCAGCGGCACATGCGCAAATGCAGCCTGTGCCACTAAAATGTCACAGTCTGCGACCTCAGGCAGCTGCCAGGACTAAAGATGGCGCTGCTCAAATAATCACATGAAGGCAACCTAACAAACACATGGCAGCAGACAATGGCTGGAGTGAGAGACCGAGCGGGCCGGGGCCGGGGGTGGTGGGGTGGGAGCGGACAGGGCCGGGGACGGCGGGGAGCAGAGTGGGCTGGGGACGGGGGGAAGCAAAGTGGGCCGGGGACGGCGGGGAGCAGAGTGGGCCGGGGACGGGGGGGGAGCAGAGTGGGCCGGGGACGGGGGGGGGAGCAGAGTGGGCCGGGGGGGGAGCAGAGTGGGCCGGGGACGGCGGGGAGCAGAGTGGGCCGGGGACGGGGGGGGGAGCAGAGTGGGCCGGGGACGGGGGGGGGGAGCAGAGTGGGCTGGGGACGGGGGGGGAGCAGAGTGGGCCGGGGACGGGGGGGGAGCAGAGTGGGCCGGGGACGGGGGGGGGAGCAGAGTGGCCCGGGGACGGGGGGGGGAGCAGAGTGGGCCGGGGACGGGGGGGAGCAGAGTGGGCCGGGGACGGCGGGGAGCAGAGTGGGCCGGGGACGGGGAGAAGCTGAGCGGGCCTGGGGGGAGCGGAACGGCTGGGGAGTGGGCGAGCAAACGGGCTGGGAACAGGGGGTAGCGGAGCGGCTGGAGAGAGCAGCGAGGGTGGTGTGGGTAGCGGAGCGGCCGGAGAGAGCGAAGCGGCGGGAGAAAGAGCAGTGGGGGCGGGGTGGGGGGGGAGCGGAGCGGCCGGGCGTGGGAGGGAGGGAGGAGGAGTGCATTTTTCTGCGCTTGCGCCATAAACGTGCAACAGCAAAAGACGTACCGGCCGGTCCCCCGCACCCAGCGACACCAAGGTCTTCGGCCGCTCGCTCCCTGCAGCTCTTTACGGCCTCTCGTTTCCGGCCCCCTCCATCCAGCTGCTCCCTCCAGCCCAAGATCCCCCATCCAGCCACTCTCTCCCCTACTTCTCAACTGTACTTCAGGCATTGCAGCTGTCTGGTCCCTGCCTTTTGCATCCCCCTCTTCAGGCACTTCTGAATTTAACTCCCTCCCACTACACCCCCACCCCCCCTCTACCCCCACCCCCCACCTCCCCCTCTCCCCCCCCACCTCCCCCTCTACCCCCCACCACCCCCCTCTACCCCCCACCACCCCCTCTACCCCCCACCACCCCCTCTACACCCCACCTCCCCCTCTTCCCCCACCCCCTCTACCCCCCACCTCCCCCTCTTCCCCCACCCCCCTCTACCCCCACCCAACTCCCCCTCTCCCCCCACCCCCCTCTACCCCCACCCAACTCCCCCTCTCCCCCCACCCCCCTCTACCCACCCCCCCCCCCACACCCCCCCCTCCCCCAAGGACCACAGTTGAATATCTGAAGTGCAGTTGCAAAGTCGGAAAAATAGCATCAAAAACCTCAACAATCCCGGGTTTAATTATTGAGAAATTTTATTAAGTGCATTAAACATTCAAGGCACTGCTGTGCATGGATACATGAGTGTTGTGTCACCAGCATTCCCGTGAGACAGACAGGCCGAGTCTCTGCGATGCAGAACTAAAGAGATTGTTCCTGGAGAGCCTTGCGGTGAATGAACACTTGGCTCTCTATTCCACTACTGTATTGTCCATGTGAAGAAGGCAAAGTCACAAGAGTCTGAGCTCAGTCTATTCTTCGTGAATGTTCCCCAAACGCATCCCAATGTGCATTCCCAATTCATCCATAAATGCCAGGTTCCTTTCCACATCATGACAAGCTCCACAGTATGATCCAGTTGACTTCGTTGCTTGAATGCTGACCTTAAGTCTCAAGGATTGTTTTCTCGACGGCATGTTTTACATGAAAAGAAATAAAGCAAATCAGTGTGAGAGCTTCCCTCCCTCCGTCCATCCACTGAAATTACTGTTGTGCACATCTTTTTAAGTTCTGCAGTGAAGGCACCAATTGATAACATTGCCAATGAAGCACTTATTACCCACCACAGATGCAGGAATCAGCACATCCTTGCGTCCTCTCCTGCACTGCCTCCGTTGCTTGAATGCTGTCCTTAAGTCTCAAAGATTGTTTCCTCGAGAGCATGTTTTACATGAAAAGAAATAAGGAAAGAACATCAGTGTCAGAGCTTCGCTACCTCCAATGAAATTACTGTTGAGCATGCTTTATGTTCTGCAGTAAAGACATGTACTGAGAACACCGCCAATAAATCACTTAGTACCCACCTCAGCTGTAGGAGTCAGGATGATGTTACTGCCCCTATATCGTGATGGTTCAATGCTGCTCTCAGGGAAAACATGAATGATGTGAGGGTGCTGGAAAAAGAAGAACATTTCTTTTGGACTATGAACATAAAGCAGGCCATTTAGCCCAGCTGTTCCCTGCTAGTGGTTATGCTACTCCTGCGTCTTCCCATCCACTCCCATTTAATTCTGCCTACTACTATCAGCATCACCTTCCATTTCTTTCGCTCTTATCTACCTTTGCCTTAAAGCAACACTGAGGATGGAGAACGGTGTGGCTGCACTCCCACCTCACCAGTTGTGTACGCAGTAAGAGCATTCCCATTCGTGCTACCACCGGACACGGCATGCTTGTTTCTTTCAGTGCTCAGTCTCTTCTTGCTGAATGTTCCCTAAACGCTTGACCCGTTTGGACGCCCTCTCTGCTTGACAGGCAGCAGCTGGCAATTACGGAGTCTCTCAAGGCTCTGCTGGTTGTTTCAAGGGCGGATGGGGAAACAGGTGGCTGTGTGTCTATGTGCACTGCTCTGATGGGTGCAGGAACAGGTGGCTGTGTGTCCATGTGCACTGCTCTGATGGGTGCAGGAACAGATGGCTGTGTGACTGAACAGCAAGAAGTGGATCCCGCAGGTGGGGGAAGGGGAGCTGTGAACAAGCAGGCGTATGTATGGTCCATCAGCTCATTAGGCCAAGGGGTGAAACGTTCAGAATCCATGGATTGTGGCATGTGACTGATGTCCAGCTCAAGGCCACCTCCATCCGAAGGTGCGTCCGGGCAATTGTTGGGCAAATTAATTGGCTCCATCTCATCGGCCAGTCCTTGCTGCCAGCGGAGAGTCTGTCGCCGCAGCCAGTCCAGTTTCCACATGAATGATGCCGTTCCACTCTGCAGAATGGCCTGTTGTAGCTGATACAATTGATCTGAAAGCAATCGGTATTTTTCATTGTAGCTGAGGGGCCTTGGCTGTTCCTCTGTAATCACAATGGCAGCAGTCATGCCTGTCCTCGGTGTCTGAGATTCACGCCAGCGGCAGTTGGGGGAAAGCCTCTGCAAAGACAGACCGAGATGTCTCTGTACAACAATAGCATGTTTGCAGGGCAACAAAGTCTGAATGGAGAAGATGCAGCTGCAGGTAGCCTGGCCATCATGTATCTGCAGTGTGTACTGTTTGGCACCAGAAATCACAGTCACTGTGCCTTCATCCTGCGTCTTGACATGTACTCGCTGAATGTGGCTATGATCCTGATGTATCAGCTTCATAGCATGACTGGTGAATCCTGTGTAAAATGATTGTAGATCTGCTGGTGCCTCTGCAATGCGCTTGAAAGAGGCTCCCTGCAGGAATGTGGAATAGGAGCGCTCCCGATCCAGGACACTATTGTGGAAGATCAGCGCTGAGATGTATTCCTTCATGGATGAGGAGGAGTGGAGCAGGTGCTTTATCTTGCCATTCTCTGACTCAATGCGATTTTTGGTGTTGTTCCCAAACGTTAGGACTTTACCGTGTGAACATGATGCCCACATCTCCTTCTGTGGAATCCAGTTTGTAAGCAGGTAGTCCTGCAGGGGTGGGTAGAGATGTCCAATCCTTTCTACACAACTTGTGATCTTGTCCTCCAAAGGTGCATGAACCATTTCCTTGCAGATCATTAACAACTGATCCCTCAGTTCACCATTCAATGGGTAGCTGCTGATCTTCCTCCTCATGCTCTGTATCACATGGAACTGACAGAGGAGAACCATTGCAGCTGGGAGATGCTTCCTGATCGCATTGATCCCATTGATGTCCTTATCCACAATGGCTGATCTCACGCGGCAGGCGCTGGATCCCATGAAATCGACAAAAACACCCACAATCTCGTCCAGCATCTGAGCCGTCTCATTCCTCACCATGGCATAGAGCACAGCCCTGCCCCTACCAACATTGTCCTGCACCATCACCTGGTACAGAGGGTAGCCGCATTTGTTCACTTTGTACTTTCCGTCCATGAACAGCAGTTCAGGAAAGGCCTGCAGGTGGGCCTTCATGGCTGGTGTCATTAAGGCAATATAGAGGATGTTGCTTCCCTGCAGGCCAACCCGCACCGTGGCCCCGTCCTGCTGAATCTTCTCCAGCGTATCACACAGCGCATCCATGTTGTCATCCCCTGTTTTGAGCCGGGATTTTACATTTCTAATGTCACTAAGGGTCACGGTCTTGTTGAATGAACACTCGATATCATCCTTCAGCTGTTTGTTCCCAGCCTGCAGCTTGACCAACTCTTCTACCTTCAGCCTTTCATCCTGGTTCAGTTGTTGTCTCCTTGCATAGAAGCGTAAACATTCTGGATCCAAAACATGACCGGTATGTACAAGATGGTAGGAGCTGACACACAGATTGTTCTTGCTCGTATTGAATTTCACACTGATGAAGACCTCACAGCCCAGGGCGAGATACCTGAAAAGTTACACAGACATTCAATGAGCACGCCCAAGTTCCTTGTGCCCTCACCAAAACGTCAGCCATCCCCAGGTGTGTTGTTGGCAGCAGTTTACATGCGCACCATGACAAGGTCCCAAAAACTGGTGCGCACCTGCTGCGCAGTGCAGAGGAGGTTGTGCAGAGGTGGTCGACCAGCCATTGCTCCATCCAGGAAATCACAACAAAGGCAGTCTGTAGACACTTAAACAGACCCTGGGGGGGCGGGGGGGGGGGTGGAGGCAAGGGTGGGGGGTGGTGTGCATACGCGTGGCTTTGTGGGCACAGGATCTCACTGACGAGCTGTATTGATACTGCAAATCTAATCTTGATTCAATGTGCATCAAGGAACAGCGTTACAGGACTGACACGCTACACAAGTGGAAATGTAATGACCGCAGCACCTACCTCTGATTCGGTCTCACCCCAGTAGAACGGAGAACGGATGCGTAGCTGCCCATAGTGTACACAGCACAGCCTCACCGAGGCATACTTAAAGCGGATGGGAATTTCGATTCGCCGTCTCTTGTTCTCCCTCTCAAGTGTATGGGTGCTCACTTTTTTAAATAGACTCCCCGTTGCCTGTAAGCACAACAGCAAATCGCATTCAAACAGCATTGTTAACACAGTAAAACATAACAAGGCACATCACAGGATGTGCCTGCAAACCATGCTACCTGTTGAAACATCTCCAGTTTACTGCTGAAGTCGTCAGAACTCTCGAACTCCTGGGTTGTGAAGGTGGCAAGGAACTGCTCTGTGGAATCTACTGAAGTTGCCATCATCGACGTTTGCAGTTCAGGAAGGCTATTAAGGGACCACATGGGAAACATGAGATGAGATAAGAAATACAGAATGCACTCCATTGAAACTTTACAGAAATGAAAGTGACTGTTTAGATGGAAAGCTGTTCGCTGGACTGCAGCACATGTGCTGCCTGCACACAGCCCTAGACAATGGAAAGGATTTTAGTGCAGTGCAGTGAACTGGAGCACATGCAGTGTCCCAGACAATGGAAATGTTTTCAGAGCAACTTACAACAGCAGAGCAACTTACCTTGTAGCAATCTCCTCTTTCTAATAAAAATGAAGCAGACTGAAATCTCCAAAACGACTAAATAATCGCGATAAAATGCCAGAAAATGCCCGACGACACCTCTCCTGCCCTTCTTTGAAATAGAGCCCTGGGATATTTTACCTCCACCTGAGGGGGCAGATGGGGCCTTAGGTTTAACGTCTCATCCGAAAGAAGGCATCTCCGACTTGGATCTAAAATGTTCTTGTATGATTATAGATGTAGACAGCGTGTTGAGGTAGATATATACTGTGTTTGATCTTGGGTTGCTGGGTGGGCCCAGCTCGCTGTGACGGGTCTTGTAATAATATGACTTTGCTTGCTTCCCTAGTGTTGGCGGTTCAATACCTGTAATATTCTCCTATTTTTCGGAATTTCAACCCCGGAATAAAAGAGGCTCCATGGTCAGTGCTTTGGCCACCTTTTGGATGGCAGGGAACATTTTAGCAGCAGGTAGGTGGAGTTGCACGAGCAAGAAAATGGAGAGCCACACTCAGCGGCTCCACATCTCACTCTGTTACAGTTGGATTACCTTGTGGCCCTATTGATGAACGAGCTCCTGGCTGCCAATGCTGTGAATGCTCCCCGGTCCGCCTTGGGGAATTCCAACTGCACCTCCTCACTGATCAGTGCAGCTTAAATAATTCCACCAAATGTGAACCTTAAGGTTCCAGAGCAAGTCATGGAAACATACAGCACTGAGGGAGTCCATTCTTCCCATTGTGCCTGTGCCAGCTCTTTGAACGAGATATCCATTTAGTCCCAATACTGCAGCTCTTTCCCATAACCCAGAAAATATCTCCTTTCAAGTATATATCCAATTCCCTTTTGAATCTGCTTCCTCCACTTAACATTAATTGACGTATCTCTTGGTGAGATGCATCTTCCCCAGCTTGAATGTCGGTGCACTGTCCATGATTTTGACCAACTGTCTAACATTTTACACACATCACCCATTCAATCAACACGTGAAACACTGTATGCCCTTGACTTGCTATGCGGCTAAACCTGCCTTTCTGCCCACACTGCTTTACGCCGCTTGCTTGCTAACAAATTCCAAAGCCTTTCTGAATCTGCTTGTGCCGTCTGCCCCATTAAAATTTGAAATTCGATTTGGCAAAGTTATCCTGGACAACAACAACAACAACAACTTTCATTTATAATGTCGTAAAACCTCTCGCAGATTTATGACCGGGATCAACTGGACCCCCCCCCCCCCCCCACACCCCACTCCCCCTCCTCCACTCTGCAGTTATTTAAGTCTTTCTCTGCAGTCGAAGAGCACATGAATGCTGCTTCTCCTTGTGAGATGGTGAAAAATGTAATAGGAAAGTAGCTTATCAATACATAAGTCAGCATTAATATCTCGGTATTGTGAGGATGTGATGGAGGCTATCACATGGGTTAAGGTTAGATGGTTGGGATTCCCCAGGGGAATGCTAAGTTAGCAGGAGGTGTCTGGCTAATACAATTTACGAAGCATCAAAAGGTTTACTTATGAGATATAATTAGTTTGGAGCCAACGTGCCCAGAATGCAGCTGTTGAGGTGACATTTATTATGTTGCAAAGTTGGCTTTACTGTTTACATAATTCCCACAATCCAGTGAGAATGGAGTGTGTGTGGTGTGACTTTGCCATCTGCTGGTGGTGTAGCATAAGACGTGATGATCACATGATCATCTTGGAACCAATAGGTTCGTTCACAACATGTCATAGAATCATACATCACAGAAGGAGGCCATTTGGCCCATCAGTGTGCCAGCTCTTTGAAAGAGCTACCCAGTTATCCCACTACCCCAGCCCTGCAGATTTTTCCTTTGCAAGTATATATCCAATTCTTTTTTTGAAAGTCACAGTTGGAAATCTGCTTCCACCACCTTGTCAGACAGGGAATTCCTGATCATTATAACATGTTGAATAAAAAATTTCTCCTCATTTCCTCTCCCTGGATTTTTTTTGCCAATTATCTTAAATTTGTGTCCTCTGATTACTGACCCTCCTGCCAGTAGAAACAGAGTAGATGGGGAGAAACTGTCACAACCCTCATAATTTTGAACACCTTAATCAACCCTTATCCTTCTCTGCTCCAAGGAGAACAATCCCAGCTTTTCCAGTCTCTCCATATAACTGAAGCCCCTCATCTCTGGTACCATTTTAGTAAATCCCCCTGCATTCTTTGACATTGTCCAACTGGGTATATAAATAGGCTTACTCTCAGTAACTCTTTGGTATTCCGCACTGAGAACTGGCCTGGATTGGTTAATAGGTCGCAGACCCTGAGGAATATGGTAGATAGACATAAACTTGTACTTTCTGTCAATATTAATAAAACAATGCTAATTTATCTCTGGTGTCCAAACCCGTATAATTTGGATTAATCTTCTGTGTTGACCTAACACTCCTATTCCCCTGCCTATCTTGTGCTTCCACAGAGGCGGCTACTCCTATTGCTGATGTTTCTTTCCTTCAGCCAAGGGTTGGCACTCCTTTCATCCTGTGTTGGCACTGAGTCGTCTTGTTTTTCCACTGTCCTTCTTTTCTTCCTTTGGAAGGTATGGGTTTCGTTTTTCACCTCTATTACAAATTTGTGCCTTGACACTGGCTTTCCACTGCTGCCAGCCAAGAGAGTCAGTTCTAGCTCTCAGTCCCTATCTTACTGGGCTCTTGAACCTCTTTCTACCGCTGTTCATTTCTGGCCATTTGATTGGGCCTTGAAAAGTCTGATTTTTGGACTGTAGCTGCAACTCATTGCTAGAATTCAGGCTTTCTCCCGACCAGCTTTATTCTCACTTTTACTTGCAAGGCCAGTTTCCATAGGCAGGCCTGCACCACCTGAAACTAAACCTCATGTGCAAAGAGATTGGGATAGCATGCCAGTTAACTATTTGTTCTTGAGTATACCCCAGATTGAGCACAGGATGTTCTCCTCATACTGCTGACCTCACTGGTAGATGGGGAGACGCCGACAGGTATGCCAGGCAAAATGCAACATATTATTTTTTACACTATGTAAATTTATACGGAAGCAAAATAAATTCAGACATAGAAAGCAATACAATACTTTCACTGATCCTTGAGATTTGAGTCTGAAACAAAGTTTTCAAATTCTACGATTTCTTTTTAGAGTCCTTTAATTTACTAGTTTGATTTTTTCTACCTGAATTACACCTTGTTTCCAAGGAGATCCGTCTCTGCAGATGTGGGAATAAAGTTGAAGCACTAATTATACCTGGTGCAGGCAACTTCCGATCAAAGCGCAGTGGTTAGCACCGCAGCCTCACAGCTCCAGCGACCCGGGTTCAATTCTGGGTACTGCCTGTGTGGAGTTTGCAAGTTCTCCCTGTGTCTGTGTGGGTTTCCTCCGGGTGCTCTGGTTTCCTCCCACATGCCAAAGACTTGCAGGTTGATAGGTAAATTGGCCATTAGCCCCGAGTATAGGTAGGTGGTAGGGAAATATAGGGACAGGTAGGGATGTGGTAGGAATATGGAATTAGTGTAGGATTAGTATAAATGGGTGGTTGATGGTCAGCACAGACTTGGTGGGCCGAAGGGCCCGTTTCAGTACTGTATCTCTAAAACTAAAGCAGATCTTGAACACTAGGCAAATCCCAAATCCTTTCTGATCAGGATGGTAACTGATATTAATTATTCCCATCACTTAAGCAGCTAGGAAGTGGGAAGCAACACTTTGTCCTGTCTTAAGAGAACAGTTTACTAGTTTAGACTTGACGCAAAGCCCATTAAATTATTTATTTGCTCTAAAGTCTGTGGGAATTGCATACAATTAGTTCATATGTACCAGCATTGCTGCAACCTCTCAAAACAAAGACTGTAGGAATCCCGATAGCCATAGTTCCAAGTTAAAATCTGTCTATAACCCTAGCAAAAACTCTTGCTAGAAGATATAAGACAGAAATATTTTATGATGCAGGCTAGATCCAATGTCCCTCACAACTGCTATAGTCACTGCTCCTTGAAACTTTCCCCTCTCATTCTTTTAAGCTCCACACATACTATCCTACACTCATCCGTCCCAGAATGTTAAAGTAACGACCCATCACACTGTCTCTTACTCTTGATGCATTCTTTCATCAGACCTTAGAAGTGTAGAGCTCCTTACTTCCCTCAGTCTTTCTATACCCAATTGTTAATTGCAGATTAATTCCCTTTATTTTACTCATTTGAACTTGATTGGTATCCTGTACTGTGGATGTCAGCCTTTCATTCGCCTTAGTATTAAAGAAGCTCTTTGAGATTTTGCTGAAGCTTGTCCTCCCTCCTCACACTGATGCTTATGTTCGTAACTTTTAGAAAGTATATTCTTTATAAATCTCATTTAGAATAGAGGATAACGCAAAAAAACCTTCAGCTCGTCCACCCTGTTTAAGATCCCCCATGTTACCATTTTCCATCTAATCTAATGATATATCCTTCAGTTTGAATTGTCTATTTTGTATTATGGAAATATGTGGTATCTTACTTTAAACCAAAAAATGCATGTTTGCTTTGTAGAGTTCTATATGGACCTTTAAATTCTACCCTCCTCCAAGCAGCCTATTTTCCCACATGCTATAGTATAGTTATCCTTTATCAAAGCCGTTTGAAGGTGCGTGTGAAGAAGAGGTGCCAGACCACATCCCTAGAGTCACAAAAGGCCTTGGTAACAGTGCATGAGGACAGCAAGCTTAAATGAGATTATCAGTCAGTCTTCAAATCTGGGGAGGGCGAGGTTTAGACTCGCACATCATTCCAAGTCACTTTTAAACACACCCGATGGGGACTAACTGCATGGTGGATGTGTGTTGGATTTTAAAAAACACACAGTGGGAAACAAAACTAAGTTTGCGTGTGAGCGAAACTTTACAGAACTTTACTTCGGAGGTTAATTGGTAGTAATGGAGGTGCTGGGCACAAACTGGATTCTTCTTAGCCAACCTTCTGATGAGAAGTAGCAATGAGTCACTCCTAATGTCTCCTGAGACCATCCTGAGGGTTTGCATCAATATTGTTATTAACAACAGCCTGAATATTCTAAATTGGCAAATACACAGGCATAGAGTGATTTCCCACTATGTGGTGGAGATTTGCCTCTCACCCACTACCAGTCTCTAGTTCTTCCAAACATCCACCAATGAATTCACACGAGCTCATTACTCTGATGATGACAACATCAACAACTTGCATTTATATAGTGCCTTTAATGTGGTGAAACGTCCCAAGGCGCTTCACAGGAGTGTCATAAAACAACATTTTACACTGAGCCACATAAGGTGATATTTGCACAAATGACACATAGTTTGGCCAAAGAAGTAGCCTTTAAGGAGCTTCTTAAAGGAAGAGGAAGAGATAGAGAGGCGGAGAGGTTTAGGAAGGAAATTCCAGAGCTTAGGGTCTAGGCAGTTGAAGGCACGGCCGCCAGTGGTGAGATGATGGAATTCAGGGATGTGCAGAGGCCAGAAGTGGAGGAACACAGAGATCTCAGAGGGCTGTACAGTTGGAGGAGGTTAGAGAGATGAGGAGAGGTGAAGTCATGGAGGGATTTGAACACGAGCATGAGAACTTTAAAATCGGCACGTCTTTGCGTGAAAGAAGAGGATGGCCTCAAAGTATAAGATTTAACATATTATGTGTGCAATTTACTATGTTGTCACAGGATCACAATGTGAAATATGCTGATTATTATGCATTGATTAATTAGTTATCATTTAAAACGGAACCACAATGTTAAGGGGAGGGAGTGGAGGTGGTAGAAAGAGGAGTTTCATTGTTCTGTGCAGATTGATTATGTCTTGAGGAAGTGCAAATTGATTTTTTTTTAAATGTGGAAAATTTCCTACATTATCAGGAAGTTTAAAAATACAATTTACTTTTGTTGGAAATATTTTTAGTTCTCTGTGTAAACTGAACAGCTATACCTGACTATAACTGGGACCAAATAGCATGGCCCTAATTCTATCCTCCAGGCCTAGCACTGAGTTGCTGTACTTAACTATAACCATGACCTAATACTGTGGCTCTATCTCTGTCCTCAGGCCTAGCTTGGCTGGTTATCCCCAGGACTTCACTGTCTTTTCAACTGGGTTCTATGCACTTTCAGAGCTGGAGGCTCTTTGTGATGCTGTGCTCAATACCCAGTCTGTCCTCTGCACTTGTCTATGCTCTGGGGATGCCCGAGAGCCCCAAGTACTTGATGCAGGTAAGAATGTGCCACGTTTACACTTTGGCAGTATTTGTGTTGTCATGCAGGCCCCCACCTGCCAAGAATGAAGCATATCATTTTGTCATATAAACATTGATTTTAAACTGTTGCTGGAGTGAGGAAATGACTTGTTAAACAGATCAGCCGTGGCTGGGAAAAAACATTTGCATACTAAACAGACAGTGCTCGGAGGGGCAAAGTATTCTAATACGCTGTGCCATCCTGTCTGTCATTAAACACACCCCTAAACCAAAGGCAGTCCTGGGACATCCTGAGGGAGTTTGTCATGCAGACCCCTCCCCCACCTGCCAAGAATGAGGCATATTAATTTTGTCATATAAACATTGCTGGAGCAAGGAAATGACTTGTTAAACAGATCAGCCATGGCTGGAAAAACATTTGCATACTAACAGATAGTGGTTAGAGGGACAAAGGGGCTATTCCCTGCTCCAGTTAAACCCACAATGGACTTTGAGCACCTGGTATTGTGTGTAAGAAATGACATTCCATGGTCGGCTAAGAGAATCCACAAACAGATGTGGTCAGACCAGCTAGTCACAGGACTAACCTGCTTGGCAACCTGGGTTTTTCTGAATTGTACAAAGAGTTTGAGTGGGGAAAGACTGTTTGCTCCTGGAGTGAGAAGACTTCTCCTGTCTGCTCCCGTCTGTTTCTCACAAACCTCTGGACCCACTAAGGACACATGAACCTCAAGAGAGAAAAGTCTCCTACATCGAGCAAGGTTTAAGAAGAATACTGGGCCCCAACGAAAAGCAAGACCTATCTACAATCAAGGACTTTACAGCGAGCTCTAAGAACAGCAACCAAAACCATCTTCAGATTTTGTCTCAAACTTTGCCACTTTATTTCTTCTGCACTTTTCTGTCTCTATCTGCATGTGTATCACGTATGCATGCTAGCGTAGCCGCGTTGTGTATCCATAGCCGTTAACCGAATTAGAGTTTAAGTTTAATAAAGTTCAACCTTTTTTCTTTAAACCTAAGAAAAACAGTTTGGCTAATTTCTTTACCTTATAATTGGAAGTTAGTGAACAAGGATTCACCGAGGGGGAGCTAAAACCATGGTGTGTTTAAAATTAAACCCTATTACAGTAAGACCAGGTGACGGCTGAGAGGGAACCGTAGACCCCTTTCTCACTTGGTCGTAACAGCAAGTTGGGGGCTACTGTCCTGGATTTGACCCACAAACAAGAGAAATTGGAAGTGGGAAACTAATTTGTTCCCGACCAAAAAAGAGCAAGATTTCAAAACAGGTTTTCTTGTGGTTGCATGTGCTAGAATACTAACATGTCTGCGACTGAAGCTAGTAGCTCCCCAAGCCAGGGTGAAGTAACTTGGGATAAGTTAAAAGCACTGTCTATGGAGGAGTTGAGGAAAATGGCTGAGCAGTGTGGGATCACAGTATGTGGCAAGGCTAGGAAGTCTGAACTCCTAAGGCTAGTGGCCAACCATTTTTCCCTTGAATCTGAAGAAGCAGAAACAGGGTTAGAAGTAGACTCCGACAGGGTACTGCTAGCAAAGATACAATTGGAACAGAGGAAACTTGAATTAGAGGAGAGGGAGAAAGAAAGAGCCTTCCAGAAGGAACGTGAAGAAAAAGAAAGACGAGAGAAGAAACAAGAGAGAGAAGAGAGAAAGAATATTCTGGAAGGAATGCGAGGAGAGAGAGCTGAAGCGTCTTGAGTTAACTAGGGGGGGCGACAGAGTAACCCCAGTGAAAGCATGGCCAATATGGAGGAGCATAATTCAGGGCTGGGTACAGAATTGTTAAAACTAGCTCAACCAGTTCCAAAATTCAATGAGGAAGATGTGGAAGAATTTTTTTGGGTCCTTTGAGAAACTGGCAAGGCAGCTAAAATGGCCAGCTGAGACCTGGCCTCTCTCATTACAAAGCAAGCAAACCAGAAAAGCCCATGAGGTTTATTCCCTGTTGCCACATGAGAATTCATCAAATTATGAACTGACCAAAAATGCTATCCTCGGGGCATATGAAATAGTATCCAAAGCTTATCGCCAAAAGTTTAGAACCCTCAAGAAACATGCTAATTAAACTTATCTGGAGTTTGAAAGAAGTAAGCAGCTGGCTTTTGGCCAGTGGCTGAGTACCCATGTAGAGGAGCAATGGGTTCAGAGAGCCTGGCAAGCTTTAATTTATAAGTCGGTTTCCCGGGGAAGAACCTTTCCTAGTCACCCCCACAAATCCGAATGGGAGAAACGGTGGGAAGGTGATAGGAGCCCAAGCAGTCCTAGGAGAGAAAGAAAAGCAGGAGACACAGGGGTCCTCCTCTAGCCAAAAAGGAAGGTGCTGTGAGCAGGAGTAAGATCGGGAGACCTGTGTGCTTCCATTGAAATAAGGCAGGTCATCTAAAAGCTGACTGCTAGAAACTAAAGGGAAAACCTGTAGGGTTAATCAGGGCACATCCGCTCAGTGAAGAAAGGAACCTGATGGAAAGCACAGCAGAACAAGCTGCGGCTTTGACTGCAGTAAGAGTGAGACCCAGGAAGCTCACGGCTGCAAGTACAGGAAAATTTAATAGGATTCCTGAGGGTTATCAGGGTTTTGCGTCTGAAGGGAGAGTAACCCCATACCCCTCGAGTGGGGCAAGCAAGTCCATAGTAATAAAAACAAGAAATGCTGGATTCACTCAGCAGGTCTGGCAGCATCTGTGGAAAAAGCAAAGTCCATAGTAATCCTCAGGGACACAGGGGCCACTAGATATCTTTTACTGGGAAAAGGCCTGACCTTTCCCCCAGAGAGTACAGTGAACACCAGAATGGTGGTGAACGGTATTGGAGGGCAGTGTATGTCTGTACCTGTACACCAGGTGCATCTGAAGTGCGACCTAGTTTCGGGACCGGTGACCGTAGGGATTGTCCCCAGTTTGCCTGTGGACGGGGTGGACCTGCTTCTAGGTAATGATCTGGCGGGGGTGAAGGTGGTAGCCCCCTCCAGTAGTAAAAGAGAGACTGCAGTAAGTCAGAGAAACAGGACAGTGGCAGGAGACAGTCCCCTGCAGTTTCCATGAATGTGTATTGAGTGAGGCCATGATCAAACCAGCTCCCCCAGAGGAGCCTGCATTGGCTCTGCAGGCAGATGACCATGAGAGCTGTCTGTCTGAGACTTTCTTTGAGAAGTTAGAAGACCCAGGGAGTGAATTAAATAAATCTTCCCTAGCTGATGCTCAGTGAGCCGACCCAGTGTTGCGAGAGTTAACACAGGCTGCCCAGTCTGAAAGTGAAGCAGAGGTAGTCCCTGATTGCTTCTATTTAAATAATGAGGTACTGATGAGCAAATGGCATTCTCCTCACAGACCTGAGAGCAAGGAGTAGATAATAGTTCACCAGTTAGTGGTGCCGCAGAGGTACCAGAGAGGAATATTAAGAAGGGCCCACAAGACTACAGTGGCTGTGCATGCTGGTATACAAAAGACCAAAGCCTGCATAAGACAGCAGTTTGACTGGCCAAAACTCCACAAAGATGTGGTGGAGTACTGCAGGAGTTGCCACATGTGTCAGGTTGAGGGGAAACCCCAACCTACAGGGAAACCTGCACCCCTAGGTCCTGTATCAGTGTTAGGAGGACCCTCTAGCAGAGGGCTGGGTGAACTGTAAGGAACCTCTGCCGAGAACAAAAGGGGACAGGCAGGCACAAGGCTGGCAAAAGGTTAGAAAGGGAAGGGGAAAAAGCAACCAAGAGGGCAGGTAAACGGAAGTCTGGGAGGAATCCCGGATGAAAACCCCCTACTTGTCTGGTCAGCCAACCCCGGAAAATGTGAAATGTTAGACCCCACATCCTCCTATGTAAATGCAGACATTAGAAGCACCCCACCAGAGTTGCTAACAGCATTTACAGGAACCTGCAGAGACAAAGAAAGACCCCTCAGGGGCAGAGAAACTGTGAGGGTGATGTCTCAATAGTCAAAGTGCCACAGGGGAGCGCAGTACAGTCTGCACAAATACCTGCAGGCAGGAGTGTCCCAGTGGACAAAGGGGAAATTAGCAAAGAATCCTCCCCCACAGTCAAAAAAAAGAGAACCACCCATCCTCTGAAGTCAAAAGCCTTTGCATGACTCAACAAAGCACTAAAGGGCGGCACAGTGGCGCAGTGGTTAGCACCGCAGCCTCACAGTTCCAGGGACCCGGGTTCAATTCCGGGTACTGCCTGTGTGGAGTTTGCAAGTTCTCCCTGTGTCTGCGTGGGTTTTCTCCGGGTGCTCCGGTTTCCTCCCACAAGCCAAAAGACTTGCAGGTTGATAGGTAAATTGGCCATTATAAATTGTCACTAGTATAGGTAGGTGGTAGGGAAATATAGGGACAGGTGGGGATGTTTGGTAGGAATATGGGATTAGTGTAGGATTAGTATAAATGGGTGGCTGATGTTCGGCACAGACTCGGTGGGCCGAAGGGCCTGTTTCAGTGCTGTATCTCTAATCTAATCTAAAAGAGAGATTGGGATAGACCCGCCCACTACTGAATCTCCTGAGCAAAAAAATTCCAATTTAGGGCTAATTAGATCCCCTCTCCTCCCGCCTTTTTGCAGACCTCAACAGGAACAAAGAGCCTAGGCAGTCATGGAAATGGACCAACTGAAGAAAAACTTGCCCAAAGAACCATATGTTTATTGGGATGCCAGAAAGGGGGTAGTTAAAGCAGCGCTGGCACCAAGAAAAGACAGGCTGTAAGACGTTTTAGGATTTATGAATGAATGTGAATGAATGATAGAGACGCATGCCTTTTTCCTGTATCTTCGATTTTCTCTCTTGAATCTTTTTAGTGAAATGTGCTTTTCTCAAAACGCATTTCATTCCGCTGGGTGTGGAGGTGTCATGCAGGCCCCCACCTGCCAAGAATGAGGCATATTAATTTTGACATGTAAACATTGATTTTAATCTGTTGCTAGAGCGAGGAAATGACTTGTTAAACAGATCAGCTGTGGCTGGAAAAAAACATTTCCATACTAACAGATAGTGCTTGGAGGGATAAAGGGGCTATTCCCTGCTCCAATTAAACCCACAATGGACTTTGAGCACCAGGTATTGTGTGTAAGAAGAGACATTCCATTGTCGGCTAAGACGAGAATCCACAAACAGATATGGTCAGACCAGCTAGTCACATGACTAACCTGCTTGGCAACCTGTGTTTTTTCTGAATTGTACAAAGAGTTTGAACGGGGAAAGACTGTTTGCTCCTGGAGTGAGAAGACCTCTCCTGTCCGCTCCCATCTGTTTCTCACAAACCTCTGGACCCACTGAGGACACGTGACCTTCAAGAGAGAAAAGTCTCCTACATCGAACAAGATTTAAGAAGAATACTGGGCCCCAATGAAAAGCAAGACCTACCTACAATCAAGGACTTTACAGCGAACTCGAAGAACAGTAACTAAAACCGTCTTCAGATTTTGCCTCAAACGTTTCCACTTTATTTCTTCTGCACTTTTCTGTCTCTGTCTGCATGTGTGTATCATTTATGCTTGCTAGTGTGGGCGCATTAGAGTTTAAGTTTAGTAAAGTTCAACCTTTTTTCTTTAAACTTAAGAAAACCAGTTTGGCTGATTTCTTTGCCTTATAATTGGAAGTTAGTGAACAAGGATTCACCAAGGGGGAGCTAAAAACACGGTGTGTTTAAAATTAAACCCTGTTACAGTAAGACCAGTAAGAAGGCTGAGAGGGAACCCGAGACCCCTTTCTCACCTGGTTGTAACAAGTGTGCAACCAAAATGGGATCTGGGAAATGCCAGAGCACTTGGGCCTAATTTTCAATCATTAGGGGAAATCCATGTTTAAAAATAGCCGTCGACTATTCCGTCCAATCTATGTAGCTGGCCTTTTTATCAATTCTCGGGATGTGGGCAACACTGCCAAGACCGCCTTTGCTGCCCATCCTGCCCTGCGAAGGTGGCAGTGGTCCTTTTCCTTGAACTACTGCAGTTCCTGTGGTGAAGATCCGCCCCCCACGATGATGTTGGGTAGAGAACTGACCTACTAACTATGAAGGAATGGCCATATGTATCCAAGTCAGCATGGTGTGTAACTTGGAGATGATGGCATTCCTGTGACATTGCTGCTTTTGTCCTTGGTGATAGAGGCTGTGGAGCTGGGATATGTTGTCATAGTAAGCATTTTAAATGAATTACAGCAATCGGCCGCTGCGCGGTGAATCAATTCATTCAGTGTGGACATTAGACCTATTTTTTTTCATTTTCAAATCCACATCTCCCTCTATGGTGCGACCTCTAACCTATACCCATTTTTATTTGAAGGTGCAGGGGCTTTAGCACAGATACAATATGCAAACCATAGAAAGGAAGTGATTCTTAACCATCACCAACTTAGAACAGGGAATTCATTTTTTTTGTTAAGAACAGAAATTTCCAGAGCACTGGCATTTATTCTGTGTCTGAGGCTTAATATTCTATTCATAAAATCGTGTAGCACAGAAGGAGGCCATTTGGTCCATTTTCTCTGTGCTGTCTCTTTGAAAGAGCTTTCCAATTAGTCCCACTCCCCTGCCCTTTCCCCATTGTTATGACCAGGTGAGAAAGAGGTCTAGGGTTCCCTTTCAGCCTTCACCTGGTCTTACTGTAACAGGGTTTAATTTTAAACACACCGTGTATTTAGCTCCCCCTTGGTGAATCCTTGTTCACTGCTTTCCAATTATAAGGCAAAGAAACCAGCACAAACAGGTTTTCTTAGGTTTAAAGAAGAAAAGTTGAAATTTGATTAAACTTAAACTCTAATTCGGTTGACGCTTACGGATACACGACGCGCCCATGCTAGCATGAACATGCGATGCACACATGCGGATACAGAAAGAAAAGAGCAGAAAAAAATAAAGTGGTAAAGTTTGAGGCAATATCTGAAGAGTTTTTATTATGGTTCTTCGAGCTCACAGTAGAGTCCTTGATTGTAGGTCGATCTTGCTCTTCATTGGGGCCCAGTATTCTTCTTAAACCTTGTTTGCTGTAGGAGACTTTTCTCTCTTGGGGTTCATGTATCTTCAGTGGATTCAGAGGCTTGTGAGAAAGAGATGAGAGCAGGCAGACAGGAGGGAGATCCTCTCAGTCCAGGAGTAAACAGCTTTCTGCCCAAACTGTTTGTACAAATTCAAAAAAACTCAGATTGCCCAGCAGGTTAGTCATGTGAGTAGCTGGTTTGACCATGTCCGTTTGTGTATTTGGCCATCTTAGCAGTCAGCCTGGAATGTGAGCTCCCCCCCCCCACCCCCAATGTCTGGTGATCAAAAGTCCATTGTGAGTTGAATGTCAGGGAATGGCTGCTTTGTCCTTCCAAACATCATCTGTTAATGTGCAAATGTATTTTCCAGCCATGGCTGATCCGTTCAACAAGTCCTCCCCTCACTCCAGTAACACTTTAAAATCAATGTTCATGACAAAATTAATATGCCTTATGCTTGGTAGGTGGGGACCTAGCATGACACCATAGCTTTGTAAATTTCTCCTTTTCAAGTATATATCTGATTCTCTCTCTTGAAAATTACTATTGAATTAGCTTCCTTTACCCTTGCAGACAGTACGTGCAGATCATGACAACTTGTGTAAAAAAAATTCTCCTCGTCTTCCTTCTGAATTTTTTTCTTGCCAGTTATCTTAATCTGTGCTTTCTGGTTACAGTATCCTGCCGTTTCTCCCTATCTACACCTGAAAACCCCTCATGATTTTAAGCACATTTATTAAATCTTTCCTTAACCTTCTCTGCTCTAAGGAAAACAATCCCCGCTGCTCCAATCTCTCCACATAACTGTAGGCTCTCATCCCTGGTCTCATTCTAGCAAATCTCCTCTCCACCCTCTCTAAGACCTTGACAACTTTCCTAAAGTGTGGTGCACAGAATTGGACACAAACCACCAGCTGAGGGCTAAGCTGTGCCTTATAAGGGCTTAGCATAACTTCCTTACTTCTGTACTCTATAGCTCTATAAAGCCAAGGATTCCTGTATGTTTTTTAACTACCTCATCAATTTCTCCTGCCACCCTCAAAAGATTTGTGTGTGAACCACCAGTGGAATATTACTTGTTCTTTTGAAATGTGAACTATTATCTCACATCTCACTCTGTCAGACTACACCCACAACTCCCTGGACATGTGTGACATGACATCACTTCCTCTGGTGATCTTCACTTACAGCTTCTTAAAATGGCCCTCTCTTAAGGCCATCCCACAATACCCAGGACCCTCTGTTCCTGCACCCCCTTTAAAATTGTCCTATTTATACGTATTGCTGTAATTAATTACCACTTAGGAGTGAAGGGGCACAGGAGAATCGAACGTGTTACCCTCCTCCCCTCAATCTCTTGATGTTTGATATCTGTGAGGAAGTAAGTTTTGTAGATGTCATCTTGCTGCCTCTGTAGACCAGAGTCTTTCTATTTGTGTGCCTGTAGTCATTGCTATTATACAATTAAGCTCAGCGTCTTGAATTGCAACTGAATGTGTTTTGAATTTTTAACTCCCGGCCAAGGAGATCTCTAAGAATCAATTACTTTTCCGCCTTTGTATGAGATGCTGTACAACTGCCGCCCATCCCCCGCCTCCCCTCTTCATGGTAGGTTTCCATGCTGGCTGTTATCTGGTACCTTGTCCAAGTGGTCATTTTGGGCAGTCTCTTGTTGGCAAGTAATTGGATCATAGTGACCATCACAGTTGTTTCCAAGCTAGTCCTATACCTGGAGTCCGGTCAGATGTTAAAACCCGCTCCTGTAATGGATACTACCCTTAATGCCCATGCTTAATGAAATCCTATCAATCTCAGTTTTGACATTTCCAATTGACTCGGGCCTCTCAACCTTCTGGGAGGAAGTTCCAGATTTTTAAAATTCATTCACATGACGTGGGTGTGCCTGGCAAGGTCAGCCTTTATTGCCCATCCCTAATTGCCCCTGAGATACAACCAGAGTGGCTGCTCGGCAGCTAAGAGTCAATCTCGTTGCTGTGGGTCTGGAGTCACATGTCGGCCAGACCAGGTAAGGACGGCGGATTTCCTTCCCTAGTAGTTTCATTACTGATATCTTATTTTAAAATCCAGATTTATTAGTTAACTGAATTTAAATTCTCCAGCTGCTGTGGTAGGATTTGACTCGTGTTTCTGGTTGTTGGTCCAGTAGCATTACCACTATGCAACCATACCCTTAGTGTGAAGTAATGTTTCCTGTTATCACACCTGAAGTGTCAAGCTCTAATTTTAAGGTTATACCCCGCGTTGTTTTGGACTTCCCCACCAGAGGAAATAATTTTTCACTATCTACCCCATTGACTCCTTTAATCATCTTAAACACCTCTATTAGGTCTCTCTGTAATCCTCTAGGTAAAGCAAAACACCATCGGGGGAAGCAACGAAAACTGGTATACAATTGGTTTTAAAAAGAAATCTCCATGCACATTTTCTCAGATACCATAGGGATATAGAATATAAAATATGCTTTAAGGAAGCGGGGGGCGGGGGGGGGGTGCAGGCATTAAACACAGGAAAGGTGATTCAGAAGCTGAATCATGTGGTCACACTCGTACACACACTGACAGCTGGACTAAGATTAGTTCCTGACATGAATGATGCACGGTACTTGAAACTAGGAATAAAATGACTAAGGGAGAAAATGAGACCAAAAAGAGTTAAATCTGTTATCCATTAGTATAATAACTCCTGACATGTAATCAACATGTTTTTATAATCCCTCTTTGTATTATTTTGCACTGATCAAGATGAGGGATGTTGACACTGGGAAATGAAACCTTTCCTGTTTCAGGCGCCCAGTGTCGGCGTCAAGCACTTCATGGTAAAGTAGAGCGCAGCCAGATTTCCTTTATTTTGCTCCAACAACAGAAAAGTGCTCCCCATAGCCCCAGTGTAGCATTTTATCCATCCTATGGCCTCCCAGTGGAATAATTGCAGAATTATGGACATTTCTGTGATGTAGGCCCATTCCCACTAGGAACTGAACTGAGGGATTGGCAAACTCATTTCATTGTAAAGATACGCCCCTTATAACCATCAGATGATGGAGATTTTTCTCCCCATTTCTGTCTCTCTCTCTCCCTCTCGGCTAGATTTGAACCCAGGTCTAACATCTAATACAGACAGGAAAGGACCAACTAAGCCCATCTGGCCTATCCCATACAGCTTTGGTACCTTGTGTATCTGATACAGATATTCCTTATCCAGCCAGAAACATGTAATATCCAGGGAGAAGTGAAAAACAAATGAAAACCCAGAGCCATTAGGGGGAAACATAACTGAAATGTTTTCATCGACCCCTTAAGGTCAGGAGACCACATCAACCCTGACTTGTATCGCAAGGTTCCCACATCTTGTATGAGCTGATCTCCACCCCGCCAGGAACTGGTCCATCTCTCTCTCAAAGGTTATACAGGGAACCTGTGTTCGTGTACAAGCTGGCAGCCTGCTCCACAGGTCCACTATTCTCTGTGAACAGAACTGCCAAGCACCCAGCCTAGTTCTGCCCTTACGTGACTTGTAAACTTTAACCCTTGATCCTCCCTAATCTGTTCAGTTGTCTACATAAACACATTCTAGTCCCTTCATTGTTTGATAAACCTTGATCAAATCGCCTCTGAATCTACCATTTTCCAGCATATACAGTCCCAACTCTATAATTTTAAACTAGCAGTCAATCCTGTGCCCCCCACCTTTGCAACTTTTATAAAGCCTCAATATCTCCCATCATGTGAAGGGACCAAAACTGAACACCGTATTTGAACTGAAGCCTCATAAGGTCTTGGATAAGGACATGTCTTGTTTGGCAGTGGATTGCTCTCTAAATGCACTGTGGTACCTATTTCTTTCACAAGCAGGTTCTTGTGCAAAATTGGGGACCTAACCGTGACCCACTGACTCCCATTATACAGATTCCAGGAAACTAAAAGGTCACCATAACACCCAGACGTTGGGAGAAGTTACCATTGCTTTAATTCCAAGAACCAGTCAAATGGGGAAGGCATTGAGATTGATATGGTCGCCATGTCGACCTGTGACCCACTTTCCATCAGCAAATAGGAAAGGGTGCTGAATGAGCATGCTCACTAGTGACCCCCTTGGAGGAGTACCCTCAGGATGAGTAACTGCATCAAGAGTTAACTTTGTTTTGAAGCGCTTATCACGCTAAATATAGTCAAACCACTTCTGGGGTCAGGAGCACAGCAGAGAAATCTAATTACTCTTGTGTAAAATATGTACTTTAAAGTGATCTCACTTCTCGTTGAGATTGAATTGCTGAAGGATTAAATGGGCTGGGGCGCAACGATTTGCAAATTGGCTATTATTTTAAAAAATATTAATCTATAGAAATCCTGATTCAAGCATAAATTTCTTGTCCAGCGGGTGCTTGCTTGTTCGTTTCCATACTGCCTGTGCCAGTGCAAATTGATCAAGGGACTTGAAGGCATTTTTCTTGCGATTTATGTATTCAGTACAGCTGGAAAGATGACAGCTGCTGATATTTCTGGGCCTGTAACCCTCGACTAGGATGGTAGTGATGTATCAGCCAGCAGAGCTTCTTCAAGGTGCCTTCACTGTCTAGTCTGTATGTAAATGTAGCAGCAATCCATTTTCCAGTCTCGGTTATCTACTGCACAAACCAGTCAGCAGATGGTGCTCGTCCTGTCCGAGCACAGCACCAGCCTCTGCCTATTTGGCGTAACTAAGCAGCAGTAAATGGCAACATATATTTTATGTATTTTATTTTATAATGGGGGGAATTAGGGCCGCCATTATTGGGGAACTGGGTGGAGGGAAATCGGGAAACACTATTTCTTTCCCCACACAAGGTTGGAAATCTGGAACTCTGCCTAAAAGGCTGTGGATATTGGGAGACGATTGGAGCTTTCCAGACTAAGATCGATGGATTTTAGTTCGGAAAGGGTAGCAAGTGATGTGCAACACAGATGGATAAATAGAATTGAGAAACAGATCAGCTATGACCTAATAGAACAGGGGGACAGGCTCGAAGGGATGAATGGCCCTGTGCTGTTCCTATGTAGTTACGCTTCAGTGCATAGCAGCTGTCTACCAATGAGCCAAATAAGGGTGCAGGAATATCCATCAAGTGATTCAGGCAAGGCCTGAGGCAGTCGATGCACGGGAGAGCTCCAGGGAGCTTCTGGCCAGCGATATCACTAGAAATCCAGAGAGAGTTCTATGGTACAACAGAATGGGACCCTAGGTAGTGCCACGCAACTTGCCATAACTTTATCTAGGGTGGATTTTAAATGTCACGTTGAATAATTTGCAGAAAAGCAGGGGACTGACCTTTCATTTTTTCATGGGAAACAGGCGTCACTGGCTAGGCCAGCATTTATTGCCTATCTCTAATTGCCCTTGAGAAGGTGGTGATGAGCTGCCTTCTTGACCTGCTGCAGCCCATGTGGTGCAGCTACACCCACAGTGCTGTTAGGGAGGGAGTTCCAGGATTTTGACCCAGAAACAGTGAAGAAACTGGTGCCCTATGTTTAAAAAGGAAAGTGCTTTCTGAATTTCTTCCTAAATGGCCAAGCTCTCGTTTTAAGATTTTGTTCCCTTGTTCTTGATTCCCACACCAGAGGAAATAGTTTCTCAATAGAGTTGGGGAATGGACTGATTGGATAGCTCTAAAGAGAGCCAGCATAGACTTGATGGGCTGAATGACCTCTCATGGTGCCATTTTGACTCTATTTATTCCTTTATCATTTTAAACATCTCAGTCACTCTTCTATATTCAAGAGAATACCAGTCAAGTTTCTGCATGTCTTACAATTAAACCCTCCAAGCCTCTGCTAAGGCAATTTCAGCCATCTAAAGGACTTGTGATTCCGTGTCTAAAAATGTCATTATCCTGCTGTGTTCAAGAGGCAAAACTTTCAGTACAAGGGATTCCTTGTTTGCTTCTCCTCTGTGTGCATGGTTTATAGAAGGTGGCTTTCTGCAGTTGTAGGTCTTCTCCAGATTCAGCAGCTTGATGATTAGCTGCATCTGGATGATTAGCTTATCAAAGCTTCCAAGCCTTGGATCTGTTATCACAACTGTGTAGCAGATACTCCGTGTAGTTCAGCTACAGGCCTAACAGAAGTCCCAGCCACAATGCAAGCTAAGACATTGTTTTGGATAAACTAACAGAAGGAATTTCTCTTGCAGCACTCGGGCATCTTAGTTTCCATTTTAGAGGATGCCAACAAAAGATTATTTTAGGGCCTTATGATTGCAGCCATTTTTGTCGACCCCAAGGCTTTTTATGCAATCGGTAACAATCCCTGGGCACCAGATTTCACACGATGATCATAGGGAGTTCAGTGTATTGCATGGCCAACTCTTTTTGTCTGCTTCCCTAACTTGATGGTGGTAACAGACACATCTTTGAGGATGGGCGATTCTTATAGAGGGAAATAAGGGGTAGGGCAGAAGCACAATAGAGCAATCGATCTGGACTACAGGCAATTAAGGCTGGCTTGAGAACACTTCCAGGCCATTGACCAGAACAAGGCGATAAACCTTAGTCAGCCAACACTGTACTGGATGTCACCACTGTCCTTTGTTCGGAGAGAGTCCTCGGCTGCCGTCCTCCTTATCTTCCAGCCCTCCTCTCCCTTCTCCTTCCCGCTGTCCCTGCAGTTCTCCCGTGCCCCTGCACTCAGGAGCAGCACCCCCTCCTCCCGCCCATGTCAAGATCACCCTTCCCTCTTCAGGGCTGAGGGCTCACTGCTGATGCCAGACCCCTGGCAATCACAGGGCCTGCCACCCGACACCGGCTGAGCGCCCCCCCCCCCCCACCCCACCCCGCTCCACTGTCACTCCCACGCCTGCTCCCCTCCTTGCTGCTCACCCCACATACCTGCTGTCCCCTTGCGCTCTGTTCTCCAGCCCTATTCTGCTCTCACTCTCAAACAATAAGAACCATAGTCTTAAACCCACCTTCTACAATTCTGCAGTATCTTGATACACCTGTGCATGTGCCACTGGACTGAGTCATGAGCGGCCTTCACGCAGTGTTTCCCGCCCTCCGCAATCTTGGATTCCACTCCCGACTCTCTGTGCTCCTGACTCCCTCTGGCGGCAAGTAAGGCAGTCCAAGCAGAGTCCTCTCCCAAACCAACCTGCATCGGGCTGTTAATCACCCAAAAGCTGCTCTGCTGGGTGGGACATGTCGTCCTCATGCCTGACACCAGACTCTCAAAGCAGCTGTTCTACTCAGAACTTGGTCACGGCAGGAGATTGTCAGGAGGACAGCGGAAACCCTTTAGAGATGTCGTCAAAGCGTCCCTGAAAAGATCAAACATCCCCATGGGAGTCCCTGCTTTGTGACCATCCTAGATGGAAAAAGCTCATTCAGGAAGGCATCGTACACCTCGAGGGACTTCGTCGGGAACATGCGGATGTGAAGTCGAGGTGTCGGAGGGAGTGCACAAACCTCCAAACTACTCATCTACCTGATTCTTCAAGCACCACCTGCCCTCATGTGGCAGAGTTTGCAGATCACACATTGGATTTATCAGCCATCTCAGAACCCATCGAACCAGAGTGGAAGCAAGTCATCCTCGATCCTGAGGGACTGGCTAAGAAGGAGAAGGATGTCACCAGTGGCTCAGTGGTAGCACACTCGCCTCTGTGCTGGAAGGTTGTGGGTTCCAGTGCCATGCCAGATACCTGAGCATGAAATCCAGGTATCTACTGCAATGCAGTATTGAGATTTTAAACTGAGGTCCTGTCTTCCCTCTCAGGTAGGCATTAAAGATCCACAGCACTATTTGACAAGCAGAGGAATTCTCCCGTGTCCTGCCCAATATTTATCGACACAACCAAAATCACTAAAAACAGACTATCAGATCATTATCTCTTTGTTGTTTGTGGGAGCTTGCTGTGCACAAATTGGCTGTTGCGCTTCCTGCGTTACAATAGTGAAGACGCTTCAAAAGTACTTAATTGGCTGTAAAGCACTTAGGGTCTTCCTGAAGTTAAGAAAGGTATGGTGTAAATATATTCTGTCCTTTCCTTTTTCTTTATTCATGTAATACATTAATGAGTGGACAGAAGGGGAGTTGGTCCTACCCCTTGTCTCCTCATCAAGACTTTACTATTAAACGGGTTTCTGGGTCACTCATTCATTCTCTCGGTTCAAGGCTAGTTGGGGAGCAGCAGTCACTGTGAATTACCTTGCCATTTACTCTCACAACACATTCAAGGCACATTCCAGCGTAAGATCTGTAAGGGAAATCGTGCGGAATGTGGAAGTGATAAACTCCTCTTTGTGTGTCAGTCTTTTGGGACTCAACCAAAGGGATGATGCCTTTAACTGTATTTTAGTAATTGTTAAAGGAAATTGTTAAAGGAGAGCCTTGCATTTATCTAGCACTTTCATGACCTCAGGATGTCCTTAAGCACTTTACAGTCAATGAAGGCCATTTTTTGAAGTGTAATTGCTGTTGTAATGTAAAAAATGCAGCAGCCAATTTGGGAACAGTAAGTTCTCACAAATAGCAATATGATAATGACTAGATAATCTGTTTTAATGATGTTGGTTGAGGTGATAAATATTGGCCAAAACACCAGGGAGAACTCCTCTGCTCTTTGAAATACATTTTTTAATTTATTGAGGGCCTCAGCTTAGCATCTGTTAACATCATCCGAAGGACAGCATCTCAGACAGTGCAGCACTCCATCCGTACTGCACTGAAATGTCGGCTGAGATTTTGTTCTAGTCTCTGTACCAACAGATGGGCATTTACTGTTGATTTTGGCTGATGGTGTTCAGTCCAGTTGTCCAATGTCTGCAGCTCTCGCATCCAAAAGTGAAATCTACATTACATAAATCTTAATTAATTGTAGCCTGTTTGTTTCATTGGAGTGCTGCTTTCCAAATTTAAAGGTTAGCTGTAATTATAAAATGATCATTTACCATCTCTGTATTGGCATGGTTGGCCAAGCCGAGCTTGCGCATTAAAACATCAATGTTTGACATTTGTAAGCTAAAAATGTAAGTTTGAGTGATCAGAATAAACATTATCTAGTTGGCTGCTTTTGCCATGAAATCGGCACTTTTCACATGCAGTGCGATGAGTCATTCCTGACTCATGAATATTCGACAACCCCATACCAACTTGCCAAATCCTCCCATTGTTCCTTCAAAGTCAGCCATTTTCATAAGTCAATTGTTCTGATTAACACCTTCTTTCCCTGTCTCCTCCCTGTGAAAACATCCATTGTTCCCATTGGAATATAATAGCATTGGAATAGGGCAAAGAAGGGATTTGAATTACAACAACTTGCCTTTAAATAGCGCCTTTAATGCCGTAAAACATCTCAAGGTGCGTACAGGTGCATTATCAGACAAAAATCACACGAAGCCAAAGAAGGATACATTAGCACAAGTGACTGACTGCTTGGTAAAGGAGTTTGGTTTTAAGCAGCGTTTTAAAAAAGGAAAGAGAGGCAGAGAAGTTTGGGGAGGGAGCTCAAGAGCTTAGGGTCTAGGTGGCTGAAGGCACGGCTACCAATGGTGGGGCAAAGGAAGTGGGAGATGCACAAGAGGCCAGAGTTGGAGGAGGGTGGAGTTCCGATAGGGTTGTAAGGCTGGAGGAAGTTACAGTTACAGAGAGGGGCCAAGACCATGGAAGGATTTGGACAAACCAATGAGCAGAAATTTATCCAACATTTTTAACATATTGTTGAGAATCAGAATTTTTTTTCTTCACAGATTTTGCTGATAGCCACTGGAAATAAATGGTAGCCAAATGTTTAAAACCCATGAAATAAAAAACAGAAATGCTGGAAATACTCTGCAGGTCAGGCAGCATCTGTGGAGAGAGAAGCAGAGTTAACGTTTCAGGTC
Organism: Heterodontus francisci; assembly: GCF_036365525.1. NCBI lineage: Eukaryota > Metazoa > Chordata > Chondrichthyes > Heterodontiformes > Heterodontidae > Heterodontus > Heterodontus francisci. The sequence continues at coordinate 37,597,035 of NC_090405.1, read as the reverse complement.
TGTGACCTTTCATCAGAACTAAAACCCATGGTTTAAAACCCATGGTTTCCCCAGGTCTCCACTTAACTGCTGTTGGAAACTCGTGGTGGGGTACTATTTCATAGGAACGTAGAAACAGGAGTAGACCATTCAGCCCCTTCAATTTGTTCTATCACTCAGTTAGATCCTTGCTGATCTGGGTCTTAACTTCATTTAACCAATTTTGTGCTATATCCCTTAATATCCTTGCCTAACAAAAATCTATCAGTTTTGAATTTTTCAATTGACCACCAGCCTCAATAACTCTTGTGGGGAGAGTTTCAGATCTTCACTACCCTTTGTGTAAAGAAGTGCTGCTTCACCCCTGAATGGTCCTAGCTCTAATTTTAAGGTTATGCCCCCACTTGTTCTGGACTCCTGCAACTGTTTCTCTCTATCTACCGTATCAACTCCTTTAATTATCTTGAACAAGTCAATTAGATCATCCCTTAATCTTTTAAATGGGAACACAAGCTTAGTCTATGCAACCTGTTCTTGGAATTTAACTTTTTTAGCCCAGGATCATTCTGGTAAATCTCCACTGCACTCCTTTCAAGGCCAATATATCCTCCCTAAGGTTTCACAAATGACCATTGAGTAACTAGCCCTTGTGACCACTCCATGTGTGTTGCTGTATGATGAATGGGAGTATTGGCCCATTTGTGTAACGGCTGGGGAGAGCGACACAAGTGGATCCCCTTTGTTCTTCTCCTGTGTTTGTCTCCTACATTGGGGACTGGAGGTCCATGTATAAGGTGCCATATCTCTATAGGTGGAGTTTCTCAAAATAATTTACTTTTCCTAATATGGCTCCAGAAGACCCACCCCAGACTGCCAGAGATTTTCTTTCAAGTTTTTTAAAATCTGAAAAGCGTAACTTGGTGACTGCTGATGTGGACACTGAGCCAGTCCCAGTGTCAGTGTGATCACACACAGTGGTGCTATTTTGTGTCACTCTGGACTGCTCACTATATTTATCAGGCGACAGGAGGAGGTTTTTATTGGTTCTTGTGGCATGTTGGCCAACTTTAAGGTGAAGTGAATCGAGTCACAATGAAAAAGCCTTCTGTTGCAAACTCAAGGTGATAGAGGTGTGGTGTTTCGCCCATCTTAACCAACTGCATTCGGAGAAAGAAAGAACTTGCATTTACATAGCGCTTTTCACGGCCTCATGACGTCTCAAAGCTCTTTACAGCCAGTGAAGTACTTTTGAATATAGGAAAATTCGGCAGCCAATTTGCGCACAGCAAGCTTCCATAAACATCAACAGCCAGATAATCTGTGATATTGGTTGAGGGATAAATATTGGTCAGGACACCAAGCATAATTCCTCTGCTCTTCAAAATTAGCGGTATGGGATTTTTAACACTTACCTCAGAGGACAGGTGGAGCCTAAGCATAACATCTCACCCACAAGATGGCAGCTCAACTGAGCCACAACTGGACCTAAAGGCCCTGCCTTCCACGGTGTTTCAAAAATGATTCCAGGATTTCTAACACTGTTCCGACCAAAATGTCTGACCTTAGGTGGCCTGAAACCAGCAGATTTAAAACCAAAACTATGGAACAGAAATTGTACAGAGATCTCCCTGAGGCAATGCCAATAAGCTCATTTCCTTTTCAATTCCTTCAAAGCAGTCAGCACTGCATGAGTCACACCAGGAGTGATCTGGATCGGAAACAGTGCTCATGTTCTATTAATGAGCATTGTTTCACTGTTAAGTGCAACCACTGGCTTAGCAAAGCCCTAACAAAATACCAATGGTCACATATGGATTCTGTTTCTCTTGGAGCTGCATTGTTATTTCTGTACTTACCCTCCGTGCCTCTCCTACCTTATTGATCCAGCACTCAGTTTTGGAAGGTGGCCAGTGTACCACCACTACTCTTCCAGCCACATCCATCAGCAACAGCAGAGGCATCTGGACTTGTCTAAGAAATGCTGCTTGCAGAGGCTTCGATTCAACAGGGAGATGATTATCGGGTTTTATTAGATCCGGCCTAACTCCACGGAAGGCACCCAGTGAAAGACACTTTAGCAGTGAACAGTTATGCCTCTGGCTCTTTCTAGGCTAGTACAGGGGACTGGTGCTGTGTGCATTGAAGGCATTGGAGAGGGTTGGCTAAATGGTAAAAATGTTTTTCTGTCGGGAGATGGTTCCCCAGCATAATGATGGGAGAAGTCAGAGGAAGTCAACCTCGCATGCGCATCTCCTAGCAACCAACTTCTGAACAGAATTAGTGGGGAACAGGGAGCAGGGTAATCACAATGCTCCAACTTAGACATGGATAATAGAGAAAGCTTGCATTCATCCCATCTCTGCAGCCAGACCGCCACCTTTTATTCTTTCATGGGATGTGGGCATCGCTGGCTAGGACAGCATTTGTTGCCCATCCCTAATTGCCCTTGAGAAGGTGGTGGTGAGCTGCCTTCTTGAACCGCTGCAGTCCATGTAGGGTAGGTATACCCACAATGCTGTTAGGAAGGGAGTTCCAGGATTTTGATCCAGCGACCATGAAGAAACGGCGATATAGTTCCAAGTCAGGATGGTGTGTGGCTTGGAGGGGAACTTGCAAGTGGTGGTGTTCCCATGCATTTGCTGCCTTTGTCCTTCTAGGTGGTAGAGGTCGCAGGTTTGGAAAGTGCTGTCAAAGGAGCCTTGGTGAGTTGCTGCAGCGCATCTTGTAGATTGTACACACTGCTTTGTCCTGGGTGGTGTCAAGCTTCTTGAGTGCTGTTGGAGCTGCACCCATCCAGGCAAGTGGAGGATATTCCATCACACTCCTGACTTGTGCCTTGTAGATGTTGGACAGGCATTGGGGAGTCAGGAGGTGAGTTACTCGCCACAGAATACCTGTCTAAGGGGAGAACTTTGACCATCCAAGGTCAATACGGAGGGAGTCTGGGTATTCATCAAAAATGCAAAGATTGATAATCAGGCCTGTGCAAAGTGATCTCTACTACAGGTGATTCTGGAATTGCTGTGTGTTCTAAGTTGCACTACAGGCTCTCTACCCTGTATACATGTGAATTAAAAATTGAAAGTTCTGGAAACGCTCAGCAGTCTGGCAGCACATGTGGAGAGAGAAACAGAGTTAAGGTCTCAGGTTGATGTCCTTTCATCAGAAAACTAGAACGGATACTAATATCAATGAAGGTGCTATTCATGTGAGCCGCTGTATCCTTCACACTGGTTGCCGTTTGATAAAAGCTGGTACGTCGTTCTCCAAGGACTCCTAATCCTTACAAAGCATCTTTAAACACTGGATCGCAGAGATTAGGATCCCTGTGGTTACCATTGTGGAGGGATGCAATCTCGCCCACTGACCAGCTGTTTTCTGCTCCTCCTGTATCATCTACCCATTCTCCAGCTCAATGGTGCCGAGTTTCACTTAGTGCACTTCCCCCAAACCCGCTCCCTAAGTTCTCCAGGAAGCTGTGCCGATACATGCTGCAGTGAGGTTGACTGAAGCACTGTTGTTTGAAGTGGATGGTTGCTCCTGGTCACTGGTTCCCCTGCCTAAGCTTCTTATGCCTCACATAGAGAAACATAAGAAAACATGCCCCCTAGTTATTGTTGCTGAAGGTCTGAGTGTTGGGAGGTCTCAGCAGAGGGCAGGGGCTGGAGATGAAGGAGGATTATCTGGGAGGATTGGTGGTTTGGAATTAATCTAATAAACTGACTGCTTTATTTTACCCCGTTCAGGCTGGACGGGAGGAGGATGCCCTCCGTGTTTTCAAACGCATGTTTTACTGGAATCACCGTGGGACAGCTCACTCCTTCTCAGTAAGTGAGCAGCAGTTCTTGTTCTGCCTACTTGCGGCTTCATTCACTTTAACACTGCCCTCTGTACTTTTCCTGTGCATTAGTTGTCTGGCTTTCTCTCTCTCACACTGCTGCTATTTTTATCTTTTGCTTAGATATTAATGGCTGTGCAGGATTCTGAACTCTTGCCAGAGGTAAGCTCTAACCTGCTGAACCTTTGACCATTTCTAACTACACCAACAGGTTCGGAAATCTTTGTGCCTGAAAGGAAGAAATTCCCAGTTACAGCGTGTAATCAGAGTTGTAGGAGCTCGTTGTGTAAATGAATAGATGGGATACTGTTTTGTAAATGAATGAGCCACAGCACAAAATACTGCCTGTAATTCATAGTCAATGATTCGGGCCACATGCAGGTGAGAATTGGTGTCTTAGTGTCACCATTGGAGCAAGGCTGAGTGATGGGACAGTGGAGAAGCTTTGCCTGGAGCGAGACTATATCATAGCCGAATCTGGGAGTTTTTGATGCCGACACTGAGTGCATTTGAGCAAGTGAAAGAAAATAGGGCGAGTCTTCTTGCACATCTGTTTGAAGCTGGTAGATGTTTGACCACTGTTGCTATTGGTCAGTTCAGATTGACATCGGGGCAGTTCACTAAAGGCCTGTTATAAAATTAAAATTGTTCAAATAGGGTTCATCAAGTAAAAAATCTATCTGTAATAATTGACCAAACACTTGCAGCATTGTCATTGTGCTGGGAGGGAAAGGCAGATCCATGGAATAGAAATCCAGGAAGTGTTACTGACAGTAGATGAATCATTAGTGACTTCTCAGGTAGAGTTTCATGCCCAACTGTGGGATCTACAAGGGATCAAGGCAGTAGATAATGGAGAGGATTACGATTAAGAATAGTATTAGATTTAAAGAAAAGGCTGATAATATTGCCAAGAGGGGTAGTAAGCCTGAGAATTGGGTGAGTTAGAGAAACCAGCATTGGATGACCGAAAACTGATAGAGGGAGAAAATAGAATATGAAAGTAGACTACCCAGAAATATAAATAAACACATTGTACGAGCTTTTACAAATATGTAAAGAGGAAGAATATAGTGGGCCCCTTAGAGACAGAGACAGGAGAAATGATAATGGGGAATAAGGAAATGACAGAGATGTTAAACAAATATTTTGTATCTGCCTTCACAGTAGAAGATGCAAAACACATCTAGATATAGTGGGGAACCAAGGTCCTAATGAGAGTGAGTAACTTAAAGTAATTAGTATCAGAAGAGAAAAAGTACTGGAGAAATGAATGGGACTAAAAACTGACAGATCCCCTGGCCTAAATCCTAGGGTTCTAAAAGAGGTGGCTGCTAAGTTAGTAGATGCTCTCGTTGTGATCTTCCAAAATTCCCTAGGTTTTGGAACAGTCCTAGTGGATTGGAAGTTAGCAAATAAAACACTGCTATTCAAGAAAAGAGGGAGAGAGAAAACGGGGAACTACAGGCCAGTTAGCCTGACATCAGTCGTTGGGAAAGTGCTGGAATCTATTATTCAGGACACTCAGAAAATCATAAGATGATTAGGCAGAATCAACATGGTTTTATGAAAGAGAAATCATGTTTGATAATCCTATTGGTTTCTTGAGGGTAGATAAAGTGGATGTAGTACATTTGGATTTTCAAAAAGCATTTGATAAGGTGCAATGCGAATTGATTGTACAAAATTGGGGATTATGGTGTTAGGGAAAGAGCATTGGTTAAAGGACAGAAAACAGACGAGAATAAACTGGCCATTTTCAGGTTGGTAGACTGTTACTATGGGTGTCACAAGGATCAGTGTTGGCGCCTCAGTTATTTACAATCTATATTAATGACTTAGACGAAGGGACAGAGTGTAATGTATCCAAGCTTGCTGATAATACAAAACTAGGTGGGAATGTAAGCTGTGAGCAGGACTTTGGTAGGAAGAATAGAAAAGTAGAATATTATTTAAATGGGAGAAACTATTAAATATTGGTATAATAAAAGCAAAATACTGCGGATGCTGGAAATCTGAAACAAAAACAAGAAATGCTGGATTCACTCAGCAGGTCTGGCAGCATCTGTGGAAAGAGAAGCAGAGTTAACGTTTCGGGTCAGTGACCCTTCTTCGGAACTGACAAATATTTGTCAGTTCCGAAGAAGGGTCACTGACCCGAAACGTTAACTCTGCTTCTCTTTCCACAGATGCTGCCAGACCTGCTGAGTGAATCCAGCATTTCTTGTTTTTGTATTAAATATTGGTGTTGAGAAGGATTTGGGTGTCCTTGTACAAGAAATACAGAACGTTAACATGCAAGTACAGCAAGCAATTAGGAAGGTAAACGGTACGTTGGCCTTTATGGCAAGAGGGTTTAAGTACAAGAGTAAGGAAATCTTGCCGCCATTGTTCAGGGCTTTGTTGAGACTTCACCTGGAGTACTGTGTACAGTTTTTGTCTCCATACCTCAGGAAGGAAATATTTGCCTTAGAGGGGGTGCAAGAAAGGTTCACCAGATTGATTCCTAGGATAAGAGGGTTATCCCATGAGGAGAGATTGAGTAGAATGGGCCAATACTCTTTGGAGTTTCGAAGATTGAAACATATAAGGTTCTGAGGGGACTTGGTGGGCTAGATGCCGAGAGGTTGTTTCTCCAGGCTGGAGAGTCTAAAACTAGATCTCAGGACAAGGGGTCGGCCATTTAGGACTCTAATGAGGAGTAACCTCTTCACTCAGACGGTTGTGAATCTTTGGAATTCTCTACCCCCAAAAGATTGTGGATGCTCAGTCACTGGGTATATTCAAGGCTAAGATCAATAGATTTTTGGGAATCAGGGGATTTGAAAATAGGGAGGACAAATTGAACATCAGCCATGATATTGAATGGCGGAGCAGGCTTGAGGGGCTGTATAGCCTACTCATGCTCCTATTTCTTATGTTCTTATGAGAGAATGTCAGTGAGAGATGGTTTCAGGATTTGGAACCAAGGTTATGGAGCAAAATGATGTTGGATCTAGACTTGTGAAATGAAAAGTATTCCGAACATAGAGAGGTAGAATAGAGGTTATAATCTAAAGAATGCACAAGTTTCAGTTAAAGCAAAGTTTTATGACACTGCGCTGTTGACTTGTAGAAAGAGTACCAGATTGTGCAATGACTGATATACAGTGTCAGCAGGAATGCTCAGATAGTGAATGGAAACCTTGGTTGTCATCTGAAAGCTGATTACATACTAGTGACAGCACAAGCAAATTGAGAGAATAATTAATAGCTGTTTTATAAAGAAACCAGTTCCCTCTCATGCTCCTGTTCCCTCTTTCTATCTGTCTATCTCTTGTGCTCGGGCTCTCACACTTTTGCTCTCTTTCACACTCCTGCTCTCTCTCTCTTTCTCGTGAACAGCTGCTCTTCTCTCTTGTGCACGCTCCTGCTGTCTCTCTCTCTCCTGCTGGTGCTGTCTCTCTCTCGCACTCCTGCATGCTCTCTCATGCTCCTGCATGTGCTCTCTCGCTGCTGCGCTCTCTCTCGCTCCTGTACTCTTTCTCTCTCGCTCCTGCACTCTCTCTCTCTCGCTCCTGCACTCTCTCTCTCTCGCTCCTGCATTCTCTCTCTCTCACTCCTGCACTCTCTCTCTCTCTCTCTCGCTCCTGCTGTCTCTCTCTCTCTCTCTCGCGCTCCTGCGCACTCTCTCTTGCTCCTGCACTCACTCTCTCTCTCGTGCTTTCTCTATTGCTCCTGCTCTCTCTCTCACTCCTGCTCTCTCTCTCTCGCTGCTGCTCTCTCTCTCTCACTCCTGCTCACTCTCTCTCACTCCTGCTCACTCTCTCACGCTCCTGCTCACAAGCTGCCACTCGTGCTCTATCTCACTCACTCCTGCGCTCACTCTCTCTCTCATGGACCTACTCTCTCCCTCACTCCTGCTCTCTCCCGCACACCTGCTCGCTCTCTCTCACTTGTGCTCTCTCACTCATGCTCTTGCTCTCTCTCTCTCTCTCTCCTGCTCTCTCTCTCGCCCTTGCTCTCGTTCACTCCTGCTCTCGCTCTCGCGCTCTTACTCTCTCGCTGGCGCTCCTGCTCTCTCTTTCTGCTGCTCTCTCTCTCTCTCGCTCCTGCTCTCTCTCTCGCTCCTGCTCTCTCTCTCTTTCTCGCTCCTGCTCTCTCTCTCTCTCTCTCTCTTGCTCTCTCTCTGTCTCTCCTGCTCTCTCTCTCTCTCTCTTCCTGCTCTCTCTCTCTTCCTGCTCTCTCTCTCCTGTTCTCTCTCTTTCTCTCTTCTCCTGTTCTCTCTCTTTCTCTCTTCTCCTGTTCTTTCTCTCTGTTCCTGCTCTCGCTCTCTCACTCCTGCTCTCTCTCTCGCTCCTGCTCTCTCTCTCTCACTCCTCTCTCTCTCTCGCTCCTGCTCTCTCTCTCTCACTCCTCTCTCTCTCTCGCTCCTGCTCTCTCTCTCTCGCTGCTGCTCTCTCTCTCTCTCTCGCTCCTGCTCTCTCTTTCTCTCGCTCCTGCTCTCTCTTTCTCTCGCTCCTGCTCTCTCTTTCTCTCGCTCCTGCTCTCTCTTTCTCTCGCTCCTGCTCTCTCTCTCTCTCTCGCTCCTGCTCCTGCTCTCTCTCTCGCTCCTGCTCTCTCTCTCTCTCTCACTGCTGCTCTCTCTCTCGCCCTTGCTCCCGCTCACTCCTGCTCTCTCTCCCTCTCTGCTCTCTCTCTCTCTCACTCCTGCTCTCTCTCGCCCTTGCTCTTGCGCTCTCTCGCTGGCGCTCCTGCTCTCTCTTTCTCTTGCTCCTGCTCTCTCTTTCGCTCCTGCTCTCTCTCTCTCTCGCTCCTGCTCTCTCTCTTGCTCTCTTTCTCTTGCTCCTGCTCTCTCTCTCTCTCTCTCTCTGTTCCTGCTCTCTCTCTCCTTCTCTCTCTCGCTCCTGCTCTCTCTCTCTCTCTCTCTCGCTCCTGCTCTCTCCTCTCTCTCGCTCCTGCTCTCTCTCTCTCTCACTCCTGCTCTCTCTCGCTCCTGCTCTCTCTTGCTCTCTCTCTCTCTCTCTTGCTCTTGTCCTCTCTGTCTCTCACTCCTGTTCTCTCTCTCTCTCTCTCACTCCTGTTCTCTCGCTCTCTCTCGCTCCTGCTCTCTTTCTCCTGTTCTCTCTTTCTCTTTCTCTCTCGCTCCTGCTCTCTCTCACTCCTGCTCTCTTTCTCCTGTTCTCTCTTTCTCTTTCTCTCTCACTCCTGCTCTCTCTCTCTCTCTCGCTCCTGTTCTCTCTCTCTCTCTGCTCCTGCTCTCTCTCTCTCACTCCTGCTCTCTTTCTCCTGTTCTCTCTCTCTCTCACTCCTGCTCTCTCTCTCGCTCCTGCTCTCTCTCTCTCCTGTTCTCTCTCTCTCGCTCCTGCTCTCTCATTCCTGCTCTCTCTCTCTCTCTCTCTTCCTCTCTCGCTCCTGCTTTCTCTCTGTCTCCCTTGCGAGCTTGTTTTCTCTTTCTCATTATTTGGAAATTTTGCATTCTGTGGTCTAATTCAAACAGCGGATTTTGATTTTTCTATGATTCCTAGGTTCAGCGGCTGGTGATCCCTCCCGCTGAGAAAAGCACACCATTTTATAACAGTCGTGCTGATTGCCTCAAGCACCAGATACTTAAGGTATTGTCTCCCAGCTGTTTTTATTCCAGCATGTCACATTTTATTGTAGACAAGCCTAGACATTGAAAGAAAAAAACTTGCATTTCGATAGTACCTTTCATGAGCTCAGGATGTCCCAAAGGGTTTTACAGCCAATAAATTATTTTTGATGTGTAGTCACTGTTGTGCTGTCAGAATTGTGGCAGCCAATTTGTGCACAGCAAGGTGCCAAAGCAAAACTGCTCGAGGCCATTGTCAAGGACAAAATGAATTCTTCCTTGGAGCATGGGTTAATAAGCCAGCATGGATTTGTGAATGGCAAATTGTGTTTGACTAACCTGATGGAGTTCTTTGAAGTAACAAAGATGGTTGATGAGGGTAGTGCAGTAGATGTATTTATGGGCTTTTAAAAGATGTTTAATCAACCATGCAACAGACTTATTCGGGAAATAGCACATAATATCAAAGGGATGGCGGTAACTTGGGTGCGTAATAAGGGATAAGGGGCAGAGTATAGTGGTGAACAGATGTTGTTCTGACTGAAGAGAAGACCAAGAACTGCAGCGGTTCAAGAAGGCAGCTCACCACAACCTTCTCAAGGGCAATTAGGGATGGGCAATAAATGCTGGCCTGGCCAGCGACGCCCACATAGATTGCATAGATTACATAGAATGTACAGCACAGAAACAGGCCATTCGGCCCAACTGGTCTATGCCTCCTCTCACCCTACTTCATCTCGCTCGATGAGTGGAACCCTTCTATTCCTTTCTCTCTCACGTGTTTATCCAGCTTCCCCTTAATTGCATCTATGCGATTCCCCTTAACTGCTCCACGCAGTAGCAAGTTGCACATTCTAACCATTCTCTGGTTCAAGAATCCATATTTAACGTATTAGTCACTATCATATTTATGGCCCCTGGTTTAGGTCTCCCCTACAAATGGTAACTTCTCTACATCTACTTTATCAAATCCTTTCATAATCCCACAAACAAATAATAAAAAGGTATGCCGTGGGCTCCCGCAGGGATCGGTACTCAGACCATTGCTTTTCTGAAATAAAAATGACCTGGAATTGGGAATAAGGAGTACAATTTTGAAGTTTACGGAAGATACAAAACTTGGTAACGTAGTAAATAGTGAATAGGATAGTAACAGACTTCAGGAGACATAGAATGGTGAAGTAGACAGTCATATGACATGTAATTTAATATGGGTAAGTGTGAAGTTAAGCACGCTGGGAGAAAGAGCATGGAGAGGCAGTAGCAGTAGATGGTCCCATTGTGAGGGGATGAAAGAGAAGAGGGATCTGCAGATGCATATTCACAATCCTTGAAAGTGGCAGAGCAAGTTGATAAGGTGGTTAAGAAAGTGAATAGGATACTTAGCATTGTAAATACGGACATTGAATACAAAAACAAAGGAAGTTGTGCTGAACCTTTTATAAATCTCTGGTTAGGCCTCAGCTGGAGTAACGTGTACAATTCTGGACACCACACTTTACGAAGGAAGTCAAGGCCCTGCAGAGGGTGCAGAGGAGCTTCACGATGATGATACTAGGGCCGAATGACTTCAGTTATGTGGAGAGATTGGAGAAGTTAGGATTGTTTTCCTTAGAAAGTTACGGTGAAATCTAATCAAATTATGACAGATTTTAATGGAGCAACGAGAGAGAAATGGTTTCCTTTGGCAAGTGGGTCAGTAGCCTGAGGTCATAGAACTACAGGGGAAATGTACCGTAGGATCCCAGCACTAATCCTTGGGGTACTCAGTATAATTGGATTCCAGCATAATAGGATCCCGGCACTGATCCCTGGGGCACTCAGTGCAGTAGGATCCCGGCACTGATCCCTGGGGCACTCAGTGCAGTAGGATCCCGGCACTGATCCCTGGGGCACTCAGTGCAGTAGGATCCCGGCACTGATCCCTGGGGCACTCAGTGCAGTAGGATCCCGGCACTGATCCCTGGGGCACTCAGTGCAGTAGGATCCCGGCACTGATCCCTGGGGCACTCAGTGCAGTAGGATCCCGGCACTGATCCCTGGGGCACTCAGTGCAGTAGGATCCCAGCACTGATCCCTGGGACACTCAGTGCATCTCCCCAGCCCAACATCCTTTCCCCAAATAGTACTGGCTCCATCCTCTCTCTCTGTTAAATTCTTCTCAACCTCTAGTTTAAAGTAAGACAGCTCCTTCCTGAAGCTCAGAAACCGACTTCAGTGCAGAAGCATGTCATGATCAAAGGGTGTTATTAACAGCCCCTGGTTTTATTTTCAGGGACTAGATCCCATGAGGAAGCTTCTCTCCCGTAAACTGCGAGTCACATCGATTACTCTCTCCATCATCTTCTTCAGCATCTCATTTGGGTGAGTCACACTGGTACCAGAACGCTGAGCAAGCTGGGCTGCATTCTGTTCATTGCTTTCTTCTGCCAGTTTTCTTCTGTCCTTTCCAAAAGCCGTTGATTTATGCTGGGGAGCAGTTCCGTGGGGCCATTCTTGATCTGAGAGGTTAGACAGCGAGTGTTGACGGGCTGTTAACTGGTGGAGGCATCAGAGCCCAGACTGAGCCTCTCCTTACCCAGTGTCCACATGTACTTGCCCTAGTGTTCACCTGGAGGGCTCACGAGATAGTGATCAGGAGAGGAAACTGTATCCAGTCTCTTCCTTCTCTCTAATTGAAGCTCTCTTTCTGCAAACAGGACGATCAGCAGACTCCGCTCATCATAAATCCAACCTAGGATCTTACTTTTAGCTGTATAGTAGTGTTTACCCTCTCCCACATCATGGTCTACCCCTGTTATATTCAGGTTTATCCCCTGTCATCCCTAAACACTATTTTGGGAAGCCTGAGGGAATGGATTCTGAGTGTTCATACCTGGTTGCATGGGTGATACAATGAGTAAGCATTAAAGCACACTGTCCAATCAGCTCTGCTACGTGCCCTGAATCTGAATTGGCAGGCTGACAAAGGAAAGGTGTCCACGATGCACTGACATCAGTGCATGTTGTTGAGACAGAGTTGAGAGAGCTTCACATTGCCTGCCGACTGTGCTGTACCCAACCCCAGAGTGTTCAGTACTCCTACTGAAAACCTGCTGATAGCTCCCAGCTTCGTGCACCCCACCTCAAGTGGCAAAAACTATAAGTTAACTTCACAACGGTGAGATTTTATGTGCATTTCCAACCACTAAAGGGGCCTTAAATGTCTTTATGACATACAGACTGGTGGATGAATGAAGATGTTCCGATACCACCTATTTGTTGATGTATGAAACCTAATTAGCAGCTGTCAAACCTTTTGTGAATTCTCTTATCTGGTTCAGTTGGGATTTACTTCAGTTGTTTACCAAAAGAATAGGCCTGAATGCAGGGTATTTCAGAGTGTTACACTCACTCTCATCATGGGAGTCAAGGAGTTGGTCCCTAGTGGAGACCTGTCACTTCCTGCCAGTTGGGTATCTCCGTCACCAACCAATTGAAGAGCGATACTGGCAGAAGCTTGGAGGGGAATTGTCTGTCTTCATGGATCTGGGGATCCCCAGGTGGAAACTCCAGGTTTTACAGATAGTTGGTCACAGTGCAGCGCGCTGCAAGAACTGACGAAAAGATTAAAAAAGAACAAAGAAAATTACAGCACAGGAACAGGCCCTTCGGCCCTCCAAGCCTGCACCGATCCAGATCCTCTACCTAAACATGTCGCCTATTTTCTAAGGGTCTGTATCTCTTTGCTTCCTGCCCATTCATGTATCTGTCTAGATACATCTTAAAAGACGCTATCGTGTTCGCATCTACCACCTCCGCTGGCAACGCGTTCCAGGCACCCACCACCCTCTGCGTAAAGAACTTTCCACGCATATCCCCCCTAAACTTTTCCCCTCTCACTTTGAACTCGTGACCCCTAGTAATTGAATCCCCCACTCTGGGAAAAAGCTTCTTGCTATCCACCTTGTCTATACCTCTCATGATTTTGTACACCTCAATCAGGTCCCCCCTCAACCTACGCCTTTCTAATGAAAATAATCCTAATCTACTCAACCTCTCTTCATAGCTAGCACCCTCCATACCAGGCAACATGCTGGTGAACCTCCTCTGCACCCTCTCCAAAGCATCCACATCCTTTTGGTAATGTGGCGACCAGAACTGCACGCAGTATTCCAAATGTGGCCGAACCGAAGTCCTATACAACTGTAACATGACCTGCCAACTCTTGTACTCAATACCCCGTCCGATGAAGGAAAGCATGCCGTATGCCTTCTTGACCACTCTATTGACCTGCGTTGCCACCTTCAGGGAACAATGGACCTGAACACCCAAATCTCTCTGTACATCAATTTTCCCCAGGACTTTTCCATTTACTGTATAGTTCACTCTTGAATTGGATCTTCCAAAATGCATCACCTCGCATTTGCCCTGATTGAACTCCATCTGCCATTTCTCTGCCCAACTCTCCAGTCTATCTATATTCTGCTGTATTCTCTGACAGTCCCCTTCACTATCTGCTACTCCACCAATCTTAGTGTCGTCTGCAAACTTGCTAATCAGACCACCTATACTTTCCTCCAAATCATTTATGTATATCACAAACAACAGTAGTCCCAGCACGGATCCCTGTGGAACACCACTGGTCACACGTCTCCATTTTGAGAAACTCCCTTCCACTGCTACTCTCTGTCTCCTGTTGCCCAGCCAGTTCTTTATCCATCTAACTAGTACACCTTGGACCCCATGCGCCTTCACTTTCTCCATCAGCCTACCATGGGGAACCTTATCAAACGCCTTACTGAAGTCCATGTATATGACATCTACAGCCCTTCCCTCATCAATCAACTTTGTCACTTCCTCAAAGAATTCTATTAAGTTGGTTAGACATGACCTTCCCTGCACAAAACCATGTTGCCGATCACTGATAAGCCCATTTTCTTCCAAATGGGAATAGATCCTATCCCTCAGTATCTTCTCCAGCAGCTTCCCTACCACTGACGTCAGGCTCACCGGTCTATAATTACCTGGATTATCCCTGCTACCCTTCTTAAACAAGGGGACAACATTAGCAATTCTCCAGTCCTCCGGGACCTCACCCGTGTTTAAGGATGCTGCAAAGATATCTGTTAAGGCCCCAGCTATTTCCTCTCTCGCTTCCCTCAGTAACCTGGGATAGATCCCATCCGGACCTGGGGACTTGTCCACCTTAATGCCCTTTAGAATACCCAACACTTCCTCCCTTCTTATGCCGACTTGACCTAGAGTAATCAAACATCTGTCCCTAACCTCAACATCCGTCATGTCTCTCTCCTCGGTGAATACCGATGCAAAGTACTCGTTTAGAATCTCACCCATTTTCTCTGACTCCACACATAACTTTCCTCCTTTGTCCTTGAGTGGGCCAATCCTTTCTCTAGTTACCCTCTTGCTCCTTATATATGAATAAAAGGCTTTGGGATTTTCCTTAACCCTGTTTGCTAAAGATATTTCATGACCCCTTTTAGCCCTCTTAATTCCTCGTTTCAGATTGGTCCTCCATTCCCGATATTCTTTCAAAGCTTCGTCTTTCTTCAGCCGCCTAGACCTTATGTATGCTTCCTTTTTCCTCTTAGCTAGTCTCACAATTTCACCTATCATCCATGGTTCCCTAATCTTGCCATTTCTATCCCTCATTTTCACAGGAACATGTCTCTCCTGCACGCTAATCAACCTCTCTTTAAAAGCCTCCCACATATCAAATGTGGATTTACCTTCAAACAGCTGCTCCCAATCTACATTCCCCAGCTCCTGCCGAATTTTGGTATAGTTGGCCTTCCCCCAATTTAGCACTCTTCCTTTAGGACCACTCTCGTCTTTGTCCGTGAGTATTCTAAAACGTACGGAATTGTGATCACTATTCCCAAAGTAGTCCCCTACTGAAACTTCAACCACCTGGCCGGACTCATTCCCCAAAACCAGGTCCAGTATGGCCCCTTCCCGAGTTGGACTATTTACATACTGCTCTAGAAAACCCTCCTGAATGCTCCTGACAAATTCTGCTCCATCTGGACCTCTAACACTAAGTGAATCCCAGTCAATGTTGGGAAAATTAAAATCTCCTATCACCACCACCCTGTTGCTCCTACATCTTTCCATAATCTGTTTACATATTTGTACCTCTATCTCACGCTCGCTGTTGGGAGGCCTGTAGTACAGCCCCAACATTGTTACCGCACCCTTCCTATTTCTGAGTTCTGCCCATATTGCCTCACAGCTCGAGTCCTCCATAGTGCCTTCCTTCAGCACAGCTGTGATATCCTCTTTGACCAGTAATGCAACTCCTCCACCCCTTTTACGTCCCTCTCTATCCCGCCTGAAGCATCGATATCCTGGGATATTTAGTTGCCAATCATGCCCTTCCCTTAACCAAGTCTCAGTAATAGCAATAACATCATACTCCCAGGTACTAATCCAAGCCCTAAGTTCATCTGCCTTACCTACTACACTTCTTGCATTAAAACAAATGCACCTCAGACCACCAGTCCCTTTGCTTTCATCATCTGCTCCCTGCCTACTCTTTCCCTTAGTCACGCTGACTTCATTATCTAGTTCCTTACAGGCTTTAGTTACTACCTCCTTACTGTCCACTGACCTCCTCATTTGGTTCCCAACCCCCTGCCACATTGGTTTAAACCCTCCCCAACAGCGTTAGCAAAAGCACCCCCAAGGACATTGGTTCCAGTCCGGCCCAGGTGTAGACTGTCCAATTTGTAATAGTCCCACCTCCCCCAGAACCGGTCCCAGTGTCCCAAAAATCTGAACCCCTCCCTCCTGCACCATCTCTCAAGCCACGCAGTCATCCTGACTATTCTTTCATTTCTACTCTGACTATCACGTGGCACTAGCAGCAATCCTGAGATTACTACCTCTGAGGTCCTACTTTTTAACTTGGCTCCTAACTCCCTAAATTCTGCTTGTAGGACCTCATCCCGTTTTTTACCTATATCATTGGTGCCTATGTGCACAACAACAACTGGCTGTTCACCCTCCCCCTTCAGAATGTTCTGCAGCCAATCTGAGACAGAGGGGGAGAAGTCAGGATGATAGTGGTTTGATATATCGGTGCTTCCACGCAGTGTATTATAGAGGAGTCAGCTACAGCTTAGTGCCTGTGGTTACTCTATCAAGTCAAAGTTAGGAGGCAGGCGAGAGTTACCTGAGATTATCTTCTTTCTCTCTCCCTTGGAGAAGTGCCTGGCCTCCATTAAACATCTGCTGGCATTGCCACAGATGGGAGGTCAATGTGTGGACTCTGATGACCTGGGAGCAATCACTGCTTCTAACCTGCTACAAGCTCCAGTAACATCACCATGCAGAAAAGTAAATCCATTTCTGATGCATGCCTCCACTTGTGTTTGGATTTCTTGGCACACAGAATCTTTCACAGCATTCAGTCTATGGGGAAAGAACAGCTTGTTTGCAAATACTTCATAGGAACAATCAGTAAGTAAAACAAACCAGTGTGGACTTTAGCTCTGGAAACTAATATTGGCCACCACAGGATATTCATTTAGCAGCTAAGTCAGAAGGTCATGGGTTCAAAGCCCACTCCAGAGCCCACAATCTAGGCAGATACCTCAGTGCAGTGCTGAGTGTTAGAGGTACCTTCTTTTGGGTAAGATGTTAAATTGAAGCCCTGCTTGTCCCCTCATTTGGATGTAAAAGATCCCGCGATAGTATTTTGAAGAAAAATAAGGCCGTTCTCTCCGGTGTCCTGGCCAATATTTACAATTGAATCATCACTAAAACTATTGTTTTTTGGGAGCTTGCTGTGTATAGATTGGCTGCCACGTTTCCTGCAGCAATGACTACACTTCAAAAACTACTTCATTGGCTGAAATAAAAACAAGAAATGCTGGAAATACTCAGCAGGTCTGGCAGCATCTGGTTCAAATGAAGGGTCACTGACCTGAAAGCTTAACTCTGCTTCTCTCTCCTCAGATGCTGCCAGACCTGCTGAGTATTTCCAGCATTTGTTTTTATTTCGGATTTCCAGCATCTGCAGTATTTTGCTTTTATTCATTGGCTATAAAATGTTTTGGGATGTCCTGAGGTCAAAAAAGGTGTTATATAAATACAAGTCTTTCTTTTTATGTTGCCCTACGAAATTTGGGTAACTGATTCCCTGATTTCCCTTGCCCTCCCTAGATATTATGGTTTGTGGATGTGGTTTCCTGAGCTACTAAAACGGATAGAGATCAGAGGTGGCTCCGCATGCTCGGGAAACTGGAACAGCTCAGGTGAAGTAGATGTGGAAAATGTCACCTGCTATCCCGTGAAAACAGTAGGTACGTGTCAACCTGAGTTTGGCAGGAGTTACTTATGCTGACGTGAGTGGAGGGGTCAGGAGGAAGAACTTGATCACTTTCCAATCATATACATTAAAAGAAAAGTGCATTTGCACTCCAGCCTTTCCATCTAGGAGTGTCTCAGCTTTTCATGATTTTGCGTATACATTCCTGTGATGTCATTAATGCAATTTTATCTGAGATAGCTGATTATTCAACAATTCTAACTCCAGCGTATAGTTTATAGAGTTTGAATAAACTAGTGGGCTGCTTTCCAATAAAAACATGTAAGATTCAAGTGCTGTGAATTTCTGGTGGCATTTTTAGCGGTTCTTGACTTAGATACCCAATTGGGATGTTTGTGCATGTTCATCAATTGCGGCTTGTGAAATGAAACAGTCTGCTGGAGGGAGCATCTTCCCAGTAAACACTCTCTGTGGACAGTATGCTCTGATATCCTTGAACAGCCCCTCCCTCATCAATCAGTCATGCAGGAGTCAATGTGACCTGTTCACTCTACCCTTCACCGCAATGGTCAGAGTTGGTGAGGGGACGTATTTGCAGTAATACAATTAAATTACTTGAAATATTCCAGCCTGCAGCATGATCTCTAATGTGATCTGCATGTCTTCAGAAAGTAATGTTTTGGGATGCAGTGTGTGAGTAATTTGAGACCTGACGTGGTGCGGCGAGCAGGCATGGGAGTAATAGATGACTTTGGACCCATGATTCCCAAAGCTGTTCACCACTGTGAGTTTTCCCCGCCTCATATTTAGGACTGTTGTAGACACATTGATAGAGATTAGTCAACAATGCCATTAGTGCTGTATCAAGTGGCTACCAGGATGGTCGGTGATCTTGATGGACCTCTGCCTTTTTCCATCCAGTTATTCCAATGTTCAAGGTATCAGGCATGAGCTGCAGTGTTGAGCTGAAATAGCCACTCTGATCCTGTCTTTCATAGTCTTCTTACTTTAGATATTTTGCAAGAAATTTGCACCAATTGTCTTGTCGTTGCATGTTTATTTTTCTTTCCCTCGAGTTTTCTTTATCCTTTCTGGTTTTGCAGACAGTGACCAGCGTCTGGTTCTGTGGACTGGTGCTGGGACTAGGGTCTATTTTTGCACACACGGCTGGGGTATTGGGGTCAGGTATTGTGGACTTAGGCTGGAATCGGGAGTTAGGTTCTGCGGGCGAGGGTCGGTTGGGGTCAGTTTCTGCACATCTTGCCCAGGTCAGTGGATGCTTGATCAGGAGTAGGAATCTTTGCTAATTTCCTTCTTTCCCTGCTCCTTCTTAATTCAAGGAAGGGTAATTCAATTTAATGTTCCCACTGTTAACAGAAACCATTGCTTCAGTGACTAGAAATTCTGGAATTCTCTTCCCCCAAAAGACTGGGGCTACTGGGATGATTGGCGCTTTCAAGACGGACAGCGATAGGTTTTTGTTGGGTAAGGGTATCAAAGGATATGGAGCAAAAGCAGGATACACAGGCCATTCAGCCCCTCTGGTTGCTGCCAGTATTTATGCTCCTGACAAGCCTCCTCCCATCCTACCCTATCTCACCCGAGGTACAGATCCACCATGATTGAATTGAATGATGAAACAAATTCAAGGGGCTGAATGGTCTCCTCTTCCCTTGTGAATCAGACCCTACAGCATGTGATGCATTTACACACTGAGCATCTGGACAACTAGCAGTGGCCCCTTTAAGAGTGCCACCCTCAAGCTCTCTTTTCAAGCTATAAGCACAGAGCTACAATTCATTTTCATCTCCTGCTTTCCCCACCCACCCCCCCCCTCCTCTTAGTTGATGTTTAAAAATGAGTTTTACTTTTCTTTTGCAGTGTACAAAGAAGGATTTATAATTGCTGCTGCTAACCTTCCTGGTAATATCCTCACTATCTTACTGATGGATCTGCTGGGAGGCAAGCTGTTGCTGTGTGAGTAACATGAAGAGCTCAAGTGGTGAAATGGAAGAGAGATAGCAGTGTGAGCAGCTCACAGCATTATTAAGTGCCATAAAGAACCTGTAGTTATATAGCAGCTTTCACATCCTCAAAGCTCTTCACAGCCAGTGACTGTATTGCAGGCGAATGCATTAACCAATTTATACTAATGAGAAAAATAGCCGTGGATCTGTTTTGTTGGTTAAGGGATAAATATTGGTCAGGACACCAGGGAGAACTCCCTGCTCCTCTTCGATTAGTGATATGAGAATTTTGACATCAAATTGAACAGGCAGATGGGTCCTTGGTTTAAAGTCTTGGTGAAAGACAGCACCTTCAACAGCGCCGCACTCCCTCAGTACCACACTGAAGTGTCAGCCCACATTACGTGTTCAAGTTTCTGGAGTGGGGCTTGAAACCACAACCTTCTCAGAAGCACAAGCACATCAGAAATAGGAACAGGAGTAGGCCACTCAGCCCCTTGAGCCTGCTGCACCATTCAATAAGATCATGGCTGATCTGATTGTGGTCTTAAGTAATAGTGGTACCACTTGTAGCAAACTGACACTACATCAGAATTATTGTAGTGCCTTTTTGTTAGTTTGCACTAAAATGAGGGGAAATTAACAAAAATAAAGGAGCTGCTAGCATCCTGAAAACCCTGTGCACCTCACAACTCTTTCCCCCCACACTGCCCACCCACCCTGACCACATGGCCTGTACTAGGGAACAGGAGATGTGCTTTCATCAAATATAAATAGAAGGTTTCTCCTCCTCCCCCACCCACCTCATTTGTAGATGGAAGGCTGCCAAAGATGATAGGCACGCAGCAAACAATACATTAGGTGGGGTGTCTTCTCTTGGTGCACCTTTTCTGATGGCTGTGAAGGCCAATTCTTGAGAGGCAGCTTCAGGTTCTGCCACAAGTGCCGCTCCTGAAGCTGCCAAGTGACTGTTTTTGGCACTGGTGCCTGTTGCTAAGCTGCTGTAGGCACTGGTTATGGCAGTACCCACCAGTCCACAGGATGTGTCGCCAATTCCCTCTTTCGCCAGCAAGTGACTCCCAGCTACAATAATCGACATTGAGAGCCATCGTGTCACGCTTGTAAGTTTAGTTTAGCGCAGAGAGACAGCACTGAAACAGGCCCTTCGGCCCACCGAGGCTGTGGGCATCCTTGAAGCGGAACCTTGGGCGCCCCACTAGCCATCTGACCTCGACTAACTCACCATACAGAAGATAGTGTCCGATCCACTGAAGCCGCCGGTTTGATTAATGCTAACACACTTGGGAGCTCTGCCTTTGAGAGGACTGCTGCAATTGTGATTTTGTCCTGCCAGGATATACCCATAATGCACCACAGACAAAGATGGAAATTATTGAGCTGCTTTTCCTGGTAGCTGCAAGTTGCCATTTCCTGCCCATTTAGGACTTGAGGATGCTCAGCGCCAGTCATTTTTTAGTTATACACTTAATCTGATGAGAGGCACTAAAATCTAGAAATAAAAAGGGTTTGAAACAATGCAGAAAACATATTAAACTTCGTCAAAGTTTTTTGAAAGGTGAATTGAAGGTTGACTATTTTACCTGTTATTGTGGATGGAAACTAATATGATAGGGCAATATGTAGTAGGGCAATATGTAGTTTTATGTATTTGGGAATAGCAGATCCCTGAAATGAGATAAAACAGAAAGGATTCCTTAAAACTCAGGGCACCATCTGCTTTTAAAACAGGTCAGTTAAACATCCACAGCACTGAAGTAAATAGTGGGGCAAATAGTTTACAGATTCACTGTTCCTTCTCTGTGACTCTGCCTCAGTCTTGAATAGTTTTTTGTGGAATGAACATGAGTTGAATAACTCGGTTCTGCTATCCGTGTAGTTAAGCTTAGTACCACTTAGGAAATCAATAATTGAGCTGGCTTTGAGATTGATGCCACTAGCATCATCTGACCAGCTTTGGGGCTATGTAGAACTAGGATACATTTTTGTGGGGAGAAAACCTTGGAATTTCATTAGTTCCAGAATCCCACATGAGAAAAAGGGTAATTTTTCCTTGGAATTTACAGTAGAGGAATGATGGGCTGGTTTAATAAAGTTGTTGACTGGGTTGTCATAGACATGCATTATCCAGATCTTTCCCTCAACTGCTTTTTCCCTGCCCAGATCAGATATTGGCATTGGGCAGCTGAATTACTGGGTGAAACACAAACGAAGTTAAATGTGTGCAAGTCAGTCAATCAGAACAAACAAACAAACAAACAAAAACAAAAACAATCTACAAGGGCAACTTCCAGGTTAAGTATTGGTACTTGGCAAAGTGACCAACTAGAGGCTGGTGTGCTTCCTTTGACTGAGTATCTTGTGCACTCTTACAATTTACATGGAGGAGGAAGGGGAAACAAAGATCAACTTTGATTAATTCCTCCAAAAACAAAGCCTAGCAAATCTACCTGCTGTCAGTGGGCATGTATCATCAAAAGCAGACAATTAAATTGTTGGTCAACAGCTTTCACATTACAATGATCTTGTGGACACCCAACTAGTGGAAAATAGTGTTGTTTATTCCTCTGGTTTGAAGAGTAGATGGCTAATTTAATTGGCAAGTTAAGTGTTGATTTTTTCTAAATGCTTTGTCTCCTAGGTGCCAGTCTGTTTCTCTCAGGCCTCAGTGCATTCTTTATCTGGGAAGTAAAGACTAAAACGCAGAGCTTGATCGTGTCCTGTCTGTTCAGTGGTATCTCAGTTGTTGCCTGGAATTCACTCGATGTCATTGGGCTAGAATTGTACCCCACTCAACTGCGGTAGGTTACAGCTCAAGGTCATGAGATTCATTCATCCCAATTATTCTATCTTTATTTCTATTTCGAGATACAGCACTGAACCAGGCCCTTCAGCCAGAGTCTGTGCCAACCAAGAAACACCCTACAGTAATCCCATATTCCCTACCACCTACCTACATTAGGGGCAATTTACAATGGCCAATTTACCCATCACCTGCAAGTCTTCTCAAACTTTAGCCTGTTAACCACAGGGGTGGGGAGGAGGGAAATCACTTGGGTAATATCTTAGAATCATAGAAAGTTTGAGGCACAGAAAGAAGCCACTTGGCCCATCATGTCAGTGCTGGCTGAAAAACAATCCGCCTATTCTAATCCCACCTTCCAGCATTTGGTCTGTGGATATGCACTTCAAGTGCTGTAAGCTGCAGGGCTAGACTCCTTTTGAAGGAGTTGAGGGTCTTTGCCTCAACTACCCTTTCAGTCAATGAGTTCCAGACCATCACGACCCACTGTGGGTATACCTACCCCAAATGGACTGCAGTGGTTCAAGAACGCAGCTCACCACCACCTTCTCAAGGGCAATTAAGGATGGGCAATAAATGCTGGTTTGGCCAGCATCACCCACATCCCATGAATAAAAAAAAAAAAAATGGCTTTATAAATGGAAAATGCCTGACAGGACTTTACAATAGAAAGGGTTGATAGGTACTAAACAAATGCAATATAGTTAGTGAATAAATGAAGTATATAGTATTATAGTACTCTTCAAAATGCAAACATTGTTGTTTAGTCCAGTATTCATAACATTGTTGCTTGTGTTTCTTGCACTTCAATGCAGTATTTTACAATACCAGAATTCTAATGAATGGAGTTTGTTTAGAATTTAGTATGATAAAAAAAAAGGATTTAAAAAAAAACATTTCTGCCTCAACAGGTCATCTGCCCTTGGAGTGCTCACTGGCATCAGCCGAATTGCCTCTATTTTGGGAAACGTTGCATTTGGGCAACTCGTTGACATGAACTGCACTGCGACCATCCTTCTGGTAGCTGTACTATTTTTCATTGGAAGTCTCTCTAGTCTTAAACTGCCCAACACCAAACACATGGAGTTGAGTTGAGAGTCAAAGAAAAGAATCACGCACTCGTACCTTTACCTCTGACTAAGCTAAACAGAGCCCTGGCTGCAGTCAAAAGTTAATGAATTCCCTCAAATGATAACTGATCAGATTGCACATCATGAAGGTTGATTTAGGAGGGAACACTACCATATTCTCCAAGGATTACCAGTGTTCAAGTACTAAAATTATACTATTTTAACAGACTATATAATGTAGAAATATGGAGTATTTGATTGCAACTCAAAGCAAGCACTTTCTACTTCAACTCTGCATAAACATGCTCTTCTGCAAATAAATGACATGGGATCAGGTAGTTGTGTGTTTTACTGTAAATTAGGTTTTGGTACTGATTACTGAGGTATTTTGAAAACCTCCTGCCTCAGTTTCTACTTTCTTCCACTGCTGACCTCCCATCTTGAGGAAAGGTCTAATTCTCCATGTCTGTCAAAATAGATAAAAGACAAAAAGGTTCCTGTTTACCTTCAGTGTTGCCGTCTGTTTTAGGGAAATTGGTCCTTCAGCCAGCTTTTGGAGGGGGGGGGGGGGTGGTTTTTAAGGGTAATTACTTAGTCTAGCAAAAAGGTGGGAAATTGTGTTCCACAAAAAAATCAGTGTTTGCTTAAAATTGGCAGACACCAAATTGGGAGATATGGAGGAGGACTGCAATAAAATACAAGATATTTATAAGCTCACATGGGTGCCTAATTGGCAAATACTTCTTGGAAAATGGGTCTAAATGGGGTACAGGAGAAAAGTGATCTAGGGTTATAGACGCAAGTGATAAGTATGGTCAAACAAGGCTATTGTGTCTTCATTGCTAGAGATAAAGTTGAAAAACATGTGCTACTCTCTAAACTTCATTTAAAACTCTGCTGCCCATGTCCTAACTTGTGCCATCACCCCTGAGCTCCCTAACCTATTCTGGCTCCATGTTAAGCAGTCTCAATTTTAAAATTCTCAGCATAGTTTTCAAATTTCTCCATGAACTCACTCCTCCAGCCCTATAGATGCATCAACACTGACCCCCTTGAGCATCCTTGATTTTAATTGCTCCATTGGCAGCTATGCCTTTAGTTGCTTAGGCCTGCAGCTCTGGCATTCCCTCTCCTCTTTGAAGACTAGTTTTTAAAAAAAAAAAAGTCTTTGACCAAGCTTTTGGTCACCTGCCCCAGTATCACAGTGATCAGATTTTGTTGATGGTAAAACATCCCAAGGTGTATTATAAAGCATGTTGAAGATGCTAAAAAAAAAAATACAAGTTGTGTTAGACCTGAAGTACTATGCACAGTTCTGGTCTCCATATTTTCAAAAGGGTATTTGATGTTAAAAAAAAAACTGAAGACTTACACTTGGCAGGAAAAATTGAAGAGGCTATGATTTTTCTTTGCTTGGAGAAAAAGACAACTTGAGGGATACTGGATTTTCTGTCTACCCTGTTTCCACTTGTGGGGATAGGGCAAAAAAAAAAAAAAAGGGTCAGAAATATATATGTCACTGATAAATCCAAGAGGAAAGAGGGATGAGGGAGAAAACAAAGATATAGTTGTAGGGTTAGATGAAGGGTGTTAGATAACTGAGCATAAACAGCAACTTGCACTCCATGGCCTGTTTGTGCTGTATACTCTAATCCTCTGCTTCATTAAATTTAGGTACTTGGCAGTCTGGGAATCATTTAGTGGGTGGAGCATATGCAGGAATTATGTGATGCTCATTGTTTGCCAAAAGGGGTAGTAATCAGGAAACAGATCTAAATAGATAGCAGCAAATTTGACTGTTGTTGGTTCATCAGCCCTTTTGTAAACAAAGGGCACTACAAGTTTGAGAAAATGTTCATATTTTCAGAAGCAATAGCAGCACTTGTGGGCAGTAATAAAAGGGAGGCTGGACCAGATTACAGGTTCTGTAATATAGCATCACTAGCTGACAGCATGCTCCTTAGTTGAGTCTACAATACTATCAATATTGGGCACTGACTGAAGCAAGGATGAGGGTTGAGTACAGAACAGACAGGTGGAAGGAAATGAAGCAGATCAGCCAAGATTTAACTGCATAGCTAAACAGGCACAAGTGAGTGAATGGCTGCCTGTTCCAATGACAGAAGCAACTACACTGATGTAATGTGGACACAGATTATCCTGGATTTACATCCAAAATGAACATTCAACACTGGTCCACAAGATTACAATGAAGTGTAATCCTTTTGATGGAAAAACTTGGCCTCTAAATTAGTTTTATAACTGTAGGATTATGCTGCTGTAACACTTTTAGAAGGTCTTAATTGCTTTGTCTCCCCCAGATGAATGTGCGCTAATTGACTGCTTGGATATGAATTTGCCTACTCCGCCCTTCATTCTGTTCCTACTACTGCTGACCTACCTGAGCAAAGGTCTATGGTAATTAGTGGGTCCATTTCAAAACAAACATGGCTCTGCTCATCTTCAGATTGTTGCAGTCTGGCAAAGTCAAACTTGTCTAAGAGGGGGTTAAGAATAGTTAGACTGAAAAAGTAGGAAATGGTGTTTTCCAACTAGGACCATTGTTCACTATATGCAAACTGGTTCTGTAAGGTTTAGTTTAAAATCACTCCATCCAATTCTAGTGACAATCAGGGCAATATAGATCTAATAGACCCTGATACTTAATCTTTGGGGATCAGCTGGTTACTTTTGTTGTGCAATGTTCTCCTGCAAGTTTACAAGCCATCACACATTTTCATGCATCTAGTCATTCAAACAATGTACATTTTTCTGCCCTGCAGCAAATGAATGAATGACATGGAATTTGGATTCCTTTAGATTACTGCAATTACAGCTGATTAGTCTTTAGCTGCACTATGACCTGAACAGTGCCTTAACCTAGAGATCAGATATTTTTAAATTGATTTATAACTGCATGTTTTAACTGATGGCATGTTGATTGCACAGCAAGCAAAAGAATAAAAGTTTACATATCTTAAGATACCTAGTTTTTTTTTTCCATTCACAGGACAAGAGTTGGTGGCAAGACCAGCATTTATTGTTCATCTCACTGCCCTTGACAAAATTGTGGTGAGCTGCTTTTTTGCATCACTGCAGTTTGTGTAGTGAAGTTACTCCCTCAGTGGTAACAGCAGTTTGATACAAGTGAGTGGCTTGCTGGGCCACTTCAGAGGGCAGCCAGTCAACTACATTGCTGTGGGTGGTGTGTTGTTGTAGGCCAGACTAGGCAAGGACAACAAGTTTGCTCAAGAAAAAAAAAAACATTAGTCAACCAGATGAGTTTTTAAATCTGGTAGTTTCATGATTACGGATACACACTTATTTCAGATTTAACTGAATTTAAATCTCCCAGCTGCTATAGTGGAATTTTAATTCATATTGCTAGATCGTTCATCCAGGCCTCTGGATTACTAGTCTAGTAACAAACTATTCTACTATCCAATAAGCAATTAACTTTGTGAAACAAGTTAACACCTTAGAGTCAAGGTTATACAGCACAGAAACAGGCCCATCGTGTCTGTGCCAGCCATCAAGCACCAAACTATTCGAATCCCATTTTCCAGCACTTGGCCCGTAGCCTTGTATGCTTAGGTGTTTCAAGTGCTCATCTAAATAAGTCTTAAATGTTGAGGGTTCCTGCCTCTACCACCTCTTGTAAATGTTCAAAGAACCAATCCACAATAGTACTTCGCTAATCTTCAGTAATTTTATAGCTGCTTGTTCAGTTTCATTCTCTACCCAAGAGGTAGTAATGGCAGCATGGATATGTCAACAGGAAAAGCAGAGCTGGGTTGTTATCTCTTAACCAAGTATGGCACCAAGAAGCCTCACAGGACAATTGCTGTGGTGGGCAAAGTGTCGAGGAAAAACGTGGCTACATATATACCTGACAAATGCAGTAAGTGTTAAGAGGCTAAAATTCAGGCCTAGGGCATAGCTATATATTTATAGGGCAGCAACTTGCTCTCAAATCATAAGTTGTAGTGGCATTAGTCACTGTCAATCTGGTGTTTAGTTCTATTCACAACTATGACAGCCCATTCCAGCCCACATCAGACCCAGCATACATTATGTTAAGGGGCAAGTATAAACCAAGGAATTAGAGGTGCGTGTAACAAGGATACAGTAATACTGGAGGAAGTCAATCTATATATAGACTGGGTAAACCCAATTAGCACTGTGGAGGACAAACTTCTGGAATGTATGAGATAGTTTTCTAGAACAGTATGTTGAGGAACCAACTAGAGAACAAGCCATTTAAGATCTAGTGCAATGAGAAAGGGCTAAATAATCTAATTGCAAGAGTAATGATAGAATTTTGCATTACGCTTGAAAGTACTAGTTCAAGCCAAAACTAGGGTGTTAAATCTAAACAAAAAGGAAACTATGACAGTATGAAGGGCAAATTGGCTGTGGTAGATTGGAAAACTACCTTTTAAAAAAAAAAGGTACAACAGCAGACAAGCAATGGCTAGAATTTAAAGAACAGTTTACAACAAACTTTCATTCCTTTGGAGGAACAAAAAACCCAGCAGGAAAGGTAATATGACTATGGCTAACAGAAGTTAATTAGATCAAAGGATAAGGCTTATAAAGTTGCCAACAAGTAGCAAGCCTGAGGATTGGGAGCATTTTACAACTGAGCAAAGGAGGACCAAGAAACAGATGAAGACAAATGTGGGCCCACTAGAGGCAGAAGTAATAGGGAGTAAGGAAATGGCAGAGAAACAAAAATACTGCATCCATCTCCAGAGGAAAATACAAAAACCTCCCAGGAATAGAGAACCAAGGGACTAACAAGAATGGGGAAAAGAAAAATTAGTAAAAAAAAAAAAAGCAGCACTGAAGAAATGAATGGGACTGAAAGTTGATAAATTCCCTGGACCCAATGATCTACGTCCCAAAGGGTTGGAAGAGGTGGCTATAGAGATAGATGATACATTGGTGGTCATCTCCCAAAGTTCTAGATTCTGGATGGTTCCTGCAGACTGGGAAGTAGCAAATGTAACCCCACTATTTGAGTGACAGCGAGACAGAGATGGGTAAAACTGCAGACCCGTTAGCCTGACATTAGTAGGGAATATGCTAGAATTATAAGGGTGTAATAACTGGACACAAAATGGTAGGATTGGGCACTCCGATTTGAAATGGAAAGTGTTCAACAAACCTATTGGTTCTTTTTTTGAGGATGTAACTAGCAGAATAGATATCGGGGTACAGTGGGTGTGGTGTATTTGATTTTCATAAAGTCCCACACAGGTTAGTAAGCAAAACTGGAGTACATGCTATTTGCTGGGGGGGGGGGGGGGGGGACAGGGAAAGAAAGGGAGCAAGAGGAGAACTAGTTAAATTACAGGAAACAGAAGGAATAAATGGTCACTCAGGTTGGCAAACTGTTACTAGTGGGATCCTGTATGGATCAGTGCTTGGGCCCCAGCTATTTCACAATCTAGATCAATGATTTGGATATGGGGGCAAAATAGAGTCAAGAGTGATACAGCACTGAAGCAGGCCCTTCAACCCAACAAGTTTGTGCTGACCATCAACCACCCATTTTCCCTCTCACATCCCCACCTTCCCTCAATTCCCCTACCTACACTGGGGGCAATTTTGTTTTTACAATGGCCAATTTACCCATCAACCTGCAAGTCTTTGGCATGTGGGAGGAAACCCACAGAGAACTTGCAAACTCTGCACAGGCAGTGCCCAGAACCGAACCCGGGTCGCTGGAGCTGTGAGGCTGCAGTGCTAACCACTGCACCGCCCCATGTAATATTTCCAAGTTTACTGATGACAAAAACTAGGTGGGAATGAGTTGTGAGGAGGATGCAAAGAGGCTTCAGAGATTTAGACAGGCTAAGTGAGCGGACAAGAACACAGCAGATGGAATGTAAATGTGGAAAAATGTGAAGTTACCCACTTTGGTAGGAAAAAAACAGAAATGCAGAATATTTTAGTGAGATTGGGAAGTGTTGATGTCCAAAAGGGACCTGGGTGTCCTTAATGTGTTACTGAAAGCTAACGGGCAGGTGTACCAAGCAATTAGGAAGGCAAATGGTAGGTTGGCCTTTATTGCAAGAGGATGTGAGTACAGAGTAAAGTAGTCTTGTCAAGGCTCCAAACAATTGCAACGAGACTGCACCTGGAGTAGTGTACGCAGTTTTGGTCTCCTTACCCAAGGATGTACTTGCCATAGAGGGAGTGTAATGAAGTTTCAGCAGACTGATCCTTGGGATGCAGGATTATCCTATGGAGGAGACTGAGGGAGAGGTGCTCTCATACTAAATTTTTTTTATATTGCTTGACAGGGTAGATGTAGGATGTTTACCCTGGCTGGGGGAAGAGGAAGAGGAGGTAGAGAAAGGCCAGTCTCAGAATAAACCTTCAGCAGCACCAATGTCACGTCCCCCATCATTATC
Organism: Heterodontus francisci; assembly: GCF_036365525.1. Classification (NCBI taxonomy): domain Eukaryota; kingdom Metazoa; phylum Chordata; class Chondrichthyes; order Heterodontiformes; family Heterodontidae; genus Heterodontus; species Heterodontus francisci. Next base: position 37,567,091 of record NC_090405.1, on the reverse strand, counting down.
CCCATGGAAGTAGATCACTTAACCAGCCCCCAACTCACTCCACTGACTGGTGCAGCTGTAGTACTTAAAGCTCAACACCAGTTTATAACATTCATGCGACCAGTTTAAATATCTGCTCCTTCTACCTGTGTGATGAGACTATAGTACAGACCACCTATAGGCAATTCACCAGGCTTAGTTTGACTGCATCCCCCCAACCCTGAGGCAGCCACAAGAAAACAAATACTCCATTGGAACAATAGCCCCAAGTCACACAGTATCCTACCTTGAACACCAGTTATTTGTTCATCATTGGTAGATTAATAGGATTTTCCATGACAAAATCCTACCTAAGCATCAAGTACTGCAGAAATTCAGCAACAATATTGAGCTCAACTTGAAATGTTTAATACACAGCCCAAGAACAGAAAAGTTGGGTTTCACATTATGCCCTCTTATCCGCACACACACCCATGTTCTAAATTCAGTTTCATCTGCATCTTCAACATTCAATGCTTCAAAAAATTTTTTATCAGCATGTAATTATTCTACTGATTCAAGAGCAAAGGCACATGTAGTGTGCACAGGTTCCACACGACAAAGTCTGCAGAATCCGAAACAATATCTGTAAACAGCCAGCTTACCAAAGTCACATTGGAACATGTAGTCCTACAAATTTAAACAGACGATTCAATTCAAAGTGGAAAGCAATCTCGGAATAATGGGTACTGCAGGATCATATACAGAAACAGAATTCAATTCACTAGTTTTGCTTCTTTAAATCAAAATTACTTGCGAAAGCATTGGACAGGAAATTATTCACCATCTTTTGAAATGTAATTTGTAACTCATTAAACAGACAAAGGCAGATGAAATGACTGCCCCTATGTAGAAACTTCTATTTCTGGTGTGGTATTAAAATACATTGAAATATAATTGAGACACTTATAGAACAGACAGCAATTCAAAAGTCAGGCATACAGCAGCATAAATCCAAAAAAAATCATTGCTTTGAAGAGTTTGCAATTCAGTTTTAGTCATGCAATGTGAAAAGCACCCAGATTAAAAAGGTTTTGAGGCAAATGTAAACTGGATTGATGTTGGTCAATCAAAAAAATTGTGATTAGAAGGACTACTTGATCATTTAGAAACCAATTTATTTAGTCTGTTTTATTGGTGATACACATAGCAATCTGAATCACAGAATACGAACAAAATAAAAAAATCACTCCACAACATATTATACTGTGAACATCATGGGTTTTATTCCATTTGGGTCTTTACTTACAGCAAGTCTGGATGTCAATGGCCAGTATACTCCATTCATTGGTCACGACCACACTGAAGGATTGCTACAATTTAGTCACTGCAAGTTCAGCAATACATCAGCAGATGGATTACTGGGATGTTTGGCCATTATGTACAATATAGGCTCTTTTGTGCCTCTGGTTTAGTGGAAACAGTTGAGAAACTTTTGCACTACACTGGTACATGAGACATGTTTAACACTAGTTTCTGCTTCAACAGGGTTTATTCTTGTGCCCAACATTTAACAGCTTACTCCACAACTTCAGGTAACTGCAGTCACACCTGCATACCACAACAGTGAGGTAGAGACCTTACTAATGCTCAACAGCAGCTGGGCGAGCGACAAGGCAACAGCTCAGCAAAAAAAAAAGTTAAGGACACTGGTTCTTTGGCACACAGCTTCAGATCAAAAACCACAAGAGTAAAAACCTCAAGTAACTTAGAGACCCAAGCAGCTGCTCAGCTGGCCTCAGTAATAGCTTCTCATCCTTTTCAACGGTAATGAGCAACTGCCCGAAAAGGGGCCTAAACCGGATACTCAGCCTGGCCCGGCCATGAAACCCCTTCTGCTCAAGTACAAAAAAAGAAAACCACATCATCAGTGAGAATGGTGATTAAAAACCTCTACCTACCCATAGTGCAAATTAAAAAGTGCAAAGAACATCTTAAAACTATGTACAGCAGCTCGAATGTCGTTATTTCAGTCCAGTTTCTAATCCATAAATCCACACCATTGGTTGCAAACATCTTGATTTACAACAATGACCCAGGGTCCATAATAGCAGCCCCAGACACAAAAATGTTAAAAGCCGCCAGGAAAGAGTCACTGTTGTGTTTGACTAAAACCTTTTTAACAGTGTAAAAAAAAACTGGTCAAAAAATGAAGCCTTAAAAAGGCAGTTGCATCTGTAAAAACTGAGCGTAAAATATTGAATTTGATTGCTAAATAAAGCACTCCTCTGCCTTGTAGTTAAGTAAAAAACCGGCTGAATATTCACCAGTATCTGCGGTCCTGATGGAGAAAAAAAATTTAAAGGCACTGTATGGCAACCGCTAGTGGAAAGGTAATGAACTTGCAACATTGTCAAAATGCAAGGAATGTAAAAAAGCCTAAAAATCTAATGTGAAGCCATTTGCTTCAACACCTTCAAGACCTGGCTATCACCTCGGTGCAGAACTTTTGTCTGGGAACTGCTGTGGTGGGCCCCAATACCCCATGGAATTCACTGTGCATAGTGCGATTGTGAATATTAAACAGCAAATAGCAAGTGCAGGAGTGAACTTCAGTCCATAATCGCTGTTCCCAGTCTGAGCCTATCCCCAGCTCACTCAACTGAAACCGAAATCGCACATTTTCTCTGCGGTTTTAGCTAGAATCACGGTTCTTCTGATTACGCATTAACGGACGGTGGTGGCGGAGGACCTCAAGAGAATGCTGCCACTGCCAGCATGAACGACAGAAGTATTTGAAGCAGACCTGTAAGAAGCAGGACAAGTAACTGGTTTTATTTGTTGGTAAAAAGTTGAACTGAGCTAAGCTTTAATACATATACTAACGAAAATGGAAATTCAAGTCACAAAGCTGATTAAATTTCGAACTGAACCTGTACCAAAATCAAGCTGATGAAATTGAGATTTGGGTCAAGCAACTCATCCAGCAACTGTATCTGGCTAGCTTGCGTTAACACTGAGGCACTGAAGCAATGAGTCCTGTTATTAACCATACAGCAAAACAAAATTCACTAGTCAAACTTGTGAGCAGTCAATTCTTATTGTTTGTGAAACCATTTACCCACATATTCCAAAACTAAGCTCAATAGGTAAACTATAAATCAGTGGATTAAGTTCAATTTGGAGGTTATAATCCAAAAGCATGTCGAACCAGAATACTAAATGCACCATAGTATATTAGGCCAAATAGTAATTATTTGGTATCATAGCCCTAATTTTCAGAAGGGTTGGAAATAATCTGGGAATGAACGAACCATCATGCTCCCAAGCCCTGAGATAGCTCACCGGATCTCTGCAGAAGAATGGTCCTGGTTGAGCACTGCATGCCTGACACATGGAGTCCTCTAGGTAGGGATCAATCTGCACCTTTAAAAGAAAGGTTTTTCACTAAGTCAAAATATTTTCTTCCTCTACAAAGAGAAAATTCAGAATTTTGGACTTTTACCTTTTTAGTAAACTTTGGAGTCTTTATCTCTACAAAGGCTGCTCCAACTGCATTCAGGTAACTGCGCTGATTATTAAAAGTGACTCGACCAGAACCTAAATACAAAGCAAGCTAAAGATTCAATTAGTTTTTGGATCATCTACATTGTAGATGTATAGAATCTCCAATGCAGTTTAAGAAAACTTGTGCCACACATCTCATGTGGCCCAAGCACTTTATACAGTAACTTGCAATACAATTAAAGGGTGTGACAGGGTGGATGGAGATGGGATGTTTCCCCTGGCTGGTGAGTCTAGAACAAGGGGACATCTCAGAAGGAGTAGGCCATTTAAGACAGAGATGAGGAGGAATCTCTTCCCTTAGAAGGTGGTGAATCTTTGGAATTCTCTATCCCAAAGGGCTGTGGAGGCTCATTTCAACATGTTAAAGACAAATATATATAAAATCAATCTTGCTTGGAGCAAAATTCATCAGTAAATCTATTCTGAATGCCATGGGTTATAAAACTTAATTATGGATTCAATTCTTGGCCTGGAGTTTACTTATTGCACTGGCTTTTTGGTCATAATTTGCCCAAAATCAGCACAAAAATGTGAAAAAGATCACAGCATTTTAGGTGCAAATTTGAGTTTCCACAATCTTTTACATTAGAAGCAGGCCCTACCCCAGAATGAACACAATTGGGACTCCATGCTTGTTTGCAGGCCTAGGAGGAGGCTCGAAGAATTGTGGATTCTTTTGGGTGTGACTGCATTAATAGGAACATTTTAAAAGCTTTTGAATAGATTAACTGTACCCAAGTAACATGCAAATAGTTTATTTTGAAGTTCAATAATTTAAACAGGTTACTCAGGTTTCACTGATAATGCAGTTTAGTTGCTTCAAACTGCATATGGTTAACCACTCAAAATGTCAAACATTTATTACATTCGAACACTGTCCAATTGCACTAGTTCATGGAAAGTTTTGCCTTCAGTGATATACAAAATAAAACTTGCACCCATAGCAGCAACTCTACCTAGTAAAGCAGGCACATAAGGAAAAAATGCACACAAGGTCTTTGTAGTTTTTCAACAAGCTCCTACAGATGTATTGTGGTAATACTCCACATTCTGAAAGTACCAACCATCAGGAAAGCCCTATGTGCCAAAATGGGACATATTAATTTCATAGTTGGAAACTTATATTAGGCTTTTAATGGAAAAATCCTACTTTTTTTTTTAATATACAAAACTAGCAGCCAAGATGGCCACTGCAATTTACATTTGAAACACCAGGAAATTGGACTGGAGACAGTCAAACAGAAACTCAGCCAGAACTATGGCTTGCTCCAAGTGTTTGAATTACCTAGAATTGCTTTAAGCACAGCTGTCAAGGCTATTACCACCCATTGACTTTGAAAGAGCCAACCCCCTCAAAGTGTGGACAGACACCCTGGGACACATAGCACCTTAAATTTCATAAGTTTCCAGAAAAAACCTCACTGGAAAAAGGGGACTGATAGAACCACGTGACTGCCGGCTCATCTCTGAAGGAAACTAAAGTTTTGTGACAGACAACAACTGAAGGCATAGCAGCAAAGATGGCAGCTGCTCCCCCATCTCTCCCCAGAAAATCTCATGAACCAGCTGCGACTGGGGGACCCATCCACTGTTGCCCACCCCCCTCAGCCACTAACCAGGGGAACAGGAAAGAACAGACACCTCATTCTGCATTCAGGAGCCTTGACCAAAGCAAGCCAACCACTGTGCACTTGGACCAGCGAGGACTTCAAGAGCACAGCTTCTGCTGAGGACTGCCGGACTTACAGACTAACTTCCATTTATTCTGGACTTTAATCCAACCAAAATCGGTTTCCCTCTAATCAATTTGTGTTTGGAACTCTCGTGTGAAGGTATGCAAGAATGTGTAGCATATTTTTAGTATTTAAATCGGGTTAGAATGTTAAGTGTAACAAACTTATTTTGTTTAAACAAGAGAACCTGTCCGCTTGGTTCTTCGCAATCACATTAGGGGAAGGGTAAAACAGAGGTAGCGAGCATAACCACTTTTTTTTAAAAAAAAGGAAATAAACCCTGTTGCGGTCAAAGGGGAAGGGCGAAAGGCGAACAAGAGACCCCCTCCTTGCCTGGCCACAGCAGCACAAACTAATTTGGAAAAGGTAGCATTCATAGAACCTGCTTTCGACACAAAGTACCTCAGTAAAATCTCGTAGCTTTTATAAATCTGAGTAACAAAAAAAAATGGAGGTAAATATGCAATTCCACAAAAGGTAGGGCATTTAATATTGAACACAATCTTCTCCACATATAGCTGGAACACAATTCTACTGAAAGGTGAACTCTTGCAGCAGAGATTTTGGATTCCTGATCTGTTGCCATTGCCGCTCTAAGCAGCCATTCTACTAGTGCCAAACTTAACTATTACAACAAATTCAAAACTCATTAGCAGGCATTAATGCTATGGAATTAAATGCAGAACAATGTACTGGTCACTCAGCAGAGTCTTCAACCAATATAGAGAACTGAAACCAGTGCAGTGTTACCTTATAGCTGGACAAATGCTGGTTTAGTACTAAAGACAGACAATACAAGGCCTAGTTCATAACTCTGTACAAAGCCTTTACAGCCTGCAGCAGCAGTACGGAAAAAGATCCATCCAATATTAACTCAAAGCTCCAAGCAAAAAACAAGCCAACATCTCATCACGTGTAGGTACGTTCCTTATAACCTCTGCATACAAAATGCAGAAGGCATCATAGGCACTACACCTTCTCAGAGCAACTTGGGATGAGCGATAAATGCAGCCTCGCTAGTGTTGTTTATATTCTTGAAACAAGTTAAAGAAGCGTCCTCATTTTCAGTAGAGGCAGAGTTTAAGATTGCTACAAGCATAAAATGCTCCATAAAGAAAGACAACAGCTTTGCCAAAACAATGGAAGCTAAAGAGAGTCAGTCACAGTGGACAGCTGATACACCACTGCCTTCAATAAGCTAATCTACATGTTCCTAGACTTAAATCAAACTGAATTGGTTACAAACTCTTTACACCACCCCTCTTCTTGCATACCACAAAGCTAGAGTTTGAGGGAAGATGGGCATACATAACAGGCAATTCCACAAGTTCTGTACAGCGTCTCCAAGACAAAAGGAAAACAAGACTGCGACTGCTACAGTGGCACACACAGCTAGTAGGTACCATCTGGCCCATAAAGGGGCCGTGTACTTGAAATGTTCCAGCGTTGCAATTATAAGTGCATACAGTGAATAGAGAGCCAAGCTCAGATTACTAAAGCTTTGTGTGACCTACTGCCTCCAGAAAAATTCAACTACATTTAAAACCTCATACAGCCATGTATACTATTTTCCCCAAAGCTATTTTTGACTGCAATCCCTTCATTTATATTTACATAGCCAACACAAATACTGCTAATCTACAACATTAGTAGCTATGTTCAGCTGGTGTAAAGCTCATTTCTCCTCAGGCAGCCAATGGTGTGCCAAACACAAGCCTAGTTCTTTCAGGAGCGTGGCTTTTGAATTATATTCAGGAAAACAGACCCAAAAGCAACAGTAACCACTTGCCACTGCACATCAAAATTCTTGGCCTCAGCCAGATCAATCAGAACAGGATTCTTCCCAGAACAGGGGACCATGTATCAATGTTAAAAAAGTGAAGAGGACAGCAGAGTCAGTGGTGGGGTAGACCCATAGACCCACAAGGAAACAACAATCTCAGATTTGTTGCACATTTCCTTAACCAAGGTTGTGGACAAGCAATTTGTCAATGTTGCTCTTAAGCCAGCCAAAGTTAGACTTCCTGTAGTCCTGCCATTAGGCTGCTGTGGTTACATAATTCATATTGTAAGTGCTTTCCAAGAAAGCAGTACCACAAACACCAAAAAAAAACTGATCCACGCATCAACTAGATTAGGTTCCAGCATTTCTAAAATACTAGATTAGTTAAAATGAAGGGGCCAAATTAAAATAAGGAACACGGGAATAAATTTTCAGGGAATACCTAGTACAGATGTAACATACCAATTGGATACTTGTGCTTGTCAGTATCAATACCAGCATATACTACTCCTCCAAATAAGTCATTCATGATTGCTGCCAAGGCTTCTGCATTCAACATTCCATGCAGTGCTCCAACAAACACAGTTTTACTAGGATCCAGGCGCTGGGATGGGCTACGGACAAAGTTGCTGTCAGAAAGGACCCAAGGTATAACTTGCACCTAGAAAAAAAGGTTAGAGCAAAGACTGTTTTAGACAGACATCAACTGTCCTTCAAAACGAAAGACAAGAAACTGAATCCACAAAACACCATCTGACAGAGCTCCAATCCATTAAACTCTTAAGAGGTTAAAGAGACTGGCTACAATGAGATACTAAGCAGAAGACTCCATTTGATTACCATTTCTCTCCTCCCCAGAGGTAGGGCAGAAGGCAGCGATGTTTTGCTTCTTTCAACAAAGCCAGCCCAAAGAGAACTGAAAGCTTGACAAGTGGGGACAGGCTGCATTACAGTTTATCCGAGTGTTTGGTCTTCATTTTGCAGTAACAAAAAGCTTTTAAGTGCTCAACAGCAAAACTCAGCATTACAATTTAAAGTTAGTTAATACTACTCCATTCTAAGCCAAACCTCTTACCTTGTGTAGTGAAAAACCACATGCAGGATGACCAATTAAGAGCTCAAACCCAATTTCACAGACCATGTAGTACAATACTGGTTTCATGCTAAACCAGTAGCAAGAGTTATTTACAGGACCAGAGGCAAAGTTGGCAAAAATCAATGAGCCTTTTGGACACAGCATCACTAATAGAACTAGGTCAGCCACAGGCAGATTTAAACTACCTCTAGATAGAATAGTTTAAATTCTGACTTTAACATTTTAAAACGAATCCCTCAACGTGAACGATACCTCTTTACAGCGCATCCTGCGACTTGACATCTTGAAATAATATTCACTTGCACCATCAGTACTCATAAGGTCATGTGTGCAGGATTGCAGTAATGCACGTACAGATTTCTCAGATTCAAAAACCAAGTAGACGTAACCTAGGAATTTAAAAAAAACCCATTAACTATAGTTTATAGGGCAAGATTCAATTCCTTTAATCACTGAAGATGCAAGAGTGCATCTTTCCATATTTTTTCTCCAAGAATAATTATGAACCAAAATCATTAATGGCAGATCTCAAATAAAATGGCTGTAAAAAGTTTGGATTTCTACTTAAACAGGGTTGTTCCAAAATTGAGATACTTGAACAGAGATCATGCTTATGTACTTTGAAGTAATCCTGTTCCATGAAAATACTTGGCAATTCCTCAAGTAGAGAAATATTTAGAATCAAATACAACCCTACAGGTTGGATTCCAAACATGACAACCAAGCTCACAGAATTTTTATGCAAGCCAAACTAATGGTCTTTTACAGGGAGCTGAATTTAAAACACTTATTTGATGAGTAGGGAACCAAACTGCCAAGAGAACTACAGTGAAGATGCTTGCATCTTCACGATTAGATGGCAGACATTTCATTCTGGTACAGCACTCTCTCAATGTCTCAAGTGTACAGTGCAATGAAGATTTTCATTTAAAATGAAATGCACCAGCCTTCACCATTAAAACCAGTGTAGCCTTATGTACCCTTACTTGCTATCCAAGGTGGCTTGGTAACAGTTGTAGCTGCATGCATACCAGTGCTCTGACCCTCAACCTTAGTGACTGTGACTGTCAGAACAGGTAAAGTGTCCTACCATATCTCAGCTCTCATTACCTTTCGGCATATTACCTTTGGGTGGGCATCGAGGGTGCTTGCCATCCTTACCCGGCCATTCCACACTCAATGAACCAAATACCCTGAAAGTATTTATCAGTCCAACTACGGAAGAAAAAAAAAGTTTAAAAACATTAAATATCACTGACAAACAACTAATTTAATGCATTATGCCATGACAAGCCTATTATTTACAGGCCATAAAACATACGAGTCCTCACCAGAACAAAGGAAGGATAACCACAGAAGTCAACTTGGACACTGACTGGCCACACGAACGTATAGTTTAAGAAAGTCAACTCTGTCTGAATTCAATAAGGGGGCCTCACAAACTGCTGCTATTAGAATTTAGTCAAAAATCAAAATCGGATGTTGGAGTCCCAGAATGCCAGTTATTTACATCCGACTCACTTCCGAGTATGGTCTCCACTGGTTTTCAGATCAGTATTAACACATTTCTAGCTCAGAGCAGCTATACAAATAGCCAGTTTGTAATAGCAATATGCAGCATGCCCAAAATAAAACATCTGCCGCAGCCCAAATTTTAGTACAGATAGCTGCACTACAAGTTCAGTAACAAACTATATCCGATTACAATGTTAAATGCCACTGATTTGAAATCACTAGATATGACAAGAGGCTAATCACATTCATTCACTGTTCAAGGGGATTGTGAAGGATGACTGAAGAATTAAAGTAACAACTTAAAATACGAGGATATTATCCTCATCACATTGTTCAAGATGAATCAAACAGTATTTTGGGTGAAGTAGCAATCTTTGAGATGCAGAGGCCAATGGTTGATTAAAATTTGGGCTGCTCCAGGTTGCAGCTTTGCAAATAGTCAAAATGGCTGCTGCTGTCCAAAATAGTTAGCAATGGACTGTCCCTTTATTAAGTCCAAAGATTTATCCAACGCAACAGACCATTCCACTAGAACACAAGAATTGTGAGTAGGTGGCCATTTGGCCCCTTAGGTCTGCAATTCGATAAGATCAGATTGTGGTTTCAACACCTTTCCTGTCTGCCCCCCCATAATTCTGGGCTCCCTGGTCAGTCGAAAAAAAAAAAATCTAACTCAGTCTTGAATATATTCACTGGGTTCACTAATGTCCTTTAGGGAAGGAAATCTGCTGTCCTTACCTGGTCTGGTCTACATGTGACTCCAGGCCCACAGCAATGTGGTTATTCTTACATGCCCTCTGAAATGGCCTAGCAAGCCACTCAGTTGTACCCAACTGCTACGAAGTCGATATAAAAGGAATGAAACCGGACAGACCACCCGGCATCGACCTAGGCACCGGAAACGACAATGGCAAACCCAGCCCCGTCGACCCAGCGGAGTCCTCCTTATTAACATCTGGGTGCTTGTGCCAAAGTTGGGAGAGCTGTCCCACAGACTAGTCAAGCAACAGCCTGACATTGTCATACTCACGGAATCATATCTTACAGACAATGTCCCAGACACTGCCATCACCATCCCCAGGTATGTCCTGTCCCACCAGCAGGACAGACCAGAGGTGGCGGGACAGTGGTCCACAGTAGGGAGGGAGTTGCCCTGGGAGTCAACATAGACTCCGGACCCCATGAAGTCTCATGGCATCAGGCCAAACATGGGCAAGGTAACCTACTGATTACCACCTACCGCCCTCCCTCAGCTGATGACTCAGTACTCCATGTTGAACACCATTTGGAGGTAGCACTGAGGGTGGCAAGGGCACAAAATGTACTCTGGGTGGGGGACTTCAATGTCCATCACCAAGAGTGGCTCGGTAGCACCACTACTGACTGAGTACTAAAGGACATAGCTGCTAGACTGGGTCTGCGGTAGGTGGTGGGGGAACCAACACGAGGGAAAAAACACTTAACCTTGTCCTCACCAATCTGCCTGCCTCGGATGCTTCTGTCCATGACTGTATTGGTAGGAGTGACCACCGCACAGTCCTTGTGGAGACAAAGTCCCGCCTTCACATTGAGGATGCCATCCATCATGTTGTGTGGCACTATCACTGTGCTAAATGGGATAGATTTCGAACAGATCTAGCCATGCAAAAAACTGGACATCCATGAGACGCTGTGGGCCATCAGCAACAGCAGAAATTGTACTCAACCACAATCTGTATTCCTCATGGCTTACCATATCCCCCACTCTACCATTACCATCAAACCAGGAGACCAACCCTGGTTCAATGAAGAGTGTAGGAGGGTATGCCAGAAGCAGCACCAGCCATACCTCAAAATGGAGGTGTGAACCTGGTGAAGCTACAACCCAGGACTACTTGCATGCCAAACTGCATAAGCAGCATGAAATAGAGAGCTAAGCGATCCCATAACCAACAGATCAGATCCAAGCTCTGCAGTCCTGCCATATCTAGTTGTGAATGGCGGACAATTAAACTACTAACTGGAGGAGGTGGCTCCACAAATATCCCCATCCTCAATGATGAGGGAGCCCAGCACATCAGTGCGAAAGATAAGGCAGAAGCATTTGCAACAATCTTCAGCCAGAAGTGCTGAGTTGATGATCCATCTCGGCCTCCTCCTGAAGTCCCCAGCATCACAGATGCCAGACTTCAGCCAATTCGATTCACTCCACGTGATATCAAGGAATGACTGAAGGCACTGGATACTGCAAAGGCTATGGGTCCTGACAATATTCTGGCAATAGTACTGAAGACCTGTGCTCCAGAATTTGCCACACCCCTAGCCAAGCTGTTCGAGAATAGCTACAACACTGGCATCTACCTGGCAATGTGGAAAATTGCCCAGGTATGTCCTGTACACAAAAAACAGGGCAAGTCCAACCCAGCCAATTACTGCCCCATCAGTCTACTCTCAAAAAGTAAAGTGATGGAAGGTGTCAACAGTGCCATCAAGCAGCACTTGCTTAGTAATAACCTGCTCAGTGATGCTCAGTTTGGGTTCTGCCAGGGCCACTCAGCTCCTGACCTCATTACAGCCTTGGTTCAAACATGGACAAAAGAGCTGAACTCCAGAGGTGAGGAGAGAGTGACTGCCCTTGACATCAAGGCAGCATTTGACTGAGTATGGCATCAAGGAGCCATAGCAAAACTGATTCAATGGGAATCAGGGGAAAACTTTGCTGGCTGGAGTCATACCTAGCGCAAAAGGAAGATGGCTGTGGTTGTTGGAGGTCAAACATCTGAGCTCCAGGACATCACTGCAGGAGTTCCTCAGGGTAGTGTCCTAGGCCCAACCATCTTCAGCTGCTTCATCAATGACCTTCCTTCAATCATAAGGTCAGAGGTGGGGATGTTCGCTGATGATTGCACAATGTTCAGCACCATTCGTGACTCCTCAGATGCTGAAGCAGTCCATGTAGAAATGCAGCAAGACCTGGACAATATCCAGGCTTGGGATGATAAGTGGCAAGTAACATTTGTGCCACACAAGTGCCAGGCAATGACCATCTCCAACAAGAGAAATCTAACCACCTCCCCTTGACATTCAATGGCATTACCATCACTGAATCCCCCACTATCAACATCCTAGGGGGCTACCATTGACCAGAAACTGAACTGGAGTAGCCATATAAATACCGTGGCTACAAGAACAGGTCAGAGGCTAGGAATCCTGAGGGGAGTAACTCACCTCCTGACTCCCCAAAGCCTGTCCACCATCTACAAGGTGTAAATCAGGAGCATGATGGAATACTCTCCACTTGCCTGGATGGGTGCAGCTCAAACAACACTCAAGAAGCTCGAAACCATCCAGAACAAAGCAGCCCATTTGTGGATGGTGTGCCATTCACTCCCTCCAACACAGACAGTGGCAGTGTGTACCATCTACAAGATGCACTGCAGCAACGCACCAAGGCTCCTTTGACAGTACCTTCCAAACCCACAACCTCTACCACCTTGAAAAGGACAAGAGCAGCAGATGCATGGGATCACCACCACCTGCAAGTTCCCATCCAAGTCACACACCATCCTGACTTGGAACTATATTGCCATTCCTTCACTGTCACTGGGTCAAAATCCTGGAATTCCCTTCCTAACAGCTCTGTGGGTGTACCTACCTCACATGGACTGCAGCAGTTCAAGGCAGCAGCTCACCACCACCTTAAGGGCAATTAGGGATGGGCAATAAATGCTGGCATAGCCAATGACACCCACATCCCACGAATGAATTAAAAAAAAAAATTCAAAGACCCAGCCTCCACTGCTCTCTGGGGAAGAGAATTCCAAAGACTTATAACCCTCAAAAAAAACCTCATCTCCATCTTAATTGGGAGACCCCTTATTTTTAAACTGTGCCCCCTACTTCTAGACTCCCCCACAAGGGGAAACATCCTCTCAACATCTACCCTGTCAAGTCCCCATAAGATCTTGTTTCAATAAGATCACCTCATTCTTCTAAACTCTAATGCTTATAGGCTCAACCTTCATCCCAGGGATCAGTTGAGTGAACCTTCACTGAACTGCTTCTAATGCAATTATATCCTTTGAGTCCAGAGACTCAAAAACTACAGTGCTCCAGATGTGGTTTAAGGGTCTGTACAGTAGCAAAACTTCCCTACTCCCCTTGCAACAAACATTCTATTTGCCTTCCTAAAATCTAGCTTGCATAACTGGAATACTAACTTTGTGATTCATGTACCAGGACACCCAGATCCCTCTGTACTGCAAAGTTGTACAGTCTCTTGCCATTCAAATATACTGCTTTTCTATTCTTCCTGCCAAACTGGACAAATTCACATTTTGCTACAGTATACTCCATCTGCCAAAACTTTGTCCACTTAACCTATCTATATCCCTTTGTAGATTCTTAGGTAGGAAAGTAAGTTGTCAAGAGAACCTGTGTCATCAGCAAATTTGGCTACCATACATTCGGTCCCTACATCCAAAACATTGATGTAGATTGTGAATAGTTGAGGATCCAGCACTGATCCCTGCAGCATTCCACTGGTCACATTCTGCCAATCCAAAAATAGCCCATTTATTCCTACTCAGCTTCTTGAGCTAACAATCCTCTATCCATGCTAATATGTTACTCCCTACACCATGAGCTCTTATTTCATGTAGTTACCTTATCGAATGCCTTTTGGAAATCAAAGTACACCACACCTACCAGGTCCCCTGATCCATGTTGCTGGTTACTTCCTCAAAAGAGCTAAAATTATTCAAACACTATTTCCCTTTCACAAAACCATGTTGACTCTGCCTGATGGCATGATGATTTTCTAAATATCCTGCTAGTACCTCCATAATGGATTCTAGCATTTTCCTTATGACAGACGTTAGCAGGAAACTATAGGGTAGTTAGCCAGTCTTTTCTTGAATAGAGGGGTTACATTAGCTATTTTCCAATCCACTGGGACCTTCCCAGAACTTAGGGAAATTTTGGAAGATTACAACCAATGCATCTACTATCTCTGCAGCCACTTTTTAAGGACCCTAGGATGCAAGCAATCAGGCCCAGGGTACTTGCCAGTCTTTAGTTCTAATAGTTTTCCTGGTATCTTTAGTTCTTCCCTCCCTTTTATCTTGATTTTCAAGTATTCTTGGGATGTTTATCTTCTACCGTGAAGAGACACAAAATACCTGTTCAACACTTGCACCATTTCCTTGTTTCCCAGTCTCTACCTGTAAGGGACTAGTCACTTTAGTTACCCTTTTTAAATACTTGTAGAAACTTTTTAAAATTTCTAGCTAGCTTTCTCATTACATTTTTTGAAAGCAATTGTTTGCTGGTTTCTAAAATCTGCCAAATCCTCTGACCTACCACTAATCTTTGCAGTATTGTACACTTTAAAAATTGGATACGATGCTCAACTTCCTTGGTTAGCCACAGATGATGTTTCCTTCAGTCTCAAAATGAAAATACCTTAGAGTGTTATGAAATATCTCCTTAAATGTCTGCCACTGCTTTTCTACTGTCCTACCTTTTAATCAGTTTTCTCAGTTGGCTTCAGTCAACTTTACCCTCAAACTTAAGTAAAGGCAATTATAAGTGACCCACAATACTTATCCTCAAACTGAATGTGAAATTCTATCATGGTATGATCAAAGTTTCCTACAGGCTCCTTTACCATGAGGTCAATTAATCCTGTTTCGTGGCACACTACCAGATCCAAAATGGCCTGCTCCTTGGCTGGCACTAGAATGTATGCTCAAAAAAAAAAAAAAAATCCCAAATACACGGTTTTGCCAATTTTAGATCCATCCTCCCCATGAATATCTTGTGCTGCTCTTGGTGCTGAACTGGATCAGCAGGAAGATAGAGCATTAAGTCTTCAAAAAAAGGTAACAATTTAAAAAAAAATCATTTCATGGGATGTGGGCTTTACTAGGAAGGCCAGCATTTATTACCATCCCCAATTACCTTTAAGGTT
The DNA here is from genome assembly GCF_036365525.1 of Heterodontus francisci. NCBI lineage: Eukaryota > Metazoa > Chordata > Chondrichthyes > Heterodontiformes > Heterodontidae > Heterodontus > Heterodontus francisci. The sequence continues at coordinate 37,551,489 of NC_090405.1, read as the reverse complement.
GCGATGAGCTGCCTTCTTGAACCATTACAGTCTAGCTAATGCAAGTACACCCACAGTGCGGTTAGGGAGAGTGTTCTAGGATTTTGATCCAGTGACAGAAGGAACAGCAATAAATTTCGAAGCCAGGATGATGTGGCTTGGAGGGGAACTTGCAGATGGTGGTGCTCCCACACATCTGCTGCCCTTGTTTTTCTAGGTGGAAGAGGTTTCGAAAGGTGCTGTCAAAGGAGGTGCACGGAGTTGCTGCACTGCATCTTGTATATGGTACACAATGATGTTCAGTGCCATTCACAACTCCTCAGATACTGAACCAGTGTCCATATGCAGGAAAACTTGGACTGTGCACCAATGGTAGAGGGAGTGACTGTTGAAGGGTGCCAATCAAGTGGGCTGCTTTGCCCTGGATGACACTGAGCCACATTCATCCAAGCAGGTGGAGAGTATTCCATCACACGCTTGACTTGTGCCTTGTAGATGGTGGACAGGCTTTGGGGAGTCAGGAGAGTTACTCGCCACAGAATTCCCAGTCTCTGAACTGCTCTTGCAGCCGCAGTATTTATGTTCAGTTTCTGGTTAATGGTAACCCTCAGGATGCAGACATTGGGGATTCAGCGATGGTAATGCCATTGAACGTCAAGGGGAGATGGCTAGATTCGCACTGGAGACAGTCACTGGCTAGCACTTGTGTGGCGCAAATGTTATTTGCCACTTATCAGCCGAAGGCTGAATTTTGTCCAGGTCTTCCTGCATATGGACACTGACTGGTTCAGTATCTGAGGAGTTGCGAACAGCAGCAAACATCCTCACTTCTGACCTAATGGAGGGAAGGTGATGAAGCAGCTGAAGATGGCTGGGCCTAGGACACTAATGTCCTGAGGCAGAGAAGATTGGCCTCCAACAACCACAACTAGCTTTTTTTGTAATAGGTATGACTCAGCTAGTGGAGAGTTTCTCCAACTACCCCACCCGCCCAAACTTGAATTTGGCTAGGGTTCCTCGATGCCGCGGGCAATCACAATCACCTCTGGTTCAGTTCTTTTGTCCATGCTTAAACCAAAGCTGTAATGAGGTCAGGAGCCAAGTGGCCCTGGCAGAACCCAAAGTGTAAGTGCCACTTGATAACACTGTTGACGACACCCATCACTTTGCTGATGGAGAATAGACTGATGGGGCCATAACTGGCTGGATTGATTTGCCCTGCTGGTACAATAAAGTTGATTGGCCACATGTGGCTGAAGGAAAAAGACTTTTCCTAGGGGAGTTTACATGACTGGGGGAGTTGGGGGAGAAACAGGACAGTGGAGGAGAAAGACTCAGTCTTGATACTTAAACTTCAATCTCTCTCATTTCAATTTAAGATCTAGGACAAGGAAAAAGACCATTAAGAGCTTTATGCACAATGTGCCCATCTATCTGGGAAAACTGGGTGATACATTAGAAGAAAATGCATAATATTTGTCAGTGCTACTGAAGACAGCTAACAATGTTGAATAGGAAATTTGAGTAGAAGTGCTCCTGAAAAATGTGCTCTCAAGATCGCCTCAGACCCAAGGTACAGTCCTAATCCATCTTCAACAGGATAGGTTTTGAAACCAGTGAAGTCGGTTCACCTTTTAGTAGAATTTGCCCTTCTGCTTGTAGATTTATTCTCAACTATAAACTAGACAGCTTTGTCAGAAGGGCAATATTGGAACTAGCAAGTGACCTCAATAACAAACCACTGGAACTGTCTAATGTTAGCCAACTTGATAAGCATAGAATCATTTAGTTGGAGAAAAATTCAAATGACATTTGGTTAAAAAAAAAACTGAATTTAATTGATTCAGGGACATTAGAGCTGTAAAAATGTTATCAAGATGCATCAAACCAATCAAATGTGGATTATGGGAATCTCAGCAACAGCTATCAAATGTAGAATTCCAGTGCAACAGGTAGCCATCGACATCAGTAGAGAAAAAAAAACATAGCAAGCATTGGATTATCCGAGTCATCTCTGAATAGCTGGAAAAAAGTGATCACATTTAAATACCAGCCAAAGCACCTCATCACAAGCCATTGCTATATTTAATACCATTAACAGGGTCAGCTTGAGAACAGAAAACTACTTTTACAGCAATCCCAAAACTACAATACAAGCTTAAGTACCCTGCACGACAATAGCTATTCCCTCAGATTCAGCAACCTTACATGGTGACATTTACCTTCAGTGATATCCCAGGGTACACCACCCAGGAACACTTTGCACGAATAGATTGGGTTCTTGTAATTCCGTGGTGGCAGCTGGCCCCTCCAAGTAAACGTGGCTTCACTTATTGCTTTCAGGAAAGAGAAAAGTATGAAATTCACAATCACTAGCTTTCTACCCTCTTAAAAATAAAAATTAGAACAGGCCATGCACTCTAGCATGACTGCAAAGTCCTTGAAATTTTAGTGACTGGGAGTTGCATTCTAACCGGTTGAGTTTGAACCCATTTATCAAATATTAAATCATTCATCTCCCCTCCCACCATACGAGTGCAAGCAACTAGTTACTACTTAGAAGCTTGCAGTTCTTTAATTCTGCGTAGCATATCCAGAAGAGTGTACACTTGGTAGCAAAGCCCCACTCCAGTGTAGAAATTTGCAGTCCAGTTATAGGAGAGAAATCAGTGCCAAGCCAATGTCACTTGTGCTAAAAACAGAAGTTAGAAACAAATAAGCCAACACCAGGAGATAGGAGTTATTGGGCACACAATTAATAGGAGGCATCCCATTATTGAGGTACAAAAATAAAGCTTCAACTACTGGAGGTCTTCCGAATCCATGTGATTAATCCAAATCCAAATTAATGAAAAAAGGTAACCATTATTTATAGACAACATGCATTCAATGTTTTATTGCACAGCATGTGTTAAGCAGGCCATCAGACAGAATTTTAAACATTGGATCTTGAGCATGATTTAATTAGTTTAATTTGCACTCAGGAAATTAAAAACCAAAACTTAAAAACACCAAAAAGTGTTCATACAGCAATCAAAAGTGCTCAAGGCAAACATAAAATTCACTCATTTTGATAGAGGGAGGTGTTTGGCACACATTACCAATTAAGCAATCACAGGATGGAAATTTATTTATTTATTTTTTTTAAAAGTGCTTTGTCAGGTGCATTTTCTATTGCATTAGAAGCACCCATCTTTATAAGCTACCCTAAAGAGGATACCCTGTCCATCAAAAACATGTTTTCATTAATCTGCTGATTTATGATGAAAATTGGAGATCAAGAACAAACGGATGTAAATCAGAACACAAGTGCAAGACTGGAGAGGTTAGCTTCCAGGCACCATATGGTTTTCTGCCTAAAAACAGCCCAACTGGTCTACACTAATCTTGCAAACTGAAGGGAGCCACTCTGAAGATCAGCAGCAGGCACCCCTCAAGATGCATTAATTTACACTTCCAGATGGAATGAATTGATTATCCAATTTTGAAGGACATGGTAGAACATAGACTCATGTTAACCAAAGAGTCCAACTTTAAACAGAAATTCACCAACTTACCTGCAGCTTGTCTATGCAGTCTGGCCTCCTTTTCAATACTAAAAGGATCTTCAGGGCTCTCCAAGAGATCCCAGTTTGCCCACCCAGAATTTGATGACCATCTTTTGAAGGGATTTGGGCTCACAGGATTGGTCACTGAAGTCTGGTCTTGATCCAGTCGAGGGCTCATGCCAATTCGTTTCATTGGATCCCTGCCTACTCCACCCATGGGCAAGAAGGAAATTGGAGGAGAAATGCGAAGGCTTGACTAAAAAAAAAGATATCATTGCAGAAATTCAATAGTCTTTATATAAAAGGGTTAAAAAAAAATTAGTTCATTTTCTCCACCAAACTCATGAAGTTGCTGTCATGAAACCCTTATATTAGGGATTTACGAATTACCACAAAAGATATTTTTCAATGCGGAAAGCAAATCATTACATCACAATTTCTACCTGCTTTCAAGAAGGTTCAAGTCAAATTCTAAACCAAGTTAAAAAGTTTAGAGAGGTAACAGGCACTAGGATCACCAGATTTCTTTCAGACCTTAAAAGTTGTAGCAAAATGAGTATTTGAGAGCAAATTATCTACTCCATCTCTTGCCTGCAGAATGAGATTTGGATGCGGTTTGAAAAAGTTCAACCCAAAGCCAACTTTATGGTAAACATCTAGAAATCAGAATGAAGTTGAGATTTGACCCAGTATCTGAATTGTGCATTCCTATAACAATTTCACATACCTCTAACAAAATATCATTCACCAATTGCAATCATGCTCATTAAATTGACATTTTGCCCTCATTTAGTCTAAAACTGCATTGACCGAGTCTTAAGATTTTAGATATGAACAACAAATAGGATAGTCCAAGGTGATGCAATTTATCTAACAAAAATCATACTGGTCAGCTAAGTCACATCAAAAGCTCATTTACACACAATAGATAGCACATCTTTGGCATGAAGGATCCAACTTTTAAAGAGGTAGAACTTTTTTGGACAATGTTGCAATGCAAGTGCCTCACACTTAGTTCAAATGACGACTCTGAAAAGTGAAGCCTACAGGAAACAGGCAATCCTAAGTTACTTATCTCTAGCTCAAACGGAGCAGCACGCTGAGTCAAGAACAAATAGGAGCAGCAATAGGCCACGACAGGCCAAAGTGCCTCCTTCTGTGATGTAACCAGGCAGCAGTGGCTAGCACCGCAGCCTCTCAGCTCCAGCGACCTAGGTTCAGTTCTGGGTACTGCCTGCGTGGAGTTTGCAAGTTCTCCGTGGGTTTCCGTCAGGTGCTCTGGTTTCCTCCCAATGCCAAAAGACTTGCAGGTTGATGGGGCAATTTACAATGGCCAATTTACCTTAGTGTAGGTAGGTGGTAGGAGAATGGTAGGGAATATGGGATTAATGTATGATTAGCATAAATGGGTGGTTGTTGGTCGGCAGACTCAGTGGGCCGAAGGGCCTGTTTCAGTGCTGTATCTCTATGACTATGATTCTATATGGCCCATCAAGACTGCTCTGCCATTTAAGACCACACCTAAATAATTTCCACATGGACTCCTTGTTGCCCAAAAATCTTTTGCCATCTTTTATACAAACAATTGAGCATCCACAGCCCTCTGGGTAGAGGATTCCCAAGATTCACAACCCTGTGAAAAAATATTTCTCCTCATCCCAGTCCCAAATGGCTGCCGCCTTATCTGGAGACCCCCTAGTTCTAGAAACTCCAGCCAGGGGAAATGTCCTTCCAGCATCTACCTCATCAAGCCTCAAGAATTTTATAGGTCAACAAGATTACTTCATTCTTCTAAATTCCAAGGAATTATAGACCCAGTCTACTCAAAACACTTCAGGACAAGCTCTTATCCCAGGAATCTTGTACTCCAGTTGTGGTTTCAAAGCCCTGTATAATTGCAACAAGACTTGCTTTCTTACTCTTGCACTCCAAACACCTTGCAATTATGCCATTTACCTTCCCAATTGTTTGTAGTACCTGCAGGTCAACTCCAATGCATACAAGGATCGCCAACTCCCTCTGAATGTCAACATTAACTATTCTCTTTTTAAAAATATTCTGCTTTTCTATTCTTGTTACAAAAATGGGAAAATTTCCCATTTCCCCATATTATACTCCATCTACCACCACCTTGCCCACCTCACTTGCCCTGGTTTATTTTGCAGCCTCCATTCTCCTCAGAGCTCAATTGCTCACCTAGCTTTGTATGAGCAAGCTTGGCTCCATTACACCTGGTCCCCTTATTCAAATCTGATACAGGCTGTAAACAGATTAGGTCCAAGCACTGACCCTTGTAGCACCCCAGAAGCTACACCCTGCCATCCTATTGATTCTGTCCATTAACCAATCTTCAACCCACATTACCACCAATCTCAAATATAGAAACAGAAAATAGGAACAGGAGGCCATTCGGCCCTTCGAGCCTGCTCCACCTTTCATCATCATGGCTAATCATCCAACTCAGTAATAAAAGCAAAATACTGCAGATGCTGGATATCTGAAATAAAACAAGAAATGCTGGAAATACTCAGCCGGTCTGGCAGCATCTGTGGCACGAGAAGCAGAGTTAATGTTTCAGGTCAGTGACCCTTCTTCAGAACTAGCAAAGCATTAGTACAGATAGGGTGTTAATGGACTGAGAATTGAACAGCCGCAAGTACAAACATGAAAAACTGGGTAAGCAAACTGAACAATCTATGATGAAATAAAATAAAATTGAAAATAAAAAAAGGTATGGTGGGGGGGGTCCCCGTCATGCTCTGAAATTATTGAACTTGATGTTCAGTCCGGTAGGCTGTAGTGTGCCTAATCGGTAAATGAGATGCGGTTCTGAGCTTGCACTGATGTTCACTGGAACACTGCAGCAATCCCAGGACAGAGATGTCAGCATGAGAGCAGGGTGGGGGGTGTTGAAATGGCAAGCAACTGGATGCTCGGGCTCCTGCTTGCGGACTCAGCAGAGGTATTCCACAAAGCGGTCACCCAGTCTGCGTTTGCTCTCCCCAATGTAGAGACGACCACATTGCGAGCAGCGAATACAGTATACTAAATTGAAAGAAGTACAAGTAAATCACTGCTTCACCTGAAAGGAGTGTTTGGGGCCTGGGATAGTGAGGAGGAGGTGGTAAATGGGCAGGTATTACACCTCCTGCAATTGCAGGGGAAGGTGCCATGGAAAGGGGATGAGGTGGTGGGGGTAATGGAGGAGTGGACCAAGGTGTTGTGGAGGGAACGATCCCTTCGGAATGCTGACAGGGGAAGGGAAGGGAAGATGCATTTGGTAGTGGCATCACACTGGAGGTGGCAGAGGATGATCCTTTGGATATGAAGGCTGATGGGGTGGAAAGGGAGGACAAGGGGAATCCTGTCACAGTTCTGGGAGGGAGGGGAAGGGGTGAGGGCAGAGGTGCAGGAAATGGGCCAGACAGTTGAGGGCTCTGTCAACCACAGTGTGCAGGGGGGCGGGAAAAAAAAAAGAGAATCCTCGGTTGAGGAAAAAGGAAGACATATCAGAAGCGCTGTTATGGAAGGTAGCATCATCAGAGCAGAAGAATCAAGAGACGGAGAAATTGGGAGAATGGAATGGAGTCCTTACAGGAGGCAGGGTATGAAGTCTACTTGAGTTCATGATGGCACTTCGGATATGTCTTTTCCTCAACTGAGGATTTCCCCCCCCCCCCCCACTGTGGTCGACAGGTCCCTCAACCGTGTCCAGCCCATTTCCCTCACCTCTATCCTCACCCCTTCTCCTCCCTCCCATAACCACGACAAGGTTCCCGTTGTCCTCCCTTTCCACCCCATCAGCCTTCATATCCGAAGGATCATCCTCCACCACCTCTAGCGTGATGCCACTACCAAACGCATCTTCCCCTCCCTTCCAGTCAGCATTGCTGAGGGATCATTACCTCTTGAGACACCCTGGTCCACTCCTCCATTATCCCCACCACCTCATCCCCTTCCCATGGGGCCTTCCCCTGCAATTGCAGGAGGTGTAATACCTGCCCATTTACCTCCTCCCTCCTCACTATCCCAGGCCCCAAACACTTTCAGGTGAAGCAGCGATTTACTTGTACTTCTTTCAATGTAGTATACTGTATTCGCTGCTCACAATGTGGTCGTCTCTACATTGGGGAGACCAAACGCAGACTGGGTGACCGCTTTGCAGAACACCTCCGCTCAGTACGCAAGCAGGACTCCAAGCTTCCAGTTGCTTGCCATTTCAACACTCCCCCGCTCTCATCTCTGTCCTGGGATTGCTGCAGTGTTCCAGTGATCAACACAAGCTCGAGGAACAGCATCTCATTTACCAATTAGGCACACTACAGCCTGCTGGACTGAACACAGAGTTCAATAATTTCAGAGCATGATGAGCCCCCCCATTTTACTTTTATTTTCAGTTATTTTTTTCTTTTTCCTTGAATTGTGTGTTTATTTTATTTCATCTTAGTTTGTTCAGTTTGCTTCCCACTTTTTTTTTCATGTTTGTACTTGCGGCTGTTCAATTCTCAGCCCATTAACACCCTATTTGTACTAATGCTTTGTCTTTCAACAAACCATTAACATATTGTTTGCCTTTGCTACAGAACCTTCTGGTCAACTATTGTGACCTTATCCTATTTACCCCTTCTCCTTTGTTATCTCTTGCCCCACCCCCACTTTACTTGTTTATAACCTTACATTTCTAATATTTGCTAGTTCTGAAGGGTCACTGACCTGAAACATTAACTCTGCTTCTCTCTCCCTCTCTACAGATGCTGCCCAGACCTGCTGGGTATTTCCAGCATTTATTTTTATTTCATCCAACTCAGTAACCTGTCCCCACTTTCCCCCCCTATACCCTTTGATCCCTTTTGCCCCAAGAGGGATATCTAACTGCTTCTTGAAAAAATACAAAGTTTTGGCCTCAACTACTTTCTGGGGTAGTGAATTCCACAGGCTCACCACTCTCTGGGTGAAGGAATTTCTTCTCATCTCAGTCCTGAAAGCTTTACCCCCATATGCTCAGTCTACAACGTCTGGTGGGAGAGCCCAGAACCATCAGGAACATCCTTCCTGCATCTATCCAGTCATGCCATTAGAACTTTATAGGTTTCTATGAAATCCCCCCTCACTCTGAGTTCCAGCAAATATAATCCTAACCGACTCAATCTCTCCTCACAAGTCAGTCCCGCCATCCCAGGAATCAAGTCTGGTAAACCTTTGCTGCACTCCCTCTACAGCAAGAGCATCCTTCCTCAGAGATGGAGACCAAAACTGCACACAATATTCCAGGTGTGGCCTCACAAAGGCCCTGTATAATAGCAAGACATCCCTGCTCCTGTACTCTCGCTATGAAGGCCAACATACCATTTGCCCTTTTTACTGCCTGTTGCACCTGCATGCTTACCTTCAGCGACTGGTGTACGAGAACACCCAGGTCTCACTGCATATTTCCCTCTGTTTATAGCTGTTCAGATAATAATCTGCCTGCCTGTTTTTGCTACCAAAGTGGATAACCTCACATTTATCCAGATTATACTGCATCTGCCACTCACTCAACTTGTCCAAATCACCCTGAAGCCTCTTTGCATCCTCCTCACAACTCACCCTCCCACCCAGTTTTGTGTCATCTGCAAATGTGGAGATATTACATTTAGTTCCCTCATCTAAATCATTAATGTATACTGGGAAAAGCTGGGGTCTTAACACCAATCCCTGCAGTACCCCACTAGTCACTGCCTGCCATTTGGAAAAAGACCCATTTATTCCTACTCTTTGGTAGAAATACAGGAAACAATTTTCTATCCATCGCAATAGAATACCCCCAATCCCATGAGTTTTAATTTTACACACTAACCTCTTACGTGGGACTTTGTCGAAAGCCTTCTGAAAGTCCAAATAAACCACATCCACTGACTCCCCCATCAACTCTACTAGTTACATCCTCGAAGAACTCTAGTAGATTTGTCAAGCATGATTTTCCCTTCATAAATCCATGCTGACTCTGCCAGATTCTACCACTGTTCTCCAAGTGCTCTGCTATAAAAGCTTTGATAATGGACTCTAGAATTTTCCCCACTACCGACCTCAGGCTGACTGGTCTATAATTCCCTGCTTTCTCTCGACCTCCCTTTTTAAATAGTGGGGTTACATTACCTACCCTCCAATCTGTAGGAACTGTTCCAGAGTCCACAGAATCTTGAAAGATAACCATCCGCTATTTCTAGGGCCACTTCTTTAAGTACTCTGGAATGTAGATTATCAGGTCCTGAGGATCTATCGGTCTTCAATCCCATTAATTTCACCAACACCATTTCTCTACTAATACTGATTTCTTTCAGTTCCTCTCTCACTAAGCCCTATGTTCCCCAACATTTCTGGTATGATACTGGTGTCCTCCTTTGTGAAGACAGAATCAAAGTATGCACTTAGTTGGTCAGCCATTTCTTTATACCCCATAATAAATTCCCATTTCTAACTGTAAGGGACCTACATTTGTCTTCAATCTTTTTCTCTTCACATACCTATAGGAACTTTTACAGTCAGTATTTATGTTCCCCACAAGCTTACTCTATTTCCCCCTAAAATCAATCCCTTGGTCCTTTGCTGAATTCTAAACTGCTCCCAATCCAGGTCTCTTTCTGGCAAATTGGTATGCCTCTTCCTTGGATCTAATTTCCCTCGTAAGCTATGGTTTTACTTTTGCACCAGACAGGAACAAACAATTGCTGCAGTTCATCCAAGGGCTCTTTGAATGTTTGCCATTGCTTATCCACCGTCATCCCTTTAAGTAAGGTTTCCCAATCCATCATAGCCAACTTGCACCTCATACCTTTGTAGTTTCCTTTACTAAGATTCAGCACCCTCGTCTCAGAACCAACTACGTCACTCTCCATCTTGAAGAATTCCATCATATTATGTTTGCTCATCCCCAAGGGGTCTAGCACTAGACTGTCAATTATTCCTCTCTCATTACACAATACCCAGTCTCGGATGGCCTGTTCTCTAGTTGGTTCAACATAATGGTCCAGACAACCATCCCATACACACTCCATGAATTCCTCCTCTACAGTTTTGACTAATTTGATTTGCCCACTCTATATGCAGATTAATGGCACCCATAATTACAGATGTTCCTTTATCACACTAGTCTAATTTCCTGTTTAATGCCATTCCCAATACCACTGCAGTTTGGGGGTCTATATACACAACCCCCACTAATGTTTTTTGCCCCTTAGTGTTTCACAGCTCTACCCATAAAGATTCCACATAGTCAGAGCCAATATCCTTCCTCACTATTGTGTTAATTTCCTCTAACCAGCAATGCAACCCCACTGCCTTTTAACTTTTTGTCTGTCCTTCCAAAGAAAGGAATACCCCTGGATGTTCATTTCCCATCCCTGGTCACCCTGCAGCCATGTCTCTGTAATCTAGACTAAATCATATCCATTTACATGATTAATTTATCCACTTTATAGCGAATGCTCTGTGCGTTAAGGCACAAAGCCTTAAGGCTCGTCTTTTTAAGATTACCTGTCCCTTGCCCACTTATTTTCACTGTGACCTGTGATTCTGGCCCTTGATTTCTCTGCCTATTACTTTTCTTATTCCCCTCACGGTTTTTTGTTCTTGTCCTCGATCCCCGCTCCTCCGACTCCTTGCAAAGGTTCTCATGCCCCTGCCATTTTAATTTAAACCCTCCCCAACCACCCAAATACTCCCCCTAGGACACCAGTCCTGGTCCTGCCCAAGTTTTACCCATCCAGTTTGTACTGGTCCCACCTCCCCCAGAACCAGTCCCAATATCTCAGGAATCTAAATCCCTCCCCCTCATACCATCTCTTCAGCCATGTATTCATCAGATATATCTTGCGATTTCTATTCTGACTAGCATGTGGCACCAATAGTAATCCTGAGATCACTACCTTTGAGGTCCTACTTTTCAACTTACTTCCCAACTCCCTATATTCTGATTTTAGGACCTCAACCTTTTTAAAAAACGTACGTCATTTGTACCAATGTCTACCACGACGACTGGCTGTTCACCCTCCCCTTTCAGAATGTCCTGCAACCACTCACTCAGACATCCTTGACCCTAGCATCAGGGAGGCAACATACCATCCTGAAGTCTCATCAGCAGCCACAGAAATGCCTAACTATTCCTCTTACAATTGAATCCCTTATAACTGTTGCACTCCCACACTTTTTACTTCTCTCCTGTGCAGCAGAGCCAACTGTGGTGCAATGAACTGGGCTGTTGCTGCTTTCCCGAGGCACCATTCTCCACCCCCCAACAGTATCTAAAGCAGTATCTGTTTTGCAGGGGAATAGCCACATGAGATTCCAGTACTGCCTGCCTAGTGGTCACCTATTCCCTTCCTGCCTGTGGAGTCTGAGCCCGATTCGAATCTTTGTTCTAAAGTTCTAATCTTTGTGGAGGATCTTATAAAATACCTCCTAAACACCCAAACATACTACATTCAATGCCTCCCCATTATTTACCCTGGTAGTTACACCTTCAAAAAAAAAAGTCAAACTTTTTTTCATAAACCTATAAATTGACTGCCAATCAATATGATTTTCCAAATGCCATGTTACCACATCCTTAATAGATTCTAGCATTTTCCCTTCAGTCAGGGCAACTATCCTATTAGGTTTTCTCTCCCTCCTTTCTTGAAAAGCAGGGTGGCTTTTTCTACCTTTGAATCCATGGAATCTAGTATTCAGGGAATTCTCCTCGGATCATATCAGTCTAGTTACCTTGTAAATTATGCAGCTGAGACTACAGCATACTTTAAATTTTAAGCCTCAAGACAGCTACTGCAATTAGCCAGCTTTGATTTTGTTTAAAAAGCCAACAGAAATTATGCATGCGATACATAGAATTTTAAACTTCAAATTAATAAGCAGGTTTCCACTTCAATAGGTTAACCACATGTCAACATTTGTGAAGACCCAGAATCCCTTACTCCTGTAGGGGATTAAACACCGCTCTCAACTCCACAAATCTGAGTATAAGATACAGGCTGCTAAACACCAGCAAGAATAGGAGTTTAGAAAAAATGTTATACAAGGTACAAACAATAGAGAGTCAAGGGTTAGGTCCAATTAACTCAACATACTATACCCGATAAGTGCCATCTACTTTGGTACAGCAGGTAATAAAGGAAGGCAAATGGAATTTTGGCATTTATTGCTCAAGGAATAGAGTATAAAAGTAGGAAAGTGTTGCTGCAATGGGACAAGACATTAGTGAGACCGCACCTGGAGCATTGCGTACAATTTTGGTCCCCTTGAGGGATGTAGTTGCATTGGAGGCAGTTCAGAGAGGTTCACTAGATTGATTCCAAACTCTCTGGAGTTTAAGAATGAGAGGAGATCTAATTGAGGTAAAGAGAGATGATCAAGGGGATTGACAAGAGGATGTTTCCTCTGGTGGGGCAATCTAGAACACGAGGTCAGTTTTAGGATAATGGGTAGCAGATTTAAAACAGTGTCAGATACAGCACTGAAACAGACCTTCAGCCCACCGAGTCTGTGCTGACCAACAAACACCCATTTATACTAATCCTACAATAATCCCATATTCCCTACCACACCCCCACCATTCTACTACCTACACTAGGGGCAATTTACAATGTCCAATTTACCTAACAACCTGCAAGTCTTTGGCTGTGGGAGGAAACCAGAGCACCCAGCAGAAACCCATGCGGTTACAGGGAGAACTTGCAAACTCTACACATAGCACCCAGAACCGAACCTGGGTCATTGGAGCAGTGAGGCTGCGATGCTAACCACTGCGCCGCCCTGGGATAAGGAGAAATTACTTCTCTCAAAAGGGTTGAGAGTCTGTAGAATTCACTACCCCAGAATGCTGTGGATGCTGGGACATTGAGTAAATTTAAGGACGAGACAGAGATTTTTATTTAGTAATGGGTTGAAGAGTCATGGAGAAAGGGCATGAAAGTGGAGTTGAGACAGAGATGATATCAGCCATAATCATATTGAATGGCAGAGCAGGCTCAAGGGCTGAATTGCCTACTCCTAGTCCTTATGTTATGATGAATTACATTTTAACACTAATAGTAAGCAAATCCAGTGGTAATCCAAAATGAATTGCATTTCCATACACATCTTTTTTCCTCCTCCAGGTACCAGAAATGAAGTCTTGCACAGGACTAACTTCACTGTAGAGAGTGAGAAGTTTGGGGTATATCACCTGCTACAGGTGACATGAATGATGATTCATACCATAGACAAGGTAGGGCTTCTATCATGTACAGCCAATTTCTTGTAGCTTATACTCCATTGGAGGATGCAACATTACTATACCAGTATAAACACAACCTGTACCATTTGTTGTGCCATGGTAAAGCATGCATAACTAGAAACCCACTAGATTTTGAAATTGAAAATATCTTACCATTAGTTCTGAAAGGGGATCAGAGCCAGAGCTGATGCCACTTGTATCAGAGTCAGATGGGCTGCTTGATCGCGAGTCCAACACTGAACGGCTGTCCATTCGCTTTGGCAAAGATGATGCAATTTGGTCAGCATAATTTGACCCTATTGGATCCAGTGATGGGAACCCAACTGCTGTTCTAGTCAGCTGAGAACTCAGGGGGTTAGTGAGTAAGCCTAAAACTGCAAGGGGGGGGGGGGGGGGTGGGGGGGGGAGAAGAAAAAGGCAATTTCAATATTATGCACTAACTTTAGATGAAAGACTTCAACACAAAATGCCTGCTTGCTTAGCAGCTTACTGGTAGAGCTTCTGCCCCTCAAGACCTCCCTATTCCACTATAGTCCATAACTTACCCTGCCCATGCCAGTGACAGCATCATCCTCAAATTCCATATTAAGCTCCATTCCAACCTTCCTGACATCTACTAATTGAACACCCCATCCTTCTCCATCCACCCTTCCAATTCCACCCCGACTTCCTTAACCAATTCATTCACTTCATTGTTTGACTGAGCAAGACCTTAAAAAGCACATCCAAATTTCTAGTCCCCTGCTTTTCAGACTACTGATCCATTTCACCACCCATACCAATGATTACCTCCTCAGCTGATCACTGACCAGACTATTCAGCCACCTTTCACCATCCTTTAGGCTCACCAGCTTCATTGTTCATTTACACAAAAATAAATGCCCTCCATCTCCCCAATTCAAACTCCAAACTAATTCAACAGCACTTCATAGTGCAGTTAAGGGAAAACTAGTGGACGCAGTGTATTTGGATTTTCAAAAAAAGTATTCAATCAGGTGCAACATGAGATTACTACATAAAATTAGGGCTCAGTTATTGAGAATTGGTTAATAGACAAAAAAAACAGCAGGAATGAACAGGGAATTTTCAGGTTGGCAGGCTATAACTAGCACAGTATCACAAGGATCAGTGATGGGCCTCAGCTATTTACAATCTATCTCTGACTTAGATGGAGAGTATAATATATCCAAGTTCACTAATGATACAAAGCTAGTGGGGAAAGTAAGCTGTGAGTAGGACACCTGTGGAAAAGGAATTCGAATAGGTTAATTAAGTTGGCATGAACATGTCAGATAGAATATAATGTAGAGAAACGTGAAGTTATCCACTTTGGTAGGAAAAATAGAAAAGCAGAATATTTTTAAAATAGCAAGGAACTAGGAAATGTTGGTATTCAGAGGGACCTGGATGTTCTTAAACACGAATCACAGAAAGTTAACATGCAGGTAAAGCAAGTAATTAGCATACCAGTTACTTTCCTAATTATTACAAAGGAATTGGAGTACAAGAGAAGGAAGTCTCACAGCAATTGTATAGTGGATTGGTGAGACCACACCTGGGTGTTTTGTAGTTTTGGTCTCCTTACCCAAGGAAGGACTACTTTAAATAAAACCAAAAAAAAAGTGTTAGAAATACTCAGCAGGTCTGGCAGCATCTGTGGACAGAGAAGCAATGTTAATGTTTCAGGTCTCTGACCTTTCATTAGAAAGGACACACTTGCCTTGGAGTGCAAAGAGATTCCATAGACCGATGCCTAGGATGAAGAAATTGTCCTACAAGGAGGGATTGTGTAGACTGAGCCTATTTTTCCTCAAATTTAAAACAAGGTACTCTCACTGAAACATTTAAAATTCTTAAGGGGACTTGACAAGGTAGATACTGGAATGATTTTTTTTCCCAGATTAGGGAGTCCAGAACTAAGTCACACTAGGTTGCAAACATTTGGAATTCTCTACCCCAAAGAAGTGTGGACACTGAGTATATTCAAGACACGAGGTAGATGAGACCAAGGAAAGAACGAACAAGGGATATAGGGTTAGTTCAGGAAGGTGGAATTGGGATAGATGATCATATTGAATGATACCTTTCTCCATAGCCACATTTAAATTATTTGGGAGGATTCCAGCTTACTGCACTGAACTGAGATTAGAAAGGTACTCTTACCACTTGGCTTACACACAATTTTACCTGTTAAGTTGTTCCCATTTCAACAATTCAGAATGCCAGATTTACCAATTTCTATTTGGTACCTCCAGCTCTGCAGCCTTCTTCCTGAATAGGGGACATCTAATTTCTCCAGACTTCACAACTCAGCCTCAATACTAGAGATCAACTTCACTGCTTGAATATACAAAACCTTCGTACCCAACAACCTGAACAGGATAGTACTCCAGGTAGTCGGATCCAAGATTCCCATCAAGACACTTACCATCTCCAGCCAGTAGTCTTCATCTCAACTCCAACTTGAGTGCTCTAAACTATTGTGCCTGCTACAGAACTAGCTTGACTATATCAAGCATTACTAGGTTTAACAGCCACCCAGCCTCATTCCTAGGACAAGGCACCTTTTCATAGTCAAATGCCTCCTTGCACCCCTTCCAACACCCCCTGCACTCAAATTCCAATACCAAGCATGAAGATTGAGACCATCTGTGCAGCTGCCTCTGCCAACAGCATCCTTTTCCACTAGACTCCACCCCATCCATTTTAAATGGATCTCAACCACTCCAACCCTCACCACTACACATTTTTTCATCTTTCCTTGTTCTCTGCAAGATCAACAGCAACCTGCTTGATCCCCTTCCCATTTAACTATTATTCTTGGCATTCACACTAACTGATATTGGTTTCTTTCCTAAAGCACCATCCCTCCCCAATCTCCAGGCCCATCTCCAACCTAACTTTCCTCCAAGGATGTAAAGAGCAATTTCTTCCCTCCTTCCATTTTAGGAAAAGCTCATTAAACTCTCCCAATCCAGATTCTAAGTGGTTCACAGTATTTGGAACTACCCTCAGAGCTAAATTACATGCTGCGACAGCAATGAATACTGTATTATCCTTCCTTGTCCACCATCACAGCACAAACATATTGACCTCCACTTCAACTGCCCTGCTCTTTGGGCATGTCCTTGCATGGTTCCTGTTCCAGAGTACAACTTTTCCAGTACTGGCTTTCTTTTCCACCCTCACTGTCCCTGCCACAAGTGACTCAAGGATCCATCTACAACTTATCTAGAGTTTCTAGATGTTTTCTCATGACAACCAGCTCTAATTTCTTCAGCCAGTGACCAGTTAGCTCTGGGTCTTCAAATTGCTTATTGACCTATCCGAATTTTAAGCCATTGCCACAAACTGCCACATTTAGGCTGCAGTGAAAAATCTTGGTAGCCTTCAGCATAAAAATTCACATCACACCCATGAGAAAAGCTGCTCATTTCCACCCCTGCAATAGTCCCTACACTGCTAAAACTCTTAGCCAAGCTGGATTTTAAAAAATATATATAAATACTCTTGCTTACTGGCCTCCCATCTGCCATAACCCAACTGACAGATACAAGTGGCTGTATCCTGTACCACAAGAGTTCTGTTCAATTATCTCTGCCCTCACCAACTTGCATCAACTCCCTCATCCCCCAGAAGCATTATACTTGATCTTTTACCCAGCCTTAAAACCTTCACAGCTGAGTTTTGATTTGTGGGAAATTACTAGTACTTAAACTTCCCCTTTACATGGTCATGCTGGGCAATACAGTAGAACATGGAGGTCAGCTCCCTTATTGTCTGTTGTATTACAATAGCCACTTTTTATAGAATGCATTGTAGATAAAACAAAATTATGGAGTACAGCCTAAAGACAGACTTACTGGCTGCACCAAAGAACTCACTGACAACTGACTGCAGCAAAAAAAAAAAGCTGAGACAGAGGGAAGGATTCCAGAGTTAAATCAGCCAAGGTTAAATAATCCAGTGTTTGTGCAACCAGTGATTCAAATTTCAATTAGTTTGCATGGAGGAGTGATGATGCCACTCCTCTACAGCTAGATATTAGTCAAGTCAAACTCATATCAACTAACTCAGCAGGATGATCTTATTGATTTCAAAACAAGATTGTACTCATCTCAGTTCAAAGCTTAGAGATGACCACAATGTCCCAAAGGAGGCATGTGGTAGGCATGTGGTAATAATTAGGCATAAAGTTATAACATGGCACCATTATTGCTCTACAGTAGTCAAGTAAATCACAAAAAATCTCAAATAAAAAGTCTAGTCAAGACTGCCTTAGCAGTAGCCATAATTCCCATCAATACTTAACA
Source organism: Heterodontus francisci (assembly GCF_036365525.1). Lineage (NCBI taxonomy): Eukaryota > Metazoa > Chordata > Chondrichthyes > Heterodontiformes > Heterodontidae > Heterodontus > Heterodontus francisci. The sequence goes on along the minus strand of NC_090405.1, from coordinate 37,533,400 downwards.
GAACTGGAGGGAATTAATTTTGCCAAAAAATTGATTTCCTTGACCTAATAAACAGTAATTATCGCTATTTGCAAAGCAACAAGGGGGCATAAATTAAAAATCACCAAAACAAAGTATAGTTGGAAGTTCAAGGGCTGGAATGCTGACTTGCAAGTAGGGAATCCAAGTATGTGATGTATTATAAAAAGGGGAAAACAAGTGTTAAGAGTAGACAATTTAAATTCAAGCACCACCATTATTGCATGGAGCCAAAAAGTGTCCCTACAGTGCTTAAATTGCAATCTTCTATCCAACACAATACTGAAGTGCATCAGGTGAATAAATCTGAAATGGGAGCATGGCCAGGGGCTTAAAAAGACTATTTTTACTTAAATTGAAGTGAAAGTCTAAAGGCAGAGCAACATTAATACTTTTGGCATCAAATTGTGAGGAAGTTCATAATGGCTACAAAGCCAAATCAGACCTGCTATTTCTAAAATTTGCTTCACAAGAAGTTTCAGTACAACCCACAGGCAGCTCATTTATTTAGTTTGAATGCAGGTTTCTCATTTTGCACTTAAATTGCTAAATTCTGCACTAAAGCAATCTAGTATTTGCAGTGGAATGCATAGATTCCCATTCCTTAAGAATATCTGTATAAGCAATACCATTTTGATTCAATCCACCTTAAGTTGAGTTGACATTGAAGGTAAGGTTATTCTGCAGTCAACTGATGGCAAGTTCACTTGACTAGTGTGATGTTGGTTCCTTTCCACAAACTGGAAATATACTGATTTCAGTGTATATTAGTGAATACAGCTTCTTCTCCCACACCAGTATGAAATCCTGCAGATTAGAGAAGGTTTGATATGCCACTTTTGGAAAATGTCATGAGCAAAATAACCTCAAGATTGATGGCAAGGTGTAAAATGCTGACAGTATTTTAAAAATTAAATGAAATTTCAGGCTGCTACAATTTTCAATTGGGATGATTTGGATAGGAGGAAAGGAACGATAAGCCTGAAATTATGAAACATGCTTAACAGGCAAAAAAAATTTAACAGCTCATTTTGTAAACTCATGTTTGATCTCAGCCTGTGCAAGAAAACAAGTACATTTCAGCCAGTTTTACAACAGACAGTGCCATAATTGGCTTCAGATCCCAAGCTAGGAAAAACAGGAATTGCTGTCGACTGACATGCTTGAGTGTGGTATAATATCAAGGTGAATTATCAGTTTAAACTACACCTTCTCCCACCACCTTGTAACATTTCTTAATATATACACACCAAATGACTACTTGAGTAAGGCACTACAGGACAATTTGTGAATGGTGACTCAAAATCAATTCCTTCAGAAGGGGCGGCACAGTGGCTAGCACCGCAGCCTCACCGCTCCAGGGACCCGGGTTCGATTCTGGGTACTGCCTGTGCGGAGTTTGCAAGTTCTCAGTGACCACGTGGGTTTGCGCCGGGTACTCCGGTTTCCTCCCACAGCCAAAGACTTGCAGGTGATAGGTAAATTGACTGTTGTAAATTGCCCCTAGTGTAGGTAGGTGGTAGGGAATATGGGATTACTGTAGAGTTAGTATAAATGGGTAGTTGTTGGTCAGCACAGACTCAGTGGGCCGAAGGGCCTGTTTCAGTGCTGTATCTATAAAATAAATAAAATAAAGAGGCCCAAGAGCCCAGAACTGTTCAGGTTACCTGGAAAGACATGGATATCCTGAAACAGCTGTATTACAGTAATAGTTAAAAGTGAGGAAAGTATATCCAACTGCAACCTTATGTTGGGAATATAGATCTAAAACAATGTTCCCTCTAATTTCCCTTCTCTATGCTTGGCCTGTTTCTTGCACTGCACAGTACCTTTAAGATAGTTGTATGCATTTAAAAAGGGACTGCTGTTTGTGCATAGCCTGTTTGTTCCCTGCATGGCATATTTCTACTGCTGTGTGCAGCTCTGAGGAATGCTGATCTGCAGTAAACCAAATTGAGGCCTCGGTAAAGCACATATAGCTAGAGGGATCAGGAGTTGAGCAGTAGGGTGAAAAGATGGCCTCCACCAGACTGAGGTAACCATGTGCTTTTTGAGGCATAGAGGAGACAATTTCTATTCCACCATGACCTACTTCATTTCCAGCCAAGGAAGAGCCCAAGTTGATGTGCAAGAGCTGCTGGATCGCAGTCCAAGCCACCAGAGTCTTCACATTTATGCCTCTTGTCCTATTTAAATCTGCTGCAAGAACATAGCAATTTGATCAATAGCTTAGCAGTAAAAGGCTGAAGGGAATAGAATGAAACCAAACCTGATAAAGTAGCAATATTGATGCATTTTCTTTAAAATGCCAATCAAATCAGCTGAACTGGTAAAACTTGAACAAGGTAACTTTATCAATAAGTTCTGTTGCTAAGCTAGTTAAGTGTTACTTTAGGAATCAATCCATCCTTCTTGAACCAGACGAACCTGCAGGATTTCTACACTAACGGCCATCCTTACTACCCTTAGAAACATGAAGCTACAAGAGTAGCTACAAGCTACTGGATTTGGGAGGTGGTAAATGTTAACTAGGCTTTGCTGATTGTCTGCTCCCATGGGAACTTAGGCATGCAGTGAAAAGGCTTTCTAGATTTCTATGCAAGATCCAGTGTAAGCAGCTAAATGTGGCAAAAAAGGTCAGAGGGGAGGTCTCAAACTACAAGCCACAAGAAAGGGAAAAATCCATCTTCCAAAATCACTCAAATAATCAGCATCAACCCAGCAATGAGCAACATTGCAGTTTAGTAGAGAGTGTCTGTATTTTAGATGCTCATTGTTTCAGCTTGGTTTGTGTGCTTAGTCAGCCATGTGTGACCAAGTTCATCCAATATTTAAACTAGGTGGGTCCACAGGACTCCAAATGTGTTTGATTGACCACTGACTAGAGAGTCAGAGTAGATCCACTAGGAGAGAATTTTTTTTAGTTCCAGATCCCTGCAATGCCTCAGACAGGGTAGTTCTGGATTAGAAACTAGTGGAAAATTTGACCTGCACTCAAACCCAATAGCAGCCTACACTTGGAGGCCAGGGCCAGGAGCTAGGTTTTGGCATTTGACAAGTCTACTTCCTATTTTTCTAAACTGTTGTTTCCTTATTAGGGAAGTCTGGACAGAAACAGGATTTCTAAATAGCTTGCTTTAGAAGTTAATGTGAATTAATGAGTTCGTACTCATCAGGACATCCATTTGGCATGGGTAGAAAAAAATGCCAGTGAGCCAGGCCAATGCATAGACAGTACCAGATGCCATTGGGACTTGGTGACCTCCTTGCAATTTAGAACAGGGTCTGTCACCTTGGCCAAAGCCACAGAATGACAACCAAGAAACCTCCATTGAGGGGTCGAGGGATGACTTTCCCTCAAATGAAGATCACATACAACATCTGCTATCTTGGAATTTTCAAATTTACAACAATTATTGTAAGTTGCAGAAAATAAATTTGAGTGGGTTGTTGGGGAAAAAAGACAGTGCTGCAAGTACCCAAATATTAAAATAGCACATCCAGCTGCAACTCGACACAGAAACCAACTTTGTGGGCGTATGTCTGAGCAAAGATTTACCTCTGGGTGCAAATGTACTATTTGAAGCTAGCACCAGACATTTACCAGAGTTTGTTTTAACAGAAAAGTGTATGATTACAAGCTTCAACACTGCAAATCAGATCTGAATTAAGTAGCCCCAAGACAGTTTTGCTTTATCAACTTGTTCATAAAACATTGTTTTAAGTCTCAACCACAGAGCTCTATATTTAATATCAGTGTTCACAAGTCAACTAGTTATTTATAGTTATTTGAATTTAGCATCTTAGAAAATGTAGCAGAGCACACCCTGGTAACAACTGCTTCAATCTAGAACCATTCTATAATCTATTTGTTAATTAGAAACAATTCATGGCAAGAAGTTATACAATTTTCAGTTGTGTAGCAACAGTTTGACCAGAAATTCCAGTGAAAACTTCCAGATAAAGCTAGAGTTGTCACTCTGCATTATTTAAAAAAAAAGTGATAAGGCAATTCAAAACAGTATCGACTGCAGCCCAGAAGTATACAACAGATAGCTAGCTGTATTATAGTCTTCTGATTAATGGGTGTAGCCAGGAATGAAAGACCCAGAATGGGAGAGAGGAGATATACACTAGAGGCAAACAGAAACTGGTACATAAAAGGTTCTTACAGTATGCCAATTAGGCATTAATTCTCAACATTTGTTTCAACAAAATTCTACATCTAATATTGCAAAGTTAGATTTTGGCAAGCTAGAGAGTTACGTTAGGACTGTAGCTTTAAGTAGTAGTCCGCCTTGAACAGACAAGAATTAATCACAGCTCAAAAGAAAAATCACTTTAGCTGCACGTTTATCTGTTTGTGCGTGTTAATACAATTTAATGGTTTCAGAAATAAAGCTTGCATCATGAAGAGCACTTGCCAAATTTTCTGTTTGACTGCTGATGTGACTTTTTAAAAATTATATGGACTCAGCTACTGTACAGAAAAATTCAGAGCAGAGATTCTATATACATTTCTTGTATCTGAATGGATATCAGAGTTACACAAAGCAGTGAATACAAGTTTATAGACAGCGACTGAAAGCAAAATGGCTTAAAATTTAACTACCACAAGTTGATAATTCTGGATATTGCAGGGTAACAGCAATTCAAGGGGAAAAAAAAAAAACTTTTCAGCCTGGTCCTTGCTTTGATTTTTTAATCAATTAGTCAAACACTGAATTTGGATTGCCCTTGGTTCTGAACCATATTTAAACCTAGTTTCACAATACCCATCTTGCTAGTTAACAGGAAAAAAAATTAATGCTGTACTTACCTGATGAACTAGCCTTTGCTGCAGTATCAGAGTCCTGGGTGCTCCATGGTCGGTCCCACCCTGTCAGATTCAGAGACTGGAGGCCCAAGCATAGGTCCATAGTGTCTGGGAGGCCTCGGGATGAATCCTGTGCAGATGTGGGAAACAGCATCCTGCTGCTAGTTCCTGTGTCAATTTTGTTCAAATCTGCAGAGGAAGAGATTACAAATGTTTTAAGATTACACTTAGTTGCATCCCATCTGTCCAGCTTCTAACCTGCAAACGTGCCCTATAAAACTGCCATGCATCTTGGGCTGCATCACTGACTAGTCCAGCATGTGACTGAACTGCTGATGTAATTCACAGTAGTGTGAGTGCATCACTTCTCTATGCAAGAAATTAAAACGTTCCTTGAAACTTCACACCAAGTCGATCTAGGATTGAGGACTGCAAGAATCCTTGCATTAAAACCCAGCTGAAGCACCGATGACCGTGAGCAGGCAGCTCAAACTGAACTGTTAACAGTTGCGCCACCACATTCTCCGCCCCCTTCAATAATACTTGGTCCTGGATTACCTCCAATTGCTGTCTACAGCCCTGAATCAGCAAATGCAGAACAAGCTGAATAATTCTGCTAGCACAGTCTGTTTACTTCAACTTGGAAACAGTGCCTGACTTGACTCTGCTCAATTACCTTCCATGTACTGATGCCACCTTGAGGAAAAAGGCACTTCCTACCACCTGTGAATTAAAGCTAGATGGAACTTTAAAAAGAAACCTATTCAGCTTTATTCTGTATAGCAATAGCTAGGCATTCCTCTAGAACCTTCCAGGAACACAGCTATCATGGGTATGGTTTTTATTTTACTGGGAGTAATTTGTAATTATGTTTTCTGGCTTCAAATTGCAGTGTAATTTATCATTTTGATGGTTTGAGAAATGGTATTTACAATGTAAAAGCTGCAATTCACAAAATTAAACTTACAACTGAAGTGCAGCAGCAGCAGAAAGCAATGGACCAAAAGGCAGAGTGTTGGTAGATTAGCACCATTTGCCCTGCACCAAATTATAGACTGAGTCTGCAATTCTGGCTGCTCAGTATTTAACAGTTGCTGTTTTAAAACACTGCTACACAAAAGTTATTTGGATATTTGGGCTGACCTAGGACACAAACCAAATGCAGGGGGGGGGGGGGGGGGGTGGAAAAAAGAGAAAAAAAAAAAGGAGTATTTCCAGGAGTGAATCCAGTAAGGAGTGGTGTTGGGGGAGAAAAAAAAAAACACAAAAGAGGGATATGGCAGGCACATTTGCTCAACTTGCCAATGTCTCAACTGCAAAAAAAAAGTTCACCTGGCTGCAGCCCAAGTATACTATGCTCTGTGCCCGAATTGCAGAATTTTCATCTTCAATATCAGATCTCCAGAAAATGATATTTAAAATCACTGATCAGCACAGTGGTTAGCACCGCAGCCTCACAGCTCCAGCGACCCGGGTTCTATTCTGGGTAGTGCCTGTGCAGAGTTTGCAAGTTCTCCCTGTGTCTGTGTGGGTTTCCTCCAGGTGCTCCGGTTTCCTCCCACATGCCAAAGACTTGCAGGTTGATAGGTAAATTGGCCATTATAAATTGCCCCTAGTATAGGTAGGTGGTAGGGAAATATAGGGACAGGTGGGGATGTGTTAGGAATATGGGATTAGTATAAATGGGTGGTTGATGGTGGGCTGAAGGGCCTCTTTCAGTGCTGTATCTCAAACAAAAACAAGTTCCACTATGCTTGTTGCAGAAAGGAGAGTTGAGACAGGAAGAGCTTGCATTTGTACAGTTCACATCCTCAAAAGTCCCAAAAAACAAACACTTTGCAATCAATGAAGTTATTTTGAAGTGTAGTCACTTGCAACATAGGAAATGCATCAACTTGTTCATAGCATGGACTTGCAAATAGCAAGATAAATTTTTTTTAATGCTGGTTGAGGGATAAACATTAGCCAGGACAGAACTCTCCTGCTCTATGAAACAGTTCCATGGATCTTTTGAATTCACTGAGTGAAGACAGAACCTCTACTTGACGTCTCATCCAAAAGTGGACACCTCCAACAGCAGAGCACTCCTAGTACCGCACTGAAGAGTCAGTCTAAAAGTTTTCTGCTCAAGTCTATGGTGTGGGTCTTAAACCCACAGATGTTCAGACCCTGAGCAGTGCTACTCACGGCAAACAGCTCATGTGGCAAGAACTTTCTCCACATCCTGTTTTAGCATTTTAACTAGCCAAAAATCAGCATTTGTACTGTGCTAATTAACCATGGTCAAGTATTCTTCCTCCCTTTCCAAAGGAGGAAAAGCCAGCTTTCAATTTCATATCTAGTATCAATTTTCTGCAATTGATGTTCAATATTTTCCCTGCTGTCAAATCAAAGTTAGATTACTTGAACAGTAACCTCTCCAATGAATCCACTGAACATTCTGGTTTATACCATATACTACACAGCAGCTTGCAGAAGAGTGCCAGTGTTTAAATGTTAACATTAGCTAGTAACTGTTCATTTGTCAACTCCTGGCCATTACAAAGTTGCTTAGATGTGCAAAAGGCCTTGCTTGGTTCTACCCATCTCAACTGCAGGGCACTACAAACCATTCTTTAGAAGGGTATACACAACAGACCAGGAAGGTCCCAGGTTTCATTTTGATGTTTGCCTCAACATGAATACAAGCCTCTCCCTATAGAAACCCTTGTAAAGGCATAGAGTCGACTCTACACATACTTATTCAAATCATATAGGCAAGTTTCAACTTCCAAACCCTCTAGTCTCTCGGCCTCGAGAACTAGGCAAGCTTTTGATAGTGCAGCCAAGATAACAAATGTATTTACTGGACTTCTTTCTTCGAAGAAGGAGCACACTTTTGTAAGTAGCTTGAAATTCAAAAAATCTTCAAAAAAGGTCATACCAAAATACCTTTATATAGCATCTTTAAATGAAGAGGATCACAAAAACTGATGTAAAGCCAAACAGAATATTGGTAAGAGTGACAAAGCTTGATCAAAGATCAACTATAAAAGGTGGACCTTGGATGGGAAGTTGAAGGGGTGGTGATAGAGGGGTTTAGGAAGAGTATGACTTTAAAAAGGCACAGCCAATGGTGATGCTAAGGGAGCAGGCAAAAAAAAAATACAACCAGAGTTAAAGAACTGTTCCAGGAGGGTTGTAGGCCTGGAGACAATTAATAATGGGTAGCAGTGAAGCCATGAGATAATTTAAAGAATAGTTTCCTAAAACCTTGAAGTTAAAATTAAGAGCCAATGTAGGGCAGCCAGCAGAACTTTATGCAAAATAGGATACAGGTAGCAAAGCTTTGGATGAGCTGAAGTTTATGGAGGATGGAGAATAAGAGGCTGACCAGGACAGTGTTGGAATAGAGTCTTTTAGGTGACAAAAGGCACTAATGAGGGTTCCAGCAGATGGACTGAGGGACAGGTGGAGGCAAACAACGTAAATGGAAGTAGATGGGAGGTCGGAAAGTTCAGGTTTCAAACAAACAGTCTTGTTCAACTAGAGACAGGAATGGATAGTGCTACACACGCTGAGTTTGTTGTGGGAGCTGAAAGTGGTATTTAATTGGAGGAAACTGCAGCTCACCCAGGACTGGATTTAACAGAACATACAAAACTAAAACGACAATCATAAAATGACTACCTTGGTTCAAACGCTTAGTTTTTGCTTCAAGTTTACCAGAGAGTTTGTTCCAATCCAAATTTGTTGGCCACATCAAACTGACTCATTCATGGGCCCTTCAATAGAACTTTTATGTTCCTCACAAACCTGATTTCTTGAATTTTGTGTAACCCACACAATTTGAAGCAGAACCAAATCATACCAGTTAAAGCCAATCTAGCACACCATTTTTAGTTTGCATTTCATAGAGAAATGTTTGATACAGGAATCTTATCCCGTGACCAAGTCAAATCAAAAACTAGGCAAGAACACCTAATTGTTACCTCTAGACACACTCCTCAGTCTGCTGGCCTGCCATCCTCCATGAACTCCAACTATTCAAAATTCTGCATGTACTCCATCACAGAACAAATGCTCATCCAATTTTAAAAATCCTGACCCATAAATCATTCAACTTTTCTTGGTATCAGAATGATCAGCCTATTTTTAATGCTGTTTCAGCCCATGTTGGTTCTTTGGTAAAGTTATCCTTCACCCACCTGTCTTTAATGTACTGCCACATTTACCCTTCACATTACATTATCATTTACATCTCAAGCCTTCTGTGCATTTTCCCTCCATCACCAACTGGGAGCAGAACAGGTCTTCAAAACTCCCTCCCAGCCACATTTCTTTCAAAAACTTCTAAACTGGATGCTTCAACTACCCTTCTGGTCACCCATTATCAACCCTCTTATGGTCTCCTTTCCAGACTCTGAATTGATTTTCTGAATGCCCATTTGTGAAGTGCACTGCCTTGGACACAATTTCATAAAAGTACTGTACAAGTAATGAAACAAACAGACAGACTTGTGTTAAGGAAAGACTAATGCAATTAACTGAATACCTTCTAGACTAATTTTTGGGGGGGGGGGGGCAGGGGAGGTGAGGTAGTTAGGAAGGGAGACATTTATGCTACAAGCTGCTTCTGAAAATAAGTATTGGACTTGCTGTAATTTGTAGCTTTCTTTCACCTTGTCAAAACTTATCACCTGGTCCAATGACAGCATGTGCCACTGAATTAAAGAAAATTTGGTGGGAAAAATAAAGTTTACTTAAAACAAACTAGTTACATCAGCTTTTGATATCCTGAAAATAGCAAGCATGAATTCAATATAGCTTTCGGACTTCCAGTGAGGAAATATACTTCAAGTGTTGATGCTCAATTCCAGGCATTTCAACTCAAAGTTGTTGCTTTAAGTTTGTTGGGGAGTCTACAACCAAAGGCACAGTGCTACTTTTGAGCAACCACAGTTCTAGAGCTGTGGCTAAAACATATTTACAAGCAGATGCATATTTGTAGAACTCTTACTACCACAAAACATTCTTGGTTCTTGCTCAAAATACACTTGATAAAGTGCTACTGGACTTTAAAGTCTACAGAAAACACTCTAGGAATATTCTTGACTATGACTTGTCTTCAGAAGGAGCCTACCCAATACAAAGACGAAGTCAACTTCAATCAGTTTCAAGTCTGAGTCTGCAGAGCAGTGTACTATCAAGCAGACCAGACCCTAATATAGGACATATTGCAAGTGCTCTCAAAATATAGGGGCAACAGATTGAGGCCAAAAATGCTTTAGTTCCACTGTAATGTTAACCTGGGTGGGGGCAGGGCAGGAAGTTGTAAAATCAAAAAAAAAAAGAGACATAAAAAAAGGGCAGTTAGAAAATGGATCCAATGTGATCAGCTATGATCCAATTCAATGACAGGGCAGGTTTGAGGGGCTAATGGCCTACTCCTGTCTTATTTTTTATGCCATAAGAGCTGCAGAGTACTGCCTGCAACTAACACAAACTTGAATTTACCCTGCACCTCCTCTCACCGCAACAAACCCCTCCCCCCAAATAGTACAGCATCCCTTTCAGTACTGTCCAGAGTTATAGTCCATTCATTCATTGAAGTTATTACAAGGTCTTACAGAAACACCCTACTGGTCTTCAAGTTCCATGATTAGGATTTTTGGGGCATAAAATAGCCAAATTTTCCAGCATACTTGCTGCATTTCAAAGTAGTTTGTTGCACATTAAGCACAAGATAATGGCATACAACATTGCCCTAAGGACATCAGAACATAAGGCAATGATGCTATCACCAGCATTGATAACTCAAGTTTTTTTAAGCAAGATGGCTGGTTTGGAAATAAACAAGGCACCCACAAAATTTAAAGGAAATTCTCATTTACTGTATAAAAAGCAGGAACCTGGACTCCATCCAACAGCAAAAAAGTTACTTTTTGATAATGTCAATAGGTGGCATTGTGGTAACCCCAATATCTGTGCAAGAGTTCTAATACAAATAACCTATTGAAACATTTTAGCTAGATCTTTATACTGTATGTAAACTGTATCCACCTGTTTGAGGGTTTCAAATATGCTAATATGCACAATATGATGTTGCTCCTAGGCCTCAAAAGAACAGCAACCCCTCCTCCCAACATGCATGAAGAATAGGACTTTAAGCCAGCATCAGTAGAACCATAAGAGGTCCAGCTCCAAAGATGACTAAAGCTAATGGGTGCAGGTAAAATGCAAAATTGGAAGAATCACACTCCCAGAGTTAACAAGGGAACCGCATCCTTTTGAAATTATGTACGAGAGTAGATGGGCTGTAGGCCAATCAACCCAGGTGTCAGTGCAGTGGTCCAATGGCCATTGCACCATACAAAAAGAACTCCAAGTTTCCAGATATAGGATTTCTACTGGGAATCATTGTCTCTAGACAAAAAGGTGGTAGAAGTTTGGAACTCTTCTACAAACAGCAACTGCCAGTAGATCAATTATTAACTTTAAATCTGAGACATAGATTTTTGTTAACCAAAAAGGTAGAGGAAATATAGGTCAAAGGCATGTAACTAAAGTTCGGCTGCAGATTGGCAATGATCAAGGGGCTAAATGGCCTTTACCATGTTCCTCTGCCTGCAGGCAGAGATATTATGCCAGGCCATAGAAGTACTGTGCATCAGCAATCTCTGCAGGAAAACCCTGCGAGTAGAATGAAAAGTCAGATGGAACTTGTAGAAGGCTCAAGTAGTTTTGCAACTCAAATTGGGTGGAACCACTCCACTTAACTGACACCAGGGTATAGAATCTTCAAGCGTGATAGGGGAGGGGGTAAAAGAGGTGGCATTGCACTGTTGATTATGGACTCAGTTACTGCAGTGAGGAGGGATGATATCCTAGAAGGTTCCTCAAATGAGGCCACATGAGTAGAACTTAACAAAAAGGGGGCAATCACTTGGCTGGGAGTGTACTACAGCCCTCCAAACAAAAACAAGGTCAGGCAGTGGTAGAGGGGCAGATATTGTAAGCAAATTTCAGGTGCAAAAATAATAGGGTAATAGTAGGTGATTTCAACTTCCCCTATGTTGTTTTGGGGGGGGGGGGGGGGGGGGGGGGAAAAAAGAGAAAAACAGCAGTTAGCACTGCAGCCTCACAGCTCCAGCGACCTGGGTATTGCCTGTGTGGAGTTTGCAAGTTCTCCCCGTGTCTGTGTGGGTTTTCGCCAGGTGCTCCAGTTTCCTCCTACATGCCAAAGACTTGCAGGTTGATAGGTAAATTAGCCATTATAAATTGCCCCTAGTATAGGTAGGTGGTAGGGGAATATAGGGACAGGTGGGGAAGCGGTCAGGATATGGGATTAGTATAAATGGGTGGTTGATAGTCGGTATAGACTCGGTGGGCTGAAGGGCCTGTTTCAGTGCTGTATCTCTAAATAAATATAAATCCTACAAGAGGAGGGGCAGTACTGGACTTAAATCATGGGGAATGAAACCAGACAAGTGCTAGAAGTGGTAGTGGGGGGGGGGGGAAACGGGACATTTCAGGGATAGTGACCATAACTAAGATTTAAGGTTGTTATGGAAAAGGACAGAGGGACTGGAAATAAAGGTATTGGATTGGGGGAAGGCAGATTTCAATATGATTAAACAGGATCTGGCTAAAGTGAACTGGGAGCAGTTTCTTTTAGGAAAGTCTACATCAGACCAGTGGGAGTCATTTAGAAGTGAAATGGAGGGTTCAGGTGCAGCGTAGAACCAACAGGTCAAGGGAACCCTGGATGTCAAGGGATATAGAGGGTTGGATAAAAGGAAAAAAAAAAAAAGTGTATGGCAGATTCAGCATGCTGAAAACAGCAGAGGCCCTAGAAGAGTATAGAAAGTGTAGGGGAGTACTTAAAAAAACAAAAATTAGAAGAGCGAAGAGGGGGCATGAAAAAAAAAAAAAATCACTGGCAGACAAGATAAAGAAAAATCCCACGGCATTTCATAATTATGTTAGGGGCAAGAGAATGACCAGGGAAAAAAAAGTGGGGCTCATTAGGGATCTAAGAGGCAATCAGTGGGTGGAGCCAGAGGACATAGGTGAGGTTTTAAATGATTACTTTTCATCTGTGTACACTATGGAGAGGGATGATGTAGGTGTAGTGATCAGGGAGGGAGAACTGTGATATACTTGATCAAATTAGCATTGTAAAGGATGAAGTATTGGCAGGCTTAAAGGTGGATAAATCTCAGGCCTGGCTAAGATGTATCCCAGGCTGCTATAAGATAGCAGGGGCTCAGACACAAATTTTAAAGTACCTCTCTGGCCACAGGAGGGGTACTAGAGGATTGGAGGATAGTGAGTGCGGTACCATTATTTAAGAAGGGTAGCAGGGATAAACCAGGTAATTACAGGCCAGTGAGTATCAGTGGTTGGGAAACTACTGGAAAAAATTCTGAGGGACAGGATTAATCTCCACTTGGAGAGGCAGGGATTAATCAGGGATAGTCAGCATGGCTTTGTCAGGGGGAAGATAGTGTCTAGCTTGAAATTTTTCAAGGAGTAACAAGAGGTGTAGAGGAGGGTAAAGCAGTTGATGTAGTCTCCATGGACTTCAGTAAGGCTTTTGATAAAGTCCTGCATGGTAGGTTGGTTAAGAAAGTAAATGCCCATGGGATCTAGGGTAATTTGGCAAATTGGATTCAAAATTGGTTTAGTGGAAGGAGGCAGAGGGCTGTTTATGTGAATGGAGGCCCGTGACCAGTGGGGTACTGCAGGGACCAATGCTGGGATCCTTTCTGTTTGTAGTGTACATTAATGACTTAGACATGAATATAGGAAGGTTTGATCAATAAGTTTGCAGATGACACAAAAATTGGTGGTGTCGTAAATAGTGAGAAGGAAAGCCTTAGACTACAGGACGATATAGTTGGGCTGCTAAGATGGGCAAAGCAGTGACAAATGGAGTTTAATCTTGAGAAGTGTGAGGTAATGCAATTTGGGAGGACTAACAAGGCAATGGAATATACAATGGATGGTAGGACCCTAGGGAATACAGAGGGTCAGAGGGACCTTGGGGTGCTTGTCCATAGATCACTGAAGGCAGCAGCACAGGTAGATAAAAAAGGTGATTAGGAAGGCATACAGGATACTTGCCTTTATTAGCTGAGGCATAGAATATAAGAGCAGGGAAGTTATGATGCAACTGTCTAAAATGCTAGTTAGGCCACAGCTGGAGTACTGTGTACAGTTCTAGTCATCACACTATAGGAAGGATGTGATTGCACTGGAGAGGGTGCAGAGGAGATTCACCAGGATGTTGCCTGGGCTGCAGCATTTCAGTTAAGACGACAGACTAGATAGGCTGGGGTTGTTTTCCTTGGAGCAGAGAAGGAAGAGGGGGGATATGAATGAGGTATACAAAATTATGAGGGGCATTGATAGGATAAATAGGAAGTAACTTTTTCCCTCAGTGGAGGGGTCAATAACCAGGGGGCATAGATTTAAGGGAAGGGGCAGAAGGTTTAGAAGAGTTAGAGAAATTTTTTCACCCAGAGGGTGGTTGGAATCTGGAACACACTGCCTGAAGAGGTGGTAGAGGCAAGAACACGCACGACATAAGCACTTGAAATGCCATAACAAGGCTACGGGCGAAGTGTGGGGCAAAGGGATTAGTTAGGACAGGTGCTTGATGGTTGGTGCAGGCACGTTGGGCCGAAGGGCCTATTTCTGTGCTGTAAAACTCTGACTATGATCTACAAGTCAGGGCAGAGTTGGGATTTCAGTTCCTCAAAGGATTTGGCTGTGCACATAACCAGAATATAGCAATCACCTCTGGTGACATCCTTCCTCCATTGCTGTCTAGTAAGTACTGGACTAATTATTTTGCTGCCATATCACCCAGGCCAGGTACATGAGTTGGGTGTACTGCCAAAATAGCCACCACCTTGGTTGGGAGAGTGCACCTTTTGGAAGCAATGAGATTCTAGACCTTTCAGAAGGGCAGCTCAAGCAGACATGCTATTATGTACATGCAAGTGTTCAACAGCTGCCTCAATAGGCTGTGCATCTGAAAGAAAAAACACACCACTGAAACATTCCTGAAATACATGTATCCCTGCAAGGGCTGAATATAGAAAGTCACAACTGGAGTGCAAACAATGCCCAACCAACTATTGCAAGTTAGATACTCAACTCTAGCAGAGACAGTGAATTTGTCCAAATAAGATTTTCCTCTAAATTTTAAAAGGACAGACTTAAATGGGAGGGATCAGTGACTCAGTATTCTTAGGAAATGGGAATTAGAAAAAAGTAAATCTCCATTTCAGTACCTCAATCTTTTCGGGTCAACCAAATAGCACTTCTGCCACATCATACCTTTCCCAAAATCAAAATGATGCACTTCATTCCAGCATGTTAACCATCCTAATAGGATTTGTTACCTCATGATGGACAATCCACTTCTGAACAATTAGCCTTCACTGAGGTTCCATCCTTCCAATGACCCAGGCAGTCTGCTCAGTAGACAGTCAACTTTATTACTTTTAAAAACAAATCCAGCACTTTAAATATTACCCATTCAGGCAATTCAAACTTCAGGAAATTACACAACATAAGTTAATTGCAAAAAGTCATTTCAGACAGTAATTTACTTCACCTAATGGACTGAAATGCCTTTCCAGCCCCCAGTAGAAGTGCGGTAGAAATTCTTGCAGCTGGCTGTCCAAAGTCCCCACAATAGACTCAAATGCTGACTTTTTGGACCTTTATTTAAGCTGATCATTTAGCCCACTTTACTTCAACCCCTATAGTCTCAAAACTATGTACTGCAATTACTTATTTATTGGATTCTAATCTCTACTTGATTGTAAATGCCAAGTTTTGACTAAATTGTGGCACTAATCCCCAGTTTGCCTTGAACCCCTGACCTTGCCCACTTACTTAGTTTGAGCATTTTCCAGATCCTCCATTCAAATCATTCCTCCTGTGCTGTTAACGTACATAGGTGATAACTAATGAATTGTGTCTTGGGGGTTTTTCCTCCAGCTCCTGTAGTTGCAATGCATTTCAGCTGCCTGCATAGTGTTCCCATTTAGCCAACCTTCAGCATTTGACCTTCATGGATCCCAATTTCATGACTACATATCAAGCACTGAATGGGATCAAATGTAGGTCCTAGACTGATCAATGCTCTCTGAAGTAGCCCTTTATTCATTTTGTTGAAGAGCCCTCGCAGACATTTACACAAAAAATTTAATTTTGATTGTACATACCAAAGCATTCAGATCCATATAGGAACACAGCCAGAACATTTGCCCATTTCCACTCAATTGGTATCATTTAACTTCAAAAATGTCTACAAGTTTTGGTACTCCAATCTATCCTTGATCTTCTGCCTTAAACCATTTAGTCTAAAACTTCCATTTGAAAGTCATTTAAAAGGTCATGACTTACATTTTCTCTGCTGAATGCATGGAGAAACCATTTAGAAAAGCCAGTGCATTGCTTGTTACAGCCCTGTTTGCATCTTTTTAAAAATGATCTTGCACTGAAGTACTTTACTTGGACTTTCTGCCTTTTCTTAGCCAATTTCTGTATACGACTCTACTCAGCCCAGAGTCTGCATATGCTGATCCTAGCTATGCATTAGCCTGTATCTTCTGCAATAGACCTTGAAAATTTCACTTGCCTCAACATGCTGCACATCCACTTTGCAATACACCCTCCCCACATTGTTTAGTTTTAGTTTAGTTTAGAGATACAGCACTGAAACGGGCCCTTCGGCCCACCGAGTCTGTGCCGACCATCAACCACCCATTTATACTAATCCTACACTAATCCCATATTCCTACCACATCCCCACCTTCCCTATATTCCCCTACCACCTACCTATACTAGGGGCAATTTATAATGGCCAATTTACCTATCAACCTGCAAGTCTTTTGGCTGTGGGAGGAAACTCACGCAGACACAGGGAGAACTTGCAAACTCCACACAGGCAGTACCCAGAATTGAACCCGGGTTGCTGGAGCTGAGAGGCTGCGGTGCTAACCACTGTGCCGCCCCACAATCGTGTTATAAATCAAGTTGAGTCACCTAGCCACTATCAGGCCAATAGGTGAATTGACAGGAATCCCAAATTACACTTTATTCCAACACATGTCCAAGTCAGAAAGAAATTACATAATCTTGCATTTTTCTCTCACCCTCCACAATCTTAGAAGCCCCAAAAGCACTTTTGAAGTGTAGGAAACATGACAGCCAATTTGCATAAAGCAAGGCCCTATAGTGAAATAACCAGGTAATGCACAAGACATTGGTCGAGAGATAAACATTGGCCAAAACGCAAAACTTCCTGCTCTTTAAAATAGCACGGAGAAATCCTGCACATCCACCGGAGGAGAGACAGGGCCTCAAAGTACAACATCTCATCTGAAAGATAGCACTCTAGTATTGCACTGGCATATCAGCCTCATATTATGTGCTCAAATCTCTGGAGTGGGCTGGAACCCACAACCTTGAGGGGGAAGTGTGCTACTACTGAACCACAGCTGGATATTATGTGACTTGCAGGTGGTGCTGATTCAAAATTGCTGCTCTTATCCCACAGCATTATTTCACTAGATGTCAGGAAGATAGTATTGTCAAAGTAACCTCAAATTCCTATAGTGTGCTGTAGGTTGAGGGATAAATATTGGCCATAATGCAATAATTTATGGGAATGCATATGAAGTCCAGTGGTAGTAGTGATGAAGTACACTGTTATGAATGAGCCTCAGTGTGGTATATGCACCAATACTTTATAAGTGGAAGCGATGTACAAGTTGAAGACTTAAAGGGCATCAGATGATGGTGAGCTACCTGCTACAGCAGCCAGGCAGTACATTGCTCTTGTAGTCACAAGTAAACATGACTGCTTTACTGAAGTTTTGATCAATGTTAGCAAGATATTGAGCATAGTGAACTCAACGATGGTGTCACTGAAGATGATATGTGGATTTTCCTTGGAGCTGGTCATTGCAGGCACATGTTGCACAAATGTTTCTTGCCACTCATAAGCCCAAATCTGCAGGTTGTCCGAGTACTTTTCCGTTATCTGCAGTTGGACAGTGTTATGAAACATTACATATTTAAAATTTTCACACTTACCAATAGTCAGACTATTTTTAATCCCAGAATAAAATACCAGCCAGGTTTCTTCAAGACTTGTTATAATCTGAAGTTTGTTGATCAGTAATGAAGCAAAGCATAAACACAAATATAGAAGTTCCCTTTTTACCTTAGCCGCTCACACACATTAAAGAGTATTTTTTATGGTTAGAGCTCTAGTACAAAAAAATGTGCTAATTCTTGAAGAAAAAAATATGAAAAGATGTCAAAAGTCCTTTTCTGGTTTGGCATCCCAAATACATATAGATGGCTGTCACTGGGATCTTCCTAGAACAGTTGATTAGAGATACAGCACTGAAACAGGCCCTTCGGCCCACCGAGTCTGTGCCAAACATCAACCAGCTATTTATACTAATACTACACTAATCCCATATTCCTACCAAACATCCCCACCTGTCCCTATATTTCCCTACCACCTACCTATACTAGTGGCAATTTATAATGGCCAATTTACCTATCAACCTGCAAGTCTTTTGGCTTGTGGGAGGAAACCGGAGCACCCGGAGAAAACCCACGCAGACACAGGGAGAACTTGCAAACTCCACACAGGCAGTACCCGGAATCGAACCCGGGTCCTTGGAGCTGTGAGGCTGCGGTGCTAACCACTGCGCCACTGTGCCGCCTGGTCAGGTGATGATCAGTTTGAGCAGGCTTTCCAGGGAAAATGTAGAAACAGGGGTTTCAAGCAGGTTCTTACACTTGCTTCAAGAGATGGCAAACTGGCAGGCTTTTTCCAAGAGCTCAACAGACTGAACTGGGTGTGGCTCTTGGCAAGTTTTCTCCAACTGTCTGTTTAAACCATTGTCCATATCCCAACTCACTGTCCAAAGTGACCAATGTCACAAGAATCAAGCCTCCTAACCCCTAGAAATCTTGACTCATCATGCCTTTATAAACATCTTTTCAAGTTAAAAAAAAAACCCCTGCTGGGTAATTATTTGAAGACAGGTGCCTTCCAGTAACAGGACAAACCAGACCTCAGGTGACCCTTGTAAAAACTATAAAAATTCCATTGACTCCTTTTCAGTTTTAAAAACTGAATCACAATTAATAAAAATGGAAGCACTGAACAATTGTAAAAGCGATATAAACTAGGCTGGAAGATCAATGAAGCACCTTAAGATAGCTAGACTGAAAACATCGCAGAACAGCATAGTGATGATTAAACAACTACAATCTTCTGTCAGATATGATCCAGCCTCCAGTTTTGGTGGCAGTCATCATACTTGGTGAAATGTGCTTGATTGTCAAGGGAACAACTGTTCTTTCATTCAGCAATCATGTCCCTATCTGAATGGGCCTTGCAGACATCTGGAGCTGAGTGATTCAAGTAGAATTCAAACGGAGTAGTGAATAGATTACTAAAAATGTCACAGCATTATTGATGGTCCCTCCCACTTTACTTATCATTGGGATCAGATTTTTTTTTTTTTTTAAAACTGGGGCAATAATTGGCTGTACTAAATAGGCACTTTGTGATTAGGACCAATCTGGCCAGCACCCAATTCTGAACAGCACAAATATGATACTTAGTGACTCCTCTCCTTACTGATACACAAATTATTAGCATCACAGACAAGCAGCTATTGGGGCCCCATAGCCTTCAGTGCCCCAGTACACAGTTGCTTTAGATCATGTGCAATTAACTGAATTGGCTGGACATATCTACTTTGTAATCACCAACTTGACATATTATACTGGAAATACCTACAAAACACTGCAATTGCGTCTCTTGGACATTTATACAGAGCTCCATGGCCCAAGGTAGAGATTTTCAAGGAGCTTAGTGACTGATTATTTATCAAAACTTAACTGAATGTGGTATTAGGTCAGTACAAGTTCTCAGTTGATCCCTTGGCTGTCTATAACCTGGTCACTGTTTATAACAAGGCAACTATCAGACTAGGTTTTGAGGTCAGTACCTTATTCGAAGCTAAGCTTGCAACTGCTATTGGTACACCCATCTGCACTCCACTGACAAGGGTGCTTTCTGGTAAATGAACCTCTACCTTGGAAGCTGAATGCCAACTGACATCTTAGAACCACAGCCACCCTCCCCCCCCCCCACAACTGCTGATGAAGCTAGCAGTTCTTACTGTCATTCACTTCCCATGACCTCCAACCCCTGGCCCCCAAATCCACTTCAAAAACCACAAAATACCCACTTTCAGTCCCTTACTCCAGGGAACTTATTTCACCCTTCCCATCTATTCTGATGCCCTCTGCCACTATCATCTTTTCACCATGGGCAACTAATTCCTCTATATCTCCATTATCCACCAGGTCAGCTTGAGGACTCTCCAATTCTTCCTTGAACTGAGGGACAACCAGTCCCCATCACCCGCTGCCTGGCTGAACCCATTATAGCTAGGAATAAATTGGCTGGACTTTCCCCAGATTGTATTACTATAGGAAGCTGTGTGGGTCTGAGCCATGCCTGCTTGTAGCATATTTGGAACATTGTTCAAGTCTGACTCAAGTCCCCTCCCTCAATTCTTTCCAGTACGCTGATCTCAAGTACAATTTCTTGTTATTGCCCCAAATGGGAAAACTGCGTGAACTTATTTCCAAACTCCACCCTTCCTTTCACATGGTCCATTTAACTCTTCCCTTCTTGAGGGGAAGCTATTGACCAATATCCATTAAGCCCACTGGCTCCCCATGACCTTGACTGAATTTCCTGAGTTTCTTGCAAGGACTAGGCTATTCCATTCTCCCAGTCACATCTGTCAATGCAATTTTCCATACCAATCTTTCAATATCTTCCTTTTTCAACATAAAATTGGCTCATGGACTGTCTACTCCATTTCCTGCATTTTGGCCTTCACTTCTCCCCCTCCCTCCCAGAACCATAAAGTTGCCCTTTGTCCTGGCTTTCCACTTTCTGCATGATAGATACCAAACAAATCTTTCCCCTTCCAGCATTCCAAAAGATTGTTCACACCACAGCAGCCTGGTTCACCCTTCAGTCACCTACACCCAACACCCCCTCCCCATAGCCATCTTCCCATGCAAGTGCAGGAGATGCAACACCTGCCCTTTCACTTCCTTTTGCACTTATACTTCAGTTTAGTATACTGTATTCACTGTTCACAACACAGGTCTCCTCTACACTGGAGGGGAAATGCCATTTGGGTGATTGCTTTGTGAAACACTCACTTCAGCCTGAAGTGATACTGAGCTTCCAGTCACTTTGCATTTCAATTCTCTGCCCCCCTCTGCTTCCTTCACTGTTTCAAATGAAGCTCAATATACACTTGAAACACCGC
This sequence comes from Heterodontus francisci, assembly GCF_036365525.1. NCBI lineage: Eukaryota > Metazoa > Chordata > Chondrichthyes > Heterodontiformes > Heterodontidae > Heterodontus > Heterodontus francisci. Next base: position 37,512,175 of record NC_090405.1, on the reverse strand, counting down.
CTCATCTTCTCATGAAGCAGTTTACAGCCTTCCAGACTGGATTTCAACAAATTCAAATCATAGATCACTGCCCTATTTTTGCCCAGTTAGCATCTGTTGGTAATGTTAGTCTGTTACCAATTACAAGCACTTTTTACTTGTCTGATCATCCCCTCCTGCCTTGCACATCCATTTCTTGTTTAACTTCCATTCCAGACCTCCCATTTATTCTTCACCCTTTTCTTGCTTTTACTCATTCATGGGAGGTGGGCATCACTGGCTATGCCAGCATTTATTGCCAATCCTAATTGCCCTTGAGAAGGTGGTGGTGAGCTGCCTTCTTGAACCACTGCAGTCCATGCGAGGTAGGTACACCCACAGTGCCGTTAGGAAGAGTGTTCCAGGATTTTGACCCAGTGACAGTGCAGGAACGGCGAGGTGATACAGTTCAAAATCAGGATGGTGTGGGGCTTGGAGGGGAACTTGCAGGTGGTGTTCCCTTTGTACTTAAAAAAAAAATCAAAATTTTCCAGTTTTGTTACAAGGTTTTTTGTTACATCGGCCTTGGTGCTGCCTGACCAACTGAGTACTTTCAGAATTCGGTTTTCCTTCAAATTTCCAGCATCTGCAAAGCCAATGCCACCTGACTATACACAGACCACTGTCTCACTTTTCCAAGTCCATCCAGAGGATGGGCATAACTAGTAATATTGGCCCGGATACGATTGACAAGTCATGCAACAGCCTGTCCATGGGCTGACTTTCCAACTTAAGCAACATCTAGATAGGGAGCATTTACAGTGTTGCAGTTACCCAAGTCTTGTCTGGACATGATGCATGGATTGTTGCTGGTTATTTTTCCTACCATTGCAATTTTATCAGCTATCTAGTTTCCTCCACTGTATTCTCAGTGGAGAGGGGGGGAAAAAAAAAAGAGAATGGTAAAGAGGAAAGTCACGGTTCTTTATTTGGAACTGAAGCACTTATGTAAATTAGGGTTAGCTGGAATGTGACAATATGGTCAGCTCCTTCCCCAGCCTCATGTTTCTAAATAGCCTAGTCACTAACAATCTGGCTAATGAAGAACATCTAGGAACAATTTCTTCATCCATAGGATGTGGGTGCTGCTGGCAAAGTCAGCTGCGAATGTGGTCTTTAGCAATTTCTCTGTACTCATTGTTCTCATCACTCCATCAGCCCCTCTTTTCACCTTTGTGAAATCAAAAGCAACCGGTCACTAGGAGACTGCCTTTTCATTCAGGTATCTACTATAGTGTCGGATGAAAGTGGTGAACCACATTCTTGATAAGAGTGGCTTGCTAATGCCATTTCAGAGGGCAGTTAAGACTTATAGTGCTGTGGGTCTGGAGTCATAGGTCAGGGTAAAGGCAACAGATTTCCATTCTTAAAAAAGGAAAGGTGAACCAAATGGGTTTTTAAATGGCAATCCAGTAGTTATATGGTCACCATTACTGATGCTAGCTTTTTGTACTATTCCATATTTTATAGGACTAATTTTAAATTCCCCAGCTACAGTGGTGGGATTTGAACTCGTCTCTAGATTAGTCCAGACCTCTGGATTAGTCGTCAAATAATAATTATGCTACTATTCTGTATTATCTTAATATACTGGAGAAATAAATAGGTTCACAAGAATCAAATCAGTCTTAGAAAATGTCATTTCTTGGTGATTTGCTAAATACAAGCTGATGTAGATGAATCTTAAGCCAACTAGAATGTAGAACCTAATGGACAGACAGGAAAACTACACAAAATCACAAATTTGACAAATCACATTTCAAGCTGCTTTCAGCACTGAACTTGCGTTCTCAAACCCTAGGATAAAGGTCCCCAAGCCATCTTAAATACCTCCAATTTTAGCCCAAAACAAAACTAACAGAAAACTTGTACTTCAAGGAATCCTGATCATGGAAATACATCATTTTATCTGGTGTATCCAGTCAGCCCAAGGTCTTCATTATGTGAACCAAAGCAACATGTTATACCTACTTCAATGTTGGGTTTACCAACTTCTCAGCATTGCTATCTGCTGTTTTTGGTCAGATTTTTTTTTTTCAGGCTCTGACTTGTGACTTAGTACAAATAAGCAGGGCAGTAGAACAGAAGCAGCTCATAAGAATGGAGAAATAAAATGTTAAAAATGTAGAATGGAGGTGGTTAAAGATCAGACTAAAAATTATTGGGATAGAAAATTGGCAGATCTAATACTGGCTAATCATGCAACAGATTGTAATATGTTGCATTTGAAACTGCAGAAATTACTGCTAAAGATGAAAGCTAGGATATTAACTCAAATAGGAGTTGCCAGCTGCATCGAAAATAACTGTTTATGGAATTAAGATATCCAGTCAACAAGGAGTTTGTAAAAGATCTTGTAGAAATGGTGATGTCATTTATCTCATTTGTGGGACCATACTGTGCACATGGTGGTTGGCTGACAAGTTGCCTTACATTGCAACAATGATTACAGTGCTTTTACATCACTATTACTTGCAGTGAACCATTTACGGACACTTGAAAAGGTACTATATAAATGCATGGATTTCAACTGCAGGACAAGTAGTGGCATATGGAAAACTTGGACACATTATTTCCTAAGGAAACACTCGATTTTAAGAGCTTGCACAAAGAATGGAGCAGAAGGGGACAGATGCCCCAAGTAAAGAGTGGATGAGGTAAAACAATCTCCAAGCAAATGGAGAACTGCAAATTTTCTTGGACCCCAAAACATCTATAAGATTTGAAAATTAGGAATAAAGCTTTTAATTCAAGTCAAAGGAATTGTAGCAGTTTGCTAGTACAAAATCAAAACTAGCTTCAGATTTTAGAATTTATAAACATGTTCAGTTACTCAGCTAGTTTTCTGGCATACTGCTCTAAATGTGCATGAAAAATTCATCTGATAAGCACACTGACTGCATTAATGTCATTGGATATTTCAGTTTTATTCAGAAAATAGTAACTGGAAAAGTTATTAAATCTTAGGTCAGTGAATGTTTTTTCTTTTGCAATAATCTTATGGAAGGCATGACACCTGATAAAATCTGTTTATGAGGACATGATATGTCAACAAGACAGACAAGACTACACTGGTATAGTCAACCACTAGGTAAATTCATACTGAATCCAAGCATTAATTGTAAGATGAGGAATAGACAAAGACACTAAGAACTGGTCCCAAAAAAAGATCAATGGCTGAACTGGGGGCAGTGGTGCTGCTGCAATATCTCAATAGGAGCTTGTTGCTTGAGCATAATGTTTATTAACGGAGATGGTATGCATAACAAGCATTTAATGGTTCATTTTGTGGATTGGTGTCAGTGCTGAATCAAGCACATGCCATTAATTGCTCTGAAATCTGAGCATTCACTAAAATGTCAAAGAATGATTGAATGATTGAATGACTCATCTTTGAGACAAAGTATATGCATCACTGAGGCATCATGAACAGTGGTTCAAAATTCTAATGAAAAAAGACAGAAGCATGATGGTACCCTCAACCCTGAGTGATGCTGCAAGCAAAATGTTGGTTCTCTGCAACACAGGAACTGTTAAAGTTACCAGTTCAAAATAAGTAACCTGGTAATTTTAAAAACTTTCAAAATGCTTGACCTTCTACAAATGATGGGCTCAAGGCTGTCTTCATCCCTTTTTTTTAAAAAAAAAGAGAACTGGTATCACATTCAGCCTCTATCAGGTCTTATTCCTCAAATTTCTAGTTATTAATTTGTAGAATTGGAAGTACCTTAGTACACAATTATGACATGGGCATGGACTCCTACACTCAGCTACTACATAAAACAAAAAGGGAGTCATTAAGTTACAAATGCAAATATTTTATTTGTTTGGATTACAATTGAACTGATATTTATTCACACCCAAAAAATTTTTAGCTGCATAGTGTCTACCTCCATTATTTCTCAACTTGTACAGCAGGAAGGATGTGATTGCACTGGAGAGGGTACAGAGGAGATTCACGAGGATGTTGCCTGGGCTGGAGCATTTCAGCTATGAAGAGACTGAAAAGGCTAGGGTTGTTTTCCTTGGAGCAGAGAAGGCTGATGGGGGACATGATTGAGGTGTACAAGATTATGAAGGGCTTGATAGATTAGATAGGAAGAAACGTTTTCCCTTAGCGGAGGGGTCAAGAACCAGGGGGGCATAGATTTAGGGTAAGGGGCAGGAGGTTTAGAGGGGATTGGAGGAAAATCTTTCACCCAGCAGGTGGTTGGAATCTAGAATGCACTGCCTGAAGAGGTGGAGGCAGGAACCCTCAACATTTTAGTATTTAGATTAGCACTTGAAACATCATAACATACAAGGTTATGGGCCAAGTGCAGGAATATGGGATTAGAATAGTTGGTTGCTGGATGGCCAGCACAGACACGATGGGCCGAAAGTCCAGTTTCTGCACTGTATAACTGAAAGCTGTATAAAAGATACTTGTTACTTTTAGTCTTCAATTTACAACTGGAAGACAAAAGGAAACAGTCAGTCCCACTTCAAATTATTCTACACAGCAACAGGCCAGATCCAAGCCAAGACACATGCAACACAAATGATAAACTTTGAATATTTAACCAATTCCAATTTTGTGTATTCAGTCCAATCCTTCAATCCAATTTCCTTTTGAAATCATGAAACATCTCCACTTCCACCACCCTCAGACAAGTTCCAGGTCATTACCACTTGCTGTGCAAAAAAAAAAAAAAGTTCTGCCTCACATTTCCCCCCCGTATCTCATCCAAAACCTTAAATGTGTTCCCAATCCTTGCACCATAAACTAATGGGAATTTTTCTTTGTCGTCTACCCTTATCTGAAATCAATCTGGGACATGCATATCAAACTTCCCTTCAGATTCCTTTGCTCCCAGGAGAACAACTCCAGCTTCTCAACTTACTCTGGTAGCTAAAATTCCTCATCCCTGGAACCATTCTAGTAAATCTCCTCTGCATCCGCTTATCCTTCCTAAAGTGGGGTGACTAGATCTGGATGCAATGCTCGAGCCATGGCTGAACCAGAGCTTTAAACACTTTCAGCCTAACCTCTGCTTTTGTAGTCAATACTTGCATTTATGAAGCCCAATCCCATATCGTTTGCTAACTACTCAATATGTAGTCTTATTCTTCTTTGGCCTCCTTGTCTCGAGAGACAATGAGTAAGCACCTGGAGGTGGTCAGTGGTTTGTGAAGCAGCGCCTGGAGTGGCTAGAAAGGCCAATTCTAGAGTGACAGGCTCTTCCACAGGTGCTAGAGAAATTTGCTTGTCGGGGCTATTACAGTTGGCTCTCCTTGCGCCTCTGTCTTTTTTCCTGCCAACTATTAAGTCTCTTCGACCCGCCACACTTTAGCCGTCTTTATGGCTGTCATATGTAGTGCCACCTTCAAAAATCTATTCACATGAACCTCATTGTCCTGAGCCACTCTCCAGCTGTGCCATTAATATACTGCCTCTCCCTATCTTTCTGCCAAAAGGCATCACCTGACTATTAAATTCCATCTGCCACTTGTCTTCCCATTCTGCTTCCCTATGTCCTATTCCAGTTGATTGTGATCATGCTGTTTGCCACACCTCTAAGTTGATCAACAAATTTCAAAATTGGCCAATTGTGGTCCTAGCACTGACCCTTAAAACACTGTGCACCATCCTCCAGTGTGAAAAACCACCATTTACCACAACTCTTGTCCTGAAGTCATTCTTTTTATCTAAGCAGACATTGACTCTATTCTATGAGCCTGAATTTTGTTAACCAGCCCCTTAACATCCATGCAGATAAGAACTACCGCTTCCCTCATCAACCTCTATCACATAAAAAAAACTCTGATATTTTTACAAATCTATGCTGGCTTGCCTTAAACACAAACTACTTTAAGCGCCTGTTGATTTCTTCCCACCACCCACCCCCCCCCCGGTGCCATTATTGTTTCTAATGCCTTACCTCACTGATTAAGTTGAAAGGCCTGTAGTTGCTAGGAAAGTCCTCATACCTTTTCTTGAATAAGGATATCACATTTGCCACTCTCCAATCCTCTGGCACCTCCCCCACACAAGAACATTTGGAAGATTATGGCAAGCCTTTCCACTATCTCCACCAATTTCCTTCAGTAATATGGGATGCAAGCCATCAGGACTAGGCAATTTATCCACTCTAAGCATAGCCAGCCTATCAATTTCCACTTTATCCATTACCTCCAACATCTCTGCTTCTACCAATAATTTGTCAGCATCCTCTTGCTTAGTAAACACCAATACAAAGTGCTCGAAGTATTCTAGCTTTGCCCTGTACCTCAAAGCATACATCACTTTGTCCAATAGGACCCATCCTGCCTCATGCCAATAGAAAACTTTTGTCCCCTTTTATGTTAACTGCCATTCTGTTCTCCTCTTTGCCAGTCTTATTTTCTTCACATTCCCCCTTCAACTTAAAGAACCAGACATGCATCATTTTTCTTTCATCATATTCTCTATTATGCAAGAAGCCCTGGATTTGATTTTACCTTCCCACCAACACACCCCCACCACCCCCCCACAACCTTGTTGCAATGTACTTAACCTGTACCTGAAGCATCTTAAAGATAACCCATTGTTCTGTCAGTTTTCCCTGTCATCTTAGGTTCCATTTTACCCTGGCTAGATTCCCTCATCCCACTGAAGTTACCCCTCCTCCAATTTAAAAGTTCTACTTTATATTGTTCCTTACTCTTCCACATTACTAATCTAAACTTTTATGATTCAATGATCACTGTTGCCCAAGTGCTCACCACATACAATTGATCCACTTGGCCCAGCTCACTTCCCAACACAGATCCAGCAATGCCTCCTTCAGAGTTGGCCTGAACGTACTGATCAAAAGGAATCCTTGAACATATTTCAGAAATTACTCCCCCTCTTACCCTTTATTATCCCAATCGATATTTGGGAAATTAGTCCCCCCCCCCCCAATATCACCACTCCATAGTTCTTATAGAACATAGAACAGCACAGCACAGGCCCTTTGGCCCACGATGTTGTGCCGAACCTTTAACCTATTCTAGGATCAAACTACCTACATACCCTTCATACTACTATCATCCATGTACCTATCCAAGAGTCACTTAAATGCCCCTAATGTATCTGCTACTACCACCACTGGCAGCACATTCCACGCACCCACCACTGTGTAAAGAACCTACCTCTGACATCTCCCCGAAACCTTCCTCCAATCACCTTAAAATTATGCCCCCTGGTGATAGCCCTTTCAGCCCTGGGAAAAAGTCTCTGGCTATCCACGCCTCTCATCATCTTGTACCCCTCGATCAAGTCACCTCTCATCCTCCTTCGCTCCAATGAGAAAAGCCCTAGCTCACTCAACCTTTCTTCGTAAGGCATGTCCTCCAGTCCAGGCAGCTTCCTGGTAAATCTCCTCTGCACCTTCCCTAAAAGCTTCCACATCCTTCCTATGAGGCGACCAGAACTAAACACAATATTCCAAATGTGGTCGAACCAGGGCTTTATAGAGCTGCAGCATAACCTCACAGCTCTTAAACTCAATTTCCCTGTTAATGAAAGCCAACACACCATACGCTTTCTTAACGACCCTAAAAACTTGGGTGGCAACTTTGAGCAATCTTTGGACATGGACCCCAAGATCCCTCTGTTCCTCCACACTAACAAGAATCCTGTCTTTAAGCCTGTATTCCGCATTCAAATTCGACCTTCCAAAATGAATCACTTCACACTTTTCCAGGTTGAACTCCATCTGCCCTTCTCAGCCCAGCTCTGCATCCTGTCAATGTCCCGTTGCAACCTACAACAGCCTTCCACTTCCTCATCCAAGTCATTTATAAGAATCACAAAGAACAGAGGTCCCAGAACAGATCCCTGTGGAACATCACTTGTCACCGAGCTCCAGGCTGAATACTTTCCATCTACTACCACCCTCTACGGGCCAGCCAAATCTGTATCCAGACAGCCAACTTTCCCTGTATCCCATGCCTCCTTACTTTCTGAATGAACCTACCATGGGGAACTTTATCAAACACCTTGCTAAAATCCATATACACCACATCCACTGCTCTTCCTTCATCATGTTTTGTCACATCTTCAAAGAATTCAATAAGGCTTGTGAGGCATGACCTGCCCCTCTCAGCCATGCTGACTGTCTCTAATCAAACCATGCCTTTCCAAATAATCATAAATCCTGTCTCTCAGAATCCTCTCCAATAATTTGCCCACTACTGACGTAAGACTGACTGGTCTATAATTCCCAGGGTTTTTTTTTTTAAAGATTAGATTAGAGATACAGCACTGAAACAGGCCCTTCGGTTATCCCTATTCCCTTTCTTGAACAAAGGAATAACATTTGCCACCCTCCAATCATCTGGTACTACTCCAGTGGACAGTGAGGACGCAAAGATCATTGCCAAAGGCACGGCAATCTCTTCCCTCAATATCCTTGGGTATATCCTGTCTGGCCCTGGGGACTTCTGTCCTCATACCATTCAAAATTTCTAACACATCCTCCCTCTTAACCTCAACCTGTTCGAGCATATCAGCCTGTTTCACACTGTCCTCACAAACGACCTAGTGAATACCGAAGCAAAATATTCATTTAGGACCTCCCCTACCTCCTCTGACTCCAGGCACAAGTTCCCTCCACTATCCCTGATCGGCCCTACCCTCACTTTGGTCATCCTCTTGTTCCTCACATAAGTGAGGAACGCCTTAGGATTAAGGAAAATCCCACCCGCCAAGACCTTTTCATGTCCCCTTCTAGCTCTAAGTCCATTCTTCAGTTCCTTCCTGGCTACCTTGTAACCCTCTAGAGCCTTGTCTGATCCTTGCTTCCTCAACCTTAAGTAAGCTTCCTTCTTTCTCTTGACTAGCTGTTCCACATCTCGTCATCCAAGGTTCCTTCACCCTACCATCCCTTCCCTGCCTCATCGGGACAAACCTATCCAGCAGTCGCAGCAAGTGCTCCCTAAACAACCTCCACATTTCTGTCATGCATTTCCCGGAGAACATCTGTTCCCAATTTATGCTCCCCAGTTCCTGCCTAATAGCATTGTAATTTCCCCTCCCTCAATTAAATATTTTCCCCAAATAAAAACAAGAAATGCTGGAACCACTCAGCAGGTCTGGCAGCATCTGTGGAAAGAGAAGCAGAGTTACCGTTTCGGGTCAGTGACCCTTCTTCGGTCACTGACCCGAAACGGTAACTCTGCTTCTCTTTCCACAGATGCTGCCAGACCTGCTGAGTGGTTCCAGCATTTCTTGTTTTTATTTCAGATTTCCAGCATCCGCAGTATTTTGCTTTTATTTAAATATTTTCCCATCCCGTCTGCTCCTGTCCCTCTCCATGACTATAGTAAAGGTCAGGGTCACATCAGATTTCCCTGCAGATTTGCTCCATCACTCACTATTTGAAGACCTATAGAATACCTCTAGTACCAGAATACATTTCTTGCTTCTCAACTCTAAATCATATGGGATTGTGTCCTTGCACCGTCAAGGACATCCCCTCTTTCCAACACAAAAATGTCTTCCCTGATCAGTACTGTCACCCAACCTCCCTTTCCCTATCTTTTCTGAACTATATCCATGAACATTAAACAGTCATTTTTAAGCCATTTGTTGTTAGCACTACATATTCCCACAAGGCTATTTGTGCTCATAACTCAAACCTTATTCACACTGAATTTACATGCATTGTAAAATTGTTTTGTATTCCTTGTAATGATCAGATAGAAACAAAGTGTGGTACTACTTCCTTCTCTAGTACTATTCAATAGTCATTCTTCATGCACCTTAATCCTCTTTTCTACTTCTACACATTGGTGCCCATCCCCCTGCCAGTTTAGTTTAAACCCTCCAACACACTAGTGAGTCACCCCATGAGTTCACTGGTCCTAGTCCAGTTGAGGTGCAACTTGTCCCTTTTGCCCCAGAATTGGTCCTAATAACCAAAGAATCTGATGCCCTCCCTCTTGCACCATGCTGCATGGATTGTCCCCATCTTCCTATTTCTGCTCTCACTAGTGCATAGCAGTAGACTAATTCAGACTATCTTTTGAGGTGCTACTATCACAGGAGCAGGGCATTCAGCCCCTTGAGCCTGCTCCACCATTTGAACAAATCATGGCTGATCTAACTCTGCCATTTTACCCCTCCCCAACCACCCCACTAACCCCATAACCCTTGATGTCAATACTCAGAAAACTATCCATTTTGACCTTGAACATGTTCAACAATTGCCACAGCCCTCTGGGGTAGAAATATCCACAGATTCACCACCCCAAGTAGAGAAATACCTCCTCATCTGTCTTAAATGGCTTACCCCTTATTCTGAGACACTGTCCTTGTTCTAGACTCACCAGCCCAATGAAACATCCTATCCACATCCACCCACTTAGCCCGTAAGAATTTTGTAAGTTTCAATTAGATCACCTCATCTTCTAAACTCCAGATAATGAAGGCCCAGTTTCTGCAATCTCTCCTCATAAGACAACCCTGCCATCTCAGGGATTAGTCTGGTCAACTTCTGTTGCACTCCCTCTATGGAGAGTATGTCCTTCCTTAGATAAAAAAAGAGACCAAAACTGTACATAGTCCAGGCACGGTCTCACCAAGGCTTTATACAATTGAAGCAATACATCTTTACTCCTGTACTCAAAACCCCTTGCAATGGAGGCCAACATACCATTTGCCTTCTTAATTGCTTGCTGTACCTGCACACTAGCTTTTAGTGGCTCATGAACAAGGACACCCAGGTCCCTTTGGACATTAATAGTTCCCAACCTCTCACCATTTCAGAAATACTCTGCCTTTTGTTTTGTCTACCAAAGTGGATCACTGAAGACTTATTCACATTCCATCTGCTATGTTCTTGCCCATTCCCAGCCTGTCCAAATACCCTCAAGGCATCCTCCTCAAACTTACAAAACTAGGATGGAATGAGTCATCCACAAAATTGGAAATATTACAATTGGTCCTCATACTCAAGTCATGCATATAGATTGTAAACACTGTGGCCCAAGCACTGATCCTTGCAGTACCCCACTACTAACAGCCTGCCATCACGAGAATGGCTGGTTTATTCCTACACTCCGCTTTGTCTGTTAACCATTTCTCAATTCATTGCAGATTACCCCCAATCCCATGCACTCTAAATTTTGTTTACTAACCTCCTGTGTGGGACCTTATCAAAAGTCTTCTGAAAATCCAAAACACCACATCAACTGATTCTCCATCTATGCTACAACGAACAGCCTCAAAAAACTCAAACAGCTTTGTCAGACAGGATTTCTTTTTCACAAATCCATGTTGACTCTGCTCAATCATTTTCCAAGTGCCCAGTTTCCTCATGCTTTTTAAAAAGGAGATTCTAAATTTCCCTACCACCAACAAACTAATTTATTATTAGTTCATGGGACATAGGCATTGCTGGGTAGGCCAGCATTTTTTGCCCATCCCCAATTACCCTCAAGACAATGGTGGTGAGCTGCCTCCTTGAACCACTGCAGTCCATGTGGGGAAGGAAGGGAGTTCCAGGATTTTGACCCAGCAACAGTGAAGGAATGGCAACATAATTCCAAGTCAGGATGATGTGTGGCTTGGAGGGGAACTTGCAGGTGGTGATGCCCCCATGCATCTACTACTCTTGTCCTTCTCGGTGGTAGAGGTCACAGGTTTGGAAGGTGCTGCTTAAGGAGCCTTGGTGCATTGCATCTTGTAGATGGTACACACTGTCAATGGAGGGAGTGAATGTTTGTGGATGGGCTGCCAATCAAGTGGTCTGCTTTGTCCTGGATGGCGTCAAGCTGCTGGAGTGTTGTTGGAGCTGCACCCATCCAGGGGAGTGGGGAGCATTCCATCACACTCCTGACTTGTGCCTTGTAGATGGTGGACAGGCTTTGAAGTGTCAGGAGGAGTTACTCGCCACAGGATACCTAGCCTCTGACCTGCTCTTGTAGCCACGATATTTATATGGCTACTTCAGTTCAGTTTCTGGTCAATGGTAACCCCGAGGATGTTGATAGTGGGGGATTTAGCAGTTCTAATACCACTGAAAGTCAAGGGGAGATTGTTAAATTGCCTCTTGTTGGAGATGGTAATTGCCTGGCACTTGTGTGGTGTGACAGATCTGTCGTTACCCATTTTCTTTCTCGCTCCCTTCTTAAATAGTGCGTTACATTTGCTGCTTTCTAGTCTGCAGGTACTCTTACAGAATCTATAGAATTTTCAAATATAACCATCAATGCATCCACTATCTCTATAGCCACCTCCTTTAATACTCTGGGATGTAGCTAACTGGTCTGGCGATTTATCAACTTTCAAACTAGCTAATTGAGTACTAACTCTTTATTGATACTAATTACTCAGTTCATTACTACAAGTCCCTTGGTTCCCTAGTATTTCCGGGAGACTAACTTCATTTCTAGCTCAAATGGAGGTCTGACTGCCACTAGTTCCAGTCATTGGTACGGACATACTACAACTTCTGGCTCACTCCCTTCCCATGATATCCTTTACTGTGGCACCAGGGAGGCAACACATCATGCAGGACTCACTGACAGTTACAGAATCTAACTACGACATTTCTACACTTGCCTGTTTCCCCCGTGCAGTCCCTTGCTCATTGGTACCATGGTCTGAACTGCACTCCAGCGTTTCCAATTCTGAGTACTGAGTTAGAATGGGACCCACCATCATGCCCCCACCCTCAAGACTCTTGCACTTCCTGCCTCTTCCTACTATTTTGAATGACCACACATCTACTACATCTGAACTAACTACCTGTGGCATGGGAAACTCCTGGAACACTGTCTTCACCACCTCCCCTCCAGTGACTAGCTGCCCAAATTCAGAAACCTGGAGCCTGAGCTTAAGTGGCCTAGGAGACACTTCCTACACATGGTCCCCCAAGACAATATTCTAAAGTTCCCACATGGCACAGGAATCACAAGCAACAGGTCTCAACTGCCCAAACATGATCTTAAAATTCTTTTCCTTTTAGAAAAAAAAATTAATACCTTAACTATTAATAAAAAGGTCTCTAGATCTGCTGTGCTAATATTCTTAATTCACTTACACTTAAGTGACTGGATTTATTTTTCCCCCCCACATCTAGTTTTTAAAACCAATACCCAAATTGAGGGAGAGAAAAATCAAAAGAAATCATTTACCTGTTTTTCTGTGATGTTACACTGGGTTTGATGGAAAAAAAAAAATCAGTCTGTCAGCTTCCAATCCAACCCCAGCTCAGTGCTGGTCTAGTAGCTCCTCTGCTGGTCTTGGAGGCAAGACAGACACTGCCAGCTTTCTTCAAATCCTAGCTCAGCTGAGTTTAAAATAGAGAGTGGTTGACTCTATATAGTAGGCAGGTGTGCTTGGTGTCTGAACAGCAGGAAGTCTTGCATGATCAGATCATAAAATACATTCTGTAGCCATTTTAAAGCCCTTATGCAATCCAAGTGTTGGTACCATCAGTAGCTTCCTGCTTGAAAAATTTAGTTTCCAGCTTGCAGTTAAACAAAATGCAGCATTTATTACTTTGAATAGAAATGAGATTGTGGTGGGTACTGTGAGCCATTTCCAATGTGGCAAAGCTAAGAGGTCTTGTGGCACACTATTCCACTCATACTATGCACCAAGATGCAAGCTTTCAATGAGATTTTGCTGTTAATATGAAGTGTTGCTAAGTATGTACTGGTTTAATGCTGGGTCATACAATGACTGTGGCTCACATACCAAAGTGATTGCTAAACAAGGTAACCAAAGCTAACTTGGTGCTGTAGAGGATCTGATGACACTGTGGATCGACTGGATATTTTGCCAGGCTGTTTAATGGAAGAGTCTGGTGCTTTTCAAAATTCAGGTGCAATTAAGTGGCTGCAACAAGAAGTAATCAGATCCATAATTAGTACTACCAAAAGTCAGCATTTCAAACAGTCATCACGTCAAGCATTGATCTTGGACATTGCCCTTTAGAAGTTGCTGGGAGTCACAGAGGCATCAGACCTGCAAGGAAACAGCCCAGAGCTGGAGCCCATAAATTGGGACAAAGGCTCGAGTCAGAAAGGCACACATCAGAAGCTCCCTGCAATCAGCCCGCAGAGGGTTTGGAAAAGAATCAGTGATCCCACAAAGTCATCAGCTGTAAAGAGCTTGACACAGATACCAACCAGACACTTGCACTATTCAATTTTTTTTTTTGGAAAGGTAGGTTAATAATTGGATAATAGAAAAACTAAGAAAGGTACAAGCTTTTTTCTTGAACTCAAGTATCTCCTTATACACAGAAGGAGCTGACTAGCAAGTAATGTTACTTTCTAGTCTCCAGTTTAAAGTAAATAATCTGAAAACAAGCTGAAGGCATGGCAGGACAAGTTGGCTGTGTGGAATGCCCTTCCTATGACATGTACAGAGTTGTGGACACTTCATGTGGCCTAGACAATCACACGTGCAGGAAGTGTCTCCAACTGCAAAAACTTGAGCTCTGCATTTTGGAACTCGAGCAGAGGTTGAAGTCACTGCAGTGCATCCACAAAAGTGAAAACAACGTGGATAGCATGTTTAACAAAGTGGTCACATCACAGATTAAAAGCGTGCTAACAGAAGGGGAAAATGGGTGACAGCTAGGCAGTCTAGAAAAATATGGAGGTAGTGCAGGGGTCCAGAGTGTCTCATACTCACTAGCCAGTTTTCCATTTTGGATACTGGTGAGGATAAATGGTCAGAGGAATGTAACAAGAGATAAGTTTATGACACCACAAGTGGCTCCGCTGCACTGTTAGGGGAAAAAAGTGCAAGGGCAATAGTGGTAGGCAATTTGATAGTTAAGGGGGGAACAGACAGGTGTTTGTGGCCATAGATGTGACTCCGTATGTTGCCTCCCTGGTACCAGGGGTCAAGGATTTCATGGAACAGCTGCAGGACATTCTTTCGAGAGAGAGTCAGCCATAAGTCATGGCCCACATTGGCACCAATGACAGGTAGAAAGACGGATGAGGTCCTGAAAGCAGAATTGAGAGGGCTAGGAAGGAGATTGAAAAGCAGGACATCTAAGGCAGTAACCTCAGGATTATTCCCAGTACAATGTGAGTATCAAAACAGGAAGATTCAGTGAAATATTATGTAGGAGGGCTTTAGATTCCTGGGGAATTGGGACTGTACAACTTAGAAGGATTACACCTCAACAGGACTGGGGAGATATGCTAGCACAGTTGGGGAGGGTTTAAACTAGCTTGTCAGGGGTTTGGGAACCTGAAAGGGAATCCAGATAGAAAAACCAAAGCTCTTTTTTCTTTTTT
This sequence comes from Heterodontus francisci, assembly GCF_036365525.1. Classification (NCBI taxonomy): domain Eukaryota; kingdom Metazoa; phylum Chordata; class Chondrichthyes; order Heterodontiformes; family Heterodontidae; genus Heterodontus; species Heterodontus francisci. The sequence goes on along the minus strand of NC_090405.1, from coordinate 37,496,884 downwards.
GCCTGTCCTTCCTAAACATCAAATATCTTGGTTATGGGAAATAGAAAAACTGAAAGTGGAAAGCAGCAAAAAAAAAAAAAAATGCTAGAACCAACCAAGGTCAAAATACAGACCAAGTGTTAAAAGGGCAGAATTAAAAGCACTATGAACGCATGCAGCATTCGCAACAAGGTAGGTGAGTTCATGGCACAGGTACAAGCAAATGGGTATAATTTAATTGCCATTACTGAGACGTGACTGCAGGGTAACCAAGACTGGGAACTGAATATTAAAGGATATTTGACATTTAGGAAGGACAGACAAAAAAGGAAAAAGGATGGAATCTATGCATTGAGAGAGGGTCTTTCATCATAACAGGATATAGAATCGGTTTAGGTGGAGATAAATAGCAAGGGGCAACAATTATTGATGAGTAGTGGTAATTTAGGGCATGCTATAAATCAGGAAATTAGAAGTGCATGTAGCAAGGGTAATGCAGTAATCATGGGTGATTTCAATCTATGTATAGACTGGGTAAATCTAATGAGCACCAATGCAGTGGAAAAAATTCCTGGAATGTGTCAGATAGTTTTCTGCAGCAATATGTTGAGGAACCAACTAGGGAACAAGCCATTTTGGACGTAGTATTATGCAATGAGAAAGGGCTAATAAATAATTTGGTGGTAAAAGAACCTTTAGGGAAAAAAAGTGACCACAGTATAATAGAATTTTCTGTTCTTTATTGGCCTCCTTGTCTTGAGAAACAATGGGTAAGTGCCTAGAGGTGGTCAGCGGTTTGTGAAGCAGTGCCTGGAGTGGCTATAAAGGCCAATTCTAGAGTGACAGACTCTTCCACAGGCCCTGCAGATTAAAATTGGTTGCCGGCGCTGTTACAGTCGGCTCTCTCCTTGTGCTTCTGTCTTTTTCCCTGCCAACTGCGAAGTCTCTTCGACTCGCTACAGCTCTGGTGATCACTGGCAACTGACTCGCACGACTTGCGATCAATGTCACAGGACCTCGTGTCATGTTTGCAGACGTCTTTAAAGTGGAGACATGGGCAGCCACTGGGTCCGATACCAGTGACAAGCTCGCTGTACAATGCATCCTTGGGGATCAATCTGAAGTTTAATCTGAAATTAGGGTCTTAAATCTAAAGGGCAATTATGAAGCTATGAGGAACAAGTTAGCTGTGGTGGATTAGAAAAATACATTAAAAGGTTGGACAGTAGATAGACAAAGAATTAATGCATTTTTTTTTTGAAAAACATTCCTTTAAGGCAAAAGATCTCAATAGGGAAAGTGAGTCAGCCATGGCTAACAAAGGAAGTTAAAGATAGCATTAGATCAAAGGGAGAGGCTTATAAAGTTGCCAAAAAAAGTTGTAAGCCAGAGGATTGGGAGAATTTTAGAATCCAGCAAGGGAGGGCCAAGAAACAGATAGAGAATAGAATATGAATGTAAATTAGTAAAAAAGATTGTAAAAGCTTCTATAGGTATGTAAAAAGGAAAAAGTTAGCAAAGACAAATGTGGGTCCATTACAGGCAGAGACAAAGAATTTATAATGGGAAATAGAGAAATAGCAGAGAAGCTTAATTATTTATTTAGAGATACAGCACTGAAACAGACCTTCAGCCCACCGAGTCTGTGCTGACCAACAACCACCCATTTATACTAACCCTACAGTAATCCCATATTCCCTACCACTTACCTACACTAGGGGCAATTTACAACTGCCAATTTACATATCACCTGCAAGTCATTGGCTGTGGGAGGAAACCGGAGCACACGGCGAAAACCCACGCGGTCACAGGGAGAACTTGCAAACTCCGCACAGGCAGTACCCAGAATCAAACCCGGGTCCCTGGAGCTGTGAGGCTGCAGTGCTAAATTAGTATTCATCTTCATGGAAGAAAAATCTGAAATAATTGAGATTCAAGGGTCTAGTGAGAATGAGGAACTGAAAGAAATTAGGATTAATAAAACACTAGTATTGGAGAAATTAATGGGACTGAAAGTTGACAAATCCCCAGGACCCAATGATCTTCACTTCAATGTTGGAAGAGATGGCTACAGAGATAGTGGATGCATTGATCATCTTTCAAAAAATTGTATAAATTGTGCAATGGTGCCTGGAGATTGGAAGATGGCAAATGTGACCCCACTGTTTAAAAGGGGGGGGGGGGGGGGGGGAGAAAAAAAAAAAAGAGAAAAATAAACAGGGAACTACAGACCTGTTAGCCTGACGTCAATAGTAGGGAAGATACTAGAAGCTGTTAGAAAGGATGCGATTACTGGATACTTAGAAAACAATGGCTAGAGTCAACATGGATTTACGAAGGGAAAAACAAACATTAACAAACTGGTTAGATTTTTTTTTTAGAGGATTTAACTAGCAGAGTGGATAAGGGGGAAACCAGTAGATGTGGTATATTTGGACTTTCAGAAGGCTTCTGATGAAGTCCCACATAGGTTATTACACAAAATTAGAGAGAGCATGGTATTAGGAGTAATATACTAGCATAGACTGATGATTGGGTAACATGCAGAAAATAGTAGGAATTAATGGCTCAGGTTGGCAGGCTTCGACCAGTGGGGTACTGTAAGGATGAGTGCTTGGGCCCCAGCTGTTCACAATCTATATCAATGATTTGGGGATGAATGGTAATATTTCAAGTTTTCAGATGACAAAACTAGATAGGAATGCAAGTTGTGAGGATGCAGAGGCTTTGAGGTGAATTGTACAGGCTAAGTGAATGGGTAAGAACATGGCAGATGGAATATAATGTGAATAAGTGAGGTTATCCACTTTGGTAGGAGGAACAGAGGTGCAGAGTATTTCTTAAATAGGGAGAGATTAGTAAGTATTGATGTCCAAAGGGATCTAGGTGTCCTTGTTCATAAGTCACTGAAAGCTAGCATGCAATTAGGAAGGCTAAACAGCAGGTTAGACTTTATCACAAAAAAAGATTGCGATACAGGGAGTGCAGTGGAGTTTCACCAGACTGATACCTGGAATGGTGGGGTGGCCCTATGAGGAGAGATTGAGGAGACTGGGCCTGTATTCTCTAGAGTTTAGATGAGAGACAATCTCAAAACTTAAATTCTTGAAGGGTCAGACAGGGTAGATGCAGAAAGGATATTTCTTTCCCCTGGCTGTGGGGTCTAAAGCCAGGGGACACAATCTCAGAATAAAGAGCAAGCCAAGAGTAAATTTCTTCACCCGGTGGTGAATTTTTGAAATTCACTGCCTAGAGTGGGGGCAAGGGGGAAGTTAAGTCACTGAGTAAGTTCAAGACAGATCGATAGATTTCTAGTTGCTAATCATGTCAAGGGCTGTGGGGATAGTGCAGAAATATGGCACTGAGGTAGACAATCAGCCATGATCTAGAATGGTAGAGCAGGCTCAAAGGGCTAAATGACCTACTCCTGTTCTCATGTTCCTAGAACAGCCAAACAAATGATCCAACTGCACTCAGGAGTGCCTAGTGGTCATTGTACTGGTCTTTGGGAAATTTTGGCAGGTACTGGTCAAGGTCACGTCTACCTATATAGTTCCACCCTCCCACCTCTAGTTTTCCCCACATTTGGCACCCATTCCAGCTCCTTCCATAGTTAGGAATCTTCAAATGTCCTTCCCTTCTGTCATGTTATTGCAACTGGATATACCCAATTTTTTCCCTAGCTGATATGCAATATGCTCCTTCATTCTGTACCAGGAGCATCAGCCTTTACAGGTTACAATCTAGTTCAATCAGCATATGACATGTTGCATTTCATCTTCACGTCCGATGAGTCTTCTGCAGGGACACTGGAAAGCTGAAGAGTGTACTGATCAGATTTTCAGCAGGTTATTGGAGAAAAAATTGGCATGGAGATGTTTTGTACACATCAAGCAAACATAATATGGAATGACAGCACTTAGAAGTTGCAGGAACATTTGAGTTAACAGCAACAAGCATATCTGATCCAGTGGTTTGAAAACATGAATCCATCAAGCTTAATTTCAACACAATACCCCAATGAGTACTGTAAAGAACATTTCGATAATTGAGAACATGGGAAGCAAATATAAAAATAAAGCAAACATCAGAGTACAAGGGCAATCAACCTTGGACATGCAGATACTTAATTTTTGCTGGATCCTTGATTAACAAGAACAGGATAATGAAAAGTACATCATTCTCCCAATATGCAGCAAGTGAAAGGATGAAGTTTGGGGCGGCAGTGGCGCACTGGTTAGCACCGCAGCCTCACAGATCCAGCGACCCCGGATCAGTTCTGGGTACTGCCTATGTGGAGTTTGCAAGTTCTCCCTGTGACTGCGTGGGTTTCCGCTGGGTGCTCCGGTTTCTTCCCACAGCCAAAGACTTGCAGGTTTGTAAATTGCCCCTAGTGTAGGTAGGTGGTAGGAGAATTGTGGGGATAAGGTAGGGAAAATGGGATTAATGTAGGATTAGTATAAATGGGTGATTGGTGGTCAGCTGAAGGGCCCGTTTCAGTGCTGTATCACGAGGACTTCATGTACCTTAACATTTTCATTTCCTTCCACCCCTCCCCCCCCACCACCCCAAACTAAATAGGGATTAACTGCTCCTCTGCAGTCAATTTTTGAAGATTTTGAAACACCATCTTGAAAAGTGACTTACTGGTACAATATGGGTTACTTGAGGTTGCAACAGCTGCAGTTTTATGGAGAACTTAACTGTACAGACTGATAACGGAGGAAACATATGCTGACCATAGCACCAATATGCTTCACCTTAAAAACAAAAAAGCTTTGATGAATCAGAACAAATTTTAAAATGAGAAATTGCACTGAAGTTCATTACACCACTGATCAATGGTAGCAATTCTCACTTCTGAACAAATTTTGGTACCTTTATTGCTATCCTAAGACGACATCATTTGACGTCAATAAGCCAAACTTGAGAAGTTACAAGTAGCTAGATACACTCATCCTTCCAATAGTTGCTAGCTAGTAGCATCCTAGCTGTTTTATTCTAGGGCTGATATGGCTCTTGTTGCCATTTTAAACTATGCACACTTGAGACTGTTCAGCAGCAGAATGAAATTTACCCCATCAAGCCCAGTGACAGAAGTCAACCTGAATGCCAGAACACCATCAGAAAACAAACAAACATTCAGTACAACTGATGGAGCTGAAGTGTGTATGACAAGTCCTGAAACCATAAATGACTAACCTGCATTTGAATGCAAGTGTCCACCCAGCTAGCCAAAATACTGAATATTGACAACTCTAGTTAACTATGGAGTGAGGATGGCTTTGAATCCCTCAGGACTTTCTGCCAAATGCCACTGGAACAGTCAAACGTGGTGGAATCAGTTTCCATCACCTTTTGGTGAAGTTACAGTAGCGTCAGAAAATTAAGTCTCAATATGTAACTAGAAGTTCCAGTAACACTACCAATTCAGGTTGACTCAGCTGGATTCAGTTTCCTAAACAGCACAAGTACAGATATCACCTTGAAAGGAGGCACAATAATAGATTTACATACAAGGATACACAGCTCATTTTCCCCACAATGCATTAACAAAATCTTACAGCATGTTGTAACCATTTCAAAGTGACTCTCCATTGTGTCGCTTTCAATCTATTTGGGTTTAAAAGAATTTCACTATCCTTTTGGCTAGTGCCTGGAAAGTAAACTAAAGATATACCCTGTCCAACTGCTGAGGCATCATCCCATGCAGCAACAGCAAAGAACTCACGCTGCTCTGTGAAGACTCAAGATTACACCAATCTCCAACGCAAACCTAATGGCAATTTCAGTTCGCAACACAAATTTTGTTCAACAACCCCTACCCAACACTGGTTTATCCAGTCGAGTAGTTGGATGACATTATACATCTAAGTTTAGAAACTCACAGCTATATTTCGTCAAAAAGGCCCAAAACAGCAGCTCTATTCCAAATAATCTTTCAATCTGTCAAATTCATCAATATCCATTTGGCATCCTAAAAACATTTTCTTTTTAAGAGATTAAAATCCAGAATTTAAGATTAGCAATTCATACTGAAAGTGTTGGAACATTACAAACTTATACAGCATTACTAACCAAATCTAATGTAGTAAGTCACAAATAGCCTTAAAAATCCAAGTAAAAAAATCAAGTGACTCTTTTTATATAAACACATTTTATGAAGTTACACTATTGGCAGTAGCTGAACTACAATGGGTGACATTAGGTGAATTGTAATACCTACTAAAGGTTAAATAAAAAAAAGTTAAATTCTTGCTGTGCATTTTCTCACAAACTTACCACTTCAGTCAGTCATTACAAGTAGTGTTCAACTAACAGTTGAGTTAGAAACAAGTGAAGCCCCACTACCAGGATAAGCCATTGCTACCAGTTGGACTATACATGGGAGTAAATTTCAGTACTAGCCCCTTTGTAAAGCCTCAATTGCAATTTATTTTAATTTACAAGTATGATTTACTCAAGTGTATAGTTTCATTTGAAAACAAACTTTAGCATCTTCAGTAAATTCTGTCAAGATTGGCTCACTGCACCAGTACCAAAATGTGGAAATGCAACATCTCGGTTGGTGTATAGAATTGGCTTCATTACATTTCCATGTTTTTAACTATTGAACTATACTATACTCAACATAGAAGGAAATTTTACAAGTTACAGGCTTTTTTTTTTAAGCTTTACAGCAAGTCTTGCAAAGAGAAACATTCCTTATGTTGCTCCAATATCACAGCTTCCATAAAAACACCATCTCTACCACAAGAGAATAGTTGAGGCCAATAGCATAGATGTATTTAAAGGGGAAGCAAGATAAACAAGCAAGAAATAGGTTATGCTGATAGGGTGTATAGTAGAATAGCAGGAGGCTCATGCCAAGTATAAACACCAGCATCTACCAGTTGTGTCAAATGGCCTGTTTTTGTTTTGTACATGCTATATGTAATTTTATGTATTGTCACTTGGGGCAGCAGGCAGTGTGAACAGCCTTCAAACAAGTCATAGGTTCATTAGTGTCAACTGGAGTATTCTGGGCACTTGAAGGATGTTAAGGCATTAAGAGAGGGTACAGAAAAGATTTACAAGGATGGTTCCAGGGATGAGGGACTTCAGTTATGTAGGTAGATTGGAGAAGCTGGGGCTGTTCTCCTTATGAGAGAGAATTAAGAGGCAATAATAAGTGCTCAAAATCATGGGGGGGGGGGGGGGGGGAGGAGTCCGGACAAAGATAGGAAGAAAAGGTTTCGACTGGCAGAAGGGGCAAGAACCAGAGGACATTGATTCTTTTGCTATTCGGCTTAAAATCAAAGGAGACATGAGGAAAAATTTTGTTTTAAACAGTGAGAGGTTAGGATCTGGACTGCACTACCTGCGTGGTGGAGGCAGATTCAATCATGGCTTTCAAGAGGGAATTGGTTAATTATCTAAAGAACAAAAAAAATTGCAGGGCTATGGGGAAAGGGACTAGCTGAGTTACTCTAACAGCCAGCACAGACAACAGGCTGAATGGCCTCCTTCTGTGCTGTGTAACCATTCTATGGTTACCAGCATAATGCACTCCCAGACTAAAAGGTTTGGACCAATTTCTGACTGTTCAATTAAAGTGTAGTTAAATCTAGAATGGACTGCTGAGAAGCTAACTGTGACACTGGACATTTGAGCAGCCAACACCTGCAGTCCCTACACACTTCCCTCATTTATATTTTTTTAAAAAAAGCACCTTATAGCAAGGTCATTTGTACGTGGCAATCATGTGACTTCCATCACTATTAAATCAGCCTTTAAATGCACCATAAAGGACCCATTTTGTCAGGCTTCTAGAAAAATCTAATCTTTTTTTTAAAAAGGATTTATTTTACTCCAATATCATTCGCACTTTACTTAAAATGAAAGGCATTCTCTCTCAATCTTCACTATTTGTTCCCTATGGGTACAAGTAGACTAGTGGATGAGGAACGATAATGAACAAGATAACATTTGAATGGGGTGAGTTACTGTTAGAAGAACAGATATGGGTATTTAATATAAATTAAAATCTTCATCTTTCCAGTAACAATGCCATAGGAAAGTTTTACTGAAAAATTTCTGAAGTTAGGGATTAAGTGTTTGAATTTGGCATGCATCCAGCTTCAGACAGGAGGAAAGCACAGAGATGTTCCTCTGATATACAGTATCGTGGCTTGGTCAGACATTTTCTTTAAGTCAGAAATTAGGCCAGACAGATCAGAATTTCAACCATGTACTAGTTTACAAATTAGCTCATTAGATCAAGTTTTGTACCCATTTTTCAGATTACCAATTTTACAATGAAACTTCAATATGCAAAACAATGTTATTCTATTTGGATCACAAAAGGGTCCAATTTTAAGAGTGGGTAACTAAGATACCTGATCAATGTCAAGAAGCAATTTAAAAGCACACGTCCACAGGGAACATGTGTAGGCCACATAATAAATAGCCACACTAGATTACGATCACTATGCAAACACCTGGGAGTTCTCCCAATGCCTTGGCCAGGATTCACTCATCACCATCAAAAAAAACCGAACCATATATTTATTCCCATTCTGGAACCTTGCTGTGAACAAACTAGCCACCATTTTGTCTACATAGCCACAACCACAGGTCAAAAGTTGTGCAATGAATGCAAAGCACATAGTATTAAAATGGCTCATGACAAACCTACAATGATACTAAAACAGAACAACTGATTGTACTAGAGGCCAAATTTAAATTAGCATCATGTAAAATAGAACTGGAACAAAATCTCAATTGCAATAAAAATATTAATGCCAAAAACCATTACTGACATTCAGAATAAAGTAGATCATCTAGTTAGAAAATAGAGAGACAAACGTCAGAAAAATGGTTGTTTCATCCCACCCACATCCACAAAACAATTCCTGCTGCACTAGAACATCTACCATATGTTCTGGTCTGGCAATGCCTTAACTTTAAAATTCTCAAATAAAAAGCAGAATACAGCAGATGCTGGAAATCTGAAATAAAAACAGTGCTGGAAATACTCAGCAGGTCTGGCAGCATCTATGGAGAGAGAAGCAGAGCTAACGTTTAAAGTCTGTGACCTTTCATCAGAACTGGGTTCTCTCCACAGATGCTGCCAGACCTGCAGAGTATTTCCAGCACTGTTTTTATTTCAGATTCTCAGTTTTCAAATCCCTCCATTGCTTTATCCCACCCTACACCTCTCAGATCTCTGCACTTCTCCAATTCTCATTTCTTGCACATCCTTGGGAAGTCCTGTCAACAGCTGCCTAGGCTCCAAGCTCTGGCAATCCTTGCCCAAACTTCTCCACCCGCCTATAAAAAGGTGTTCCTTAAAACCTACCACTTTGACCAAGCTTTGGGTCATCTATTCGAATATCCCTTGAGGCGGTTAAAATTTGTTGGTCTACTCCTGGTCTTCAATCTGTAAGTGCCTAGGGATGTTCTACTTCATTAAAGAAAGTTGTTTAATATCTAGATCGAAGATATCCAAATTTAGGCTGTCATTTTCATCATTTGCACAAGTTTTTTCCAAAGCCCTGCACCCACTAGTAACGACTATGCAGAGATTTCTACCATCATTCCTGCCATCAACTCCATTACCTCCCACATTCTCCCTTCGGCCCTTGGTGATGGGAGTAGTGCAGACTCCTGTGAAATCCAGAGAGTTGTCTAACATAGCGTTTATTCTGCGGAAGATGTCAGCATTACTGCAGGTAGACAAGGCTGGGTTTCTGTAGAACGGGGCACATTCCAACAATCCTGCCCCCGGCCACTCTCGTCGTTCTGAAGAAATCAAGTTTGATGAAAAGCAGTACGGCAAAGTTAAAAGTATGACTCCATTCCACAAATGGAAAACTTTACCACTCAAAAACCTCAAACAACTGGAAAAACTAAAGCCAAAATAAAAATTGAATACAGGAATCCTCCTTA